>NW_027094109.1:5120145-5721672 GCF_029207755.1 Chamaea fasciata
CTCAATAACATTTCCAATGCAAATACCACTCGTGTTTACAGGCACACCGGCTCAGGGGGAAGCGCAGGGGAGAATTTATCCTCCATCTCCAAAAAAAGCTGTGTGAAGCGCAGGTTACAGTATTTGGTCCTTTTCCCTCCTGTGTTTGTGTTTGTTGTAGGGTACAAGGGACACTGGATCCCATCTCTCCAGACAGGTTTTCCAGCTCGTGCATACTAAGGCCTCTGCAAGCAGAACCCACTGAACACACACAAAATATTTCTCCCCAAGTTGCCTAACAAACCCCTAAAGGCACAACCTGCAGCCAAGGTGCGGAGGAGAGATAGCAAATCAGGCACTACAGTGCTTTCAACTCCAATTTCCTTGTCCTGCCTCCTGATAAGGTGTTGCTGAGACCTCTTCCATTTCTCAGTTCCACTCTAGCATGTGGATTTGGCACTCGTGAACTCTTTAATTTCATAAACCACCGGTGCTTTGCCTTCCCTTTTGCACCCCTGTGCCTTCTTGGAGCTCTCTAAGCCAGGTGCAGCCACCTGATAATTCCCTGTAATGCAATCACAGGGCCTCAGTGCCAGGACTGAACCGAGCTGAGCTGCAGCCTCCACTCAAGGACACCACTGCTGATAAAAGAGGGGGCTCAAAGTCCCCCGGAACTTGAACCACATCACACAAACCCCCCAGTTTTGTTGCTCCTCATGTTGGCATCCTCCTGGCTGACAAAACCCTGCTGGCCTGTGTTTCCCAGGCTCCACACGTCTCATCTCCAAGTATATTGATATAAAAAATAAAAGCTTTTGGCTTGCTGATGAGTGGTTTATATCCCCTGTGGCCCTGAGGAAAGGGCACATGCTGCTGGTGCCTTCCTTGAGGAAAAATCCCACCCCACTTTTTGCACTCAAGTCATCAGGACCAGAACAAGGCAGCTGTGCTCATGCAGTTAAAGGGGGAAAGGCAGGGAAGTTAAGAGAGGTTAAACAGACTTATGAACACTCTCAGCCTTTTGTGCAAGCCCGTGTGCTTAGGGGCAGCCCACATCAGATTAAATCCTCTTTAAGAACTGCTCTGGCTTTGCCCCTGGACCTTTCTGTTTGTTCCCTTGGAGACAAGCCCTGAAAGCCTCTCTGAGAGCCCTGAGTGTTCTCATTTCCTGCCTCAGCTGCCACCCACACTGACCAGTGGCCACGCTGGGGATGGACAGGGCCGGATGAAACAAGGCTATGGACTCCTGCAGCAGAAATACTCCTGTGTTAGCAGCTTGCACCTGCATGCAGGCACAAATTGTGATTTATGTGCTCAATCCCACTCATCCTTGCACCTTGCTGGTCAGTGTTGAGATCAAAAGCCTGATCTGGATGTGCACAAACAGCTCAGGAGCCCTGCCAGCTTGAAGGGAAGTGGAATTTACAGGTGAACACATCCACCTGCCCAGAGACCTGATGCAAAACTGTCCCTGATCCAAGGACAACTCGGGCAGAATTTAACACTCACACGTTCCTATTTATGTCCCCACCCTGTGGTCTTAAAGTAAAACCAACCTTTTCACAGGTTCTCATTGCCTGCAAGGGACAATCCAGGCCTGTTTTTAAACACAGGAATGCCCTTCCCTGCTGTCTTTTCTCCTCAACCAGAAAACAAAGTTCTGTGGGACAAGTACATCTCACTGCCCCTTGATGCTCAAGTATCTGGTAAAAGCTGAGTTTGAAAGCAATAGATACCCAGATCTGTCTTTCTCTGGCCTCAGCTCAGGGGTTGGGAGCTATGATGAAGTAGTAGGAATATTTAATAACAAGAGGAAGATTTGAATCAGTTGTAGAGCTAAAACATCAAAATCGCAGCGCTAATTAGGGGTTTGAGGGAGGTTTATTCTTAAATGGCCATGAATGAATGGGGAGTGGGTGAGGGCGGAGCAGGGACATTCATGTATGAGTGGGAATTAATAGTTGTAAAGATGAAATTTGGCTTTGTTTTGTGGTTAGGGCTGGGATATGACAAGACTGCCATCAGAGTCTGGATGATTTCAGCCTGTGCTGCGTAAGACTGGCCAATATTCTGAATTCCCTTTTGTTCCACTTATTTGGGAGAAGATCCATCTATGGATGCGGAGATTAAAATGGCTTTTTTCCTTGTCACTTTGGGTGCTGATTTTAATCAGGGAGGGTTTGGGGGTTTTTTTTCCCCTTTCACAGCTCCATTTCTGAAGAAAAAAAGAACAGCTCAGAGAGAAATTGGAGCTGCTCCCAGGACAAATGGGCCTGACTGGCAGTGCATAAAATTACCACTGTCTCCTCACCTTGCTTTCTGCAATCCCTTTATTAACTAACCGAATCCTCAGTCATTCTCTCTTGCCCAGCTCATTCATTCTCTTTCTTTCTCCCTCTTTACTCCCAGCTAAAAGGTCCATTATCTCATGCTCCTGGACTAGTAATGCACCCAGATCACGGGACAGAGCAATTTCATGTCCTGTGAGTGTCCCCAAGCCACCGGGCTGGTGGCAGCAGGCACATCGGTGGGGCTGTGTTTTTCTGGTGGGGTGAAGCACCTGGTTGGGGACTAAGGGGGTTTAATTTCCTGGGTAAAGTGGGATCCTGCCCTCCCATGGGCAGTGGGAGGCAGGAAGAGGGAACTGATGTTAATCATGACCCAGCTAGCCCAGGATTTTGCCTCCAGCCAACGAGAAATCCCACAAGTTGCTTGTGGGGCTCAGCAAGCTCTTGCTCCTGCCCTTGGACAGTGAACCCAGCTCCCAGGATCTGTTGGTCTCATCCCTCCTCAGAGTCCTTCAGAGTCCTGCCATCATCCTCCTCATGAGTGAAAAAGGGGGCAGATTTCAGATTTCTGATCTCAGCCTCTAAAAAAGGCTCCAGACGCAATCCCCAGCTGTCACTCAAAGCACACATCCAGGTTTCAGTTCCAGCAGGGTAATTAATTTCCATCCAAAGATTGGAGGAAAGGTGTATTTGTTTAATGACTGCATTAACAATTTGTTCTTCTGCTCAGTATGTGTTCTGGTATTTTATTAAGATTTTTTTTTTTTAACTGGGGGTGGGGAACAAAGACTAATAAAATGTGCTAATGACAAATACCAGCTGCGTGAAGAGGAGACATAAAAGGGACAAGATTATTCGTGGGCTGGATTGTGAAAGGCTCTGAACCCTCAGTGCACAGGCTGGGGTGAGGAAGAGCCGACACCACTCCTTTTCTAAAAGGTGGTGGATTTCTGGCACTTAAATCTTGCTTATTATGGTCTACCTGTGGTGTGATGGGGTCTGAGGGAGCCCAGCCCTCTCCCAGCAGGTGCTGGGACATTTCACCTTTTTTCCTTGGACCAGCTCCAAGGGAAGGGACCAGTCCCACTTCCCTGTTCAGAGGCTTTTCCTGCTCTCCTCTTCCCTCCTTGCTTGTGCATTCAAGTCTGATGCTCCTGGGCAGCCTCTCGGCCACCAGACTTCATCCAGGATAAATTAAAATATTTTTTTTTGCTTCCTTAATATTTTGTAGCTGACACGACAATAAATAACTAAAATACCCCTGCTTTTGTTGCAGCAAATATTGTTTTACGGGAGATGGAGGCAGATATGACCCTCAATATACTGCCCTTCACTGTGGTTATTTTCTCTTCTCTCTATTATTCGGTGAAGTTTTCTGGAACCATTTATATTTTTCCGTATATCACTTTAAAATCAGAAAGAGCTTTAAAAAGTAAATTGCATTTTTTCCTCTCATCGCAGAGCCTTAGATTTCTTACTCTTCTCTTTGATTTTTCTTTTTTTTTTCCTAAAGTAAATAAACAACAAAAATTTTTACAGCACTTTCAAGAGGTTATATTCTGGTCATTTCTCATGGTTGTTTTTCAGCGTTCAGTGACAATTATTACTGAAAAAGAATAATTTTTCCAGCCAGGAGCTAGAAGGGGAGCAGTCATGTAAACCATGATTTCTAAAGGGTGAAGCAATCAGGCTGCATCCACCTGCTAGAGAGAAATCCTGGGAATCTCAGTGACCTTGGATGCACTGAGGAGATTTGCACAAGTTTTTTAACTTCTGCACCCCTCTGGCACCCTCAGCTCCACTTGTACCTGCCAGACACAGAAGGAAGTGCTCCAAACACCTCATTTCTGGCAATTCTCACAGTTGGGAGGTGTCACCCACTTCCTCAGTGTTAATGCAGGCAGCAGGAGGACGATGCTGCAGGATGCTGAGCAGGGATCAGCCTCAGAAAAAAGGAGGGCTCAGGCTTTGCTCAGCCTCTCAGTGCCTCATCTGGCTGTGGGGAACCTGGGGAACCAGCTGGGGTTTCTCCTGCTGATCCTGCACAGAAACCACAGGTGTCTTCTCAGCATGATCCAAAGCAGGGTGAGACCTGCAGGGCAGCTCACCTTTCCTGTCTGGAGGCAGCCCTAAGTTTTAGAAAGATTGTCCCTCTGGTAACTTCCTCTCATCTCTCATTCCCTCCAAGTAGCTGCTACCATCTGTTCACACATCCAAGGCTTTTATTTTTAAGTGGAAGTCCTTCACCATTCAAGGAGAGGCTGCCCCATGACACAGGGCCCAGGTAACACCTCTGCTTTGATCAAAAACCTCCTGCAAGCTCCAGGTGTGTCCCCGTCACCTGAGCAGGCTGCAGTGAATCCCCCGGCATAAAAACAAGCCATGCAAAGCAGAAAGCCTTGTCGTTGTGCTTTGTGCCTTGGGATTCACTGAAATCATGGGCAGAAGGGCCTCAGGGACAAAATGCCGCTCGATGAGCTCTTTGCTGTCTAATCTGAAGAGCTCCAAGTGAGGAAAAGCAGGAGGTGGAATAGCAACAGGTCAGGGAAGAGTCTATCCACTTAAAAAACCACTTGGAAGAAGCACCAAGGAGTTTCTTGCCCACTTGGTGATGTCAGTTCCCAAAGGAGACAGGAGGAGGTGGCTCCTTGGATGACCACGGTGCCCAGACAGTGAATTCAGATGAAAACTCAGCGTGGTCCTACAGGACAGTGGCTGACCATGCGTGGACACTTCTGTCCCTGCAAAGTGGGAGGAGGTGGCCAGCAAACCTCGCTTGGGGGCTCTCAGTTCTGCGCTGAAGGATGCCCAGTGTTTGTCAAAAGCCTTCAGGAGGAATCACAGCCTGAAGACAAACTCCAGAGCTCCCCTTGCTTTTCCTGTGTCTGGCCTGAGTTTGGACGGGCCTCCCCATTACTGCTGGTGACAGGCGTGTGATAACATTGCCATTTCATTAGCAGGGTATTGTTCAGGAGATTGATGGCTGGCAAGCTAAGAGAAATTGCATCTCCCTCTGCAGCTGCCTGTCTCGGAGACAGCATTCATCACAGAAGAAAGGGAGGCAAGGAAAACATACAGGAGTAAGAACCTGATGCATTGGCATTCCACCGAAACCAGCTGTCTGTGGGTGAGGATCCCGAAGTCTGGGAATGTTCCCTTTGCTGCTCCAAGCCCAGGAGAAAGTAGAGAAAATGTGAGTGTTGGGACCACTCTTCCCAGTCTGCAGCTAGAGGCCTCACCTCTCCTCTGTGCTCAGGAATTATTATTATTATTATTAAACAGACAGTTCCAAAGCAAAGCAAATATTGACATTAAGTGAGAAAGTAAATGCCATTGTGCTTCGGGGTGCTGGAAGAGAGGAGAGAGACGATGAGGAGCAGAAGGAAATGAGGCTCTGGAAAGATTTAGAGAGGCTTAGGTTTGTTCCCCAGCCCTCTCAGCATCTACACACTCTCCTCTTGCTGGGATTTGGGGCTTTCTGCTGGAGGCACGAACACTGCAAGTGCAGAGGAAGGGCACACTGTAGTGCCATGTGTTTGTGACAACAAAAAAAAACCCAACCCAGCTCATATTAAAGCTGCAGCCTATCCTGCCACTTCTGGAATATCATCTCCATTTTGTCTGGCCCTCCCCGTCCTCTTGGAGGCAGCTTCTGACGTGGGAGGCCTGCGAGAGCTCCCGACGCGATGAACAAAAACCACCTCACGCCTGCACGCAAAAAATTAAAACCTCATTTGTGTCTGCTGAGCGAACAAACCGCAGCTAATTAAATCCCCTCACAACAGGACGTTACAGGGATGAGAACCACCCCCTTCAAAGCACAGCTGGGGACAAAGCACAGCCGTTCGTGCTGTGTCCCTCCGGAGCCACGGGGTGACAAGCCTTTCATGGCACAGGCAGGAGGGAGCTCCCTCACGCCCTGGCAGATGAGCCAAGCGAGATTTGATTTGATCTTGCCAGGGTGAAAACACACACAGGCACACAGAGGCACGCAGCGGGAAGGCTCCCCTGCCGCCTCCCCGGGGAGCAGAGGGGCTCTCAGCCATCGCTCCCACTGAGGGATGGGGAGTTCCCTTCATTCCCAGCAGGGAGGGGACACTCAGGCACTGCCAGCGCGGCCGCGGGCTCTGTCCTGCCCTCTGTCACATGTGATGTGCAGGAGCACAGCAGGGAGGATTTATTGTGGTCTAACATCCGTGCCAGTGAAACCAAACACATCTCCAAGGCTCCAATAACCTCTCTTGCTGTCCTGCAGGACCTCCTCACACAGCCAGCTTCACACATCCTTAGGGAATGGAGTTGGGAGCTGCTTTTTTCTTTTCTCACTTTTTTTATTCTTCTTTTTTTTTTTTTTTCCCCAGACACTGAGATGCGATTTCAGAGAAATCTGAATGGCAAAACTGGGGTCAGGAAGCACATCTGCCCCAGTGCCAATCAGCATCCAGACCTGACCACAGAATCACAGAATCATTAAGGTCAGAAAAGGCCTCCAAGATCATCGAGTCCAACCTGTGACAGAGCACTGAGTGCCACATCCAGCTGTTCCTTGGACACCTCCAGGGATGGGGACTCCAAACCTCCCCGGGCAGCCCCTGCCAATGCCTGACAACCATTCCCATGAAGAAATTCTTCCTGAGTTCTTCCTGGCTTCTTCCTGATGGTGCATGACAGCCCCTGACAGTCTCCCTTACCCAAAGGCAGCCACGCGAGCAGAACCATGTCACACACCAAGGGAAACGTCCCCAAACTGCTGGGGACAGACGACCAAGTGTCTCACAACTTCCCACACTGTTTATTTTCCACCCTGTAGCAGGTGTAATTTCAAACTGTGCAAGGTGCCTGCTCGCAGCTCTGGCTTTGCAGCAAAGGGTATTTAAAAGTCAAAGGGTGGTTGGGAAAAGACGTTTTTTGCATTAAAAGGATGAAGTTCATTCAGCTGAGCTTGGTCTGGGCTCCTTGAGCAGGAGAACAAGAGCTCCTTCACTATCTGCACCCACATAAAGTCAGCCTTTGTGATAATTTTTTTTTTTTTGCAATATCAGTTAACTTTCTTTTCTGAACATGATGTAAAGTGGCTTTTTTTTTTTTCATTTTAGAAGTGTTGAAATGGGATGATTCACGGGTATCTTTCATTCTTTCCTACAGATATGTTTGTTATCATGTTTCTTGCAAAAAATGACTTATTTATGGAAGAGTTTCCTGCAAAGAATTTCAGTTTCATTAAAGCAGTCTTCTGATGAGGAAGCAGATAATCAGAGAATACCTGACCTTATAGTACTGAGAAGTTTTCTGACACAGCAGCAGGAGTGGGAGGGCTGGATTCCTGTGTTTGCCAGGATTCTGGGCCAAGAGTCAAGGAGTTATCAGGGAGACAGGACCCCAGACCAGGAAGGAAGCAAGAGAGAATTTTAGCACCTCTCCCCTGCCTCTCCTCTGTCTGCAGTGTCAGCAGCATCACTGGTATGACTTTGCACTGGTTTGGAAGAGACTTTTTGATCCCTGGGGGAACAACTGTCATCAGTTCAAGCCTGTGGTTTGAAAGGGTCTAGAAGAGCAAAGAGGAAACAAAGCAAAGACAAGACTTCATCTGGTTCTGAAGCAGAGTCAAACCAAGCCATTCATGCATTGAATGCAGATTCTATCAGCAATTCACATGGAGCACAATCCACAAGCTCTGACACCTGGTGAGTGTGTGACCAGTGCACTCTCTCCATAGAAAATCCTGGAATATTCTGGGGCGAACATGCTCTGCCTTCTAAAGTTGCCCTTAAGTATCCATAGAGCTGCCTCTCCTTAATGCTTTCCCCAGCAGCATTCCTAAAGCCAGAAGCCTGGCGGCAAGGGAGAGGAAAAAGCCTTGAGGGACCAAATGAATGCAGATGACAGAGGGGTGGCTGTGAGGGAGGCAGAGCCTCGAATGGCTGAATTCACTGTCGGGCTGAAGCCAGCTCTGCATTGGCCCAGGGGAGGGGACTGTTCTGTGTCGTTCTGCACTGAGTGTTGGTGGGATTTTAAGGTTTTCATCCCGGTTTGATACCAGTTCTGCCGTTTCCAGACTGGCTGATTTGTGGCAGGAATCCCAGAGGCTGTGCTGAACCGCCTCTCCTCACCCACCTCGTCTTGCTCCTGAGGGCAGCTTAACTAACTCACCTGAAAGATTATTTATTTGGCAGTAAAAGCCACAAATAAAACAGAGCCGCCTAATGAAGACAACTTGGTGACTCTGGCCCATTTTTAATTTTAATGTTGCTTGTAATCTCCATTCTGGTCTCTGGAGTTGTCAGTGGTTTTACAGCTCCTGATTATATGAGTGCAGCAGGCAGAGACAGCTCCGTGGAAGAGCTGGGAAAGCAGCATTAACAACAGCCCCTGGGGAATCCAGCCACGGCAGCTGAGGAATTGTCTGCACCATCATTGCAGTGACAGAAAGCACAGGCTGAGCAAGCACTCCGTGGTGGTGTCCTTTCCACAACCTACCTGGCTGCTTATTTATGGGTAGCCAAATAGCTCTGGGCCTGAAACACAAGGGAAGAGGAGACTCCTGCATCGCCATCCGTGCAGAGTGACACTTCACTGCGTGTTACAGACAGGCAACTCTCACAGAAATAAAGTGGATATCAGGGATTTGCCCACAGATACAGAAAAGAGGGTCAAGCCTGTAGCCAACTTGGGAATTTTGGACCATTCACCACTGCTCAACTCCTTATCCCCAAGGCTGTCTCTGCTGCTGAAGGATCCCATCGATAACGAGCGAGCCAGCCTCCCCTCCAGAGCACTGTCCTGCCAATAAAGCCCTCCAGAGCCATCCGCCTCCTCCCACTACAGGCCCGGTGCTAACCAGCTCACGGACTGGAAAGTAAATCTATTCAGAGCCTAAGGATTTTCTGACAGAAAGATGGATACAGAGACAGCAGTTTCCTTCACGGAATGAATAGAGGCAAACACAAAAGGCCAGGCACATTAAAACTGGGCACAGCTCCTCTTTGGAGCCCCATGTCCTCGGGTGTCCTTCATGGCTTGCTCTCCTGCCTACAGGAGCCTCAGGCTTGCTCCTTCCATTGTGACATGAGGGATGCTCTCATCCACCACGCAGCAAGCACATCAGCCCCTGGCGTTGGAAGAGAACGCACCAAGGGATGCCTGGACAGCACAGAGGCTGTTGGAGTTGCCACCACCACGGGCTGAGGGAGCTGGATGCTGTCTCAGAGCTGGGGACTTGGAAGGGAAATGTGGGCTTTGCTCCATGGGCAGTTCTGCCCACCCAGGATCAGAGATGGAGCAGCATATGGAGCTCCACCACTCTCCTGGATGCTGTGGTGGTTGGCAGGAGCAGTCTCAGCCCTGCAAGGTTTGTATTCCTCCTAACCAAGGCAGGAGGTACTCCAGCTTTTATGGATAGGAGAATTGGGGCCAGGAGGAATTATACAACTGACATACAGGCAGATCTCAAAGTTTTATTTCAGCCCCTCCTAGGACCCAGAAGAAGTTTAATTAAGGCTGCATCCTTTCTCTTTACAATCATGTAAATCTGGAGCAACTCCCCTGGAACAACTCTGTCCTTACCTGCCCAGAGCCTGCCCTAAGGTGGTGAGCTGTGAGCTGCACTCAGAGCCAGGGCTCACAGGCAGGCAGCACTTGGGAAGGTGGCCGGAGAAGATGCTTCAGACCCTCCACTTCCCCAGCCCAGGCCTGCAGGCTCTTCCCTGGTGCTGGGCCCCTTTTCCTCCTGGGGAAATGGTACTGCAGTGCAAAGAGGGCTCGGATAAACTCCACAGGCACCGACCCCCAGTGAGACAGGAGGGGTCCCACCCTCTGGCTCCCCTCCAGGGAGCAGCATGTCAGCCACACAAGTTGCTTGTGGAATGAAGTGCAGAAACTGCCACCAGCTGTGGAGCTGGTGAAAACTAGCCCAGCCACTGACAAATCCTTCTCTGGAGACAGCTGACTCAGAGCTGCTCTGCCTCCCGGGGGTCTCCTGTCATGCAGGCCCCGTCACTGCTGTGTCTCAGAATTAGCCAGGAGGGTTTTCTGTCTTCTGAGTTTGACCTTCTAAGGATGTTCAGCATCTTTCAGCATCTGGCCCATCAGGGCTGTGACACGCTTCACAGCTGTGCAGGGCAGCAGGCACAGTCTTCCCAGAGCAACAGAGACCTCATTCTTCCTCCTTGCTTCCCATCTCTTTCCACGGATTGAAGCAGATGGGCTGCGTGGCTCCTTCATGTCTCAGCAGGGACACTGGGCCAGAACACAACAGTGTACTCAGGTGACCAGGAATCTTTTCCTACTTCTAGCTCCTCCAGCATGCTGTTGGGAAGCACCCAGGGCTCTGCAGCCAAACCATTGGCATGGAAAATCATTGCACTACAAAGCCAGGGAAACCTCCCACTACCCGCAGGGAGGGATGAGCCTCTCTCAGGTGCTGGATCACTGATTCTCACCGCTGCTTTGGTCAGTTCCTGGACACATTTATCTGTCTTCAGCCACAGTGGAAATTCCTGTGCACATCAGGGGCTTACCAACCGGGGCTGCATTGGCTTTGTCCCAATTCCTGATGCTACCCTGCTGCTTGGGCTTCCCAAGAGGCAAAAAAGAGGCTTGTCTGTCCTCACAGGTAATTGAACCTGGATTAGAACATGATCTGACTGGAATCCAGCCTGGGGAAAGTGCTTCCCAGAGATGAAGCTCTACAACCAGAGTCCAGGCAGTGCTGTGCCTTTCCTCTGTCTCCTGAAAGAAAGGGGGTAGTAAAAAACCCACAGAAGCTTCTTTGGGAACCTGGACAACGCAACACTGCCCACCACATTCCTCTGTTCCACCTACAGGAATGGAGGCACAGAGCCCTGACTCTTGTAAAACCAAGTTTAATCCCTTGTTCCCCCTGATATCTCTTGTGCTTGGCTTTGCAGGGCTCTCAGGAGTGAGGCTGCAATCTGGATACCCACAGCACCCCCACCCATGATCAGCCTCCTCCCGGCTGCTGCATGACGGGCCTGAAAACACAGAACCAATATGCAAATCTGACATTTAATTTGGACATGAGAGTTTAATGAGGCTGTGGAGATTCTGCCACTTGCAGCCTCCACATCCTGCAACCTGCAGTCACATTCCCTTAATTGAACGTGTCCCCACTACACGTCTGGATGCACAAGCATGTGCACATGTTCTCCAACACGATTCCACCCTTTGCACCCAACTCCACATTTTTCCCAATCCAATCTGGAGACCTCTTTTAAGGTGATGCTTTGGTTTGGTGGCTCTGCAGCCTCTGAGCTGGAGGGCTGGGGCCAGACATTTCATGAGCAGCTGTGCTGCTTTGTTCCTGGAGAGGTGGAAGATGTACCAGAAATTGGCTCTGGCAATTCCTGGTACATCCCCTCTGGGATGAAGAGGGAAGGACACAGATTGTGCCTTGCAAGGCCTCTTATCCCATCCCATGAGACCTGGGAAATGTTTTCCTTCCAAAACAAGTGCCTTAATCAGGGAGAACGAATCACATCCGCCAGCCCCAGTGACAAATGAGAGAACAAATAATCAAATAACAAAGCTCAGGCAAAACCCAGGAACTCCTACATGCAGCAAGGATATACTCCCTTTGTGCCACCTGCCTGAGAGCAAAGCCTTCCATCAGCTCCCAGTACAGAGACTCCACAGTCTTTTTATTTGAAGAGGATTATGGAGCTGCCATTCAGTAAATGAAGTGCCACTCCAAACAGCTGCACTGTGGCCTGCCCTCGATCAGACGCGGCGCCTTGCTGGGGCTGCAGAGCTGCAGGCGAAGGCTGCTCCTGGCCTTGGAGCTCTGCAGAACTAAGGAATGCTGGAGGGTGCATGCACAGGAGCCAGGAGTGAGGTGAAGAAGCAGGAGAGTGTAATTTCCTCATTTCTGCAGCTGCCCTGAAGGGTACAGCCAGGGTTTTCTCCTTCAGCAGCCTTCTTTTCTCCCAGGCTGCAGCCACAGCACCACACTGCTCCTCTGGCAACTGAAATATATATCCTGCTTCCCTGGGAGGGGACAGCAGGATGGGAGTCACTCCCCTTTCCCTGCTGCTTGATATCACAAGCTGCTCCCAGAGCCCATTATTCCCACAGCGAGCACGACACCCTCTGTGCAGGGCTGATTGCCCAGAGCCATGGGAGACAAAGGCAGTGAGCTCCAGGCCCCAGCTCCAAGCGTGTCACATTTAATTCCCAGGGAATATGAGCCTAGGAGAAGCCATGCAACTGAGGAAGAGACAGGGAGACCCAGCCTGGGGGCTGGAAGGGGGGAATGTGAGCTGGGCCAGGGCAGGAGATCATTGGGAAGAGGCAGGAACGTGGGACATGAGCTCTGTTCAGCACGAGCAGGCTCTGGGATGAAATATTAATGCCAGCATCCTGAACAGGCAGCTAGCAGCGGTGTCTGAGCTACTTGGCCATGAATAAAAGATGGTCCTGAAAATGGGGAAGAGCAGCAAATTAATTAATCGAAGTAAAAGTCTCTCCACTCCCATTAACGAACATGCCTGGAATCCTCCCACATGCAGCTCAGCCTGGGGAGCATGCAGGGGCACAGAGAGGAGAAGGACAGCAGAGGCAGGGTCCTGTCCTGCTGCCCAGCAGTGCCTGTTAGCTCAAGTTCCCATCCTGATTCAGCCTCTCATCAAGTCTGATCTGCCAGCTTTGGGAGTTCAGCCTCGGCCAGCTCAGACTCCTCACCTGTCCCCTGCCTCCCTCAGGTTTTAAGAAAGGGGCAAGGTGGGAGCTGAAGGGGGGCTGCAGACTCCTAACCCCCCATTCCAAGAGCTGTGCCAGGTAGCCCAGCTCTGGGCCAAACGTGGGGCCCAGCCAGCTGCCTCCAGGGAGGGCTGTCCCACTGGTGGAGGGCTGGGAGCTGTTCCTGCTTGCAAGAGAAGACAATCCAGTTTTCCTTCATTCAGAGCTGGGAATTTTCTGGGTGCCGCTCAGCGCTGCCATGCCCAAGCCTAATCCCTAATGCTGCGCCAGTTGACTGGGAACAGAGCAGTGGGGGCTGCTGCAGATGGAGAGGCACCCTCAGCACCAAGAGATGACTGATCTCCTCTTCTGAAGCCTGGCCCATAAATTATAGATTTTAAGCAGTGTTTGTTTAAAATATTCAGCTTGCCACTTAAAAAAGAATACTCATACACACCAGGAATGGGGGAAAAAGGATGGGGGCTGCATTCCCACTTGGAGGAGGGGGAGGGAAGCAGCCAGGGGAGAGGTGTTTCCTCGACTAATGAGCCAGGATCCCTGGCTGTGGATGTGCAGTCCAACACGTGAGCCACCTGCACTGCAGCTTTGCCTGCCTCTACCTCAGCACACAGCTCAGGCACAGCCTCTGCTTCTTCTTCCTGCATCCCCGTGTGCACATCACCCCACAGGCTTCCCCTCGAGCCCACAGTGTAATGTTGTGTTTGCAAAGTCAGAGCAAAGATATCTGAAGTATTCTGAGGGAAGGAAGGAGGTGAGAAGGCAAGGAAACATCCCCCTCTACACAATCCCCACTTCCCTAGAAACAGATTCATTGCTTTGATTAAAACTTCAGCTTTTCAGCTGCCTTGGCCACGGGGCAGATCCACAAAAGGTGAGTTGCAGGGAGCAGTAGCCAAGATATTTCTCATCAATGAAAAATGCTCCCCTTCATCTGCACAGCCCAGCCCGGGCAGGCACCAGAGCCTGCATTGCCGCCTGATGGTGAGGAAGAGGCAGGGCCCTGCTGCAGAACGAAGGCATTTCTCCTCTAGGTTGCAGCACCTCGCAGGCTGAGGCAGGCTCTCGCTGTCTTCTGGGATGGATTTCCCATGGAAGAGACTGCAGAGACAGCCTTGCAGGAGGTGATAAAGGCCTCCTCCAGCTTTTCCCGCCCGAGGAAGTTCACTTGGATACTCAGGTACATCATGAGCAGGGTACAGGGAGCAGCAGCCCAGATGTTCAGGAAGGCGCAGAGCTAACCCTGGCTTATCTGGGATTTATCACAGTCACACCCAGCCCGGAGCTGGCTCTTCTGAGCCTCAGGTAGCTCTGGGATGTCCCTGTGATCTGAGGATGGATGGATGGATGGATGGATGGATGGATGGATGGATGGATGGATGGATGGACAGCTGCCAGCACCACCAGCCCAGGGCAGTTTCCTCTCCCTTCGTGCCACCTGGGTGATGCTCCAGGCCCAACCCTGCTCCTGGCAGCTTAAGCACACTCCAGGCTGGCTGCACCTCACTCCCCCCTTAGCTGCACCCCCTGTGCCCTCAGGAGGCAGAGAACCTTTCTTGTTCTCCATCCCAGGAGACACTGACCATTCTGGCAAGTTCTGTACTGTATTTTTAATAAACTAGCCCCAAACTTCATTTGCATGGATAAAAATAGCATCAGCTGCTCTGCCAAGCCGTTTTTCTCTTGGTTAACACATTCATCCAAGCTGCTCTATTTGTCTTTCCTCCACAGACTCATATTCTTCTGGATTCATTTTGTCAAACAAATTGCACAAGCTGGACTGCCCATTTACCCAGTGCTGTTTGATTACAGGGGTTATTTATGAAACAGCAAGACATATGGCATTAAGCTTCTTAATAATAATAATAATGAGAGAAGGGAAGGAGAAAAGCTCTAGAAGAGAGGAGGGGGAAAATGGTTTTTTATTACAGACAAAAGCTCCTGCCATAGGTGATAAATTCCAGGCACTTTTTCCAGTTTCTCTTGTGCTGCAGGCACGATGAATGGCACAGGCACTGAGCTCAGGAGCGTGGCTACAGGGTGAGGAGGGAAATGCTGGAGCACAGACAGGTGGCGGGGCTGGCTCAGGTGTGCAGGGAGCACTGGCCACCAGGCACTTCATTTCCCAGGAGGTCACAGAAATGCAGACTCCACCCAGCCCTGCTTCGAACCCGATTCCCTCTCCTCTCTCTGATGCAGTCGCTAATTCCTGAGGACTTTGGGACCACTCCATTCACCACATGCAGAGCCCAGTTTGCTCCCTGAAGACATCCCTGTCTGACCTGGCCATCCCGGCTCTACTGGTGACTCACTGCAATTCAATCAAAAGTTCTGTCAAAGAAAGATGCTCAATTAAGGGCCTGAGAGACCTTGAAAGCGGAGTCATTTCTGCAAGAGGAAGGTAATTAACTTTTTTAATCAGTGGGCACTGATCTCAAGGTCTAGTGAAGGGAGAGAGAGGCAAACTCACTCCCACAGGCTCAGAGCAGAGCCCTGTGACATCACTGGAGGCCCCAGGAAGGGCTGGGAGCTGGACTTGGAACACACCAACCTGCAGAGCTGCTCCATCACCTCATCCTTCTCCCTGATGTCATTCCCTGGGAGCAGAGGCACCTTCACCTCTGGCCTTTCCTTCTCTCCTTATCCCAGCGAAGGAAAATGCACCAAATTTCCACTCAGAGCAGCCTCAGTGTCTGGACATAATTCCTCAGCAGCCCAGACTCCCTCCCTGTCTTACAGGGAAGGCCCTGGCAATGGGATAAAGAAGCTCAAGCACCAAGACTTTAGGCTCTCCCCTGGCACTTGCAAATGTCCTGTAGCACCAGCCTCAGGTCCTGGTCTCGTGTTCATCAGCTGGCACAGACCAGGGTGCCGGGCAGGCAGAGTTAATCAGGCCTCGTTTGTGATTACAATGAACTCCTGCATTTCATGGCCTGCATCCTAAACCTGCTTTCTAATTCCCCAAGGCAGAGGGATTTACACTTCCAATTTTATGTCTAGTTAGTTAATGGTCCATTACTGTCAAAAGGATCAGTAGCTGGAAGTTAAATCCTACAGGATTTATGATAAGGAAGAAGCAAAGGCTGCAGAAGAAAACATGC
Source organism: Chamaea fasciata (assembly GCF_029207755.1). Lineage (NCBI taxonomy): Eukaryota > Metazoa > Chordata > Aves > Passeriformes > Sylviidae > Chamaea > Chamaea fasciata. The sequence goes on from NW_027094109.1 coordinate 5,136,224, forward strand.
CAGAGGGGGCACAGGGAACACTGGGGGGTTTGCAGGTCCTCAGTGCTGTGACACTGGTGACAGAACACTGCTGGTGACAGCTCTACAACCAGGCTCATCCCAGCACTTTTCCCTTACACACTCTACCAAGTTTCTGGCTCAAAAATTCAGGGCAAAACAGCAGCTTTGGCAGGACAGGAATGGGTTTTTCTTGTTCATGTTGAATTCCTACCCCCTCCCCATCAAGACACTAAAAGGGCTCCACTCCCTTAGCAAGATGAAGGTTTCTGCAGTACACACGAGCCTGCCAATAGCCAAAAACGGCTGTCTGTTCTGCTGCTATCCCTGAGATCCGCAGTGGTGCTCCTGTCAGAGCAGAGGTGTTAAAGCAGCTACGCTGAAAGGTCTGTCAGCACTACAGAGCTGGCTGTGCAGAGCTTTATAAACCTGCCCATAAAAGCTCACTCCAAGCTGGAGGGTAAACAAGGTCCCCAGGCCTCTGAAGCAGAGAATCATTCTTTTCTTTTTATTTTGGAAACAAGGAAACAACTTTTTTTTTTTTTCCCTGCTGGCTGAGGTGTACTGAGTGGGAAGTGGTGCCAAAGAGACAGAGTTTGGCTAGATGGGGGACTGGAAAATATTTAAGTGATAAATGGACAGTTCCTTGTTGTGTCTAGCAAGGGGCTGGAAATTATTTCATAGGTCAAGGTAGCTTGAGCTGCAGCCAGGCAGGAAGCACTGAGGAAACACAACACTGATGTCTACAGCCATCCAGACAAGGTCAGGTGTCCACACCTGCAGAAGGTGGACATATTAGGCCTGGAAAAACAATCCAGGAGAGCTCCCAGGTCTAAGCAACTCACTGCTTCACCACCACACACAGATGTGCCAGCAACATTGCTGGTTCTGAAAAGCCTGGGACAGGGAAGGAAGACTTTTATGATATTTAATGACTCTACCAGTCTGGCTTTCCAGTGATTCTATGCTCTTTCCCTGCCAGCATTCCCCACTAGACTCTCCCATACCCCTTTGATGCAACCATAAAACTTGGAGGAGCCCATTGCACACTCCATGCACATTACTGCCAGGATTCAGAAGTTGTTTTCATCATTTCATCTACTAAGCTGCTGGGATATCAGCAGATTTTAACTTTTTTTTTTTTTTTTATTCCCCTCTACTTCCAATATAGCTGGGAGTGCTCCTCCCCACTGGAATCTCCAGTGAAGCCCCGCTGCAGTAAGTCAGGTCTAAGAGTATGTACACAAAATAGAGATTTGCAGTTCATAAAGCTCACTTTGACCACTCCTATCTACCCCACCAGGGAATGCCAGGCTAAGCTCTGGAAAGCAAGCAGCATTAAAACATAAAAAATAAATCCAAAACCCGCCCTACCAACGGCCCGTAGCCCGTCAAGAAAGCACAGGACTCGTGGACTGTGTAATTTGTGTTCACCGACAAGCAATTCGCCTTCACCCTGTGCCCCCTGTACCTGCGCAGGTCCAGCGAAGGGCAATGCTGCTCTCTCGTGGTTCCCGGCAGGACCAACGCTCTTCCTTTGCTTCCCCTCCTCATCGCTCCCTTTACTGTTCTCACTGTGAATCCCCTGGATGGGGCAACCCGGACTAATGGAATGTCCCTTCCAACTCAAACCATTCTGGCATTCTGATTCCGTCGCGCCTCTCCCAAGCAAGAGCAATCCATGTATTATCAAGAGGAAGAGGCTGGCTCTATCAAATCATTGCTTTGCGTTCGGGGGACACACGGGCCCGTCTTTGTTGGCCCTTCACACTCGATTAATTCATATTTACAACGCTTTGCTTCATCTGAATGCAGCTTCTTGTGATTTATTTCCAATATGTTTTCGGAAAGGCAGCCCTGGCCCGCCGGCACAGGGAGGAATTGCATGAGAAGAAGCTGTGGGTTGGTTCCAAGTGTTTATTTACTCTTCTTGTAGTAAACAGCAGGTTATGTTGTTTGTGGCGCTTAGTAAATCCCGGCTTTGTTTAGTGTGTGTTTAACAGAAGAGCCTTCCCCCGTGTGTGTGTGTGTAGCATGATTATAATAGCAACGTTTTCTCTGGTTTTCATCGAATTCATTCCCTGCCTTTCTTATTTTGCCCACCTTTTTATCCCTGCCTCTGATTTTCACCAACACAATTTTCTGGTTTTCCTTTGGTTACAAAGAGCTTGCTTTCAGGGCTTTTTAAATTTACTAACGTGCAGCCGCAGGAATAAGTACTATCAGTATGTCCTTCAAATGAAAAAAAACGTTGCTTTTGGGAGTATCTTGCCTGACATTTTAAAACTGAAATCAGAATCTCTTCAAAAGATATTCACGATATTAAAAAAAAAAAAAAAGGCACACCGTGGCATAAAAAATTCTATTCCATGGAAAGAGTAAAATGACAAATCATGTCATCACTGACTCACACAAACACCTTCCACTCTTCCAACAGTAAAAAACTACATAAATAGAGTTTTATGTTCATGTGTAAATAATCATAGTAAATAAGTCAACCCTTGTGACAAAAAGCTGAGGAGCATACTTGCTCCGAAGGGTTTTAAGGCAGCATATGAACTTCAATAAGATTTTTTTTTTTGCTTTGGGGTTGTTTTTTTTTTTTTAATAAACTTCCAAGTCTCTTTCAGGACTTTGAACAACTCAGAGGCCTCAGTTTTAGCAATAGAGGAGAATATTGCCACTGAAGGGAGAAGCAGATGCCCCAAGAGCTGATGAGGGGTCCATGGGGGCCGCTGAGGGGTAGCTGGGTTCCCTGTCACCGAGGGGCTTCAAGGGTCACCGATGGGGAATGTGGGTGCCCCGTGTGACACTGAGGGGCCACGAGGCACCGAGAGGCAGAGGCAGGAGCCGCGAGCATCCCTGGAGCGCCATGAAGGAAAGTGGGTGTCCCAAGAGTGGCTGAGGCAGGCAGGAGCCCTGAGGGACACGGAGGGGGACAGCGGATGTCGCGACTGTCCTTGAGGGAGCGGCAGGTGCCTGCAGTGCCCCCGGGCTTGCCGGGAGGGTTTTCAAGTTAAGAAATCAGAGGTATGAAGCTCTGGCAGCTGAAAGTTGAGTTACTGAGCAGGGGATTTTTGTGGGATTCGGTATCAGGCCTCCCGTGCTCCTCTGAGGCAGAGGCAGGTGCTGCGAGCGCCGCGAGGGGGACGGGGCGGGGCTGTGCCTGTTCCCGCGCCGCCAGGCTCCGCCCCCCGCCGCTCCCCTCAGCCGTCGGCGCCGCGGTCCGTGAAGGACGCGCCGGCGAAAGGCGCTCCGAGGGCTCGAGAAAAGATGTTGCAGCGGCCCTGGGGTAAATTAGGGGCTCCTGCAGAGGGAGTGAGTGTTGGGCAGCGGTTTTAGAAGGCAGCAGGGTGCTTCGGTGGAGTTGCTGAGGGGAAAGCTGAGGTAGTTCAGCCGAGACAGAATAGCTTGCGAGGGGGAGAGATGAGGGGATGATTAAGGTAAAATCAGAGGGTGAATTGTGAGGGACAGTATGAAATTCTCGCAGGGGAAAAAATGAATTATTTCGTAGAGGGTGTTTTCGGGGTAAATCAGAGCTAATCTATACTGCACAGAATGGACCTTTTGAGGTGAAATCTGAGGTGAATTTTGAGGGACAGTATGTAGTTCTTGCAGGGAAAAGCTGAATTATTTCGTAGAGGATATTTTCAGGGTAAATGTAGCTAATCTAGTGGACAGAATGGACATTTTGGGGCGAAATCTGAGGTAAACTGCGAGGGACAGTCTGAAGTTCTCGCAGGGAGAAACTTTGTAGATGATACTTTCAGGGTAAATCAGAGCTAATCTATAGTGGACAGAAGGGACGCTTTGGGGCGAAATCAGAAGTAATTCGTGAGGGACGGAATGAAGTTCTCGCAGCTGAAAGTGGAGTTACTGAGCTGATTTTTGTGGGATTCGAAATCTCTGAGGGAGAGGCAGGTGCTGCGGGCGCCGTGAGGGGCACGGGGGGGGCTGCGCGCAGCGCTTTTCCCGCGCCGCAAGGGGGCGCCCCCCGCCGCTCCCCTCAGCCGTCGGCGCCGCGGTCCGTGAGGGACGCGCCGGCGAAAGGCGCTCCGAGGGCTCGAGAAAAGATGTTGCAGCGGCCCTGGGGTAAATTAGGGGCTCCTCCAGAGGGAGTGAGTGTTGGGCAGCGGTTTTAGAAGGCAGCAGGGTGTTTCAGTGGAGTTGCTGAGGGGAAAGTTAAGGTAGCTCAGCCGAGACAGAACAGCTTCCGAGGGAGAGAGCTGAGGGGATGATTAAGGTAAAATCAGAGGTAAATTGTGAGCTACAGTAGGAAGTCCTTGTATGGAAAAGCTGAGTTACTGTGCAGGGGATTTTTGCTGCATTCAATATGAGGTGTCCTGTGTTTCAATGAGGGAGAATCAGGTACAACAAATTTCATTGTGGTCCATGAGCGACAAGGAAGCAGAGGCAGTTGCCATGAATTTCTACCATTTAATAGGCTGGAAAAAGAGAAAATATAGGAAAGAAGATGCAGAAAACAAAAACTAGAATTGATGGTAGTTACTGATCAATAATGAAAAAAGGGTTATAAAAAGAAATGTTACAAAAGTCACTTGTACTCCACCAACAATGCTTAGGAGACAGCACAAAGCCCTAACTGGGTCCCCGTTCTTTTACAGAAGCCATCTGTGTCCTTTTTCCTGGGTGGAAGACATCAGGGAGGAAAGAACGGACATCTTAAGAGATCGCGAGGCAAAAAACAACAACAGGATCAGCAGCTTCGCGGTCAAGAGGGGGCACGTGAGACCCTCTGGGCAAATGGCATCCCTGGCCTTTCCAGGGCACACGTCCCACGGAGTCTGGTGGGCACCTTCACGGTGCCTTGACTCCTTTTGTGCTGGGCGACCTCCCTGTAAGCAGGGCTGGGTCTTTGCTTTGGTGCCTTTGGCCTTTTGCCATTGTGCTGCTTTGGCTGTCCGGGGAGAGGGGCGACCCTGTAAGGAGGGTGAGAGCCCCTGCCTCAGAACTCAAGAAGGTAAACCGAGCCTCCCCTAAGGCCCCCCGTAAGCAGGGCAGGGCCTTTTCCCCATTTTCTGAGCAGCTTTGAGGCTTCAGAGAGGGGCGACCCTGTAAGGAGGGTGAGCAGCCCGGTCTCTGCAGTCATGGGGGAATGGAGCACCCCCAGGCCCCCCTGTAAGCAGGGCAGGGCCTTTTCCCCTGACCAACGGCTTGGTGCCCCTGGCCAGCGTGACCCCCTGTACTCAGGGCACGTCACAGTCATTTGGCCCTTGGCCACCCCTCAGCAGGTTCAGGCCCTTGTGGCTTCCCTGCAGCCCCCTCGGGCAGGCCTGCAGCTCCTGTCTCCTGCCCTGCGGCTGGCAGGGACCCCCCAGGCTGTGGCACAGAGCTCCCTCCCTCTCCTGGCCCCCTGCCCTCCTGTGTCCCCCTGTCCATGTCAGTGTGAGTGAGGCCGTGTGTGTGTCCCCCTTAGAACTAGAGCAGAGTAGCTGAGGCTTCCCAGGAGGGGGACAGGAGCTCTGTGACTCAGCCTGGGGGGCCCCGGCCAGCCGCAGGCAGAGCCAGGGCCCGGCCTGGCCCCTTGCTCCTGAGGACAGAGCGAAGCCGCTTAGTGGCAGCGTGGGCACCGGGACCCGCCTGTAGCCAGGGCCTGGGTGTGTGCCTGTGCTGCGGGGCTGCCTGTCCTGCTGCTGCCCTGCCAGCGTGCCTGGCCTGCCCTCAGAGCAGGCAGCACTTTGAGCCCCCTGTAAGCAGGGGTGCAGCCTCTCTGGCTGCTGCTTTCCATGCCCAGCTTCATTTGCCCAGAGGGCCTCGCTGCCACCGCTGGAGGGGCCTGCAGCGGACGCCGCTGAGGTGAGGCAGCCTGTGCTGGTGGGAGAGTTCTGGGGTGGTTCTGGGGGCTGAGTGGGAGGTGTGGTGGTGGTTTGAGGAGCTCCCTCTGGGGCTGTTGGGTACCGTTTCCTTTCACTTCTTGGTGCTGAAGCATCTCAGGCCTGACTGTTGTTCTTCCTTGGCAGAAGCCATCGAGGAAGAAAGAAGAGCCATTGTGAGGGACGACGAGGCAACAGGACAAGAGGATCAGCGGCTTCGAGGTCAAGAGTGGAGCGGCGAGGCAAGACACAACAGGAGGATCAGCGGCTTCGAGGTCAAGAGTGGAGCGGCGAGGCAAGACACAACAGGAGGATCAGCGGCTTCGAGGTCAAGAGGTGGCACGTGAGACCCTCTGGGCAAATGGCATCCCTGGCCTTTCCAGGGCACACGTCCCACGGAGTCTGGTGGGCACCTTCACGGTGCCTTGACTCCTTTTGTGCTGGGCGACCTCCCTGTAAGCAGGGCTGGGTCTTTGCTTTGGTGCCTTTGGCCTTTTGCCATTGTGCTGCTTTGGCTGTCCGGGGAGAGGGGCGACCCTGTAAGGAGGGTGAGAGCCCCTGCTTCAGAACTCAAGAAGGTAAATGGTGCGTTCTCTAAGCCCCCCTGTAAGCAGGGCAGGGCCTTTTCCCCATCGCCAGCAGCTTTCAATCTTCAGGGCTGGGCCCGTGTCCCTGGCATTAGGCCGTGAGCTCAACTGCGTGGCTGTTGAGTCTCATTCCTGTTCCTGCAGGGGGGAAGGCCAAGTCTTGCGGCTGCCTGGGTGCTGACCGGCCTGTCAGCAGGCTGTGGGTCTGGGAGCTTTGTGCTCCCTCAGCTGGCGGCCTGTGCGGGGTGACCCCTCCGTTAGCGGCGAGCAGCTCAGGGTGCCCCCGAAGGAGCGACAAGGAGCCTGCGTGGGCCTTGGGGGCCGGGGCACCCCGTAAGTTGGGGCTAGTGGCCCAGAGTCCCAGGCCTTTCAGTCCAGACAGCAGCTCCAGCCCCCTGTAAGCAGGGGTGCAGCCTCTCTGGCTGCTGCTTTCCATGCCCAGCTTCATTTGCCCAGAGGGCCTCGCTGCCACCGCTGGAGGGGCCTGCAGCGGACGCCGCTGAGGTGAGGCAGCCTGTGCTGGTGGGAGACTTCTCTGGTGGTGGTTTGCAGAGTTCCCTCTGGGGCTGTTGGGTGCCGTTTCCTTTCACTTCATGGTGCTGAAGCATCTCAGGCCTGACTGTTGTTCTTCCTTGGCAGAAGCCATCGAGGAAGAAAGAAGAGCCATTGTGAGGGACGACGAGGCAACAGGACAAGAGGATCAGCGGCTTCGAGGTCAAGAGTGGAGCGGCGAGGCAAGACACAACAGGAGGATCAGCGGCTTCGAGGTCAAGAGGTGGCACGTGAGACCCTCTGGGCAAATGGCATCCCTGGCCTTTCCAGGGCACACGTCCCACGGAGTCTGGTGGGCACCTTCACGGTGCCTTGACTCCTTTTGTGCTGGGCGACCTCCCTGTAAGCAGGGCTGGGTCTTTGCTTTGGTGCCTTTGGCCTTTTGCCATTGTGCTGCTTTGGCTGTCCGGGGAGAGGGGCGACCCTGCAAGGAGGGTGAGAGCCCCTGCCTCAGAACTCAAGAAGGTAAACCGAGCCTCCCCTAAGGCCCCCCGTAAGCAGGGCAGGGCCTTTTCCCCATTTTCTGAGCAGCTCTGAGGCTTCAGAGAGGGGCGACCCTGTAAGGAGGGTGAGCAGCCCGGTCTCTGCAGTCATGGGGGAATGGAGCACCCCCAGGCCCCCCTGTAAGCAGGGCAGGGCCTTTTCCCCTGACCAACGGCTTGGTGCCCCTGGCCAGCGTGACCCCCTGTACTCAGGGCACGTCACAGTCATTTGGCCCTTGGCCACCCCTCAGCAGGTTCAGGCCCTTGTGGCTTCCCTGCAGCCCCCTCGGGGCAGGCCTGCAGCTCCTGTCTCCTGCCCTGCGGCTGGCAGGGACCCCCCAGGCTGTGGCACAGAGCTCCCTCCCTCTCCTGGCCCCCTGCCCTCCTGTGTCCCCCTGTCCATGTCAGTGTGAGTGAGGCAGTGTGTGTGTCCCCCTTAGAACTAGAGCAGAGTAGCTGAGGCTTCCCAGGAGGGGGACAGGAGCTCTGTGACTCAGCCTGGGGGGCCCCGGCCAGCCGCAGGCAGAGCCAGGGCCCGGCCTGGCCCCTTGCTCCTGAGGACAGAGCGAAGCCGCTTAGTGGCAGCGTGGGCACCGGGACCCGCCTGTAGCCAGGGCCTGGGTGTGTGCCTGTGCTGCGGGGCTGCCTGTCCTGCTGCTGCCCTGCCAGCGTGCCTGGCCTGCCCTCAGAGCAGGCAGCACTTTGAGCCCCCTGTAAGCAGGGGTGCAGCCTCTCTGGCTGCTGCTTTCCATGCCCAGCTTCATTTGCCCAGAGGGCCTCGCTGCCACCGCTGGAGGGGCCTGCAGCGGACGCCGCTGAGGTGAGGCAGCCTGTGCTGGTGGGAGAGTTCTGGGGTGGTTCTGGGGGCTGAGTGGGAGGTGTGGTGGTGGTTTGAGGAGCTCCCTCTGGGGCTGTTGGGTACCGTTTCCTTTCACTTCTTGGTGCTGAAGTATCTCAGGCCGGACTGTTGTTCTTCCTTGGCAGAAGCCATCGAGGAAGAAAGAAGAGCCATTGTGAGGGACGACGAGGCAACAGGACAAGAGGATCAGCGGCTTCGAGGTCAAGAGTGGAGCGGCGAGGCAAGACACAACAGGAGGATCAGCGGCTTCGAGGTCAAGAGTGGAGCGGCGAGGCAAGACACAACAGGAGGATCAGCGGCTTCGAGGTCAAGAGGTGGCACGTGAGACCCTCTGGGCAAATGGCATCCCTGGCCTTTCCAGGGCACACGTCCCACGGAGTCTGGTGGGCACCTTCACGGTGCCTTGACTCCTTTTGTGCTGGGCGACCTCCCTGTAAGCAGGGCTGGGTCTTTGCTTTGGTGCCTTTGGCCTTTTGCCATTGTGCTGCTTTGGCTGTCCGGGGAGAGGGGCGACCCTGTAAGGAGGGTGAGAGCCCCTGCCTCAGAACTCAAGAAGGTAAATGGTGCGTTCTCTAAGCCCCCCTGTAAGCAGGGCAGGGCCTTTTCCCCATCGCCAGCAGCTTTCAGTCTTCAGGGCTGGGCCCGTGTCCCTGGCATTAGGCCGTGAGCTCAACTGCGTGGCTGTTGAGTCTCATTCCTGTTCCTGCAGGGGGGAAGGCCAAGTCTTGCGGCTGCCTGGGTGCTGACCGGCCTGTCAGCAGGCTGTGGGTCTGGGAGCTTTGTGCTCCCTCAGCTGGCGGCCTGTGCGGGGTGACCCCTCCGTTAGCGGCGAGCAGCTCAGGGTGCCCCCGAAGGAGCGACAAGGAGCCTGCGTGGGCCTTGGGGGCCAGGGGCACCCCGTAAGTTGGGGCTAGTGGCCCAGAGTCCCAGGCCTTTCAGTCCAGACAGCAGCTCCAGCCCCCTGTAAGCAGGGGTGCAGCCTCTCTGGCTGCTGCTTTCCATGCCCAGCTTCATTTGCCCAGAGGGCCTCGCTGCCACCGCTGGAGGGGCCTGCAGCGGACGCCGCTGAGGTGAGGCAGCCTGCGCTGGTGGGAGACTTCTCTGGTGGTGGTTTGCAGAGTTCCCTCTGGGGCTGTTGGGTGCCGTTTCCTTTCACTTCTTGGTGCTGAAGCATCTCAGGCCTGACTGTTGTTCTTCCTTGGCAGAAGCCATCGAGGAAGAAAGAAGAGCCATTGTGAGGGACGACGAGGCAACAGGACAAGAGGATCAGCGGCTTCGAGGTCAAGAGTGGAGCGGCGAGGCAAGACACAACAGGAGGATCAGCGGCTTCGAGGTCAAGAGTGGAGCGGCGAGGCAAGACACAACAGGAGGATCAGCGGCTTCGAGGTCAAGAGGTGGCACGTGAGACCCTCTGGGCAAATGGCATCCCTGGCCTTTCCAGGGCACACGTCCCACGGAGTCTGGTGGGCACCTTCACGGTGCCTTGACTCCTTTTGTGCTGGGCGACCTCCCTGTAAGCAGGGCTGGGTCTTTGCTTTGGTGCCTTTGGCCTTTTGCCATTGTGCTGCTTTGGCTGTCCGGGGAGAGGGGCGACCCTGTAAGGAGGGTGAGAGCCCCTGCCTCAGAACTCAAGAAGGTAAACCGAGCCTCCCCTAAGGCCCCCCGTAAGCAGGGCAGGGCCTTTTCCCCATTTTCTGAGCAGCTCTGAGGCTTCAGAGAGGGGCGACCCTGTAAGGAGGGTGAGCAGCCCGGTCTCTGCAGTCATGGGGGAATGGAGCACCCCCAGGCCCCCCTGTAAGCAGGGCAGGGCCTTTTCCCCTGACCAACGGCTTGGTGCCCCTGGCCAGCGTGACCCCCTGTACTCAGGGCACGTCACAGTCATTTGGCCCTTGGCCACCCCTCAGCAGGTTCAGGCCCTTGTGGCTTCCCTGCAGCCCCCTCGGGCAGGCCTGCAGCTCCTGTCTCCTGCCCTGCGGCTGGCAGGGACCCCCCAGGCTGTGGCACAGAGCTCCCTCCCTCTCCTGGCCCCCTGCCCTCCTGTGTCCCCCTGCCCATGTCAGTGTGAGTGAGGCAGTGTGTGTGTCCCCCTTAGAACTAGAGCAGAGTAGCTGAGGCTTCCCAGGAGGGGGACAGGAGCTCTGTGACTCAGCCTGGGGGGCCCCGGCCAGCCGCAGGCAGAGCCAGGGCCCGGCCTGGCCCCTTGCTCCTGAGGACAGAGCGAAGCCGCTTAGTGGCAGCGTGGGCACCGGGACCCGCCTGTAGCCAGGGCCTGGGTGTGTGCCTGTGCTGCGGGGCTGCCTGTCCTGCTGCTGCCCTGCCAGCGTGCCTGGCCTGCCCTCAGAGCAGGCAGCACTTTGAGCCCCCTGTAAGCAGGGGTGCAGCCTCTCTGGCTGCTGCTTTCCATGCCCAGCTTCATTTGCCCAGAGGGCCTCGCTGCCACCGCTGGAGGGGCCTGCAGCGGACGCCGCTGAGGTGAGGCAGCCTGTGCTGGTGGGAGAGTTCTGGGGTGGTTCTGGGGGCTGAGTGGGAGGTGTGGTGGTGGTTTGAGGAGCTCCCTCTGGGGCTGTTGGGTACCGTTTCCTTTCACTTCTTGGTGCTGAAGCATCTCAGGCCTGACTGTTGTTCTTCCTTGGCAGAAGCCATCGAGGAAGAAAGAAGAGCCATTGTGAGGGACGACGAGGCAACAGGACAAGAGCATCAGCGGCTTCGAGGTCAAGAGTGGAGCGGCGAGGCAAGACACAACAGGAGGATCAGCGGCTTCGAGGTCAAGAGTGGAGCGGCGAGGCAAGACACAACAGGAGGATCAGCGGCTTCGAGGTCAAGAGGTGGCACGTGAGACCCTCTGGGCAAATGGCATCCCTGGCCTTTCCAGGGCACACGTCCCACGGAGTCTGGTGGGCACCTTCACGGTGCCTTGACTCCTTTTGTGCTGGGCGACCTCCCTGTAAGCAGGGCTGGGTCTTTGCTTTGGTGCCTTTGGCCTTTTGCCATTGTGCTGCTTTGGCTGTCCGGGGAGAGGGGCGACCCTGTAAGGAGGGTGAGAGCCCCTGCCTCAGAACTCAAGAAGGTAAATGGTGCGTTCTCTAAGCCCCCCTGTAAGCAGGGCAGGGCCTTTTCCCCATCGCCAGCAGCTTTCAGTCTTCAGGGCTGGGCCCGTGTCCCTGGCATTAGGCCGTGAGCTCAACTGCGTGGCTGTTGAGTCTCATTCCTGTTCCTGCAGGGGGGAAGGCCAAGTCTTGCGGCTGCCTGGGTGCTGACCGGCCTGTCAGCAGGCTGTGGGTCTGGGAGCTTTGTGCTCCCTCAGCTGGCGGCCTGTGCGGGGTGACCCCTCCGTTAGCGGCGAGCAGCTCAGGGTGCCCCCGAAGGAGCGACAAGGAGCCTGCGTGGGCCTTGGGGGCCAGGGGCACCCCGTAAGTTGGGGCTAGTGGCCCAGAGTCCCAGGCCTTTCAGTCCAGACAGCAGCTTCAGCCCCCTGTAAGCAGGGGTGCAGCCTCTCTGGCTGCTGCTTTCCATGCCCAGCTTCATTTGCCCAGAGGGCCTCGCTGCCACCGCTGGAGGGGCCTGCAGCGGACGCCGCTGAGGTGAGGCAGCCTGTGCTGGTGGGAGACTTCTCTGGTGGTGGTTTGCAGAGTTCCCTCTGGGGCTGTTGGGTGCCGTTTCCTTTCACTTCTTGGTGCTGAAGCATCTCAGGCCTGACTGTTGTTCTTCCTTGGCAGAAGCCATCGAGGAAGAAAGAAGAGCCATTGTGAGGGACGACGAGGCAACAGGACAAGAGGATCAGCGGCTTCGAGGTCAAGAGTGGAGCGGCGAGGCAAGACACAACAGGAGGATCAGCGGCTTCGAGGTCAAGAGTGGAGCGGCGAGGCAAGACACAACAGGAGGATCAGCGGCTTCGAGGTCAAGAGGTGGCACGTGAGACCCTCTGGGCAAATGGCATCCCTGGCCTTTCCAGGGCACACGTCCCACGGAGTCTGGTGGGCACCTTCACGGTGCCTTGACTCCTTTTGTGCTGGGCGACCTCCCTGTAAGCAGGGCTGGGTCTTTGCTTTGGTGCCTTTGGCCTTTTGCCATTGTGCTGCTTTGGCTGTCCGGGGAGAGGGGCGACCCTGTAAGGAGGGTGAGAGCCCCTGCCTCAGAACTCAAGAAGGTAAACCGAGCCTCCCCTAAGGCCCCCCGTAAGCAGGGCAGGGCCTTTTCCCCATTTTCTGAGCAGCTCTGAGGCTTCAGAGAGGGGCGACCCTGTAAGGAGGGTGAGCAGCCCGGTCTCTGCAGTCATGGGGGAATGGAGCACCCCCAGGCCCCCCTGTAAGCAGGGCAGGGCCTTTTCCCCTGACCAACGGCTTGGTGCCCCTGGCCAGCGTGACCCCCTGTACTCAGGGCACGTCACAGTCATTCGGCCCTTGGCCACCCCTCAGCAGGTTCAGGCCCTTGTGGCTTCCCTGCAGCCCCCTCGGGCAGGCCTGCAGCTCCTGTCTCCTGCCCTGCGGCTGGCAGGGACCCCCCAGGCTGTGGCACAGAGCTCCCTCCCTCTCCTGGCCCCCTGCCCTCCTGTGTCCCCCTGCCCATGTCAGTGTGAGTGAGGCAGTGTGTGTGTCCCCCTTAGAACTAGAGCAGAGTAGCTGAGGCTTCCCAGGAGGGGGACAGGAGCTCTGTGACTCAGCCTGGGGGGCCCCGGCCAGCCGCAGGCAGAGCCAGGGCCCGGCCTGGCCCCTTGCTCCTGAGGACAGAGCGAAGCCGCTTAGTGGCAGCGTGGGCACCGGGACCCGCCTGTAGCCAGGGCCTGGGTGTGTGCCTGTGCTGCGGGGCTGCCTGTCCTGCTGCTGCCCTGCCAGCGTGCCTGGCCTGCCCTCAGAGCAGGCAGCACTTTGAGCCCCCTGTAAGCAGGGGTGCAGCCTCTCTGGCTGCTGCTTTCCATGCCCAGCTTCATTTGCCCAGAGGGCCTCGCTGCCACCGCTGGAGGGGCCTGCAGCGGACGCCGCTGAGGTGAGGCAGCCTGTGCTGGTGGGAGAGTTCTGGGGTGGTTTTGGGGGCTGTGTGGGAGGTGTGGTGGTGGTTTGAGGAGCTCCCTCTGGGGCTGTTGGGTACCGTTTCCTTTCACTTCTTGGTGCTGAAGCATCTCAGGCCTGACTGTTGTTCTTCCTTGGCAGAAGCCATCGAGGAAGAAAGAAGAGCCATTGTGAGGGACGACGAGGCAACAGGACAAGAGGATCAGCGGCTTCGAGGTCAAGAGTGGAGCGGCGAGGCAAGACACAACAGGAGGATCAGCGGCTTCGAGGTCAAGAGTGGAGCGGCGAGGCAAGACACAACAGGAGGATCAGCGGCTTCGAGGTCAAGAGGTGGCACGTGAGACCCTCTGGGCAAATGGCATCCCTGGCCTTTCCAGGGCACACGTCCCACGGAGTCTGGTGGGCACCTTCACGGTGCCTTGACTCCTTTTGTGCTGGGCGACCTCCCTGTAAGCAGGGCTGGGTCTTTGCTTTGGTGCCTTTGGCCTTTTGCCATTGTGCTGCTTTGGCTGTCCGGGGAGAGGGGCGACCCTGTAAGGAGGGTGAGAGCCCCTGCCTCAGAACTCAAGAAGGTAAATGGTGCGTTCTCTAAGCCCCCCTGTAAGCAGGGCAGGGCCTTTTCCCCATCGCCAGCAGCTTTCAGTCTTCAGGGCTGGGCCCGTGTCCCTGGCATTAGGCCGTGAGCTCAACTGCGTGGCTGTTGAGTCTCATTCCTGTTCCTGCAGGGGGGAAGGCCAAGTCTTGCGGCTGCCTGGGTGCTGACCGGCCTGTCAGCAGGCTGTGGGTCTGGGAGCTTTGTGCTCCCTCAGCTGGCGGCCTGTGCGGGGTGACCCCTCCGTTAGCGGCGAGCAGCTCAGGGTGCCCCCGAAGGAGCGACAAGGAGCCTGCGTGGGCCTTGGGGGCCAGGGGCACCCCGTAAGTTGGGGCTAGTGGCCCAGAGTCCCAGGCCTTTCAGTCCAGACAGCAGCTCCAGCCCCCTGTAAGCAGGGGTGCAGCCTCTCTGGCTGCTGCTTTCCATGCCCAGCTTCATTTGCCCAGAGGGCCTCGCTGCCACCGCTGGAGGGGCCTGCAGCGGACGCCGCTGAGGTGAGGCAGCCTGTGCTGGTGGGAGACTTCTCTGGTGGTGGTTTGCAGAGTTCCCTCTGGGGCTGTTGGGTGCCGTTTCCTTTCACTTCTTGGTGCTGAAGTATCTCAGGCCTGACTGTTGTTCTTCCTTGGCAGAAGCCATCGAGGAAGAAAGAAGAGGGACGACGAGGCAACAGGACAAGAGGATCAGCGGCTTCGAGGTCAAGAGTGGAGCGGCGAGGCAAGACACAACAGGAGGATCAGCGGCTTCGAGGTCAAGAGGTGGCACGTGAGACCCTCTGGGCAAATGGCATCCCTGGCCTTTCCAGGGCACACGTCCCACGGAGTCTGGTGGGCACCTTCACGGTGCCTTGACTCCTTTTGTGCTGGGCGACCTCCCTGTAAGCAGGGCTGGGTCTTTGCTTTGGTGCCTTTGGCCTTTTGCCATTGTGCTGCTTTGGCTGTCCGGGGAGAGGGGCGACCCTGTAAGGAGGGTGAGAGCCCCTGCCTCAGAACTCAAGAAGGTAAACCGAGCCTCCCCTAAGGCCCCCCGTAAGCAGGGCAGGGCCTTTTCCCCATTTTCTGAGCAGCTTTGAGGCTTCAGAGAGGGGTGACCCTGTAAGGAGGGTGAGCAGCCCGGTCTCTGCAGTCATGGGGGAATGGAGCACCCCCAGGCCCCCCTGTAAGCAGGGCAGGGCCTTTTCCCCTGACCAACGGCTTGGTGCCCCTGGCCAGCGTGACCCCCTGTACTCAGGGCACGTCACAGTCATTCGGCCCTTGGCCACCCCTCAGCAGGTTCAGGCCCTTGTGGCTTCCCTGCAGCCCCCTCGGGGCAGGCCTGCAGCTCCTGTCTCCTGCCCTGCGGCTGGCAGGGACCCCCCAGGCTGTGGCACAGAGCTCCCTCCCTCTCCTGGCCCCCTGCCCTCCTGTGTCCCCCTGCCCATGTCAGTGTGAGTGAGGCAGTGTGTGTGTCCCCCTTAGAACTAGAGCAGAGTAGCTGAGGCTTCCCAGGAGGGGGACAGGAGCTCTGTGACTCAGCCTGGGGGGCCCCGGCCAGCCGCAGGCAGAGCCAGGGCCCGGCCTGGCCCCTTGCTCCTGAGGACAGAGCGAAGCCGCTTAGTGGCAGCGTGGGCACCGGGACCCGCCTGTAGCCAGGGCCTGGGTGTGTGCCTGTGCTGCGGGGCTGCCTGTCCTGCTGCTGCCCTGCCAGCGTGCCTGGCCTGCCCTCAGAGCAGGCAGCACTTTGAGCCCCCTGTAAGCAGGGGTGCAGCCTCTCTGGCTGCTGCTTTCCATGCCCAGCTTCATTTGCCCAGAGGGCCTCGCTGCCACCGCTGGAGGGGCCTGCAGCGGACGCCGCTGAGGTGAGGCAGCCTGTGCTGGTGGGAGAGTTCTGGGGTGGTTCTGTGGGCTGAGTGGGAGGTGTGGTGGTGGTTTGAGGAGCTCCCTCTGGGGCTGTTGGGTACCGTTTCCTTTCACTTCTTGGTGCTGAAGCATCTCAGGCCTGACTGTTGTTCTTCCTTGGCAGAAGCCATCGAGGAAGAAAGAAGAGCCATTGTGAGGGACGACGAGGCAACAGGACAAGAGGATCAGCGGCTTCGAGGTCAAGAGTGGAGCGGCGAGGCAAGACACAACAGGAGGATCAGCGGCTTCGAGGTCAAGAGTGGAGCGGCGAGGCAAGACACAACAGGAGGATCAGCGGCTTCGAGGTCAAGAGGTGGCACGTGAGACCCTCTGGGCAAATGGCATCCCTGGCCTTTCCAGGGCACACGTCCCACGGAGTCTGGTGGGCACCTTCACGGTGCCTTGACTCCTTTTGTGCTGGGCGACCTCCCTGTAAGCAGGGCTGGGTCTTTGCTTTGGTGCCTTTGGCCTTTTGCCATTGTGCTGCTTTGGCTGTCCGGGGAGAGGGGCGACCCTGTAAGGAGGGTGAGAGCCCCTGCCTCAGAACTCAAGAAGGTAAATGGTGCGTTCTCTAAGCCCCCCTGTAAGCAGGGCAGGGCCTTTTCCCCATCGCCAGCAGCTTTCAGTCTTCAGGGCTGGGCCCGTGTCCCTGGCATTAGGCCGTGAGCTCAACTGCGTGGCTGTTGAGTCTCATTCCTGTTCCTGCAGGGGGGAAGGCCAAGTCTTGCGGCTGCCTGGGTGCTGACCGGCCTGTCAGCAGGCTGTGGGTCTGGGAGCTTTGTGCTCCCTCAGCTGGCGGCCTGTGCGGGGTGACCCCTCCGTTAGCGGCGAGCAGCTCAGGGTGCCCCCGAAGGAGCGACAAGGAGCCTGCGTGGGCCTTGGGGGCCAGGGGCACCCCGTAAGTTGGGGCTAGTGGCCCAGAGTCCCAGGCCTTTCAGTCCAGACAGCAGCTCCAGCCCCCTGTAAGCAGGGGTGCAGCCTCTCTGGCTGCTGCTTTCCATGCCCAGCTTCATTTGCCCAGAGGGCCTCGCTGCCACCGCTGGAGGGGCCTGCAGCGGACGCCGCTGAGGTGAGGCAGCCTGCGCTGGTGGGAGACTTCTCTGGTGGTGGTTTGCAGAGTTCCCTCTGGGGCTGTTGGGTGCCGTTTCCTTTCACTTCTTGGTGCTGAAGCATCTCAGGCCTGACTGTTGTTCTTCCTTGGCAGAAGCCATCGAGGAAGAAAGAAGAGCCATTGTGAGGGACGACGAGGCAACAGGACAAGAGGATCAGCGGCTTCGAGGTCAAGAGTGGAGCGGCGAGGCAAGACACAACAGGAGGATCAGCGGCTTCGAGGTCAAGAGTGGAGCGGCGAGGCAAGACACAACAGGAGGATCAGCGGCTTCGAGGTCAAGAGTGGAGCGGCGAGGCAAGACACAACAGGAGGATCAGCGGCTTCGAGGTCAAGAGGTGGCACGTGAGACCCTCTGGGCAAATGGCATCCCTGGCCTTTCCAGGGCACACGTCCCACGGAGTCTGGTGGGCACCTTCACGGTGCCTTGACTCCTTTTGTGCTGGGCGACCTCCCTGTAAGCAGGGCTGGGTCTTTGCTTTGGTGCCTTTGGCCTTTTGCCATTGTGCTGCTTTGGCTGTCCGGGGAGAGGGGCGACCCTGTAAGGAGGGTGAGAGCCCCTGCCTCAGAACTCAAGAAGGTAAACCGAGCCTCCCCTAAGGCCCCCCGTAAGCAGGGCAGGGCCTTTTCCCCATTTTCTGAGCAGCTTTGAGGCTTCAGAGAGGGGCGACCCTGTAAGGAGGGTGAGCAGCCCGGTCTCTGCAGTCATGGGGGAATGGAGCACCCCCAGGCCCCCCTGTAAGCAGGGCAGGGCCTTTTCCCCTGACCAACGGCTTGGTGCCCCTGGCCAGCGTGACCCCCTGTACTCAGGGCACGTCACAGTCATTTGGCCCTTGGCCACCCCTCAGCAGGTTCAGGCCCTTGTGGCTTCCCTGCAGCCCCCTCGGGGCAGGCCTGCAGCTCCTGTCTCCTGCCCTGCGGCTGGCAGGGACCCCCCAGGCTGTGGCACAGAGCTCCCTCCCTCTCCTGGCCCCCTGCCCTCCTGTGTCCCCCTGCCCATGTCAGTGTGAGTGAGGCAGTGTGTGTGTCCCCCTTAGAACTAGAGCAGAGTAGCTGAGGCTTCCCAGGAGGGGGACAGGAGCTCTGTGACTCAGCCTGGGGGGCCCCGGCCAGCCGCAGGCAGAGCCAGGGCCCGGCCTGGCCCCTTGCTCCTGAGGACAGAGCGAAGCCGCTTAGTGGCAGCGTGGGCACCGGGACCCGCCTGTAGCCAGGGCCTGGGTGTGTGCCTGTGCTGCGGGGCTGCCTGTCCTGCTGCTGCCCTGCCAGCGTGCCTGGCCTGCCCTCAGAGCAGGCAGCACTTTGAGCCCCCTGTAAGCAGGGGTGCAGCCTCTCTGGCTGCTGCTTTCCATGCCCAGCTTCATTTGCCCAGAGGGCCTCGCTGCCACCGCTGGAGGGGCCTGCAGCGGACGCTGCTGAGGTGAGGCAGCCTGTGCTGGTGGGAGAGTTCTGGGGTTGGTTTGGGGGCTGTGTGGGAGGTGTGGTGGTGGTTTGAGGAGCTCCCTCTGGGGCTGTTGGGTACCGTTTCCTTTCACTTCTTGGTGCTGAAGCATCTCAGGCCTGACTGTTGTTCTTCCTTGGCAGAAGCCATCGAGGAAGAAAGAAGAGCCATTGTGAGGGACGACGAGGCATCAGGACAAGAGGATCAGCGGCTTCGAGGTCAAGAGTGGAGCGGCGAGGCAAGACACAACAGGAGGATCAGCGGCTTCGAGGTCAAGAGTGGAGCGGCGAGGCAAGACACAACAGGAGGATCAGCGGCTTCGAGGTCAAGAGGTGGCACGTGAGACCCTCTGGGCAAATGGCATCCCTGGCCTTTCCAGGGCACACGTCCCACGGAGTCTGGTGGGCACCTTCACGGTGCCTTGACTCCTTTTGTGCTGGGCGACCTCCCTGTAAGCAGGGCTGGGTCTTTGCTTTGGTGCCTTTGGCCTTTTGCCATTGTGCTGCTTTGGCTGTCCGGGGAGAGGGGCGACCCTGTAAGGAGGGTGAGAGCCCCTGCCTCAGAACTCAAGAAGGTAAATGGTGCGTTCTCTAAGCCCCCCTGTAAGCAGGGCAGGGCCTTTTCCCCATCGCCAGCAGCTTTCAGTCTTCAGGGCTGGGCCCGTGTCCCTGGCATTAGGCCGTGAGCTCAACTGCGTGGCTGTTGAGTCTCATTCCTGTTCCTGCAGGGGGGAAGGCCAAGTCTTGCGGCTGCCTGGGTGCTGACCGGCCTGTCAGCAGGCTGTGGGTCTGGGAGCTTTGTGCTCCCTCAGCTGGCGGCCTGTGCGGGGTGACCCCTCCGTTAGCGGCGAGCAGCTCAGGGTGCCCCCGAAGGAGCGACAAGGAGCCTGCGTGGGCCTTGGGGGCCAGGGGCACCCCGTAAGTTGGGGCTAGTGGCCCAGAGTCCCAGGCCTTTCAGTCCAGACAGCAGCTCCAGCCCCCTGTAAGCAGGGGTGCAGCCTCTCTGGCTGCTGCTTTCCATGCCCAGCTTCATTTGCCCAGAGGGCCTCGCTGCCACCGCTGGAGGGGCCTGCAGCGGACGCCGCTGAGGTGAGGCAGCCTGTGCTGGTGGGAGACTTCTCTGGTGGTGGTTTGCAGAGTTCCCTCTGGGGCTGTTGGGTGCCGTTTCCTTTCACTTCTTGGTGCTGAAGTATCTCAGGCCTGACTGTTGTTCTTCCTTGGCAGAAGCCATCGAGGAAGAAAGAAGAGGGACGACGAGGCAACAGGACAAGAGGATCAGCGGCTTCGAGGTCAAGAGTGGAGCGGCGAGGCAAGACACAACAGGAGGATCAGCGGCTTCGAGGTCAAGAGTGGAGCGGCGAGGCAAGACACAACAGGAGGATCAGCGGCTTCGCGGTCAAGAGGGGGCACGTGAGACCCTCTGGGCAAATGGCATCCCTGGCCTTTCCAGGGCACACGTCCCACGGAGTCTGGTGGGCACCTTCACGGTGCCTTGACTCCTTTTGTGCTGGGCGACCTCCCTGTAAGCAGGGCTGGGTCTTTGCTCTGGTGCCTTTGGCCTTTTGCCATTGTGCTGCTTTGGCTGTCCGGGGAGAGGGGCGACCCTGTAAGGAGGGTGAGAGCCCCTGCCTCAGAACTCAAGAAGGTAAACCGAGCCTCCCCTAAGGCCCCCCGTAAGCAGGGCAGGGCCTTTTCCCCATTTTCTGAGCAGCTTTGAGGCTTCAGAGAGGGGCGACCCTGTAAGGAGGGTGAGCAGCCCGGTCTCTGCAGTCATGGGGGAATGGAGCACCCCCAGGCCCCCCTGTAAGCAGGGCAGGGCCTTTTCCCCTGACCAACGGCTTGGTGCCCCTGGCCAGCGTGACCCCCTGTACTCAGGGCACGTCACAGTCATTTGGCCCTTGGCCACCCCTCAGCAGGTTCAGGCCCTTGTGGCTTCCCTGCAGCCCCCTCGGGGCAGGCCTGCAGCTCCTGTCTCCTGCCCTGCGGCTGGCAGGGACCCCCCAGGCTGTGGCACAGAGCTCCCTCCCTCTCCTGGCCCCCTGCCCTCCTGTGTCCCCCTGCCCATGTCAGTGTGAGTGAGGCAGTGTGTGTGTCCCCCTTAGAACTAGAGCAGAGTAGCTGAGGCTTCCCAGGAGGGGGACAGGAGCTCTGTGACTCAGCCTGGGGGGCCCCGGCCAGCCGCAGGCAGAGCCAGGGCCCGGCCTGGCCCCTTGCTCCTGAGGACAGAGCGAAGCCGCTTAGTGGCAGCGTGGGCACCGGGACCCGCCTGTAGCCAGGGCCTGGGTGTGTGCCTGTGCTGCGGGGCTGCCTGTCCTGCTGCTGCCCTGCCAGCGTGCCTGGCCTGCCCTCAGAGCAGGCAGCACTTTGAGCCCCCTGTAAGCAGGGGTGCAGCCTCTCTGGCTGCTGCTTTCCATGCCCAGCTTCATTTGCCCAGAGGGCCTCGCTGCCACCGCTGGAGGGGCCTGCAGCGGACGCCGCTGAGGTGAGGCAGCCTGTGCTGGTGGGAGAGTTCTGGGGTGGTTCTGTGGGCTGAGTGGGAGGTGTGGTGGTTTGAGGAGCTCCCTCTGGGGCTGTTGGGTGCCGTTTCCTTTCACTTCTTGGTGCTGAAGCATCTCAGGCCTGACTGTTGTTCTTCCTTGGCAGAAGCCATCGAGGAAGAAAGAAGAGCCATTGTGAGGGACGACGAGGCAACAGGACAAGAGGATCAGCGGCTTCGAGGTCAAGAGTGGAGCGGCGAGGCAAGACACAACAGGAGGATCAGCGGCTTCGAGGTCAAGAGTGGAGCGGCGAGGCAAGACACAACAGGAGGATCAGCGGCTTCGAGGTCAAGAGGGGGCACGTGAGACCCTCTGGGCAAATGGCATCCCTGGCCTTTCCAGGGCACACGTCCCACGGAGTCTGGTGGGCACCTTCACGGTGCCTTGACTCCTTTTGTGCTGGGCGACCTCCCTGTAAGCAGGGCTGGGTCTTTGCTTTGGTGCCTTTGGCCTTTTGCCATTGTGCTGCTTTGGCTGTCCGGGGAGAGGGGCGACCCTGTAAGGAGGGTGAGAGCCCCTGCCTCAGAACTCAAGAAGGTAAATGGTGCGTTCTCTAAGCCCCCCTGTAAGCAGGGCAGGGCCTTTTCCCCATCGCCAGCAGCTTTCAGTCTTCAGGGCTGGGCCCGTGTCCCTGGCATTAGGCCGTGAGCTCAACTGCGTGGCTGTTGAGTCTCATTCCTGTTCCTGCAGGGGGGAAGGCCAAGTCTTGCGGCTGCCTGGGTGCTGACCGGCCTGTCAGCAGGCTGTGGGTCTGGGAGCTTTGTGCTCCCTCAGCTGGCGGCCTGTGCGGGGTGACCCCTCCGTTAGCGGCGAGCAGCTCAGGGTGCCCCCGAAGGAGCGACAAGGAGCCTGCGTGGGCCTTGGGGGCCAGGGGCACCCCGTAAGTTGGGGCTAGTGGCCCAGAGTCCCAGGCCTTTCAGTCCAGACAGCAGCTCCAGCCCCCTGTAAGCAGGGGTGCAGCCTCTCTGGCTGCTGCTTTCCATGCCCAGCTTCATTTGCCCAGAGGGCCTCGCTGCCACCGCTGGAGGGGCCTGCAGCGGACGCCGCTGAGGTGAGGCAGCCTGTGCTGGTGGGAGACTTCTCTGGTGGTGGTTTGCAGAGTTCCCTCTGGGGCTGTTGGGTGCCGTTTCCTTTCACTTCTTGGTGCTGAAGCATCTCAGGCCTGACTGTTGTTCTTCCTTGGCAGAAGCCATCGAGGAAGAAAGAAGAGCCATTGTGAGGGACGACGAGGCAACAGGACAAGAGGATCAGCGGCTTCGAGGTCAAGAGTGGAGCGGCGAGGCAAGACACAACAGGAGGATCAGCGGCTTCGAGGTCAAGAGTGGAGCGGCGAGGCAAGACACAACAGGAGGATCAGCGGCTTCGAGGTCAAGAGGTGGCACGTGAGACCCTCTGGGCAAATGGCATCCCTGGCCTTTCCAGGGCACACGTCCCACAGAGTCTGGTGGGCACCTTCACGGTGCCTTGACTCCTTTTGTGCTGGGCGACCTCCCTGTAAGCAGGGCTGGGTCTTTGCTTTGGTGCCTTTGGCCTTTTGCCATTGTGCTGCTTTGGCTATCCGGGGAGAGGGGCGACCCTGTAAGGAGGGTGAGAGCCCCTGCCTCAGAACTCAAGAAGGTAAACCGAGCCTCCCCTAAGGCCCCCCGTAAGCAGGGCAGGGCCTTTTCCCCATTTTCTGAGCAGCTTTGAGGCTTCAGAGAGGGGCGACCCTGTAAGGAGGGTGAGCAGCCCGGTCTCTGCAGTCATGGGGGAATGGAGCACCCCCAGGCCCCCCTGTAAGCAGGGCAGGGCCTTTTCCCCTGACCAACGGCTTGGTGCCCCTGGCCAGCGTGACCCCCTGTACTCAGGGCACGTCACAGTCATTTGGCCCTTGGCCACCCCTCAGAAGGTTCAGGCCCTTGTGGCTTCCCTGCAGCCCCCTCGGGGCAGGCCTGCAGCTCCTGTCTCCTGCCCTGCGGCTGGCAGGGACCCCCCAGGCTGTGGCACAGAGCTCCCTCCCTCTCCTGGCCCCCTGCCCTCCTGTGTCCCCCTGCCCATGTCAGTGTGAGTGAGGCAGTGTGTGTGTCCCCCTTAGAACTAGAGCAGAGTAGCTGAGGCTTCCCAGGAGGGGGACAGGAGCTCTGTGACTCAGCCTGGGGGGCCCCGGCCAGCCGCAGGCAGAGCCAGGGCCCGGCCTGGCCCCTTGCTCCTGAGGACAGAGCGAAGCCGCTTAGTGGCAGCGTGGGCACCGGGACCCGCCTGTAGCCAGGGCCTGGGTGTGTGCCTGTGCTGCGGGGCTGCCTGTCCTGCTGCTGCCCTGCCAGCGTGCCTGGCCTGCCCTCAGAGCAGGCAGCACTTTGAGCCCCCTGTAAGCAGGGGTGCAGCCTCTCTGGCTGCTGCTTTCCATGCCCAGCTTCATTTGCCCAGAGGGCCTCGCTGCCACCGCTGGAGGGGCCTGCAGCGGACGCCGCTGAGGTGAGGCAGCCTGTGCTGGTGGGAGACTTCTGGGGTGGTTTTGGGGGCTGTGTGGGAGGTGTGGTGGTGGTTTGAGGAGCTCCCTCTGGGGCTGTTGGGTACCGTTTCCTTTCACTTCTTGGTGCTGAAGCATCTCAGGCCTGACTGTTGTTCTTCCTTGGCAGAAGCCATCGAGGAAGAAAGAAGAGCCATTGTGAGGGACGACGAGGCAACAGGACAAGAGGATCAGCGGCTTCGAGGTCAAGAGTGGAGCGGCGAGGCAAGACACAACAGGAGGATCAGCGGCTTCGAGGTCAAGAGTGGAGCGGCGAGGCAAGACACAACAGGAGGATCAGCGGCTTCGAGGTCAAGAGGTGGCACGTGAGACCCTCTGGGCAAATGGCATCCCTGGCCTTTCCAGGGCACACGTCCCACGGAGTCTGGTGGGCACCTTCACGGTGCCTTGACTCCTTTTGTGCTGGGCGACCTCCCTGTAAGCAGGGCTGGGTCTTTGCTTTGGTGCCTTTGGCCTTTTGCCATTGTGCTGCTTTGGCTGTCTGGGGAGAGGGGCGACCCTGTAAGGAGGGTGAGAGCCCCTGCCTCAGAACTCAAGAAGGTAAATGGTGCGTTCTCTAAGCCCCCCTGTAAGCAGGGCAGGGCCTTTTCCCCATCGCCAGCAGCTTTCAGTCTTCAGGGCTGGGCCCGTGTCCCTGGCATTAGGCCGTGAGCTCAACTGCGTGGCTGTTGAGTCTCATTCCTGTTCCTGCAGGGGGGAAGGCCAAGTCTTGCGGCTGCCTGGGTGCTGACCGGCCTGTCAGCAGGCTGTGGGTCTGGGAGCTTTGTGCTCCCTCAGCTGGCGGCCTGTGCGGGGTGACCCCTCCGTTAGCGGCGAGCAGCTCAGGGTGCCCCCGAAGGAGCGACAAGGAGCCTGCGTGGGCCTTGGGGGCCAGGGGCACCCCGTAAGTTGGGGCTAGTGGCCCAGAGTCCCAGGCCTTTCAGTCCAGACAGCAGCTCCAGCCCCCTGTAAGCAGGGGTGCAGCCTCTCTGGCTGCTGCTTTCCATGCCCAGCTTCATTTGCCCAGAGGGCCTCGCTGCCACCGCTGGAGGGGCCTGCAGCGGACGCCGCTGAGGTGAGGCAGCCTGTGCTGGTGGGAGACTTCTCTGGTGGTGGTTTGCAGAGTTCCCTCTGGGGCTGTTGGGTGCCGTTTCCTTTCACTTCTTGGTACTGAAGCATCTCAGGCCTGACTGTTGTTCTTCCTTGGCAGAAGCCATCGAGGAAGAAAGAAGAGCCATTGTGAGGGACGACGAGGCAACAGGACAAGAGGATCAGCGGCTTCGAGGTCAAGAGTGGAGCGGCGAGGCAAGACACAACAGGAGGATCAGCGGCTTCGAGGTCAAGAGTGGAGCGGCGAGGCAAGACACAACAGGAGGATCAGCGGCTTCGAGGTCAAGAGGTGGCACGTGAGACCCTCTGGGCAAATGGCATCCCTGGCCTTTCCAGGGCACACGTCCCACAGAGTCTGGTGGGCACCTTCACGGTGCCTTGACTCCTTTTGTGCTGGGCGACCTCCCTGTAAGCAGGGCTGGGTCTTTGCTTTGGTGCCTTTGGCCTTTTGCCATTGTGCTGCTTTGGCTATCCGGGGAGAGGGGCGACCCTGTAAGGAGGGTGAGAGCCCCTGCCTCAGAACTCAAGAAGGTAAACCGAGCCTCCCCTAAGGCCCCCCGTAAGCAGGGCAGGGCCTTTTCCCCATTTTCTGAGCAGCTTTGAGGCTTCAGAGAGGGGCGACCCTGTAAGGAGGGTGAGCAGCCCGGTCTCTGCAGTCATGGGGGAATGGAGCACCCCCAGGCCCCCCTGTAAGCAGGGCAGGGCCTTTTCCCCTGACCAACGGCTTGGTGCCCCTGGCCAGCGTGACCCCCTGTACTCAGGGCACGTCACAGTCATTTGGCCCTTGGCCACCCCTCAGAAGGTTCAGGCCCTTGTGGCTTCCCTGCAGCCCCCTCGGGGCAGGCCTGCAGCTCCTGTCTCCTGCCCTGCGGCTGGCAGGGACCCCCCAGGCTGTGGCACAGAGCTCCCTCCCTCTCCTGGCCCCCTGCCCTCCTGTGTCCCCCTGCCCATGTCAGTGTGAGTGAGGCAGTGTGTGTGTCCCCCTTAGAACTAGAGCAGAGTAGCTGAGGCTTCCCAGGAGGGGGACAGGAGCTCTGTGACTCAGCCTGGGGGGCCCCGGCCAGCCGCAGGCAGAGCCAGGGCCCGGCCTGGCCCCTTGCTCCTGAGGACAGAGCGAAGCCGCTTAGTGGCAGCGTGGGCACCGGGACCCGCCTGTAGCCAGGGCCTGGGTGTGTGCCTGTGCTGCGGGGCTGCCTGTCCTGCTGCTGCCCTGCCAGCGTGCCTGGCCTGCCCTCAGAGCAGGCAGCACTTTGAGCCCCCTGTAAGCAGGGGTGCAGCCTCTCTGGCTGCTGCTTTCCATGCCCAGCTTCATTTGCCCAGAGGGCCTCGCTGCCACCGCTGGAGGGGCCTGCAGCGGACGCCGCTGAGGTGAGGCAGCCTGTGCTGGTGGGAGACTTCTGGGGTGGTTTTGGGGGCTGTGTGGGAGGTGTGGTGGTGGTTTGAGGAGCTCCCTCTGGGGCTGTTGGGTACCGTTTCCTTTCACTTCTTGGTGCTGAAGCATCTCAGGCCTGACTGTTGTTCTTCCTTGGCAGAAGCCATCGAGGAAGAAAGAAGAGCCATTGTGAGGGACGACGAGGCAACAGGACAAGAGGATCAGCGGCTTCGAGGTCAAGAGTGGAGCGGCGAGGCAAGACACAACAGGAGGATCAGCGGCTTCGAGGTCAAGAGTGGAGCGGCGAGGCAAGACACAACAGGAGGATCAGCGGCTTCGAGGTCAAGAGGTGGCACGTGAGACCCTCTGGGCAAATGGCATCCCTGGCCTTTCCAGGGCACACGTCCCACGGAGTCTGGTGGGCACCTTCACGGTGCCTTGACTCCTTTTGTGCTGGGCGACCTCCCTGTAAGCAGGGCTGGGTCTTTGCTTTGGTGCCTTTGGCCTTTTGCCATTGTGCTGCTTTGGCTGTCTGGGGAGAGGGGCGACCCTGTAAGGAGGGTGAGAGCCCCTGCCTCAGAACTCAAGAAGGTAAATGGTGCGTTCTCTAAGCCCCCCTGTAAGCAGGGCAGGGCCTTTTCCCCATCGCCAGCAGCTTTCAGTCTTCAGGGCTGGGCCCGTGTCCCTGGCATTAGGCCGTGAGCTCAACTGCGTGGCTGTTGAGTCTCATTCCTGTTCCTGCAGGGGGGAAGGCCAAGTCTTGCGGCTGCCTGGGTGCTGACCGGCCTGTCAGCAGGCTGTGGGTCTGGGAGCTTTGTGCTCCCTCAGCTGGCGGCCTGTGCGGGGTGACCCCTCCGTTAGCGGCGAGCAGCTCAGGGTGCCCCCGAAGGAGCGACAAGGAGCCTGCGTGGGCCTTGGGGGCCAGGGGCACCCCGTAAGTTGGGGCTAGTGGCCCAGAGTCCCAGGCCTTTCAGTCCAGACAGCAGCTCCAGCCCCCTGTAAGCAGGGGTGCAGCCTCTCTGGCTGCTGCTTTCCATGCCCAGCTTCATTTGCCCAGAGGGCCTCGCTGCCACCGCTGGAGGGGCCTGCAGCGGACGCCGCTGAGGTGAGGCAGCCTGTGCTGGTGGGAGACTTCTCTGGTGGTGGTTTGCAGAGTTCCCTCTGGGGCTGTTGGGTGCCGTTTCCTTTCACTTCTTGGTACTGAAGCATCTCAGGCCTGACTGTTGTTCTTCCTTGGCAGAAGCCATCGAGGAAGAAAGAAGAGCCATTGTGAGGGACGACGAGGCAACAGGACAAGAGGATCAGCGGCTTCGAGGTCAAGAGTGGAGCGGCGAGGCAAGACACAACAGGAGGATCAGCGGCTTCGAGGTCAAGAGTGGAGCGGCGAGGCAAGACACAACAGGAGGATCAGCGGCTTCGAGGTCAAGAGGTGGCACGTGAGACCCTCTGGGCAAATGGCATCCCTGGCCTTTCCAGGGCACACGTCCCACGGAGTCTGGTGGGCACCTTCACGGTGCCTTGACTCCTTTTGTGCTGGGCGACCTCCCTGTAAGCAGGGCTGGGTCTTTGCTTTGGTGCCTTTGGCCTTTTGCCATTGTGCTGCTTTGGCTGTCCGGGGAGAGGGGCGACCCTGTAAGGAGGGTGAGAGCCCCTGCCTCAGAACTCAAGAAGGTAAACCGAGCCTCCCCTAAGGCCCCCCGTAAGCAGGGCAGGGCCTTTTCCCCATTTTCTGAGCAGCTTTGAGGCTTCAGAGAGGGGCGACCCTGTAAGGAGGGTGAGCAGCCCGGTCTCTGCAGTCATGGGGGAATGGAGCACCCCCAGGCCCCCCTGTAAGCAGGGCAGGGCCTTTTCCCCTGACCAACGGCTTGGTGCCCCTGGCCAGCGTGACCCCCTGTACTCAGGGCACGTCACAGTCATTTGGCCCTTGGCCACCCCTCAGCAGGTTCAGGCCCTTGTGGCTTCCCTGCAGCCCCCTCGGGGCAGGCCTGCAGCTCCTGTCTCCTGCCCTGCGGCTGGCAGGGACCCCCCAGGCTGTGGCACAGAGCTCCCTCCCTCTCCTGGCCCCCTGCCCTCCTGTGTCCCCCTGCCCATGTCAGTGTGAGTGAGGCAGTGTGTGTGTCCCCCTTAGAACTAGAGCAGAGTAGCTGAGGCTTCCCAGGAGGGGGACAGGAGCTCTGTGACTCAGCCTGGGGGGCCCCGGCCAGCCGCAGGCAGAGCCAGGGCCCGGCCTGGCCCCTTGCTCCTGAGGACAGAGCGAAGCCGCTTAGTGGCAGCGTGGGCACCGGGACCCGCCTGTAGCCAGGGCCTGGGTGTGTGCCTGTGCTGCGGGGCTGCCTGTCCTGCTGCTGCCCTGCCAGCGTGCCTGGCCTGCCCTCAGAGCAGGCAGCACTTTGAGCCCCCTGTAAGCAGGGGTGCAGCCTCTCTGGCTGCTGCTTTCCATGCCCAGCTTCATTTGCCCAGAGGGCCTCGCTGCCACCGCTGGAGGGGCCTGCAGCGGACGCCGCTGAGGTGAGGCAGCCTGTGCTGGTGGGAGAGTTCTGGGGTGGTTCTGTGGGCTGAGTGGGAGGTGTGGTGGTTTGAGGAGCTCCCTCTGGGGCTGTTGGGTGCCGTTTCCTTTCACTTCTTGGTGCTGAAGCATCTCAGGCCTGACTGTTGTTCTTCCTTGGCAGAAGCCATCGAGGAAGAAAGAAGAGCCATTGTGAGGGACGACGAGGCAACAGGACAAGAGGATCAGCGGCTTCGAGGTCAAGAGTGGAGCGGCGAGGCAAGACACAACAGGAGGATCAGCGGCTTCGAGGTCAAGAGTGGAGCGGCGAGGCAAGACACAACAGGAGGATCAGCGGCTTCGAGGTCAAGAGGGGGCACGTGAGACCCTCTGGGCAAATGGCATCCCTGGCCTTTCCAGGGCACACGTCCCACGGAGTCTGGTGGGCACCTTCACGGTGCCTTGACTCCTTTTGTGCTGGGCGACCTCCCTGTAAGCAGGGCTGGGTCTTTGCTTTGGTGCCTTTGGCCTTTTGCCATTGTGCTGCTTTGGCTGTCCGGGGAGAGGGGCGACCCTGTAAGGAGGGTGAGAGCCCCTGCCTCAGAACTCAAGAAGGTAAATGGTGCGTTCTCTAAGCCCCCCTGTAAGCAGGGCAGGGCCTTTTCCCCATCGCCAGCAGCTTTCAGTCTTCAGGGCTGGGCCCGTGTCCCTGGCATTAGGCCGTGAGCTCAACTGCGTGGCTGTTGAGTCTCATTCCTGTTCCTGCAGGGGGGAAGGCCAAGTCTTGCGGCTGCCTGGGTGCTGACCGGCCTGTCAGCAGGCTGTGGGTCTGGGAGCTTTGTGCTCCCTCAGCTGGCGGCCTGTGCGGGGTGACCCCTCCGTTAGCGGCGAGCAGCTCAGGGTGCCCCCGAAGGAGCGACAAGGAGCCTGCGTGGGCCTTGGGGGCCAGGGGCACCCCGTAAGTTGGGGCTAGTGGCCCAGAGTCCCAGGCCTTTCAGTCCAGACAGCAGCTCCAGCCCCCTGTAAGCAGGGGTGCAGCCTCTCTGGCTGCTGCTTTCCATGCCCAGCTTCATTTGCCCAGAGGGCCTCGCTGCCACCGCTGGAGGGGCCTGCAGCGGACGCCGCTGAGGTGAGGCAGCCTGTGCTGGTGGGAGACTTCTCTGGTGGTGGTTTGCAGAGTTCCCTCTGGGGCTGTTGGGTGCCGTTTCCTTTCACTTCTTGGTGCTGAAGCATCTCAGGCCTGACTGTTGTTCTTCCTTGGCAGAAGCCATCGAGGAAGAAAGAAGAGCCATTGTGAGGGACGACGAGGCAACAGGACAAGAGGATCAGCGGCTTCGAGGTCAAGAGTGGAGCGGCGAGGCAAGACACAACAGGAGGATCAGCGGCTTCGAGGTCAAGAGTGGAGCGGCGAGGCAAGACACAACAGGAGGATCAGCGGCTTCGAGGTCAAGAGGTGGCACGTGAGACCCTCTGGGCAAATGGCATCCCTGGCCTTTCCAGGGCACACGTCCCACAGAGTCTGGTGGGCACCTTCACGGTGCCTTGACTCCTTTTGTGCTGGGCGACCTCCCTGTAAGCAGGGCTGGGTCTTTGCTTTGGTGCCTTTGGCCTTTTGCCATTGTGCTGCTTTGGCTATCCGGGGAGAGGGGCGACCCTGTAAGGAGGGTGAGAGCCCCTGCCTCAGAACTCAAGAAGGTAAACCGAGCCTCCCCTAAGGCCCCCCGTAAGCAGGGCAGGGCCTTTTCCCCATTTTCTGAGCAGCTTTGAGGCTTCAGAGAGGGGCGACCCTGTAAGGAGGGTGAGCAGCCCGGTCTCTGCAGTCATGGGGGAATGGAGCACCCCCAGGCCCCCCTGTAAGCAGGGCAGGGCCTTTTCCCCTGACCAACGGCTTGGTGCCCCTGGCCAGCGTGACCCCCTGTACTCAGGGCACGTCACAGTCATTTGGCCCTTGGCCACCCCTCAGAAGGTTCAGGCCCTTGTGGCTTCCCTGCAGCCCCCTCGGGGCAGGCCTGCAGCTCCTGTCTCCTGCCCTGCGGCTGGCAGGGACCCCCCAGGCTGTGGCACAGAGCTCCCTCCCTCTCCTGGCCCCCTGCCCTCCTGTGTCCCCCTGCCCATGTCAGTGTGAGTGAGGCAGTGTGTGTGTCCCCCTTAGAACTAGAGCAGAGTAGCTGAGGCTTCCCAGGAGGGGGACAGGAGCTCTGTGACTCAGCCTGGGGGGCCCCGGCCAGCCGCAGGCAGAGCCAGGGCCCGGCCTGGCCCCTTGCTCCTGAGGACAGAGCGAAGCCGCTTAGTGGCAGCGTGGGCACCGGGACCCGCCTGTAGCCAGGGCCTGGGTGTGTGCCTGTGCTGCGGGGCTGCCTGTCCTGCTGCTGCCCTGCCAGCGTGCCTGGCCTGCCCTCAGAGCAGGCAGCACTTTGAGCCCCCTGTAAGCAGGGGTGCAGCCTCTCTGGCTGCTGCTTTCCATGCCCAGCTTCATTTGCCCAGAGGGCCTCGCTGCCACCGCTGGAGGGGCCTGCAGCGGACGCCGCTGAGGTGAGGCAGCCTGTGCTGGTGGGAGACTTCTGGGGTGGTTTTGGGGGCTGTGTGGGAGGTGTGGTGGTGGTTTGAGGAGCTCCCTCTGGGGCTGTTGGGTACCGTTTCCTTTCACTTCTTGGTGCTGAAGCATCTCAGGCCTGACTGTTGTTCTTCCTTGGCAGAAGCCATCGAGGAAGAAAGAAGAGCCATTGTGAGGGACGACGAGGCAACAGGACAAGAGGATCAGCGGCTTCGAGGTCAAGAGTGGAGCGGCGAGGCAAGACACAACAGGAGGATCAGCGGCTTCGAGGTCAAGAGTGGAGCGGCGAGGCAAGACACAACAGGAGGATCAGCGGCTTCGAGGTCAAGAGGTGGCACGTGAGACCCTCTGGGCAAATGGCATCCCTGGCCTTTCCAGGGCACACGTCCCACGGAGTCTGGTGGGCACCTTCACGGTGCCTTGACTCCTTTTGTGCTGGGCGACCTCCCTGTAAGCAGGGCTGGGTCTTTGCTTTGGTGCCTTTGGCCTTTTGCCATTGTGCTGCTTTGGCTGTCCGGGGAGAGGGGCGACCCTGTAAGGAGGGTGAGAGCCCCTGCCTCAGAACTCAAGAAGGTAAATGGTGCGTTCTCTAAGCCCCCCTGTAAGCAGGGCAGGGCCTTTTCCCCATCGCCAGCAGCTTTCAGTCTTCAGGGCTGGGCCCGTGTCCCTGGCATTAGGCCGTGAGCTCAACTGCGTGGCTGTTGAGTCTCATTCCTGTTCCTGCAGGGGGGAAGGCCAAGTCTTGCGGCTGCCTGGGTGCTGACCGGCCTGTCAGCAGGCTGTGGGTCTGGGAGCTTTGTGCTCCCTCAGCTGGCGGCCTGTGCGGGGTGACCCCTCCGTTAGCGGCGAGCAGCTCAGGGTGCCCCCGAAGGAGCGACAAGGAGCCTGCGTGGGCCTTGGGGGCCAGGGGCACCCCGTAAGTTGGGGCTAGTGGCCCAGAGTCCCAGGCCTTTCAGTCCAGACAGCAGCTCCAGCCCCCTGTAAGCAGGGGTGCAGCCTCTCTGGCTGCTGCTTTCCATGCCCAGCTTCATTTGCCCAGAGGGCCTCGCTGCCACCGCTGGAGGGGCCTGCAGCGGA
The DNA here is from genome assembly GCF_029207755.1 of Chamaea fasciata. Classification (NCBI taxonomy): domain Eukaryota; kingdom Metazoa; phylum Chordata; class Aves; order Passeriformes; family Sylviidae; genus Chamaea; species Chamaea fasciata. The sequence goes on from NW_027094109.1 coordinate 5,168,175, forward strand.
CGCCGCTGAGGTGAGGCAGCCTGTGCTGGTGGGAGACTTCTCTGGTGGTGGTTTGCAGAGTTCCCTCTGGGGCTGTTGGGTGCCGTTTCCTTTCACTTCTTGGTACTGAAGCATCTCAGGCCTGACTGTTGTTCTTCCTTGGCAGAAGCCATCGAGGAAGAAAGAAGAGCCATTGTGAGGGACGACGAGGCAACAGGACAAGAGGATCAGCGGCTTCGAGGTCAAGAGTGGAGCGGCGAGGCAAGACACAACAGGAGGATCAGCGGCTTCGAGGTCAAGAGTGGAGCGGCGAGGCAAGACACAACAGGAGGATCAGCGGCTTCGAGGTCAAGAGGTGGCACGTGAGACCCTCTGGGCAAATGGCATCCCTGGCCTTTCCAGGGCACACGTCCCACGGAGTCTGGTGGGCACCTTCACGGTGCCTTGACTCCTTTTGTGCTGGGCGACCTCCCTGTAAGCAGGGCTGGGTCTTTGCTTTGGTGCCTTTGGCCTTTTGCCATTGTGCTGCTTTGGCTGTCCGGGGAGAGGGGCGACCCTGTAAGGAGGGTGAGAGCCCCTGCCTCAGAACTCAAGAAGGTAAACCGAGCCTCCCCTAAGGCCCCCCGTAAGCAGGGCAGGGCCTTTTCCCCATTTTCTGAGCAGCTTTGAGGCTTCAGAGAGGGGCGACCCTGTAAGGAGGGTGAGCAGCCCGGTCTCTGCAGTCATGGGGGAATGGAGCACCCCCAGGCCCCCCTGTAAGCAGGGCAGGGCCTTTTCCCCTGACCAACGGCTTGGTGCCCCTGGCCAGCGTGACCCCCTGTACTCAGGGCACGTCACAGTCATTTGGCCCTTGGCCACCCCTCAGCAGGTTCAGGCCCTTGTGGCTTCCCTGCAGCCCCCTCGGGGCAGGCCTGCAGCTCCTGTCTCCTGCCCTGCGGCTGGCAGGGACCCCCCAGGCTGTGGCACAGAGCTCCCTCCCTCTCCTGGCCCCCTGCCCTCCTGTGTCCCCCTGCCCATGTCAGTGTGAGTGAGGCAGTGTGTGTGTCCCCCTTAGAACTAGAGCAGAGTAGCTGAGGCTTCCCAGGAGGGGGACAGGAGCTCTGTGACTCAGCCTGGGGGGCCCCGGCCAGCCGCAGGCAGAGCCAGGGCCCGGCCTGGCCCCTTGCTCCTGAGGACAGAGCGAAGCCGCTTAGTGGCAGCGTGGGCACCGGGACCCGCCTGTAGCCAGGGCCTGGGTGTGTGCCTGTGCTGCGGGGCTGCCTGTCCTGCTGCTGCCCTGCCAGCGTGCCTGGCCTGCCCTCAGAGCAGGCAGCACTTTGAGCCCCCTGTAAGCAGGGGTGCAGCCTCTCTGGCTGCTGCTTTCCATGCCCAGCTTCATTTGCCCAGAGGGCCTCGCTGCCACCGCTGGAGGGGCCTGCAGCGGACGCCGCTGAGGTGAGGCAGCCTGTGCTGGGAGAGTTGGGGGGGATTGTTGGGCCTGGGCCTGAGAATTTTCTGTGTGGAACTTGCGTTGTAACTTTTCTGTCTCAGCCTTCCCAACGTGGTTATGGGGTTTCATGTGCTGATGAATTGTTTTTCTCTGTTTCTGCCCCTCTCCTTTAGTGTTTTTGCCATCTTGTTTCTCTAATCTTTTTTTTTTGTTTTTTAGAGTAGTTTTACTGGTTAGAAAAATCTCTTTATTTAGCATTCTCAGAGTCCTCTTTTTCTATTTCCTCTCCAGGAACAGCAGCCATGATTTCTGCTTTTTCTGTTCTTCCATCATCTTTTCCATCAATAAAATGCTTTTTCTGTGTGTGGTTTACTGTTTTTCGTACACCTTTTTCTCTCATGCTTTTACACTTCTGCTTTCCTTGACGTTTTCCCCTGCGCCTGCAGATTGTTACGTCATGAGGTTTTTGTGCATCCCTCTTGCTCCTCAGTGCAGGTTTGTTACCATGTTTTGGTGCCCAGGTAAGTGCCATTACCCTGTTACAGCTTACATCTTATATGCATGTATCTCTGAATTATCTGTGAATAGGATGAGAGTGAGTTGTAATCAAGTGCTGACTGGCAGGATCTCAAACCCCTTAGGCATAAATGTTACACCAGATGCTGTGTAGCTTCTGCTTTGGAACATGCTCGCGCTCCCTCAGCCATAGGGAGACATTTCTTCCATTAAATATGTGACAGGAGGTGTTTGCTCTTTGCAGTGAAGACTTCAACATTTAAGGGAGATTTATTAAGCATATGTGTTGCCTTTTCTTGTTTATTCCTGGGGTTGCCAGCTGTGAATTCTTCAGCAACAGGAGAGCAACCTCAGCAAAACCTGGTTTTACTCATGTCTGTTGTGCTTCTTGGCCAAATTTAAAGAATTCTCCTAGTGCCAGGGCCTCCATTTGTGCTGGGCTTTAGGTACTGTAGACAATAATAACAACTAATCAAAAGCTAAGTAATTTATAATGATAATAGGTAAATATTTAATGATAATGCATAAGTAATAGCTCAGAGGGATGAGCACTTACCAGCACAGTTCTTTGTGTGCCAGGGTAAGTTCTCAGTGCTGCAGTCCTGAATTCTTTTCCCCTTTCATTTCTGACTTTAGGATTCTCCTTTCTAAAGCTCAGTGCTGTCTATATCCACAATCTCTACTACACTAATATTTCAAAGCAGAGGGTTGGCCCGGACTAAAAAAAAGGAATTTTTTAAGGGTGTGTTTTCTGTGGCAAAACCGCTCCCCAGGGATGTGAAGTGACCCACTTGCTGTCCCTGAAGGCAACTGTAGAAGGGATGGGGGACTTGGGCTTCCAGCTCTGCTTTGAGAGCCAAGGCACTCCTGGGTCCTCCAGCCTAAGCTGGAGTAGACAACAAACGGGTATTGAGCTGCCTGGGAAGCACTTGAAAATGGCCCTCTGCTCCAAACAATTTGTCCTTAGGGACTGGGAGCAATCCCTGAGTGACCATGTACAGCAGAAGAGGCTGATGTGGCCGGAGGGCTGCTGCTCTTCGGGCTGTGATGCTGAGAAGGGAAACAGCCGGGCTGGCCGAGTGCCCGGAGGAGCCACAGCCCGGGCTGTGGGCAGGCAGGGCGGCCTCCTCCCCTTCCCGGCACTGCGCTGCGGCTGGGGCAGGAGGGCTCCTCCGAGCAGGGGAAGCCCGTTCTCCCTGAGCCCTGCACATGTGCCATTGTCCCTGCTAACAATGGGAGAGGAGGGAGCGCTGGAGCTGATGACACAAACCCCAGCGCAGGAGCAGCTGGTGGCTGCTCAAGGGAAGCTCTGTGTGCGCAGCCACAGCCACGGCTCTGCCAGCACTGCCCGGGTCCCAGCCGGGGCTCCTGACAGCCTCAGGGTAGGACTGAGCCCTGTGTAGTGCTAGAAAGGGGCAAAACTGCCTTTATTTTTTGTGGAATCATGGAATAGCCTGAGTTGGGAGAGGTCACTAAGTCCCACAGCACAGCCCCAACAGTCCCACCCTGGGCATCCCTGAGAGCGTAGTCCAAACGCTCCTAGGGCTCTGGCAGCCTCGGGGCTGTGACCATTCCCTGGAGAGCCTGGTCAGTGCCCCAGCACCTTCTTTTCCTAATATCCAACCTAAATCTCCCCTGGCACAGCCCCAGCCCTTCACTTCCTGTCCTAAAGAGCAGAGATCAGTGGTGCCCCTCAGGAGGAAGTTGTAGACTGTATTTAAGCTGCCCCTCCAGACTTTGGGGCTTCCCAGCTGGCTCAGAGCATAGGGAAGCTGCTTCTTGTGGTTCCTCTCTGGTGCAGTCCCTGGGAACCTGTGTGGTAGGAGTTAACCACCCTGGCCTAATGGTTCCTTCATAAATAAGGAATGCTAATAAATACTTTGTATTCCTTAAGGCCCAGCAGATAGGAAGAGAATAATCAAGGAAGTTATTTCCACTTTCTGTAACTTGCATTAGTCATCTCTCCTGAGACAGGAGAAAGCTTGGCTGTGCATGGGCAGCAGAAATGGTGCTGTGCTCTGTCCAGCACCTCCTGGGAGGCCCCCAGCAGCTTCTCCTTTCCAACGTGGGTAAGTTTCCCCAAAACAAAGGCGTTTATCTGAGAGTCAGTTCCTTCTTGGGGCTTCCAGTGCTGCACATCCTGTGTCGGCCCCCGCAGCACTCCCCATTTTAAAGGGAGTGAGGGTGGAGGTGTCACAGGTGTTCAGCAGGTGCTGGAGGGGAGTTTCACCATCTGAAGTGCCAGCTTTTCCCAATTCCAACTCTGTCCATGTTTGCTGCCCTCCAAAGAGCCCGTGGGATGTGGCACCTTGCAGAGCTTGGAACACAGTGACCCTGCAGGTATGAAACAGGTCTGCAAACTGAGCCAGGAGTTAGCTGCCAAACCTGCCGGGCTCAGCTGGCAGAGATGCCTCTCCTGCCCCCAGGGATGAGTCTCCCTCGCAGCTCGGCAGAGATCAGGTTTGCAGGGCACAGTGCAGAAAGCAGCTCTCCAAAAAAAACAGACCCTGCCAAGAGCTAACAGGATGCAACGGGAGGCAGTGAGGAGGAGGCTGGAGCAGGCAGCCAAGCACCCTTCCCACTCAGTCTGGAGAGCAGATGGAGCAAACTGAGAGCTCTCTACCTCAGTCAACCTCCTCTTCCAGGCTGAGCTGGCTTTGTCGTGTCCTGGCTGGCTCCCACAAGGATTCCCGCCTCTTGCAAAGAGATTTTAGTGGTCTTGGGCTGCAGGCAGACAGTCACCCACTCCTCCAGCTGGAGATCAGGCTGCAGGGACAATGGCTCTGCTCTGCTTGGGCAGGACAACTCCACTGCTGGGCTCCTGTCTCCTGGATCCCAGTAGGCTGGGAAGGCAGTGCAGGTGAAGCTGGGATTCACTGGGGAGGATCCTCCACTGTAGTGAATGCTCAGTGCTGGCAGCCTCCCAGAGAAACCCCCCACATAACATAACATTCCCACTTTGGGGCACCCCTGTGACTGGTTGTGAGCACAGAGCTGGGAGCTGCAAGGCAGCTCCAGGACAGTGTGCAGTAAACAGGGAGGAATGGGAGGGGATGTTCCTGCTGGTAAATGTGTCGGTGCAGGGCTGGAGCTGATTGCTCACAGGCACTCCCCAGCCCTGATCGCTGTTGGAGATCTTCACTCTCTGGGGCTTCTCTTTATGCAGGACTCAGACACGAAGCAGGTACAGGCTACCGAGGCTGGGGCTCTGTGCCAGCCATCTCCTTTGCCAGGCTGCTGTGACCCCAGGCCGGTGCTGCAGCAGGAGTCCTCCCTGCCCCTGTTTTCCCTGGCTCTGTGCTGCCTGCAGGAGGCAGGGGAGCAGAGTCTCCTCCACCCCTGCTCTGTGCAGCACTGCCACAAAGCCCAGGGGTTTTATATCTGGGCCGTGCTACATTTAGCATCTGTGGGGCCTCGCTGGGCTCCCGAGGGCCATTCTGTCTCTCCCATCAAGGGCACAGCTCTTCTGTAGCCTCCCCTCCTTGTCCCTCAAAGATGGGGTGGGAAGGGCCTGGGTTTGGCTTAGTGCAGTGAGGAGTGAACCCTTTGCAGCCCCCGAGTCTCTGGGGCAGGGGCTGTGCTGTGAGGTGGGTGGGCATCAGTCACTCCTTGGGCTGTGATCTCTGCAGCTCCACCACTGATTCCCAAATACCCTCCCTTACTCCTCGATGTTGCAATTCCCTGGCTCTAATGGACTTGGGGAGGGTGTCAGGGGTCTCCCCACAGCACAGCTGCCCCCAGGTCCTGCTGTCCGTGCCCTTATATCACCTCTCCCCAGCAAATGCTTGCTGCGTGGGCATTGTTTTGAGCGGGACCCAGGGTGTGCTGTGATTCATGAGCAGGAGGGAAAGGGAGAGACTCTCCAATTCCTGTGTTTGGGATAGGCTGAGGGCAGGGCAGAGATGTTCCTCTTGGGAAAGATGTGTATCCACCTTTCTCCTAGAAGGGTGAATCGTGCAGCAGGATGTCCTTGGGCAAGGCCAGGATTTAATTGCTGCAGCATCACCAGACACCCGAGTCATGGTGCCCCTCAGAGCCTCTGCTCCCAGCCTGCCTCCTGCAGCTACTGAGCTATTGGGAGCAGTGAATTTCCCCCCAGGGACCCCCACATGCCCTGGATTTCTCTCCAGAGAGGATCCAGGGGCAGTTTGGCTGCTCTGAGCTCCCAGGGGAGCTGTCTGTGCCCTGCCTGTGCCTGCTGGTCTGTCTGTCCTGCCGCATCCACTCGCTGCTGCTGGTGCCTGCGCTGCTGTGCTGCACTGTGCCTGTTTGGCTGCCTGCTTGTCCCTCTTGCTGTCTGTCTCCCTGACTGACACCTGCCACTGCAAACACTGCCTGCCCCCCTCTCCACTGCTCTGTCACTATCAGGTTTTCTCCTCCCCACCCCTTTCCTCTGGCTGCTATCTGGAGGCCTCTGCATTAGGTGTGACTTGGGTGCTTCTCTCTGGTTTATGGATAGCAGCCAGGCTGCAATCTGCAGCAAAAGGACTTCCCAGAGGGGAAAGCTCTGCAAGGAGCCTCCTGCAAATACCTAGGCAGGACAGTGGCTGCCAGCACTGCCCAGAAACTGCACACTCACACCTGCCTCCACAGCACCACAGCCAGAGACTGAAAGGAAGCCCAAATCTCTCACAGTGGGACTGTGTGCCTCTAAAAGCCAGTCGTTGGAGCTTGAATTCCCTGTGTGATAGCTGGGGCTGAGGGTGGGGATGTGGAGGAGACACAGCTTGTGGAGATGTGAGCCTAAATGCGAAAAGGACCTGTGTATGTGGTTATGTGTGCTGCCCCACATCACAGCTGTGTTTGGACGTACACCTCTGTGCTTGCAATTTTCCCCCGACAACATTGCAGCGTGCCTCGTGTCTGTCTCTTTGCCTTGCATCCATCTGCTCCCACTCAGTATCTTTCCCTGTTGTTTTGCTATGCTTCTTCTCCTATCCATAGGCATCCTGAGCCAGCAGTGTGGTGTGTCATTGTGCTGCCACGAGGGTCTGGCCTTTGCCCTCCTCATGGCAGCACCCTGGGACCCTGCTGAACACTCCCAGGGCACCACAGGCCCCCTGGCCAGCTTGGGTGGCTGTCCCTGTTTGGGCCAGTACACCTGCAGGCCATGCAGTGAGCGAGCAGCCAGAGCCAAGCTTCTGTAGAATTAGCAAAACCCCCAGCACAGCCAGCTTGCAAAACCTCAGCACTCGAGTGTCACCTGGGATCAGGTTCTGCTGGAGGAGAACATGACTTGTATCAACTTTCCCAGTGTCAGCCCTTTTAGCAGAGCCCAGCCAGGGGTGTGGGAGGAGGTGAGGGCTGGACTGGCCCCCCTGTGTGTCTCCGTGCCTTTCTGGGATACCTCTGGACCCAAACTCCTGGGGAAAACAGCTCCCTGATGCTGCCCTCCTCTCCTGTCGTGGCCTTGCCAAGGAGCAGGGAAGAGGTCTTGTCCCAGGCTGCTGTCTGGAGCTGAAGCCATTTGGCCTGTGCAGCAGCAGCTCTGCTTATCCCCTTCCCAAACGTGCTGATAGAAGCACGTGGGGAGCAAAACCTTGGTGTGTCCCCACTGTCACCAGACCTGGGCCTAAAAGTGAAGGTCTGTGTCCAGTGACACCACAGACAGAGCCTGCAGATGTGACACTCGGGGCCATGGCCTAGTGGTGGATTTGGCAGTGCTGGGTTAGCAGTTGGATTTGATGGTCTTAAAGGTCTTTCCCTTTAAATGATTTCCCAATTAAATGACTGTGATTCTTTGATTCAGCTGAGCGTCCTGCCATTCCCACAGTGATTTCCCACATGGAGGAGAGCTGTGTCACACAGGCCTTTGGTGACTTGGTGCAGAGTGGCCACCTGGAGCACCCGAGCTGAACTCATTTGGTGGCAGAGGACGATACCTGCTTCCTCCTCAGCAAAGCCCACGCCAAGCTCCTCTTCCCCTTCCCGACCACCCTCCTTTCCCAGCAAAACACCTCCCACGCTGCCGGGGAGGACGAGGGCTGGCAGCTCTTCCGCAAAATGATGTTCCCATGGCAATGGCGATGTGTCGCCCTTCCCGGGGAACATAACGGGGGCGAACCGCACCTTCCGCATCGGTGCGCGCCCCTTGTCCGGGGCGGGGGCGGCCGAGTCCCGCAGAGGCAGGGCCCCCCCGCACCGCCCCCCGCCGCAGGGCCGGGGGCCGAGCCTCAGTGACGCCTCCCGGTCCCCATTCGCTGGGTCCGCCCGCCCGGCCCTGCCCAGACTGCGGGAGCGCCGCGCCCACAGCCCGCCGGACAGCGCCGGCAGCCCCGCAGGCGGCGGGCAGCACCGGACAGCGCCCGCAGGTAGGCACCGACCGCCCCGCGGCGTCCCGCACGCTGCCGGCCCGGGAGCGGCCGCCGGGCTGGGGGCACCGCGCGGGGCTGCGGGCGCGGGGAGGGGTCCGCAGCCCTCGGGCGCGGCGGTGGCACCGGGAGCATCTCGCCCCTCGCCCGGGGGATGCTCGGCCGGCCGGAGCGCGCTGGAGGAGGGGACGGGCTCAGCGTGCGACCCCGGTGCCCCTGCCCCGCACCCTCGGCTCGGGACTGCGGCATTCCCGGTGGGCGCGCCCGCGCGCACGCCCGCACCGCAGCCGCGCTCCCGCTCCGCGCTGCTGCAGGGGGGGAGCTCGCCCACCCCGGGCCCTCCTGCCCCTCTCGAGGGTCGCCCGATCGCTCTTCCCTGCGCACCGCGTCCCCTGTGCACCCCCTTTGCCGGCAGCCACCCCCCAGGCTCCGGCGGCTTTGCCTTTCCCCCAGCCCGCCAGCCTGGCTCTGCACGCCCCCGTCCCCATCCCCGCAGCCCGTTTGTCGCTGGTGGGCACGGGGGGTGGGATAGGTACCGCCGTGGTGTGACCCCGAGCAGGTGGGGACTGCGCCAGGAACTTTGCCCAGTAGGAGCTGGAGCCCCTCGAATGCCACCGTCCTCCTGAGCCCTGTCCCCTACGGCAAACCCCTGGGATCATGGAGGGAGAGTTACCTGGCTCCCTCTGCTCCCAGCACTGCTGTCAGGAGAACAGGGGTCCAAGGGTTACCAACACAGAGCCCAGAAAATCTGAGTGTTTGGGCACATAGATCCCCTCTCTGGGAGCTTCTTTGCACTGGTTTTCTGCAGGAAAGCCAGGCTATGACCTAGATAGTGCCCCAGGACATTCAAAAAGGAGCAGGTTGGTGCTGGGAAATGACAAGGGAAAGGGGTGGGGGGGACAGTTTCTAGGAATCCAGAGGTTCAAGCGTTTACCCCATTGGCAACCTCTTGGTTGTCAAGATGAAACAGAAGGGAATTTTTCTTCCTGGCCAAGGTTTAGGGTTCTGGATAAAGAGATTTTTCAGGGCTTCAGGGTGAGCAAATGGGTTTGGTATTTCCTCTTAGAACCTTATATGCAAAACCCAAAAATTACGAAACAGAAAAATGCAGCTGGCTGTGGTACAGGCAAGTCCTAGCTCTTCCCTGGATGCTTTGCCAGGCTCAGAGGGAGCAAACTGAGGGTCTGTTGTCCCCTCTGCCAGCCTGGAGTCAAGAAGGGCTGGTTTATCAGCTCCCCGTCTTGGACTTGGCCCTACATGGGCAGCCTGGAGGGCTGACTGCAGGCTGCTCGGTGTGTCCTTCAGCCTCACTGCTCCCCCACCCCGTCCCTCCATTCCGCATGTCTGCGGCTGGATTCCCCACGAGGTTGCTTGGCCGGGCTGCAAACCTTTAATTGATTCCTTGTGGCTGCGTTGGGCCAGCTGGAATCAGCAGCCCTGCTGTTTGGATGGCACATCACGGGCCCCTGTACCCACATGCACAGCCTGGAGAGAGACAGGCACCGCGCAGGGACCCAGAAAGTGGATGCTGCCACCCAAACCCTTTCCTCCCCGTGGCCAGGCAGGCCGAGCTCAGCTCCTGGAGGCTTCGTGCCATCCTTCAGTGGGCTTGGCTCCCTGTCCAGCTGCTGTGTCCCTCTGCCTCGCTGCTCTTGGCCCCTTTCCCTCACTGCATCGCAATGACTCATCCTTGCTGAGCTCACCCGCTGGAGCTGCGGGAGGACTGGCAGGGCGGGCGCCCACCGGCCCCGAGAGAGGGTCCCTCACCTGGGAGCCCCCCCGCCCTGAGCCACTGACCTCTGGTCAAGGTGTGCAGGCACTGGGGTGCAGCCTGGTTCCACCTGTCCAACCTTGGCTGGCCGTGGGGCGAAAGGGGGAGGAGCAGGACGTGCAGGCCTTGCTGCAGGTCTGGCCACGCTCATTTAACGTCTGCTGGGGGGAGCTGGACAGGGAAAACAAAGTGCAGATGGGGATGTGCAAAGGGGACACTGGGCAGACACACAGTGCCTGATTCCCCAGCTGGGTGCAGTGCCAGCCAGGCTGTGTGCAGTCAATCAGACACTGGAGAGGAGGCGCAGGCTCTAGAGCATCGTTTGTGCAGGAAAGGCAGCCTGCACCAGCGAGTGCCCACATCCTCGGGGCAGTGGCCTGGCTAACTGCCTCTCTCTCCCCGTGCCCAGGTTCCCCTGTCAGAGACAGCCCCACCGGGCACCTCAGCAGCGAGATGAACCCCACCGTGGGCATCGCTGTCATCCTGACAGGTACAGCCCTCCCTGCTCCCTGCCCGGCCCAGAGCAGCCTGGAGGCTGCATGGGCATCCCCAGAGCTCCGTGCTCCCTCTCCAACCCCCTCCTGCCTCTGCCAGTCCTCCAGGCTGCCCACTGCCAGATGATCAAGGACCTGAGTGCCTGCCTGCTGGGCCAGAACCTGCGCGTGGACTGTCGCTATGAGAACAAAACCGACAACCCCCTGACCTACGAGTTCAGCATCACCAAGGACAACAGGAAGCACGTCATCCACAGCACCATCAGCGTCTCCGAGAACATCTACCGGAGCCGAGCCAACGTCACCATGCACAAGAACCTGGTGTGCCTCCACCTGCAGAGCTTCACCACCAGCGATGAGGGCATCTACATGTGCGAGCTGAAGGCCACCAACGACTACACCGGCAACCAGATAAAGAACATCACTGTTATCAAAGGTGAGGCAGGCAGCGGCACCTGGCCTCGGCCCTTCCCACCTGCTCCTGGGCTTGGCAGGGCTGGCAGAGAACACCACAACTCCCTGTGGTGTCCCAAGATCCTCCCTGGGCTCCATAAATGTGTCCTGACCCTTACCTGCCCTTCAGGTGGGCTTCATCCCATAGATGGGCTCATTCCACCCCATCTCACACTGCTTTTCCTGCCTCTCTCGGGTCCCACCTCAGGCACATTGCCTAGATATCCTTCCATAGAGAGGACAGTGGGGATCCTCCACAGCGACATCCCGCAGGAGCAGTCCTCCAGGTGCAGAGACCTGGTGCCCATCCACTTGTCACCTCAGGCAGGGTTACGCTTCTCAGGGCCCCAAAAAATCTTTGCCTACTACATATTGGGAGGGAAACAGGCCAGGATGGGGCATGACAGAGCTAAGGCAAGAAGCTGTGTTCCAGTGCCATGAGAACACCCAGCCTGAGCCTCGTTCCCGAGGGATTTCATTGCCTCTCTTCTCTCCCTCCCCATTCCTCCTCCTCACAGACAAACTGGAGAAATGCGCCGGCTTCAGCCTCTTGATCCAGAACACCTCGTGGCTCCTGCTGCTGCTCCTTTCCCTGCCTCTCCTGCAAGCCGTGGACTTCGTGTCCCTGTGACAGGCCAAACACGCGCACAAACACACACACACACACACACAGCGCTCGCACGCACACGCACGCACACACCGAGCACCCCGGCCACCCCGCCTTCCTCGCAGCCCCTGGAAAGAGAAGCTGAAGCGTCTGGAAGCCGTGAAACCTCTCTCTGTGTTATCTCTATTTAGCCGTATATCTAACGCTAAGCACCGCCCCGTGCCGACGCCCACCATCCCACGCACACACAGCCCCGCTCCGAAGCATGGGGGCTCTGCTAGGCAGCGCTGCTTCTTCCCATGGCGCCTCCCCGCTCCGTAGGCTGGCTGGTTTGCTTGTGCTGGGAGCACTGGAGGCCTCAGCCTCGCTTGTCCCATCCCTTTAACTCCTGGGGTTTGCCCGTTCTCAACTGGGGAAAGACAGCTGGATTGGCAGGTAAGAGAGAGGGGTGATGCGAGTGGAGGGTGCCCGTGGTGGGTGCTGTGCCCGTGGCCCCTGGAGGTGACAGGGCTCTTGGTGTCCCCACCCGCCCTGCCTGCCACCCAGGTGATTCCTCATCCTGCTCCTCTCACCCCGAGCTGCCACGGCTGGGAGAGGGCACAGAATGACTCCTGTCTCAGTGCACAGGGGAGCTGTGGGATGCTGCTGGGCCTGGCAGGCTGGGAGGAGAGAGGGGAGCAGGTCTGGGAGACACCATGACCCCCCCCCTGCCTCCTTAGGGCTCCTCTGGGGCCCTGGGAACGGGCTCAGTGCAAACACGCCTCGGCAACAAGTTTTTCCTAATCTGTTTGTTACAGCTGAGCTGGAAGTGAGGCCTCCTCCAGACACCATCTGGTACCTTGGGGCTGCCCGAGCCAGAGACAGCACTCGCTCTCCCCGGGGACCAGCCCTTAGCTGTGACGAGAGAATTGCTGCCAGCACCAGTGGAGGCAAGCAGAGCCTCTCTGAGCTAGCCACAGCCCCACTGCCCTCCCCAGGGCCCTCAGAGCTGCACCCAGGCTGGCTGGTGGGGAGGGGGTTCCCCTCTGGGAGTGTGACCCCAGGGTCTCTGCTGGGACTCCTCTGCACCGGCACCTTGTTTTCCCTAAAGGAACAGCTGGGGACCCCAGTCCTTCCTCATGGAGAGGCAGAGCAGTCTTCCTCAAATCCCGCCGTGCTCCTGGGAGGAAGGAGCCCGTGTGCCCCCTCCCTCCTCCCGCTCAGCATTTCCCTGTCTCCCTTTAAGAGCAGCAAAGGATCTAAGGGCAGCCCAGCACCCGGGTAAGGCCAGGATGGTGCCAGGGGTTGGCGAGAGCAGGGACAGGGATGGCCAGCACAGCTCAGATCTGCCAGCCCGGGGGACCCCGAGGAGCCTCACCCCGGGGGAGGGCACAGGGAGAAGAAGAGGCAAGGCAGGAGCATCCAGGTGCATGGGGTGAACCCAGCTGTGCTAACCCGTGCAGCCCGGGCTGTGCCACCCACGGCTGAGAGCAATACACAGCAGCTGCTCCCCACTCCTTGCCCTTCTCCAGAGCCGCTTCCTACGCCCCCGTGCCCGTCCCCTGCCCATCCCTGCCTGCTTGCTTGCTGTCTAGTGCTGCTGAGGCCGTGCCCAGCTGAGGCCTGGCTGTGCCCAGCTCCCTGGGCGTGCTGGTGAGCGCCGGGGCAGGCGCAGAGCCCAGCGGCAGAGCGCGGACGCGGCTCGAGTCTCATTTTTTGGTGAACATTTGTAGTTGTTTCCACAGCTTGTCGTCAAAGAAATTCTGTTAATGGGAAAAGGGGGGGGAAAAAAAAAACCAAAAAAAAAAACCCCACGGGGAAAAAAAAGAACCCTATGAAAAGCAACAACAATGACAACAGGGAAAAAAAAAACCAAACCTTATCATCCAGGAGTGTTCCTCTGTCTGCACAATAAAACCCTACCTAGGTTGTGTGTTGGAGCCATGGGCGCCCGTGTGTGCGGCGGTGGGGACAGGGGCTGTGTGGGGACAGGGGCCCCAGGACCCTGCTGAGGGGTACAGCCTGGGGGAGAAGCAGGCAGAGGGGCAAGACTCGACTTTCCTGGGCAGGGTAACCCACTCCTCCCCCCCCGGAGCATGGCCCCATGCACCCTGACCCGTTGTCCCCATCTCTGTCCCTAAACCATCCCAGAGGCCACCTACTGCCCGCGGTGGTGGCAGGGTGGCAAAGCAGGGGACGAGTTCTAGTCCTGGCCCATCCATCCTGCGGGGAGGGAATTGCCAGGGATGGGAGCAGGGCTGGGTGTGCCACGTCCCAAAGCCGCTGTGCCTGGCACACAAGGGTCCTGCTGGAGCCCCTGTGCCCACACGCTGCCTGGGGGGCTGCCAGGGGCTCCCGTGTCCTCTGCAGCAGCCCTACACGGCCCTGCCCAGGGTCAGGATTGCCACCCTGGCACCAGGAGCCACCAGCAGGATGCTGCCACCACCCCCTAACACCATTGGTGACCCTGCGCCACCTCCCAGTGACGCCCCGACGCGTCCCTCCCTGTTTAAGGGCTGGAGCCAGGCGGGAGGGAGGAAGATGCCACCCTAATTACATCCCTCGCCATTATCCTCGGCAGGTGCTGGCTGAGTCACGGCCACGCAGGTGCCGTACCCTGGGCGGGTCAGGCGTCCCGGAGCGCTGTCCCGGTGTCCCCATGGATCCCCGAGGGGTGGCCTCGCCACGCCGGCTGCCCCACGCTCACCTTTGCTGAAGGTTCAGGGGGCTCTTCTCCCCACGGCTCACCCCAAGGGGGGCAAAACCCAGTCCGACTCCTCCCCTCAGCCTGATGCTGCACTCCAGAGCCTGCTGGCAGCCACGACCACCCCTTTTTTGTGCCCCCTTGCCCCCCACACACCAAGTTGTGTGTCCCTCTCTCCCGCTCCCTCTCTTAACCCTCCTTCTATCCTTTCCTTCCTGGACCTCGACCTCCCTCCCCAAATCTCTCCCTTCCTCACGTTTCCCCTCAGTCCTCCCTCTCCATGCCCGCAGCCCCCGCAGCCTCCCCTCCCGGCCCCCCCTTGCCGTGGCCACCAGCCCCCCTCGGTTCACGTCCCCTTTAAGCCTCGCCGGGCTGGAATGCGAGAGGAGCATTTCAGCGCCCTGTGAGGTCAGATAGAGACACTATATTTATCTGCCTGGTAACCTGAGCCCTGAATTTCTGCGGTGGTGTTTTTACGTGGCCCCACAGCCCTCGGGCTCGGCCCCCTCCGGCCACTGCGCTCCCTGCCAGGGCGGAGGGGCTGAGCCGGGGGTGTCCTGAACCCTGCGGAGGGTTCGGCTGCTGCCCATCTTCAAATCGCCCGTCTGCGGTGCCGGGGGAAGCTCCCCAAGGAGGCAGGATCAGCCCCGAGGGCATCCCCACCTGCCTGGCTGGTGGCCCCTCGCCGTGCCCCGAGCAGCCGCATGCAGGTGAGTGCAGGGGGTGCCGTGGGGACAGCGCCCCGGGGAGGGGGACACGGACACAGGCAGAACTGCCCCTCTCTTCCTTCAGCTGGATAAAGCCACGGGGGAGAGGTTTCTCTCCGGGGAGCAGGGTCAGAGTTCACACACAAAATCCTTGGCTCTGAGCCGCCCTCCCCGGCACCCTCCTCGCCCCCCGGCGTGGGCAGAGCCGCCTGCCCGAGGGTCCCTTCTCTTCTTTTTGCCACCCGCAGACGTCAGAGCAGTAACTCATGCCCCGGGTGTTAGGTCAGGGTCCCCCGTGGGTTTGGGGGTGGCCCGGGAGCAGCAGGTTCTGCAGCAGGTGGGGATGTGTCAGCAGCACGGAGCGAGGCCGGGGCGATGACTCCCGGCCATGTGGGGTGAGCTTGGAGGGTTCTGGGGCCCGGGGCTGGCCCTGGCCGGGCTGGTCCCGGCTGGAGGAGTCACCTTGGGCAGGGCCTGTCCCTTTGGGGGGTGGGAGTGCTGGGGGGCAGCGCAGGAGCCGCGCTGTGACAGAGGCACTGCAGTCCCCGTCTGTTGACAAGGGTGACTCCAGTCCCAAGCATTTTGCGGCACGTTGCCCCCAGGGCTGCTCGGGGTCACCTTTCCTGGAGGGAAATGGATACCTGGAGGGGTTCTCTGCCTTGTCTCCCTTGGGGAACGGGCAGGAGGCTGTCCCACCCCGCTGGCACGCTCAGCTGGACACGGAGCCCCTCAACCCCCAGACCACTCATACTCTGGAGCGTACGCAGGGTCCCCTCTCTGCCACCACCACCGCAGAGTCCTGGGAGCTCCCACGTAACCTCCAGGCTGGGACATCGTGTCTCAGGGGACAGGGGACACAGCTCCGGGCCTGCGTAAGCGAGAAGCAGCTGTGCTGTGACACCTTGGATGGAGCCAGCGCTGTGTAAGCTGAGCTGAGCCCGCCCTGGGGCTCCGCGGCCACCGAGGGGGACAGCTGCCACCGGGCATGGGCAGGACAGAGGGGACAGCTGCCACCGGGCACAGGCAGGACAGAGGGGACAGCTGCCACCGGGCACAGGCAGGACAGAGGGAACACCTGTCACTGGGTAGGACAGCAGCTGGGACAGAGAAGGGGCTCTGTCCTGCCTCCAGAGTGAAGGTTTTGCCTCCTCCCTTGGAGCTGAGCTTCCCACTGGGAAGGAGCTGGAGCTGGAGGCCAGGGCAGGACTCCCCAGCCCCATGGTGTTCCCTGTCGTGGCGCTGCTCCTGTCTGGCAACGTGAGCGCGGACCGGACATTCCTGTGCCTCAGCTTCCCCTGACACCCCGCGAGGATGATGAGGGTGCAGGAGGCCTGAGTCAGCCGTGGCGGCCGCAGGGCTTCACCAGGCAGCAGGAAAGCTCAGCACAATGACGGGTAGGGAGGGGCCAGGCAGCCCAGGAAGCGCTGGGAGGAACCGGGGTTTTCTCACACCCCCTCAGCTCCTCTGGCTCCTGGCACGCTGCGCTCTCCCGCCGCCCTGGGGTCCGCTCGGATGGGACACGGGGACTTGGAAGCACAGGCAAGGCTGGCAGATGTGACATCCCTCCATGGTAAGGGCTCTCTTCCCAAGGAATGGGGTAGCTCCCGGGTCTGGGGCCGGTGCCCGTGCGGAGCCTGCATCCGTCTATCGGCTCCTGCGCATCCCCAGGGCAGGTGCTGCCCTGTGTTGACCTGTCCTGCTGCCAGGAGCACCTGCTGCCCTCCTCTTCCCGAACTGCTGCTCTTCCCGAACTGCTGGTGCCAGGAGAGAGCGTGGGCACCTGGCAGGGTGGGCTGTCCTGGCGCTGTCCCAAGCTAAGATCATCTCTGCTGGCGAGGAGGTGGGGAGCAGGGGCAGTCCCTGTGCCAGGCTGCTCCGTGCCCCGGCAGGCAGGCAGCCAGGCATGTGCTCCCTGGGAGCCCAGGGGCTCCGTCACTCTCATCCTGGCACTCGGTGCCAGTCCCTTGGCTGGGGTCCCACTCCCTCTGAGCGAAATTCCCCATTGTCTGTGTCAAATCCTGACCGGCAGAACCGCGCTGCTGGCGAGGGCGGCCGCAGCCAGGCTGGGAAGAGCCGGGTGTTCCGTGGAGCTCTTGCCTGGGAGCAGATTATTCACCCTCCAGCCTCCGTCCCCAAACAGGTCTGTGCGCTCCACCTCGCTGCTGCCTGTAAATATTTCCCTGCCCGCTGTGGGATGCTGTTCCCTGGACGATCTGGCTGGCTGCAAAGCCAGGCTGGCAGCCAGGAGCCCACGGGGGCTGCCTGCTGTCTCTCACCACCTTCTCCTGAAAGCATTCCCGGGGCGTTTGCACACCGAGCAGGAGGCCGTGTCCCCGCAGGGCCAGGCACGGAGTGACCCGCTCTGCTCGCCGGGATCCAGCGCTCACCCCCGAGCCCGGGTGCACCCTCGGTGCTGCCGGGGCCCTGCAAGGGACAGGCCGGGCACAGGCTCCGGCACCTCCTGGCTTGGAGCCGGGCCAGAGCCCGCCCCGGCTGGGCTGGGAAAAGCCTTTGAATCAGGGTCATCTCCCGGGTGACTGGAGACTCTCAGAGCCACATGAGCCACTGTCCTGGCAGGGAAGGGACAGCAGTCACCCCGGGAGCTGAGCAGCAGCAGCGCCAGGGCCGAGGAGCTGAGCTGGGCTCCTGCCTGCCCCGGTGGCACCCACAGCCCCAGCACAGGTAGGGATCCAGCCGTCAGCCTGCCAGCTGAGGGCAAACTCTCCTCCAGCTCCTGACAGCCCGTGTTTGGGGACTGCTGGCTGCCACCCTGCCCTGTCCCTGCTCCGGGCTGCCTCTGTGTGTGCTCTGGGGGCCTCTGTCCCTGTCTCTGTGCGCTCCTCTCCTGCCACCAGCTCTCTGTGGGGACATGTGCTGGCTCTGCCCGGCTGGCAGGGACACGGCTGCCTCCTCACCAGGAGGACTCTCAGCTTGAATTACTGTTGGGGGCTCACAGGGCCATGGCAGGGACACAGCAAAGCTGCTCAGATGCCGACCTTGCCTCAGTTTCCCCTCCCACTGAAATGCCAGCCCCTTGCCAAGCCCCAGCACCCCCTGTGAGTGACCAGGGGAAGGTGCTGGGCTGGCTGGATTGGTGCATCCCACCTGTTTCAGCCAGAGCTGGGCCTGAGCATCATCCTGTGAGCAGGCCACTGCCTCCCACCTGGAGGAGGCACTGGGGATCTCTCTCCAGCCCCAAGAGTGGGACAGGTGGTGTGGCTGGGGTGCCAGGGCTGGGGCAGAGGTGACTGCTGCAGTTCCTCGGTGTCTGTGGGGATGTTTGGGTGCATCTGGCTGTGCCCTGGGGCTCCCTTCTGTGGTATGATGTGCCTGGGGACATAGGGTGGCAGTGCCAGCTGGGTCCTGCTGTCCCAGGCTCTCCAGGAAGGCTGGCAGGTGGCAGAAGCCATGGCCACACGGTGACCAGCTGGGACCCCTGTGTGTCTCCCAGGGTCTCCAGGGGAGGCAGGAACTGGGTGGGAGCTGGTGGGTGCCCTGTTGTGCTGACCAGGGCCTGTGGAAGCTCATCCCTGGGCTCTTCTCTTGCAGCCGATGCCTCCAGGACAACGTGCTGAGCCCCAGCCTGCAGCATGTCCCAGCTCTCCTCCACCCTGAGGCGGTACGTGGACTCCTCCCGCTACGCCGAGACCACCTACAGCAAAGTGCCCAGCGGCTACAGCTCCTACAGCTCCTATGGATCCGCCCTGTCCACCACCTACGCAGACAGCGACAAAATCGGCTTCAAAGCCAGCTACCTGCCCTCCCCCCGCTACCACCACGCCGGGGGGCTGTCCCCCACCGGCGGCTATGACGGCAGCCGCCTGTACCCCGACCCCAGCATCCGCCTGAGCCCCTCGTACATCCGCGCACAGCCGCGGCCGCCCGGCGCCGGGCTCAGCGGGGGCGCCTGCTACACCTTCCCCGGCAGCCCCGGCAGCCCCACGGGCTACCTGCCCTCCGCGGCGCCCCTCAGCCGCCACAAATCCATCAGCCACTCGGACCTGGCACGGGAGTTCTCGGCGCTGCACACCTCCGACAGCACCTACCTGCCCGCGGCCGGCGCGCTCAGCACCCGCAGCCGCCCGGAGCTCGGCAACCTGCAGGGTCTCTACCAGGCTGCCACCCACTCCGACTATGTCCGTGGCTACCTGGAGAGGAAAAGCCACCACGGCAGCTTCTCCAGCGGCCACCTCAGCCCCTCTCAGGCCACGCTGCCGCCCTCGGGCACCCGCTGTGCCGGCCAGCCCTGCGAGAGGAGCGACGACCACTGCGACGTGTCCGCCCAGGAGCCCACGGTACGCGGGGCTGGCTGGGGCTGGGGGACGGAGCTGTGCTGGGAGGGGATGTGGGCCGTGCTTGGGGTGAGCTGAGGAGCCAGAAGCACCCACGCTCTGCCTGGGAACCTGAGTGCGCTGCTCCATGCCTCAGTTTCTGCGTGTGACCCTCTGAGATGCCCTTGCTGGCGCAGCGGTCCCGGCCGAGCTGCTGAGGCAGCCGTGTGCGGGCGGGCGGGTGTCCTCGGAGGGGCTGTGCTGGCAGGGGACAGTCCCCAAGGAGGCAGGACCAGCCTGTGCCCAGGACTGTGCCCGCTGCACTTTCTGCATGCATGTGACCGCAGGTGATGGCTCCGGCCCCGCGTGGGGCTGACGAGGATTTCCTGCTGCCTCATCGCAGATAGGGAAGGTGACATGAGCAGGCTGGGCACTCATCCTGCTGGCACAGCTGGTTTGGCTGGTGCTGGCTGTGCCACAGTGACTCGGTGCCCAGCGATGCCAGTTCCCTGGCACCATCCACTGCTGCCAGTTTGTTTGGGGCCCTGTGGCCCAGCCTGTGCGGCAGCAGGGGGTTCCCCATGGCAGCGCTGCTCTGGGCACACCACATGTGTTGGCAGATGTCTGGTGCCCCACGTCCCCGTCGGTGCTGCAGCGTCCCCAGAGCCCCAGCCCGGGCCGGGAGCAGGCACCGCACACGCAGCCCGTGCAGGGGAGCAGCCTGGTAATTTTCCACTCAGGTTTCCTTCCAAGATCTGACCGGGCTCTGCCTGCATTGTCTCCCGCTGTCTTTCCAGTCACCCTCCATTCACCCACGGTCTGACCTGCCCTTTGCTTCCCTGCGCCTCTGTCCCCCCACCATCCGCCGAGCTGTGAGAATCCCTGTCCTGCTCGCAGGGAAGCAGAAAACACTCCCCCAGCAATCTTTCCCTTTGAAGGCAGTGGCCCCACATCCCTCCCTGTGCCCCTTCCCCCACAGAACCACCTTCAGCAGTGGTGTGGGACCCCCCGTGCCCACCTGCCTCAGGCCTGGCCCCCAGTCCTGGGCTGAGGGAGCAGGCTGGGGAGTCAGGGCAGTGGAGGATCAGTGCTGTGGAAGGGAATTCCTGCCTCCCTCTCCCACACCAGGCCCTGGTGGGGGGGACCAAGGGGGGATCCCGGGGCTGCTGCAGCCACTGGCTCTCACAAAAGCTGCCCCGTGTGCCCACACACTGCTGTGGTGGGGTGCCAGCCTGCTCCCATGGGATGCCCGGGGGGCAGCAGGGGCTGTGCAGGTCCCCAAGCACAGCCATGTGGTCTGCACGTGAACACGGCCTGGGCTGATAGGTGGCAAAGGTGGCACAGGGCACTGGGACAGGCACCATTGCCAGGGCGGGCAGGGTCAGTGACACTGGCTTAGGTTTCCTTGGTGCTTTGATGGGGCACACCTGCTATTTTCCACTGCTGTGGTTTATTCCCTCCCTTTCCCAAGCCGGGAAGCAAATGTCCCGATCGTAAAGCAGACTCGGGTGCCTGCGGCCGTGCCAGGTGCCGGAAACAAGCGCAGGCTGCAGCCCCGGAGCTGCCATCGGTTCTGCCCCATTGCCCAGCCCCGAGGGCAGTGTCAGCAGCACCCGCTCCTGACGCAGCCAGGCGACAGCGGGGCTGGCCCCGCGCCTCCTCCCATCCCTTTTTCCACCGCCGCCTCCTGCCTCTGCGCCTCAGGAGCCGCCACTCAGAGGGGTTTGCAGCCGGGAGGGAGGGTGTCTCCCTGTGTCCTTACCCTCGCCATCACCCCGTGCCTCAGTTTACCACGCCGTGGGCAAAGGGAGGCGTGTGAAGGTGCGGATTCAGCGAGGGGCTGTGCCTGCGGAGCTGCAGGGCCGTGCTGGCTCCCGGGAAGGGCAGGACTGGAGCTGTGCCGGCCCATTAACCACCCCGGGTGTACATAGGGTCAGAAGGCCAGGGCCACCCACAAAACCGCCGGCAGCTCTCCGCAGTCCCATCCTGAGCAGCTGACGTCCCTGGCCCGCAGCCAGTGCTGGCTGGCCCTGCCTGCAGCCGCCGTGCCAACCGGGCCTGTGGCAACCTCTGCCCGTGGCAGAAGGTCACCGCTGTGGAGAGGCCAGCTGAGGGCAGGGGCCTGGCTCTGGGTGGTGTCATCCCACAGGGTGTCCCCTTCTCTCTCCCGCTCCAGCCTCGCCCTCAGAGCCTGCGTGCTGCTCTCTGGCTGGAGGGAATTCGGTCCCTGGCCCGGGGCGCTCGATGTCACTGGGGCACGAGGTTCCACACGGGATGTGGCTGAGCCGCCTTCTCGCCATGGAACCGGCTCGGCCAGCACGGT
Organism: Chamaea fasciata; assembly: GCF_029207755.1. Classification (NCBI taxonomy): domain Eukaryota; kingdom Metazoa; phylum Chordata; class Aves; order Passeriformes; family Sylviidae; genus Chamaea; species Chamaea fasciata. The sequence continues at coordinate 5,189,719 of NW_027094109.1, forward strand.
GCATCCCCACGGGGAGGGAGAGCTGCCCCAGCTCCCTGCACAGCACCCGGGGCTGGCCGTGCTCCAGCGCCCATCCTGCCCCCGCCGTAGCCACCCGCGCTGCCGGGCAGGGTGGCAGGAGCCCTGGATTTTTGGGGAGCTGTGCCCCTGGGCACGGCAGGGCACCCAGGCAGGCTGCAGGAGAGCGCAGGGGTGTGTCCCCCGGCGTGCACACCGTGTCCCCGTGTGTGTGTACGCCGTACACAGCACGGGGTGTGTACATGTACACACGTGTGAGCACGCACAGGCCGCGCTCACCGCAGGCCTCCTGTTGTGATGCAAAAGAGCCCTTGGCCCTGCAGATGAATAACGCTGCAAGATGCCTCCTCAGATATTTTTGCTGGTGCCAAAAATAGTCTCCTTCTCTTCCTCCCTCCCCCCCCCAGTCCCCAGCCAGCCCCTCGGCTGGCTGTGCCGAGCTCTGCTCGACAGGGAAGGCTGCGTCTGCAGCCAGCAGGATTCAGCAGCCCCTGCCTCTGGATTTGGGGGCGTTTTGGGGGCTCCAGAGGAGGAAAAGAGGCTCTGCTTAGAGCCCTCTCGGGGAGGTTGGAGGCTGTGGCTCTGTCAGAGCAGCCCAAACCGCACTCCCTGCCCTGGTTGCCCGTGGAAATTTCCCTGAGCAGGCAGAGGAACACCTGGGCACGCACAGCAGGCGCAGGGCTCCGGCGCTCGTCCTGCCGCGGTCAGAGGGGTGAAGCAGCGGGAGACGCAGGACTAGGACGCAGGACACCCGGGCTCGCTGCCAGCCTCCGCATCTGCCCTTGCTGCAGGAGAAGAGCTGGAGCCCTGCCCGTGCCGTGCCTCAGTTTACCGAGGGGAGACACCAGGTGGGGTCTTTGCTCCACGTAGGAATTGCGGGGAGTTTTTCCCCAGCGCAAGGCACTGAAATACCCTCTGAGCTCTGCGCTAATGCACCCCCCAAAGAGGGGGGTTCCCCCAAAATGTCACTGCCTGGGAACCTGGCATTGGCACTGCAGGAAAGGCACACGCCCGGGAGCCCCACAGCCCTGTCTGGCAGCCCGCAGCCCCTCCGTGGGTACAGGCACCGCCTGCACCCACATGCTGTGGGACTGACCCACTTTTACCGAGGCAATTTTGGCGAGTGACCCCCAACTGGGGAGCTCCGCTCCCTGTGCCCAGCGCCTGCCCGGAGCACAACGTGCCCGGGGCCGGACAGCCGCTGCCACCAGCCCTGGGCACGCCGAGCTGGGAGCACGGGGGGAGCACAGGGGGGGCCGGCGCTCCTCCGGCTGCCGCCTCTCCCCAGTTCCCCCATCGCCCCCGCGGTGCGCGCACGGTGCCGGTGTTGGGGTGCGGGAGCGCGGGGAGCCCCGCAGACAGAGATGCCGAGGGGCCACCGCGGCCCCCCGCAAGCCCCCCGGAGCCGGGGCGGTGTCGCCGCCCGGTTCCGGAGCGTGTCCCCGGGGCAGATCCGCCCCTCGCGGGCCCCCCTGGCTCCCGGCGCGCTGTACCACGCGGTGCGCGGGGGCTGGCCGTCACCGAGCCGTCACCGAGCCGTCACCGAGCCCGGCTGCCGCCTCTCCACCCATTTGATGTCAGAGGCGCTCAGGTGCCGTCAGCCCCGCAGCCGGCACCGGCTCCGGCCCCGCACGCCCAGCACGGGGGGCTCCGAGCCGGACCCCGCGCCCCCGGCTGCAGCCGGCCCCGGGCGAGGGCAGCCCGGCCGGTGTCCCCCGGCACCCCGCTGCCCGCGGCTGCTCCCCGCCGTCCTGCGGTGCCCGCCGGGGCCACCATGAGGGACTCCTACACGGTGACGCTGCCCGAGGAGCCCCCCGCGCTCCCCGACCTTCACAAGGACCTGCGGCCCCGCACCTCCATGCCAGGGTCCCTGCTGGTCTCCACCTTCGTCGGGCTCGTCCTCAACAAGACCAAGGTACGAGATGCCCGCAGCCGCCATTCCCCGGCTTGGGGGCAGAGAAGGGGGCACCCCCTGCCCTCCCTGGGGAGCGTGGGGTGCCCGGTGCCATGCCCCGTGCCCGAGGATGGGGTGCCCGCGGGTGGGTGCCCTCCCAGCCGCCCGCGGGGACGGCGTGTCCCGGTGTCCCACAGGGTGACAGGGAGCAGGTGAGCTGCACGTGTCAGGACACCTGGGTTCCTCTCCCAGCCCTGCCCTTGCGGTGACCTTGGCCGGGTCCCCGTGTCCCACCACAAGGAAGGGTCTGCTGGCCACGCTGAGCCCCTTGGCAGTGTCATCGGAGTGAACTCGGCTGTCCCCAGGGCCACGGGGCCGGGACAGATCTCTCCTGCAGCGATGGCAGAGCAAGGGGCAAGGAGGGCAGGGGCTGGGCACTTATGTAAGTCAGGCTGCTCTGGTTCTCCTGCTGCCCCAGCCGGCTCCTGGCATGCCGACCTGGATGGGGCAGGACGGTCCGGGTCCTGCCCCTTGTCCCCATCGCCTGTCCCTTGTCCCCGTCCTGCGGTGCAGCCTCGGGGAGTCCCCAGCCACGCCGCGTGAGCCAGCTCTCCTTCACTGCCTCTGAGCATGTCGTGTCCTAGATAAAGCCCTGTACGGGAGAGGGGGATTAGCTGGAGTTGAGTCACCCAGGGGAGGGAAATCCAGGAGGGGGAAATAACACCTCGGAGCACACAGGGCTTGTGCCACGCTAGGGGAGCACCTGACACCCCCTCCTCAGCTCCAGCCCTCCCCTGGGGTTGTTCCAGGCTCTGGGAGGACAGCCTGGCACCTGGCTGTGGCGGAGTGCAGGATCTGTGGGGAGCTTTGCCCACACGGGCAGGACTGGCCGGTCCCTCCTGGCACACGGCGGGAGCTGCCCAACCAGGGCTACTGGACAAGCACGTCCTGGTGGGGATGGCTGGGCCACACTGGGGCAGCTCCCGGGGGCTGCCGCTCACCCCTGGCACCGTGACCTTCCCTGGGGTAGGTGTGGGGACACGAGCAGGCCCTTGGGGTTCAGATCCTCCAAGGGATGGATGTAGGTTGTTGGGGCACAGGCCCACCTCTCCTGCCGCCATCTGCTCAGGGGCCAGAGCCAGGCCAGCTCCTCCAGCCGTGGTGTGGCACTGACCAATCCCATCCTGCTGGCACCCTGTGCCCAGCTGAGCCTGCCCCCAGCCCAAGGAAACACCAGGGAGCCGCCTGGCGCTTTGGGACAGCAACCCCCCGGCACTGACGGCCATGGGCAGCCACATCTGGGGACACCCCCACGCTCTGGGCGCTGTGGGGGCACAGAGGGCAGCCGGTCAGTGTGGCAGAGCCACGCGTGCCCACACAGGGCAGCCGGGTCCTGCCGCGGTGGGTGATGCCTGCGCCGTCGCTAAGGAGCACGTGTAACTGGATCTGGGTTATTTTGGGCTGCTGTCAGGGCTGGGTGCTCAGCACCTCCCACACACACACCAGCTGCTGCTATTTCGGAGCTGCTGGGCCCCCTCCCCTCCTCTCGCCTCCTCTCCTCCTCCTCAAGCCTGAGGTGGGCAGCTGGGGCGTTTGCCTGAGGATCCTGAAATCCTGGGCATCTGGGGGAGCACCATCGGCAGTGTGACCCTGCAGGCCCTGTCAGACCCCCACCCTGCTCCGGGGGGGGTCATCCTGCTGCTCCCCTGTGCAGGGCTGGGAGCAGGACCCCACCAGTGCCCCCCACCAGCATCCCCGGGGAGGGGTGGTGGCACCCCTGAACCCCTGTGGTCTCTCCGGCAAAGAGTGATGATGCTTCCCAGCCCCAGCTGCCCATGCCCATCTTTGCTTTTCCTGGCTCAGGGAGCACCTGGAGCGCCTGGAATTGCCACCCCATGGCACAGGTGCAGCACAGCCAGGGCAGCGAGGGGCTGGGAAGGCACCGCTGGGCACACAGCCCTGTGTCCCCGGGCTGGTGTCGCAAGGGCTGGGCTTGCGCTTTCCCAGGCGGACTTTAGCCTGCAAAACAGCTGTGCCAAAGTCTGGGCTGCGCTTGTGCAGGGTGTCCTGGAGGGGATGGACACCCGGCGTGGACCAGCCAGGCAGTGCCAGGGCACTGTGCTCCTCCTGCAGCGTGGGGCAGGCACAGGGCTCTGCCATGCCCGTGTCCCCAGGGGAGGCAGCCGGGGCTGCTGGCCTGACCTGCAATCCTGGGCATGGGGCAGCAGTGTTGCTAGGCAGGGAGAACTTTGAGCCCTGTGTGTTGCCCGGGGCCAGCCGTGGTTTGTCAGCAGGCCCTTGGCTCAGAGCTGCTGAGTGCTGGCTGTGCCCATGATGTCACAGTGGGATGGGGCCTCTGCTTGCCCCTGAGGGTCTGCTCCACGGGGAGGGCTGTGGCACCATGGCCTCGCTGGGCTGCCCGCAGGCATGGCCAGCCCGCCACCCTCCCAGCCCTCTTCCCTCTCTCTGCAGAGCTCCAAGGCCGTGCAGGGGCTGACCGGCCTGCGGAACCTCGGCAACACGGTGAGTGTGTCCCCAGGCCCGTGGCACATCTGTGGGGCAGGGGGAGCCCTGTCCCTTCACCTCGCCCCCAACACCCTCACTCCGGCAGCTCCCTGCTGCCCTCTCCCCACGGTGCTGCCGGAGGAAGAGCTTCCCCTGCTCCTCGGGGCTTCATCCCCGTCCTGTGCCCACCCGCCCCAGGTGTCCCCCTGCCACGGCCTGCCTCCCTCTGCTTCCCGTTGCCATGGTTTTCTCTTCTGCCTCCCCCAGTGCTTCATGAACTCCATCCTGCAGTGCCTGAGCAACACCAAGGAGCTGCGGGATTACTGCCTGCAGAACCAGTACCTGCGGGACCTCAACAACAACAGCCGCATGCGCACGGCGCTCATGTCAGGTAACTGCCCGTGCCCGGCCCCCGGGGGCTGCGGGGGCTTCCCTGCAGCAATTCCTGCAGCAATTCCTGCAGCACATCCCTGGGACACCCCACAGCCCACACAGAGCTCGATGCTCCTCTGTGTGCCCATCCAGAGGAGGATCAGGCCCTGAGACCCCCGAGTGTGGCCCTGAGCTGTCCCCTTGGGGCTGTGGCCGTGCCACCTCTGCTGCTGACCTGCCTCTGTACCTGCAGAGTTTGCAAAGCTGATTCAGCTGCTCTGGACCTCTTCCCCCAACGAGAGCGTGAGCCCCTCCGAGTTCAAGACGCAGATCCAGAGATACGCCCCACGCTTCGTCGGCTACAAGTGAGGGGGGCTGTGTGCAGGGTGCTGGGGGCAGCTGAGCCCCCTGCAGCCTCTCACTGGCCGTGCCCCGTGTCTTGCAGCCAGCAGGATGCACAGGAATTCCTGCGGTTCCTGCTGGACGGGCTGCACAGCGAGGTGAACCGTGTGCTGGTGCGGCCGCGGGCCAGCACCGACACCCTGGATCACCTCCCGTAAGTACGAGCCCCAGGAGGGTTCACTGCCCGCAGGGCCAGCCCGGGGACAGTGACCACAGTGACCCTCCGGGCTGGGTGGCAGGGCTGGTGTCCCCCAGGCCGTGCTCAGTGCCCTGCTGTGTCCCCGTCCTTGCAGTGACGACGAGAAGAGCCGGCAGATGTGGAGGAGGTACCAGGAGAGGGAGGACAGCCGCATCAGCGGTGAGCAGGGCTGGGGAAGGGAGGACAGGGCCGGGCTGGGGCAGGGGAGGGGACCAGGGGTCTCACCCTGCTCTGTCCCACCCCACCAGACCTCTTTGTTGGGCAGCTGAAGAGTTCTCTGACCTGCAGCGAGTGCGGCTACTGCTCCACAGCCTTCGACCCCTTCTGGGACCTGTCCCTGCCCATCCCCAAGGTGAGGGGCAATCCCCAGGGATCCCTGTCCCACACTCCCGGTCCCACACTCCCTGTCCCTGACCATCGCTGCACTCCCACAGAAAGGCTACGGCGAGGTGACGCTCATGGATTGCCTCCGGCTCTTCACCAAAGAGGATGTGCTGGATGGGGATGAGAAACCGGTACGGGGCACGGGGGGGCCCTTCCCCTCTGAGCCTGGGTTGCCAGGACTGTGGGCAGTGCCCTCACCCTCCTGCCTGTGCTGTTTGCCTCCCACAGACGTGTTGTCGCTGCAAAGCCAGGACAAGGTGCACAAAAAAATTCAGCATCCAGAAGTTCCCCAAGATCCTGGTGCTTCGTATCCTTCGGGCAGAGGGATTGGGGACAGGGGCTGTTGTGGGGGGGAGAGGTGGGTTTGTGCAGGCTCCCCTTTGTCCCTTTGGCTCCTTGACGTGGCCCTGCAGACCTGAAGCGCTTCTCCGAGGCCAGGATACGAAGCAGCAAACTCACCACCTTCGTCAACTTCCCTCTGAAGGACCTGGACCTGCGGGAATTCGCCTCGCAGAGCTGCAGTGAGTGCCAGCCCCTGCACGCCTCTGATCCCAGATCTCTGATCCCAGCCCTGAGCTCCTGGGGCCTCCTGGGCTCCTCGTGTGCCCAGCTGGTGGGGGGCAGAGGCGGGAGGGGTGGGAGGCGCGGAAGCCAGGCTGCTGGAGCTGCTGGCACTTTGTGGGGCAGCAGGGCTGAGCAGCACCCCTGCTCCCCCACAGATCACGCCGTTTACAACCTCTACGCCGTCTCCAACCACTCGGGCACCACCATGGGGGGACACTACACAGCCTACTGCAAGAGCCCTGTGTCCAGCGAGTGGCACACCTTCAACGACTCCCGGTGAGCCCGGGGTGGGAGAAATGATGCTCAGGGGCATCCATCCATCCCATCCCTGCTGCTCACAGCTCTCCTGTTCCCCTCTGTGCAGCGTCACGCCCATGTCCTCGAGCCACGTGCGCAGCAGCGATGCCTACCTGCTCTTCTACGAGCTGGCCAGCCCGTCCTCCCGCATGTAGCCAGCCCTGCCCCCCCGGGGACCCCCCGTGCCACCCCTCAGAGCCGGCTCCGCCAGGGTTGGGGCGCTCGGACCCCCCAGAGCACGGGGGAGGCGAAGAGGAGACACCCCCGAGTGGCTGCGGAGGGAGCAGCCACAGCCAGGATCAGAGCCCGGGCAAGGACATCCCAGCTCCGAACTGAGGAGGGCAGCTCGTGACAGCTCAGGGCTCAGGCAGCTCAGGCGCCTTCTGATTGCTGGCATTTGGTTTTTACCTCGGGGTTTTAGTTTCTTTTTTTTTTTTTTTCTTTTTTTTTTTTTTTTTCTGGCGTGTAATAAAAATCCTGAGCAAGGGACTCTACAGGAATGGGGCCACCTGTCCCATTGACTCAACCAGGACCTCTGCTCCCCTGGGACAGCACCCAGGAGAGCCTGACACATCCCTCCTGGCCTCTTGCCACTCCTGTATCTGCTTGGCCATCCCAGAGGATTCGTGGACTGCTCCCGACCTCCTCCCGGCACTTCCAAACCTCCTGGCAAAGGACTCCAGCCCTCCGGTGGCCTCTATCCCGTCTCAGGCAGCACATCCCCCGCAGCTGCCCCACACACACTCCTCAAAGCCGCCTGAGCCCGGGCCCAGGCTCACGGACAGGAGGGAGGAAAACGTTTTGTGGAATTTATATGTATTTATAGTGGACTTCGCTTCAACCTGGAGCTCCCCCCGCCGCTTCCTGCCTCTCCAGGGACTCGTGCCGGGGTTGCTCCGGGTAGGTTTTTACCTGCCTCCTCATACGACGGTGCCTTAAACCATTTAGGGGAGCGGGGGGCCGTGGGGGTCGCACGGGAACCTGTGCGGGAGAGGGAGGGGAGGACAGCGGCTTTCCGGGACCATCTGCAATCGGGGCTTTTTTTTTCTTCCTCCCTGTGATCAGGAGCCCCCGCTGGGTGCCCGGGGACCCGCCCTGCTGCTCTGTCCTCCAGCTAGCAAATGCCAGTGGCCTTTTTAGCCTTTAATTTATTCTCCTCCCCGTCCTGCCTCGCCTGAGGTGCAGCGGGAGGAGACACGGGCACCATCCCAGCCCTCGAGGCAGCTCCATCCGACCCGCACCCGGCCGGCTTCGCCCCCGCTGCCCTGCGGGCACGGGCTGAGCGCTGGCAGCGGCATCGTGCCCAGCCTGGGGCATCCCCGCGGGGCTCAGGGGGGCAGGATGGGCAAGGGGGGCTGCCCGCGGCTGGAGCCGGGCTGGGGCAGCGATGCTGCTCGGCAGGTGGCTTGTTTACTGTGTAAGCAAGGCGGGTGGGAAGCGTCTCATACAAGGGAGACTCGTGCAGGAATAAATTTGAGCTTGAACAGGGCGTTTGGGTCGCGTGTGTTTTGTCTCTGGGTGGTCTGGCAGAGGGTGGAGACCCAGGAGCACCCGCGGACCAGGAGCACTGGGGGTCGCCTGGAGCCAGGGACCCGCAGGAGCTGTGGGGGCAGGTGGCAGTGCTTGGAGGCGGCGGCAGCCCCACGGAGCTCCCCACTCTTCCCTCAAAAGCCCTGAACAATGGCCCCTTTCTCCCCTGCTTAGGGACGGAGACGGCATTAAGGGGCAGCGGGAATGCCGGTGGCAGGGCGGCGAGGGCAGGAGGGACACGCTCAGCCCGGGGTGCCCAGCACAGCCCCTCCAGTGCTGCCCTGGGCAGTGAGGAGCCTGGAGGCAGCTGGAAAACCCAGATCCCGTGCGGGGAGCCCTCCAGCAGGGTCCCTTGGGGCCGGGCTCCCAGCGGGATGGGTGCGAGCACTCATTCCCCTTTAAGACGCTGGTTCTCCGTGCCAGAGCCTGACCTCGGCATCCTCAGCTGAGCTGGATTAGCGGGCCGAGGGGGAAGGGGCCTGCCCAGGGGACTGGGGCTGCTGCCTGCCGGGGCTCCCCGCACTCCCGGCACGGCGGGCATGGCCCTCGGGTGGGCTCCGGCCCTGAGCTGCCACCTGTAGAGCTGGCACTGCCACCACCCCCGCCCCGGAGCGCGGAGCAGGGGTCCCCACGCCGCCCCGGGGCCCATGGGGGCAGCTGGGGAGGGGCTGGCGGGGGGGCTGGGGGGCACAGGGCGCTGGGCAGGATTTTGGCCAGGCTGCGCCGGGAACCGCCTGCTGCCATGAAAGACTTCACCGAAATCACGCTCTGCCCCGAGGCCCTGGACGGCAGCAAGGTAGGGCTGGGGGTGTGGGTGCTGCTGATGGTCCCCAGGGTGTCACCCGCGGGTCCCCAGGGTGTCACCCGCGGTCGCTGTCCCACAGACCGAATTCTGCAACCCGGTTTTTGAGGGAGAGGAGCCCCGGGCGGCACCGAGCGCCGAGCAGCCGCCGGACAAGGACAAGGACAAGGATGGGAGCGGCCCCGCACCGCGCCGGGACGGCCTCGGTACCAGCCTGGGGGTTTGTACACACCGCGCTGTCCATGGGGCTGCAGGAGCGGGTGGTGGGCTCTGGGGCTCCCTGGGGACACATCAGCACCGCGGGGACAAGCAGGGGGGACGTGGCCACCAGGGCTGAGCCAGCGGGGCAGGGAGGTGGGGAATGGCTCAGCAGCTCTGCCCGCTGTCCTCGCCCCCAGGCCGGCAGCTCTGGGCACAGGTGGGCTGGAGGTACCGCGCCGACTGCAAGTTCACCTGGCTGTGCGTGGCTCTGATGAGCATCATCCTGCTCTTCCTCATCGCCCTCCTGCTCGGCATCGTCATCCACCGTGAGTGCCGAGCTGGGAGGTGGCCGTGACCGGGGTGGGGGACACAGACCGGCTCCGGGTGAGACAGGGGCACCCAGGGCTCTGCCCGCTGTGCGGAGAGGGTGACCCCACAGGAGCAACGGGGATTTCCATGTCCGTGGGATGTGGCAGTATCCCTGTCCCTGGGAAAGCCAGCTGGGATCCCCCGGGGGCTGCACACCCGTGGGAGCCCAGCGCTGGGTGGGCTTCCTGAGCCCTCTCCCTGCCCCGCAGCCATCCATCCCTCCCCGCCGGGGCTGAGCAGTCCCTGCTCTTCCCCGGGCACAGAGCTGACATCCCCGCATTCGCCCGGCGCCACAGCCACGGCCCTGCCCGCCCGCGGCACTGCCACCACCACCACAGCACCCATCCGCAGGGACCCCCCGGCCCCCAAAACTGCTGCCACCCCAACCGCCAGCTGGCTGCCCACGGCCCGCACCGAAGCACCGGGTAAGTCCCGAGCGGCGCGATGTTTTGGGATGGGGCTGCCCTGCTCCGGCTCACGGCCACGCTGTTGCCTCGTTCAGCCTGCGGAGGGACCCTGCGCGGCCCCGAGGGCTCCTTCAGCTCGCCCAACTACCCCGGCCCGTATCCCCCCAACGCCCTCTGCATCTGGCGCATCGAGGTGGGCGCCGGCCTGGCCATCCAGCTGAGGATGGAGACGTTCAGCGTGGAGGGCACGGCCTCCTGCCTCTTCGACCGCCTGGAGCTCTACGAGGAGCGGGGCACCGGCGGCACAGCCCCTGCCCCAGCCCGGGGCAGCCCGGCCAGGTAGGGCTCCTCACACCTGGGGAGCGCGGCGGGGGCAGCCAGCGGTGCCAGCCCTTGCTGTGCCCCCAGGTTTTGTGGCAACGTGGCTCCCCCGACCTTCAACACGGACTCGAACCGCCTGCGGGTCACCTTCGTGTCCGACAGCAGCGTGGGCGCGCAGGGCTTCAGCGCCCGCTACCGCGCCGTGGCCCCCGCCGAGAGTGAGTCCCCAGGGCACCGCCGGGGTCCCTCACGGCTGGGGGGCAGTGGGGACAGCCAGCGGGGAGGGGAGGGGGCCCGCTGGAACCCCCCCGCCAGCCCGGGTGTCTGTGGCTGCGTGCAGAGAGCTGCGCCTGGGACGAGCACTTGTGTGACCGGGGGCTCTGCCTCCAGCTGGGCTTCGTGTGCGACGGCTTCCACGACTGCACGGACAGGAGCGACGAGGCCAACTGCAGCCTGAAACACAAAGGTGGGCGGGACGGACCCCCACCTGCAGCCCCCAGCCCCCCCCCCCCCCGGCAGCCGGGGATGGGCGGGGAGGTGGAGGGAAGGGAGAGGGGCACGGGTAAATCTGTGTGTGTGTGTGTCCCTCCAGAATGTGGGGGGCCGTTGACCGCCTTGGAGGGGCACTTGTCCACCCCGAACCACCCCCAGCCGTACCCCCACCAGCAGGTGAGAGAAGGGGTCCTGCGGGAGCGCGGTGAGGGTGAGGGCGGGCAGGGAGGAAGGCAGCCCCCGCCCCGGGGAGAGCTGGCGGTGCCCCTGCCCAGCTTCACGGGTGTCGCCGGCTGCCCCCTCCCTATCCCCGCCCCGCAGTTGTGCCTCTGGCAGATCTCCGTGCCCCTGGGCCACGTCATCGACCTGCACTTCCACAACTTCAGCCTGGAGTCGCACGAGGACTGCAGCTTCGACTTCGTGGAGGTGCACGACAGCGCGGGCACGGGGACCGCCAGCCTCATGGGCAGGTACCCGGCCCCCCCGGGCCTGCTGCGCCACCCTGGCCACACAGGGGCCACGGCTCACCTGGGGAAACTGAGGCACGGGGCTGGCTGGTGGGGAGGAGCCACCACAAGGCGGGTTTGGGGAGGTGCAGTCAGCCCCCCGACCCCAACCCTGGTCCCATGACCTCGGCAGGTTCTGTGGCCACCAGCTGCCGCCCACCCTGACCTCCTCACGGCATGTCATGACCGTCCTCTTCGTGGCCGACGAGGGAGTTGCAGATGACGGGTTCTTTGCCACCTACCAAGCCCGCAATGCCACAGAGAGTAGGTAGCCCAGCGGGGGCACAGCCTGCCCAGGGTGGGTTGTACCGCCTCCATCCTTGGGGGGCTTCAAGGCCAGGCCGGATAAAAACCTGGGAAAAACAGCTCTTGTTCCACAGCTGACCCCGCCTGGAGCAAGAGGCTCCCGGGGCCTCTTTTTATCCCATAACCTTATAGCCATGGGGATGTGGCCTGGAAGGGCTCACCTGCACAGAGGCGTGGGGCTTGAGGGCTTCCCCCAAATAACCCAGGGAATTTGGGATGTCCCTAAGCTGGATCTGCCAGATCCCCTGGCCAGTGACCAGGAGGAGCAGTCTGGGGTGGTCGGCATGGGAACCTGCTGACTCCTGGCCATGCCCTGCCCTGTCCCCTCGCAGAGACCTGCAGCCCCGCCGAGTTTTCCTGCGGGAACGGCGAGTGCCGGGCGCTGGAGTCTGTGTGTGACGGTTGGCACGACTGCCCCGACGGCACTGACGAGCTCAACTGCACCGGGGTGTCCTACCCGGCCTTCGGTGAGTGCCCCCCCTGGGTGCCCCGCCCAGCCCCCCCGAGCCCCCCGTGGGCAGCACCGCCGCCGGCACAAGCGAATCCCCTCTCCTCCCTGTGGCAGGCTCTGTCTGCGAGCCCGTGGAAGTGGAGATGTGCCTGGGGCTGGGCTACAACGCCACCTCCTTCCCCAACATCTGGCTGGCCATCCCGGACCAGGAGGGAGCCGCCGAGGTGCTGCAGGACTACCAGGTGAGCTGCCCTGCCTGGGGGCTGCCCTGAGCCCGCCCCGCCGGGCTCACGCCGCTGTCCCGTTGTCCCGCAGACGCTGATGGAGCTGGCGTGTTACCAGCACCTCCGCCTGCTCATCTGCAGCCTCTTCGTGCCCAAGTGCACCCCGGACGGGGGAGTGCTGCAGCCCTGCCGGGCCGTGTGCCTGGCGGCGGAGCTGCGCTGCCAGCAGTCCCTCGGCCTCCTCGGCATCCTCTGGCCCATCAACTGCAACATCCTGCCCGACTCCAACGACCCCGTAGAGTGCTTCCAGCCCTGAGCCGGCAGGAGGAGAGGAGCCGGGGCTGAAGCCACGCTCCCCACCACAAATGTCCCTCCCGTGCTCTTCCTGCTGTAAATACCCAGCAGTTGGGGTGGCCCCTCACCTGCCCTGGGCTCAGCCCCTCTGCCCCGTGCTTGGCTTGGTGCCTGGGTGCCACGGGCTTGCCCGCAGCTCCATTTCCCTGGAGAGCAGGTGACATATCCCACAGGGACAGGCTTGTGCTGGAGGGGCACGAGGGAAGGGGCTAATGCTCCCCAAATGGAGCAAGGCTGGCCGAGGTGAGCCCAGGGCTGCCCGTGCCCCACAGCCCCAAAGCCAGCAGAATAAACAGCGTGAGCAGCTGACAAACCCAGTGGAGCAGGTGACTCACTTGGGGACTGTGTGTGGGTGCTGCCAGATCCTGGGGGAAACCGAGGAATGGTGAGGGAGGGAAGGCAGGGATGGGGTGGGGGATCTCAGCAGGGATGGAGGGGCACAGGGGAGAGTGAGCAGCTGGCTGTGCCCTCACTGGGCTGGGGGCTTGCAGGGTCCCAGGGACATGGATGGGTCTCAGGGGGGTCCAGTTGGTGGCCCCGTGGTGCAGAGAAGGGATCCTGCCCCACCACGAGCAGCGGCCCTGCTGGCTGAGCCGGCTGTGCTGGCTGAAGGCCACCCTGGTGACCACAGGCCTGGCAACACCCATGGCCACAAACCAGTGTCCAGCCGGCCAAAAACAACAGTCCCTTCACACCTTGGGAGAGAGGAGACAAGGCAGCTCCCTGCACCACCCGGCCTGGCCGTGGGTACCCGAGTCTGGAAGGAACATTTGCCAATGTCACCGGCTCCACTGCAGGCTCTGGCACGGGGAGCACAGAGCCGGCAGTGCCATCGTGCTTCCCACTGCCCTGAGCGTGCGGGGAAGTCCCCAGCCTGGCTGGGGTCACTGGGATCAGGACCCACTGGCACCAGCACCGCTCTGTCCCTGTCCCCAGCAGGGCACTGCCACTCCCACCCAGCTCCGGGGGTTTGAGCCCACCCCTGCACGTCCCACCCAGCTGCTGCCGGCCACGGGGACACCCCCCAGCCACAGGGACACCCCCCAGCCACAGGCCCGCCCCGCTGGCCGGCGTGTGACCGTGTCCCTTGGACGCACTCGGCGCTGGAACAAGCTGAAGGCGAGCCGGGAGAGCCTCGAAAGCTTCTCGGTGTGCTGCGCGGTCCCCGGGGCCAGCCCTGCCTCCCTGGCCGGGCACAGCGCGGTCCCCGGGGCCAGCCCTGCCTCCCTGGCCGGGCACAGCGCGGTCCCCGGGGCCAGCCCTGCCTCCCTGGCCGGGCACAGCGCGGTCCCCGGGGCCAGCCCTGCCTCCCTGGCCGGGCACAGCGCGGTCCCCGGGGCCAGCCCTGCCTCCCTGGCCGGGCACAGCGCGGTCCCCGGGGCCAGCCCTGCCTCCCTGGCCGGGCACAGCGCGGTCCCCGGGGCCGGCCCTGCCTCCCTGCCCGGGCACAGCGCTGCTCTCCCTGCCTGCGCTGCCACCTGCCCTGCACGCTCAGCCCGACGTGCTGGGACCGCCCAGACGGATGCCGCGGCTTCCCCTGGATGCTCCCAGGGCTGGCACTGCCAGGCTCTGTGTGTTCTGCCATCCCCTCTCTTCCTCAGCTCTGCGGCCAGTCAGGGCACCCGCACATCCTGACAGCTCCCTCTTTTTCTCTGCTGCTCCATCTCTCTATGCCTTGCTGGATTTCCTCCCCCCCAGCCTTTATCTTGTTTTCTTTCCTTCTGCTGCCTGTTTTCCCTGTTGTCCTCCCCTCCATCCTGCTGCCCCGCCGTGTCCAGCTGAGGTGGTTCCCAGCCTGTGCCTCCTCTCCCTCTGCCGGGCTGTTTGCAGCGCTCTCCCTTCCCCCTGCTCGCAGCACTTCCGACATCATGGGATTATTTTTCTTTTTCCCCTTGTCTTGTAGCTTTTGGCTCCCAAGGCCCTTGATTTCCTTTGGAGTTTGGGAGGAGAGACGTGGGGAGGAGGGGGGGGGGGTGGAGAGGCTGCCTCTCTTCGGGCCTTCGTCAGAGCCAAGTGGCCAGGAAGAGCCTCAGCCCTTCCACAGCAGCGAGCAGCGAGGTCCCGGGACGGGAACGGCGGGATCGCAGTGAGTGGGGATACCCAGCCGGGGGCAGCTGGGACTCCCTGGCTCCCTGCCTCCGGCGCCTGGGCGGAGGAGAGACACTTTTCTCCTCCTTTTCCTCTTTGTTGCCGTCGTGGAGGGGGGAACAGAGCAGCTTTTCTGGGTCAAGGCCACCGGGAGGGGGCCAGCGCTGGCCCTGGGGCTCAGCCCTGGCTGTGCTGCTGTGGGAAGGGCTGGGGGCAGCCCGGGCAGGGGGGTGGTCCGGCACGGCCGGGGATGCTGCAGCCGCGGCCGGGCGTGCCCCGGGGAGCCGGCCGGGGGTGGAGCGGAGGCGCCGGCAGGCGGGATGCTGCCAAGGGCAGGGCCACGGCGCGGCCCCGCGTTCCCCGAGCTGCCGCCCCACCACGCAGCCCCCAGAGACAACAACCCCACCCCGGGCACGCTCAGAGCTCAGCAGCTGACAGCCCTAAATCCCCCCACCCGTTCTCCCATAGCTGGGAGATCCCACCCCAAAGAGCTCCCAGACACGTACACAAGGGCACTGCCACAGCCCCCGGCCCTAAACCCACACCCCACAGACATCCCGAGCTATCCCGGGGATGCAGGATGATGTGATGGATGCTGTGGCAGGTGCAGGCAGCACCGGGGCCTTGCTGAGGGGAGCAGCCTAAAAGGTAAAGGGAAAAGAAGGGGGGGAATGTCCCCTGCTGACCCTGCCCGCTCCCTGCCAAGCACTCCCAACCCTCTTCACTGTGCTCCCCAGAGCTGTGATCCTTCTCTGCCCCCTTTCCAGCCCCTCCAGGACAAGATGAAGCAGCTCTTCCTCCTCTTCCTCCTCGGGCTCATCACCAGGTCCTTGCAGATCGAAGACAACAAGATCCCTGGGCTGTGCTCAGGGCAGCCAGGCATCCCAGGAACGCCGGGCCTGCATGGGGGCCAGGGTTTGCCAGGCAGAGACGGACGAGACGGCCGGGATGGAGCCACGGGCATGCCAGGGGAGAAGGGTGACATGGGCCCTCCTGGTAAGAAAAGAGAGATCCCAGCTGGGGAGGGGGATTTGCCATTCCCTGCCCATGGGGAACACCCTTATGCCAGGGGGTGAGTCCTGCATGCTGGCACAAATTGCCAAAGGGAGAATGAACCCTGCAGAAGCGCCCCTCTCGTGCCACCACCACCCCCTTGGCCCTGCCTGTGGTGTCCCTGTGCTCCTGTAAAAGGCAGCAGCTCCCTGTCCCCCATGCCACCCCTCTCTTCCAGCCCTGCTTTAGGAGGGACCACCAGGAATTGCATCATCGCTGCCCTGGCTCCTGGGCCCGGCTTTCTCCCAGCCTGGGAGGGTTTCTCCAACAACTTGTGCTAAATTACACACCCAGCCCTCCCCGCCCTCCCCGCTTGTGCTGCTGCCCCACGCCTGTGGCAGGGAATCCTGGTGGGACTGGGAGTGGGCAGGAGGGGTGGAGGGGCTGTGCTGGTGACATAGAGGTGACCCTGTCCCCTCCTGCCTGCCCCAGGAATGCCCGGTCCCCGCGGGGAGGTGGGCAGCCCCGGCGTGGACGGGCTGCACGGTGAGAAGGGTGCTCAGGGCGAGTGCGCCGTGGCTCCTCGCTCCGCCTTCAGCGCCAAGCGCTCCGAGTCCCGCAGCCCTCCCCTGGCCGACCAGCCCATCCTCTTCGACGTGGTGCTCATCAACGAGCAGGGCCACTACGACCCTGCCACGGGCAAGTTCACCTGCGAGGTGCCCGGGCTGTATTACTTCGCCGTGCACGCCACCGTGTACCGCACCAGCCTGCAGTTCGACATCATGAAGAACGGCCACTCCATCGCCTCCTTCTTCCAGTACTACGGCAACTGGCCCAAGCCCACCTCGCTCTCCGGGGGCACCCTGGTCCGCCTGGAGCCCGAGGACGAGGTGTGGGTGCAGGTGGGCGTGGGGGACTACATCGGCTTCTACGCCAGCGTCAAGACGGACAGCACCTTCACCGGCTTCCTCGTCTATTCCTACTGGCAAAACTCCGCCGTGTTCGCCTGAGCCCGCCCTGGGCTGCGGGTGGGGCCGGGCAGGTGCCCCTTCCCAGCCACCGGCGTGGTGGGAGCCGGGGCAGCGGGACCCCTGCCCTGCTCAGGGCAGAGAAACCTTCCCTGGGCCCTGGCGGGGGTGGCGGGGAGCACCCCTGGAGCAGCGCTGTGCCGGAGCTCGCTGTTTTTTTCCGGGCACGCAGGGCAGGGCGAGCCGGGCTGAGGGGCCAGGAGCCCGTCCCGGGGGTCCTGTCCCATCCCTCCCCTCAATAAAGGGCTGCTCAGCTACGCGTGTGCCGCCTGCCTGTGCGCCCCTCTGCCCGTACCCCGGGGCCCCCGATGGGGAGGGCGCTGCGCAGCCCCGCCTGGGGGTTCCGGGCCGGGGCCACCGCGTCGGGGTGTCCCCGCAGGGCCAGCGAGAGCCACTAGATGGTGGCATCGGCGTCCTGGAGCCGTGAGCGCAGCGCTGCGCCGGCCCCCGGCACCTCCCCAAGGCTCGGGAGCGGGGAGCGCGGCGGGAGCAGCCCCCGGGGTCCCCCCGAGGACAGACTGTCGCCGGATGGGAGGGTCCCGATGCTGTCAGGGTCACCCCGGGGGGAGCGGATTGCCACGGCTCCGGGGGGTGGCCCGTCAGTCCCCGGACGGGGCTTGTGGAGCCCCCCGTGCCCGCCCCCCGCCCCAGTGTGAGAGCCGTGACCCGCCGCTGGGAAAGGTCGCTATTTTTAGCAGGGCAATGAAGAGCTTCCTCATTCCTTGCCCAAAATGGGTCCCTGAGGGGAGCAGCCCTGAGGGGGCTCTTGGCCAGCGGCCGGACCTCTTAGTGGGCTTGGGACGCTGCCCTGCCCGGCTGGAGGGTGCCAGCCGGGAGCGGCTCTTGTCCTGGCAGTGCAGGGGGGACCTTGCAGCGCTCCCCAGCCCAGGAACCCCGAACAGAGCCGGACAGCCCCCCCTGCCCTGCCCCGGATCCCCCATCTGTGCCGGATGGACCCCCAGGAGGCCAGCCGTGCCCGTGGGGATGAGCAAACCCCGTGTCCCCGCCCAGGCCGGCAGCAGTGGGGACACCCGTGTGTCCCAGTACAGCGCCAGTGCCAGCCCCGAGGGGAGCCCGCACTCCAGGACTGAGGACCGTGGGCACACCACTGCAGCCTGCCTGGGCCGCCCGTGGGGACCCGTGAGGTGCTGGGAGCAGGGGTGACACCTCGTGCCCCTTTGGGGACAGAGGGGCTCTGCTGGAACCACCCCCAGGCCCCTCAGCCGGCACCGGGCTCGGGTTGCAGCGGCAGCCTCTGTTTGGGTTGGAGATGGCTTTTTGTGTAAGCAGAGCTGCTCAGGGGGCAAACAGCGCCGCAGAGCAGATCGATGGCTATTCTGGGAGGAGGAAAGGGAATTTTCTGGACGAGGGGTGTGGGGGCTGGGAGCGTTCCCTGATCCCTGTCACGATGTGGAGGAGCACGGCCAGCACTGGCAGCCACGGTGTTTGGCACAGCAGTTTGTGGGCTCTGCTTCCTTTGGGATGCTCTTGGTTGTGTGGACACTTTGGGATCAGGGGGACCCCTGCGAGAACACGAGGGTGTCTGCTGCTGCCTAGGGAGGATGAGGAAGAGGGTAAGGAAAGGAAAAGAGGAGCCACAGGAGAGTTTGACAAGTTCCTAGCAAGCTCCAGCTGCTTTTGATGAGCTCTGCCAGCTTCCCCCCTGAGTCAGGAGAGCTTGGAGACCCTGTTCCAGCTGAGCCCAGGTTAGGGAGGGGCCAGCATCCCTCAGCCAGGGCAAGAGAGAAGCCGATATAAGAGCCAGGCTGAGCCCACAGGTGCTGCAGTACGGCTGACAGAGGCAGCAGCAGCTGGGTAGTTTTGTTGTTCCTTTTGAGGTTTTTGTGGTTGCTTCGCGGGATTTTTAGAAACAAAAAATAAACGTCGGCACCGCTTTTCAGAGCAGCACCGGTGTCTTTGGCACTCCAAGGTCACCTGAGGAGGTCAGCAGGCACCAGAGATTAAAGAGATCATCTCTGAGACCCTACAGCTGCACAGTGCTTGTGGGTGTCAGGGCGTGGAAACGCTCCCAGTGCTGAAGGGTGGCCTGGTGACTCCTGGCAGCGGCAGGATGGCTCCTGCTCCACCCAAACCTTTGGTTATGGCCCGGGTTCAGAGGCCTCATCGCTGTCGAGGTGCAGGGAACACGCCCAGACATCTTCGGGACTGCTGACCCGGTAAGGAGACCTTTAACCTGGGAATGGCAGGGGAGGGGACAATCCTGGCTCACGTGGGGGCGGGGCGGGCGAGGAAAGGATCGCGAGCCTGGATTTTAGGAGAGAACCCCATGTCCTGGAGGACAAGAATCCCACGTCCAGGAGGATGAAGGATCAGCTCCTCCAAACTCAGGGAAGAGAGGTGGCAGCGCCTCTGTGCTGATCAAACCCTGCTCAGAGGGGCAGCAGAGTCTCCCCGCACTGAGATGTTGGGGACCCCGCTGTCCCCAGAACCCCACACGCTGCTCTAGGCTGGGTGACCTCCATGTCCCCGCCAGGCTCAGCCCCTCGGTGTCGCTGAGGCTCCCTGCGCTGGGGCACTAATGAGAGCCCAGGCTGGTGCCGGCAGCAGCCCAAAGGCCCCCCGTGGCTGTGCCGCTGATCCTCACCTGCTCCCTCCCTGCCGGCCGGGTATCAATCCCCGCTCCTGCTGTGCCACATCTGCGCTCCCGGCCGGCCCGCCCGCTCCCTGCTGGCAGGCGGAACGTGCCTCTTGTCCGCGGGCTGTGACCAGCCCTTCATTCGGGCGGGGGAGCTGCAGCTGGGCTGACAAAGGGATTTCCCCAGCGCCTGGGGGCTCCTGCTTTCAGCGGGCTGCCGGAGCCGACCACCGCAGCGCTGCTAAACCGGGCTGGCCCGGCAGCATCACGCTCCTGCCTCCTTGGGGAAGGGTCTCGGCGCTTTGATGAGCTGGGAACAGCCCGCTTGGCTCATGTGGGAGCCTCCCAAGCGTGGTCTGGAGCAGGGAATACCCCCAGGACTCCAAATCTGCCCTGGAGTGGTCTGTGAGCGTGGCTGCCGCCCAGGCTGTGCAGCCCTGCCCCAAAAACCAAAGTGCCGGGGCAGGCAGCGCTCACGGACCTGGTCCATTAGCAGGGAGGTGGTTGCATCTTCCTCCTGCAATTGCTGCCTGCGCGAGCAGAGATTGAGCCAAGTGTGTGCAGGATGGCTCCCGGGGGAGGGAGGGCTGTGTCCTGCACATCCTGTCCTCTCTGGGAAAGCTGGGCCACAGTGGCCTGAGGTGGCTGAAACGCTTCCCATCCCCTGGGAATGGGGGTGCTGGGCTGGGATCCTGCTGATCCAACCCTCCTGTCCCCTCTGCAGCCTCCACAGGTGCCCAGCCAGCCTCGGGTCACAGCCTGGGAGCAAGAGAAGCGCCTCAGTTTATCATCCATCTGCCAGCACTGCCCTCCTCCCTGTGCCTGGGCAGGTATTTGCCTCTTTCTGGCCTCCCAGCAGCTCCCATCTCTCCTCTCGTGGTTTCCATCCTGATTAAAATGAGCCACTTTGAGCCAGGGCAGGGCAAGCCAGGACGCCCGGAGTCTCTGCCCATCAGGGTCCTGAGCCATTTTTCCAAACAATTTAGGAGGATGCTGGGGAAGCAGAGAGTGCTTAAAAGCACAAAGCAACCTGCCAGGAGCTGAGATCCGAGCCAGGGAACAGCTCCTTGTGCAGCAAATGCATCTGCTCGCGGCAACCCTGAGCCTGCCACAGCCTTCCTGCAAGGCAAGAGCCAGCCCTGTGCTGCCTCCATCCCAGGGACAGTCTGGCACAGGACACTGAGGAACAGGAATGAACATGTCCCAGCATGGTCCTGCCAGCCTGGAACACGCCGGGAAACCCCAGGCCCTCCTCCCTGTCCCCTGGTGTGGTATATCCACAACCACCTCCCCTCGCCGGGGGTTGGCAGAGCAGGAGTTGGGGGCTGCCAGCTCTGAAAGGCCCACCCAGGCTGGGGTTGGGTGTAAATTCATCTGAAAAGCCCACCCAGAGTGGATTTGGGTGTAAATTCATCTCCTGGCTGCTGGATTTTCCCTGTGCAGCAGCCTGGCTCCAGGGTATCCCACAGCACTGCTTTTCTGGGGACAAACACCCCCGAGCCCCTTGTGGGGTGGGATGAGCTTTCCCTGGAGTCCATGGGTGGATAAAGGAGATCCAAACACACATTTCACCTCCCAAAAAAAACCTTCCCAAGAATGAGGCAGCGCCCAGCTTTTGGTAAAGGAGATTTTAATCTGCTCAGTACCTAGTCCATAGTGCAAAGAGTTAAACTTAAGGCAAAGCCTTCTCTTATAAACAGCAAACAGGCCCTAAACAAACAAGCGTGACTGCTATAATAACAATAATAATTAAAAAAAAAGGGGTTAAGGGAACAAACTGCAGTTTTGGGGAGGTGTCCCTTCCCCACCGCCCTGTAACTCATGCAGGGAACATCGCACTCCCTGATCCATGAGCTGGTCCCAAGGGAATGCTGCTGCCTGTGGCCAGGGCCACAATCCCACTCCTGAGTGACTCCAGGAGCAGCTCCCTGACTCCTCTGCAAGTGCCTGGGACAAGCCAGAGCCTGGGCTCACACTCACTCCTCTGCTGAGGCTTTGGCTGCTCCCAAGTGTCGGTGCCTGGAGAGAGCCAACATTAACCAGGGAGGTGTGTGGGGAGGCACAGGGACAAGAGGCTGAGCAATGGGGAGCTTTGCATCTCTTTGAAATGGAGTGGAAGCAGCTTAGAGCCCTTCTAACAGTGCTCAGGAGCCTGGCTTGGCCCAGGGAATCCTTCCAGCTCCCAGGAAGTGTGGGAGCAATCAGCCCTGGCAGAGCCTTTCCTAGCAAAGCCGCCCAACAAGGAGATAGTTCCTTGCTAGAGCTCAGCTTTACAGCTCAGAGGCATCTCCCAGCACAGCCTGGCCTCTCCGCTGCCTCTGTTTTGGCTTAAATTGCTAATCAAGAAGGAAAATAGAAGGAGAACCATGCCAGCTGCCCTCAGGCTCTTGGCTTGCAGTCCAGAGTCAAGACTCTCTCTGGTCTAGCTCCAGCCAAAATTGGCTGTGGCGTGTGGCTGACCTCAGGCAAGCAGCTGGAAAAGGAAAAGCTCTTTAGTGCAAGGCCCTCTTGCAGCCCAGCAATTTTTTGGAATGGTGCTGGTTTGCCCAAGCTGGGATGAGCCACCTCAGGCCTCCCCCAGCCAGGACGAGATGCCCTCGTTGGACTTCAGGGGACACTTCTGAACGGAAGTAGCTACATTGGTGACAGACGACGAGACAAAACAACAGGACAGCCCCGCCCTGATCCGAGATATCCGTGGTCCTGGTACTGCTCCACGCACACCACTGCAGATCCCCAGCAGGGATGTGCAGAAACTGTGCCGGGAGCTGGAATGTCTGCGAGCTCCCAGGAGCTTGGGGGTGCTCCTCTCCTCCCAAAGGGTCCCTCCCTCTAGCCAGCCCAGCCTGGGAAGGAGCCAGCGAGCTCCGCAGTGACCCTCCCTGTCCCATGGCACTCTTAGCCTGCAAATGTGTGGTTTTTTGGAGAGGATTCTCCAGCCTTGGCTCAAATCTGAGCTGCTGCTGCTGCCAGGGCTGGGAGCACTGGCTGGGGAGGCCACTCCTCGAGTTCCCCAAGCAGCAGCAGCAGCCCTGCAGAAGGAGTGGCTGCCCCCAGCCTGGCCATGCAGGTAACCTGACGTGTGCTGGCTAGTCTTGCATAGGTGATGCATAGGTGGAAGCAGCAGCAAGGCTGAGCTCTGCAGGGAGCCCGGGTTCATCACAGCCCCACGCTGCCCTGGCAAGCGAGATCCCTCAAAAAGCAAAGCCGCTGGGGTGATGAAGTACCCCAGAGAGCCTGTTCTCCAGCTGAGAGCCAGGTTCAGCAAACACTAAAAAAACTCAAGTGTGCTCCTTGCTCTCCCTGGGCCTGGCAAACAGGGCACTCTTCCCTTTCCCACGGAGCTCCTCCACTTGGATGGTGGGAGGAGGAAACAGGCCTGGATGCAGCCTGCCAGGTCATTTTCCTTGGGAAAACAAATTCCCTTTCCTTGCACCAGCCCCTGTGATTGCCAGGAGGGCACAGCCTTTAACCTTTCCATCAGCTTCGGCGAGGAGACACCAGAGCATTTTTCTGCGCTCTGCTTTGGATCTCAGGCTGCAGGCTCGAGGCAACAGGCCCTGAAACAGCAAAAGTTGTCAACAAAAAAAACCCAGGTAACTCTTCCAGCCTGCTGCAGAGATCAGTATTGTGCTTGCTAGCAAGAGCTACAACCTAGTTAGGCAGCAAATGTGACCAGCAGACACCCCACAGTGTTCTGCCCTTCCAGCACCATCCACAGTTCTTTGGAAGCTGCTCAAGGCAGCCCTGGGAAGTGCAGACAGGGGTGCCCTTGACCTCCTGGGAAAAAAAAAAAACAACAGCCCAAGCCCCCCGTGGGCTCACAGGTACACGTTGAGGGTCTGCAGGATCACCTGGCGGCACAGGGGGCAGTTGCGCTGGTAGATGTCCTGCTGCAGCAGCACCTCCGTGCACTCCTGGCACAGGCACAGGTGCCTGCAGGGCAGCAGCAGCACTGTCTTGGTCTGGTCCTGGCAGATGACGCACTTCTTACGCTCCTCTTGCTCTTTCAGCAGCGCCCAGGGGTCGTTGTCGGGGGCTCCCTCTGTTCCATTCAGCTGCTGCTTCCTCGGGGCTTTCCACCAGGATGTTCCCGGCTCCTCCCTGGGTGGCTGGTGACGCTGCCCTGCCCCAGCACGGCTCAGAGCCGGCCGTGGCTGTGGCCCCTGCTCCGCATCCGGCTGCTCCTCCTGCTGGGCCGGCTGCTGGCCCAGGGTCACCCTGCCGGCAGCCGGGGCTCTGGGGGCAGCCACGGCGCGTCGCTGCTCGCTGCCCTGGTTCACCATCCTGCCTCCCCGGCTCCAGTTGGTCACCTGCAGGCTCCAGTCGGTCACCTGCAGGATCCAGTCCACCAGCCTGCGCCAGGGCTGCGAGGTCATGGCCACGCCCAGGGTCAGCACGGCCACCTGGTAGAGCCGCCACGCGTCCCGCTGCAGGCGGCGCAGCGAGGGCAGCGTGTGGAAGTAGCCCAGCAGGTATCCCGTCAGCGTCCACAGCAGCCCGGGGTTCAGCACCAAGGCACCCACCACCACGATGAGCAGCAGCAAGCCCAGGCCGTAGACGTTGACGAAGAAGACGCTGATGAAGAGGTCGGCGGCGGAGCAGAGCAGCTCGAAGGCCATCTGGCACGGCGACCACAGCAGGATGGACACGGCGATGGCGCCGCTGGACACGTGCGCCAGGCAGGCGGCCAGCAGCTCGGTGACCCGCACGACGGGCCCGGCCAGCGAGTCCCAGAGGGCGCCGAGCAGCGTGAAGAGGTTCTGCGCGCCGATGAGACACACGTTCACCAGGCTGTTGACCAGGTACATCAGCAGGCTGGTGCCGATGGCCAGCGCCTCGCACAGCTGCCGGCACAGCGCCTGCCCGCAGCCCAGCAAGGCGCCCAGCCCGCGCTGCGCCAGCTCCCGGGCCCGCAGCGCCGCGTGTGACACCAGGTGCGACACCAGGTGCCCGGCCGCCCGCATGCCCTCCATGGCCCCGCAGCAGCCGCGCAGCAGCACCAGCGCATCCCAGCACGCCACCGCCGCGGCGGCCGCGGCCGCGGGCAGGCTGGAGGCCGCGGCCAGCAGCCACAGCACCGCGGACACCAGCGAGGACACCAGGAAGAAGTTGAGGTCGAGCACCAGCAGCAGCAGGTCGAGCAGCAGGCGCAGCCCGCGGAGCAGCGCGAACAGCACGTCCATGGTTTCCCCCGCGGGGCCCGTACGGCAGATCAGCCGCGGGGCCCCTCCGACACGGGCGCAGCCATCTTGGCAGCCGCCGCCGTGCGGGGCGCGGCCAATCACCGGCGGGGGCTCCGCCGGGACTCGCCCCCCATTGGTCGGTTCGCAGGATGCGGCGGGGGGCGCGGCGGGGGCGTGGCCTCAGCAGGGGCGCGAGCCTGGCCACGCCCGTTGCCGCTCATTTAAAGGGCCGGGAGCTCCCGTTAGCCCGGGCCGCTCGTTTCACCGCGCGCGACATCGGCACTTGCAGTTTTTTAATTGCGGAATGAAGACCATCGAGGTAATTCCCTATCTCTTTGTGGCAGTGGATCTGCCTGACCGCTACTTTCCATGAGAGGAAAAGCTCATGGCACAGGGACACCTTCCAATATCCCAGGCTGATCCAAACTCAGCCCAACCTGGCCTTGGACGCTTCCCAGGATGGGGGAGCCAAAGCTTCCCTGGGCAACCTGTGCCAGGGCTCCCCCACCCTCACAGGGAGGAATTTCTTCCCAATATCCCATCTAACCCTGCCCCCTGTTAGTGTGAAGCCGCTCCCCTTGTCCCACCACTCCCAGAGCAGGGCACAGGGATGCTCAGGGGATGCAGCAGCTCTGCTCTGGAGCCAGGCTGGGAGAGCTGGGGCTGTCCAGCTTGGAGAAGAGAAGGAGGACGAGACCTTGGAGCCCCATCCAGTACCTAAAGGGGCTCCAGCAGAGCTGCAGAGGGATTTTGCACAAGGACATGGGGTGATGGGACGGGGTTCAGGAGCCAGGACAGGGCAGGCAGAGTGCACAGCATGGACAGGGCCTGACATCAGCCCCCTCAGCTGGTTCCAAACAGCGCAGGGGGCACCCAGCACCCGCAGTGTCCCTGCAGGAGATGGGTTTGTGGCAGGCTGAGCCCTGGCACGGGGAAGGTGTGCACTTGCCAGCAGGATCCCCTGGGCCTGTTTGGGACAGGGTCAGCCCAGGGTCACCGGGCCAGGCAGTTTCCTGCAGGAGGTTTGAACATAAAGCCATGGCTGTGGCTCAAACCAATGTCCTGCCCTCCCTGCTGGATCCCAGCCAGGGCATGGGGCTGTCAAAGCTCCACCGTGCCCCAGGGGATGGTCCAGCCCTGCTGCCCTGATGGAGATGACAAGTTCAGGAAAATCCAGCCCCGAAGGCCAGGGCTTTTTAAGGAAGGAGAGGGCGAGTACAGTGGATGATGACCCATGGGAAAGCCACGCAGGGCCGAGGAGGGAGGCACCACACCCCAGGCAGCGAGGCAAGAGCCCCAGAGGGACCTGGGGTCACCTCGGTGCAGGTGCCTCCCTGAGCAGGGCAGGGGCCGGGCTGGCACATCCTGTCTGTCTGTCCGTGCCCGGGCTCTGTCCCACTGTCTGGCCAGCCCTGTCCCTGTGGCTCCGAGGCAGCGGGCGCCTGGATCCCCAGGGAGTGACGGAGTCAGGATGCTTTCAGCATTTATGGTAATGTTTGGATTTCTCATCGCTTTCCCAAACAGGAGAAGGGAAAAGAGAGCCGAGCCAAGGGCAGGGTGTGCTCCACTCATTCCCTGCCTCCGGCTGTGCACCTGCCCCACCCTCCTGGCTCCTGGAGCCTGCCCATCCCCTGCCACGGTGGGCTCGCCCCCGCCGGGCCGGGGGTGCAGCGGCTGCAGCCTTCAGAGGTCGTGGCTCCATAGCAGGGCTTCTCCGTGCTCCGTGGGATGGAGGGGAGCTCTGCCCGCTCTCATTCCGGTAGGATGTCCAGCTCCAGGGCGTGCAGACCTGCAGGAGAGAGGCACAGGGGCGAGGAGGGGGGCAGGGGGCTGGGGACATTTGGTGACAGTTCAGGTTGGGACAGTGATTTGGCTGGAGGAGACCGGGGCTTTGGATGGAAACCCTTCCCGGGGCTCTGCGGGGACACAGAGCTCCCCACCAAGGTGCCTGGCAGCCAGGCTGTGGGTGGGATCCCTTCTTGCAAGGACAGTCCCCCCAGCTGTTGATGCACTTGCTGGAGCTCTGGGATGATGCCCCTGCACTCCCAGCTGTGCCTGTGGCAGTGGCTGGCAGCAGGACAGGCTGTAGCCCACTTGTGAGCCCCCTCCCCTCATCATCAGCCTCACTGGGCAGGGGGCAGACAGAGCTCTGGGACCACCAGAGCCAACCCCGAGAGCACAGAGCGCGGCACGCGTGTGAGTGCCTGCCCCGCCTGGACACCGGGGCTGGGCAGCACCGACTGTGCTGGCACCGAGCCCGGCCTCGGGGCTGCTGCTGCTGCATCACGGCTCCAGCCGCCTGCCCGCTGCTGAGCTCACCCCGCGTTCCACAAAACCTGCAGCCAGAGGACGCCGGCTCCAGGGAGCGCCTCAGCCCTGGCAGGTGCTGGGTCCTTCTGCATTCATCTGGAAGCAGAGGGAGACAGGCAACAACTCCAGGCCTGCCTGTCCCGGTGCTCGAGGGATTCTCTGCAGCCCAGGCGCAGCACTCATGGCCTGCCTGCCTTGCTCCTTGGCACATGCCGAGGAAATTTCTGGAGTGTGGGTCCTGCTGGCATCCCTCCAGCGCTGCCAGGGCGCTCCCAGCTGCGGGGACCATCCCCAGGGTGCCTCCCGTGCGGATCCAGGGCGTGTGGCAGCCCCAGAGCCGGGCCAGGGCAGGCAGCAGGGTCCCGCTGGGCACTGCCGGCAGCCTCACCTCGGCTGCCCTGAGGACAGCCCTGGGCAGCGCTGGGCAGCCGGGGGCTCCAGCCCGGCCGGGAACAATGGCTCGTTTGGCCGCATCCGCTGCGGGAAATCCCCCGGCCCCGCTCGGGCTCCGCTCCAGGACGCTGCGGCTCGCTCTTCCTCTGGCCTTGGAGGGGCAGGTGATGGAGTCCCCCGTGGCACGTACCCCGCGGGCGGGCAGGGAACAGCCCCAGGCTGCTGGGGACAGCCCTCAGGAAGGAGCTGGAGCTGCAGGGAGCCCAGCCCCGTGTCCCCAGCGGCCACGGCCGGCCCTGCCTGCGCTCACCCTGCAGCCCGGTGCAAGAGCAGGAGCAGCAGGGCTGCTCGCCGTGTTTCTGGAGGGCCCCCCGCGATGGGAGCCGGGATATCTATCTCCTCCTGGAGCCTGGCCAGACAGCCCTGGGAAAGGCAAGTCCTCTTCCATGGGAAAGTCCTGCAAGGAGAAATTCCTCTTTGGCCAGCCCGGCCCCACCGTTCCCCTGGGCTCTGGTGCTCCAGTGTGTCCCCAGTGCTGCGGGGATGTGACACGAGGACCGTGCCCTGCTTGCTGCCTTATCCCGGTCAGTCCTTGGCTGTCCCCACCCCTCTCCACAGGGAACCTTCCCCAAGGACCTCCAAAGGGATCTCCTGCAACCAGGGAGCCGGAAAAGCCGGGTGCCGGGGAGCACAGGGCAGGGCCGTTGCCCCTGCCCGCTCCTCCGGGCAGCTGTGGCCTTGGCAAGTGCTGGATGAGCGTGGCCGGGACCCCTCGCTGTCCCCTGGGCAGCCCAGGCAGGACCCCACAGCCAGAGGCATCCTGTGCCCAATGTGGGTCAGACCCCACAGCCAGAGGCATCCTGTGCCCCATTGTGGGTCAGACCCCACAGCCAGAGCCATCCTGTGCCCCATTGTGGGTCAGACCCCACAGCCAGAGCCATCCTGTGCCCCACTGTGGGTCAGACCCCACAGCCAGAGGCATCCTGTGCCCCACTGTGGGTCAGACCCCACAGCCAGAGCCATCCTGTGCCCCACTGTGGGTCAGACCCCACAGCCAGAGCCATCCTGTGCCCAGTGTGGGTCAGACCCCACAGCCAGAACCATCCTGTGCCCCATTGTGGGTCAGACCCCACAGCCAGAGCCATCCTGTGCCCCACTGTGGGTCAGACCCCACAGCCAGAGCCATCCTGTGCCCCATTGTGGGTCAGACCCCACAGCCAGAGCCATCCTGTGCCCAGTGTGGGTCAGACCCCACAGCCAGAACCATCCTGTGCCCAATGTGGGTCAGACCCCACAGCCAGAGCCATCCTGTGCCCCATTGTGGGTCAGACCCCACAGCCAGAGCCATCCTGTGCCCAGTGTGGGTCAGACCCCACAGCCAGAGCCATCCTGTGCCCCACTGTGGGTCAGACCCCACAGCCAGAGCCATCCTGTGCCCAATGTGGGTCAGACCCCACAGCCAGAGCCATCCTGTGCCCAATGTGGGTCAGACCCCACAGCCAGAGCCATCCTGTGCCCCATTGTGGGTCAGACCCCACAGCCAGAGCCATCCTGTGCCCCATTGTGGGTCAGACCCCACAGCCAGAGCCATCCTGTGCCCCATTGTGGGTCAGACCCCACAGCCAGAGGCATCCTGTGCCCCATTGTGGGTCAGACCCCACAGCCAGAGCCATCCTGTGCCCAATGTGGGTCAGACCCCACAGCCAGAGCCATCCTGTGCCCCATTGTGGGTCAGACCCCACAGCCAGAGCCATCCTGTGCCCCACTGTGGGTCAGACTCCACAGCCAGAGCCATCCTGTGCCCCATTGTGGGTCAGACCCCACAGCCAGAGCCATCCTGTGCCCCACTGTGGGTCAGACCCCACAGCCAGAGGCATCCTGTGCCCCATTGTGGGTCAGACCCCACAGCCAGAGCCATCCTGTGCCCCATTGTGTGGGTGAGTGCCCAGCCCTGTCCCCGCCGGCGCCAGAACAATGGGGCCTTTTTCTGGCCTGGCCGGTGCTGGGGGACAAGGACTCGGAAGTGCTCCCAAGGAAAAGGTTTACAAATAGCTCCTGGCCTCCCCAAACCACCCCGTCAGTGCTCATCCCCAAATCCTGGGAGCCCACAGAGGGCTCTGTCCCCCTGTGCCCTGGCAGTTGCTCCCAGATGGATAAGGTGGGTAGCAGGGACTAGACCTCCTTCTGTGTTCTGCTGTGGATCTCTGGCTGGTCCAGTCTCAAGGCAACCAACAGGCCTTTGAACCACAAAAATTGTCAAGAAAACAACAGGTAACTCTTCCAGCCGGCTGCAGAGATCAGTATTGTGCTTGCTAGCAAGAGCTACAATTAGTTACGCAGCAACCAGCAGACACCCCACAGCGTTCTGCCCTTCCATCACCAACCACTGTCCTTTGGAAGCTGCTCCTGGCAGCCCTGGGAAGTGCAGACAGGGGTGCCCTTGACCTCCTGGGAAAACAACCCCATGCCACGGGCTCACAGGTACACGTTGAGGGTCTGCAGGATCACCTGGCGGCACAGGGGACAGGTGCGCTCGTCGAAGTCCCGTTTCAGGAGCTCCTCCGTGCACTCCTGGCACAGGCACAGGTGCCTGCAGGGCAGCAGCAGCACTGTCTTGGTCTGGTCCTGGCAGATGACACATTTCTTTTGCTCCTCTTGTTCTTTCAGCAGCGTCCAGGGGTTGTTACCCAAGGTTCCCTCAGCATTCCTGGCTGTTGCATTCAGGTGCCGCTTCCTTGGAGCTTTCCACCAGGACGTGCCCGGCTCCTCCCTGGGTGTGTGGATGCTCTGGAGGCCCAGAGCAGGCCGTGGCTCTGTCACCTGCCCTGCATCCAGCAGGTCCCTTCCCTGGTTCATCCTCCTGCCTGCCTGTCTCCAGTTGGTCAGAACCCAGTCCACCAGCCTGTGCCAGTGCTGGGAGGTCCTGGCCCTGTGCCAGGTCACCACGGCCACCTGGTAGAGCTGCCACAGGACCGGCTGCAGGCGGCGGGAGGAGTCCAGCAGGTGTCCCTTCAGCACGCACAGCACCTCCCGATTGCAGTAAATGACACTGAAAAAGACAATGAGAAACACAATGCGCAGGAGCAAGCCCAGGGTGTAAACACCGAGGAAGAAGATGATGGTGAAGACCTGTGTGACAAAGGAGAGGAGCAGGAGGGCCAGCTGGAAGGGCAACCACAGCAGGATAAGCAGGGGCCTGAAAAGGTACGCCAGGACCATCACCAGCGTGTTGGTGACCCCAAGAATCAGAGTGGACAGCAAGTCCCAGAGGGTGGCCAGCAGCATGGAGAGGTACTGACCACCCATCAGACACAGGCTGGACAGGCTCTTGACCAGGCTGCTGACCAGGAGGCAGATGCTGATGAAGGCCTTGGTGATGGAGCAGAGGAGCTCAGAGGCCATCTGGCAGAGCCACCAGAGCAGCGTGGACACAGCGATGGCACCACTGGACACACGTGCTAGGAACGCTGCCAGCAGGTCGGTGACCCCAAAAATGAGACTGGTGAGTGAGTCCCAGAGGGTGACCAAGGCTGTGCCGAGGCTCTGGGCACCGCTGTGACACACAATAGCCAGGC
Organism: Chamaea fasciata; assembly: GCF_029207755.1. Lineage (NCBI taxonomy): Eukaryota > Metazoa > Chordata > Aves > Passeriformes > Sylviidae > Chamaea > Chamaea fasciata. The sequence goes on from NW_027094109.1 coordinate 5,220,486, forward strand.
TGTAGACCAGGAAGTAGACGCCGAGGAAGACCACAGTGGCGGAACAGAGCAGCTTGAAGGCCAGCTGGCAGTGCAGCCAAAGCCGGATGGGCACGGCACCGGCTCTGCCGGCCACGAGCGCCAGGAACGCGGCAAGCACTTCGCTGACCCTGAGGACAGACCCAGCCAGCCAGCCCCAGAGGGCGCCGAGCAGCTTGAAGAGGCTCCGTGTGCCGGCCACGAACACTTTGCCCGGCTCCGTCAGCAGCCAGCCGCCGACACGCAGCAGCTGCCCGCAGCGCAGCCCCGAGAGCCCCGGCCGCCCCAGGAGCCCCTCGGCGCCCTCGCAGCACCCGCGCAGCAGTTCCCGTTGAGCCCCGCACGCCGCGGCCGCGCTGCGCAGCAGGCACAGCAGCGCGGCCAGCAGCCCGCAGCACAGCCAGAGGCCGAGGTCGAGCAGCAGCAGCGGCAGCAGCAGCGGCACGTCCCGCAGCAGGCGCAACCCCCGCCGCAGCTCCGGCTGCCCCGCCATGGTCCCCGCGCGGTCCCGGCCGCCGCCTCGGCCCCGGAGCCTCTTCCGCGATGGGCGTCGCCGGATGGGTGCTGGGGACGGCCGAGGGGCCGGAGGTGGCCGGGGACTGGCTGTCGGGACGGCTCACACCCATTGCCGCTCCTTTAAAGTGCCAGCGGTGCTCGCTGTCCCGCGGCCGCTCCGCTTTCCCCGCGCCCGCCGATGGGTTTTGGCAGGTTTTTTGGACAGGAAATGAAGTGTTTACTTATGCTGAATGGTATGAATATAGCTTTTATTAATGAATATTACTTTTGTTAATGAATATTACTTTTGTTAATTATTATGCTCTTATTTAAGTTATATGCTGTTATAATATAACGATAAAGGAATGAATATATCTAGAAAATCATTATTATAATATTGAGGTGTATCGTGATCTCTGTAGAAGTGGATCTGCCTGACCATTACGGTAAGAGGAAAAGCTCGTGGTGGAGGGTCGCCTTCCAATATCCCTGGAAGCCCTGCCCAACCTGGCCTTGGACGCTTCCCGGGATGGGGCAGCCACAGCTTCCCTGGGCAACCTGTGCCAGGGCCTCCCCACCCTCACAGGGAGGAATTTCTTCTTGTTATCCCATTTAACCCTGCCCTCAGTCCAGAGCAGGGCACAGGGATGCTCAGGGGATGCAGCAGCTCTTCTCTGGAGCCAGGCTGGGAGAGCTGGGGCTGTCCAGCTTGGAGAAGAGAAGGAGGACGAGACCTTGGAGCCTCATCCAGTACCTAAAGGGGCTCCAGCAGAGCTGCAGAGGGATTTTGCACAAGGACATGGGGTGATGGGACGGGGTTCAGGAGCCAGGACAGGGCAGGCAGAGTGCACAGGGTGGACAGGGCCTGACATCAGCCCCCTCAGCTGGTTCCAAACAGCGCAGGGGGCACCCAGCACCCGCAGTGTCCCTGCAGGAGATGGGTTTGTGGCAGGCTGAGCCCTGGCACGGGGAAGGTGTGCACTTGCCAGCAGGATCCCCTGGGCCTGTTTGGGACAGAGTCGGCCCAGGGCAGAGCTCTTCTCACTCCACCAAACAGTTTCCTGAAAGAGAACCAAAAATAAATCCATGACCGTGGTCCAGATCAAGGTTACCTGCAGCAGATCCTGCCCTCCTTGCTGGATCCCAGCCAGGGCATGGGGCTGTCAAAGCCTCTGGCCTTTGCTCTGCCGTGTCCCAGGGGATGGTCCAGCCCTGCTGCCCTGAAGACGATTACAAGTTCAGGAAAATCCAGCTGAAGGCTTTTTAAGGAAGGAGAGGGCGAGTACAGTGGATGATGACCCATGGGAAAGCCATGTGCAGCCCAGAAAGCTCCGGCCAGTGTGAGGCCAAGGAGGGAAGCACCACACCCCGGGCAGCGAGGCAGGAGCCCCGAGAAAGGAGCACCGACTGTGCTGGCACCGAGCCCGGCCTCGGGGCTGCTGCTGCTGCATCACGGCTCCAGCCGCCTGCCCGCTGCTGAGCTCACCCCGCGTTCCACAAAACCTGCAGCCAGAGGACGCCGGCTCCAGGGAGCGCCTGAGTCCTGGCAGGTGCTGGGTCCTTCTGCATTCATCTGGAAGCAGAGGGAGACAGGCAACAACTCCAGGCCTGCCTGTCCCGGTGCTCGAGGGATTCTCTGCAGCCCAGGCCCAGCACTCATGGCCTGCCTGCCTTGCTCCTTGGCACATGCCGAGGGAATTTCTGGAGTGTGGGTCCTGCTGGCATCCCTCCAGCGCTGCCAGGGCGCTCCCAGCTGCGGGGACCATCCCCAGGGTGCCTCCCGTGCGGATCCAGGGCGTGTGGCAGCCCCAGAGCCGGGCCAGGGCAGGCAGCAGGGTCCCGCTGGGCACTGCCGGCAGCCTCACCTCGGCTGCCCTGAGGACAGCCCTGGGCAGCGCTGGGCAGCCGGGGGCTCCAGCCCGGCCGGGAACAATGGCTCGTTTGGCCGCATCCGCTGCGGGAAATCCCCCGGCCCCGCTCGGGCTCCGCTCCAGGACGCTGCGGCTCGCTCTTCCTCTGGCCTTGGAGGGGCAGGTGATGGAGTCCCCCGTGGCACGTACCCCGCGGGCGGGCAGGGAACAGCCCCAGGCTGCTGGGGACAGCCCTCAGGAAGGAGCTGGAGCTGCAGGGAGCCCTGCCCCGTGTCCCCGGCGGCCACGGCCGGCCCTGCCTGCGCTCACCCTGCAGCCCGGTGCAAGAGCAGGAGCAGCAGGGCTGCTCGCCGTGTTTCTGGAGGGCTCCCCGCGATGGGAGCCGGGATATCTATCTCCTCCTGGAGCTTGGCCAGACAGCCCTGGGAAAGGCAAGTCCTCTTCCATGGGAAAGTCCTGCAAGGAGAAATTCCTCTTTGGCCAGCCCGGCCCCACCGTTCCCCTGGGCTCTGGTGCTCCAGTGTGTCCCCAGTGCTGCGGGGATGTGACACGAGGACCGTGCCCTGCTTGCTGCCTTATCCCGGTCAGTCCTTGGCTGTCCCCACCCCTCTCCACAGGGAACCTTCCCCAAGGACCTCCAAAGGGATCTCCTGCAACCAGGGAGCCGGAAAAGCCGGGTGCCAGGGAGCACAGGGCAGGGCCGTTGCCCCTGCCCGCTCCTCCGGGCAGCTGTGGCCTTGGCAAGTGCTGGATGAGCGTGGCCGGGACCCCTGGCTGTCCCCTGGGCAGCCCAGGCAGGACCCCACAGCCAGAGCCATCCTGTGCCCCATTGTGGGTCAGACCCCACAGCCAGAGGCATCCTGTGCCCCATTGTGGGTCAGACCCCACAGCCAGAACCATCCTGTGCCCCATTGTGGGTCAGACCCCACAGCCAGAGGCATCCTGTGCCCCATTGTGGGTCAGACCCCACAGCCAGAGCCATCCTGTGCCCCATTGTGGGTCAGACCCCACAGCCAGAGCCATCCTGTGCCCCACTGTGGGTCAGACCCCACAGCCAGAGCCATCCTGTGCCCCATTGTGGGTCAGACCCCACAGCCAGAGCCATCCTGTGCCCCACTGTGGGTCAGACCCCACAGCCAGAGGCATCCTGTGCCCCATTGTGGGTCAGACCCCACAGCCAGAGCCATCCTGTGCCCCACTGTGGGTCAGACCCCACAGCCAGAGCCATCCTGTGCCCCATTGTGGGTCAGACCCCACAGCCAGAGCCATCCTGTGCCCCACTGTGGGTCAGACCCCACAGCCAGAGGCATCCTGTGCCCCATTGTGGGTCAGACCCCACAGCCAGAGGCATCCTGTGCCCCATTGTGGGTCAGACCCCACAGCCAGAGCCATCCTGTGCCCCACTGTGGGTCAGACCCCACAGCCAGAGCCATCCTGTGCCCCATTGTGTGGGTGAGTGCCCAGCCCTGTCCCAGCCGGCGCCGGCACAATGGGGCCTTTTTCCGGCCGGCGCTGGGGGACAAGGACTCGGAAGTGCTCCCAAGGAAAAGGTTTATAAATAGCTCCTGGCTTCCCCAAACCACCCCGTCAGTGCTCATCCCCAAATCCTGGTCCTTGCTCCATGCCCTCAGTGCTCCCAGGGCGGGAGAGGAGCTGGGCCAGGGACGTGACCAGCCCAGCTGCACGTGTGTGAGCGAGGGCAGGACGTGGCTGTCACACCCTGTCCCAGGGCTGCACCTGCTCCGGGCCGTGGGGCTCCTGTACCCCCAGGATGTCGAGTGACATCCCTGGGCCGAGGGCTCCTTCTCCCCCTGCCTTGGCAGTGGCTCTCAGCTGGATAAGGTTCTCCCAGGCGTGCTCCAGCTGTCCCTGTCCATCCGCCCCGCACGCAGCTCCCGAGGCAGGGAGCAAGGGAAGGGCTCCACAGTCTTCCCTGCCACCCCTGTGCACCACAAAGCAGTCTCCAAAGTCAGCCCTGGGGCCCTGGACTCCTTCTGTCCTCTCTCAGCAGCACCATCAGCAGGGCAGTTTGCCGAGCTGTCTCTGCACTGGGCTGGGTGAGTGACCCTTGCCAGCTCAGCTCCTTTTTGGGGCTTTGCCACTGCTCTGCATCCGCTGAGCCCCGGCCATCCCCGCACAGCTGCTCCAAAAATCCCACTCCTCCGTCACAGAAATCCAGATGTCACCTTCCTTTCCCTCCCCACCCCACCTTCCTTCCCCCTTTCCGCTCCTGTCCTTCCTTCCTCCACCCTCCCGGCTCCCCTGGCCCCTCCTGAACAAAGGCCCCGTAGCCATGGTTAATAATCCCCACAGAAAGGCCCAGCACAAGAGGAGAGGAAGGAGAGGGGAGACAAAGGAGCCGCTGGGAGCCAAGCCGAGGAAGGGGGTTGGAAGGAGGCGTTTTCCTGAGCTGGAGGACACGGGCCAAGGGCTCCCGGGGGTGGACACAGATGGGGCAGGGACACCCCAAAGTGACCTCATGGCTCCCAGGGAGCAGAGAGCCAAAGGCTGGACTGCCCAGGAGGGTTCCCAGAGTGCAAAGCCTTGTGTGAGCCCTGGAGCCCCCCCAAAATGCAGCGGCAGGGACTGGCAGAGGGTGCCCCGAGGGTGAGGGGAGCAGTGGCAGGGGAGCAGCTGGCCTGTCCTGGGCGGTGTGGGAAAGCTCAGCGCTGGCCTGCGTCCCATCCCATCCCTTCCCTGGGGAGCAGGGCTGCTCTCGGCCCTGAGGGTGTTGTGTGAAGAGGTGCAGGCCTGGGTGGACACAGCCAGAGGCTTCTGCTCAGCACGGCTGCCCTCCATCCACCCTGGAGACCTGCAGGGAGCCGGGCCAGCCCATCGGCATCACAGCTGTGCCAGTCCCCAGCCCGCTGACACCAGAGCTGATCCACTGGGAGCCAGCTGAACACCCCGAGCACCCACCCCCCGGAGCCCACCCCAGCTTCTCTGGGCCCCTGTGGGCTTGGGGGAGGCACAGGGCCCCCCGTCCCACCTGGGACACGCTGAGCCGCGTGTCAGGACAGGCACAGGCACAGGCACAGCCCACGCCGGGCCAGCTCCCTCTGGCAGCATCCCAAGGTCCCCGTATCAGCAGAGATCTGTCTGGCAGTGCAGGAAAAGGTGGAAGGAGCTGCTGTGTGTGCTGGGATGCACAGCCCCAGGCCTGGCTCCGTGCTGGCCATCACTCCCCTCTGGCTGCAGAGAGCCAGGCCCAGAAGGAGGCAGAGGAGGGAGGCAAATGCAATTCCACAATTCCAGACCGTTCCTGCAACCTGCGATGCTCAGATAATGCCGGGAAGTCAGCCCTGCCCTGGGCAGGGTCCTGCGGATCCCGGGTTTCCAGCAGCTGTGCCAGGGACTGGCAAAGCCCCACCACTGCCAGGGGCAGAACTGCCTGCCCAGGCACGGCCTCATCTGAGAGGTGGCAGGAGGGATGGAGGAGGAGAGAGATGGGAGCTGCGGGGGCCCAGGCACCGATATTCCCTCCACTCCCAGGGATTAAGAGCTGTGGGAGCTGCTCTGCACCTCAGGTGGAGCCAGACCTCGCCTTCCTGGCTTCCCCACCCCAGCTGTGTGCGTGGGACTGCGACATGGGAGCCTCACGCACAGTTTGTGTGCACTGCTGCGAGTGGGGACTGCAGCCAAATCCATTAAGCCAGCAGATAAACAAGAAGGCGTGAGATCAGGCAGCAGGGAGGGAAGATGAAGGTGGCCAGCCTGCCACGCTCCCCACGCAGAGTCCCCGAGGCCGCTGGGTGCCACACACAGCGCAGCGGGGTGATTTCATGCCTTCTGTTCATGCCTCGCTTTCAAATCCTGCCCCTCTTCCCCAGAACCATTCGTTTATCAGGGGGGAAAAAAAAAAGGACGAGTTTTCTTCAAAGTTAAGCAGGCTGAAGCCCGACCGAGTGGAGGCAGAGCCATGCAGCGAGAGCAGGAGGCTGGCTGAGGGTGGCATGCTCCCCAGCCTGTTCTCCCCAGGGAGTGGCATTGCCCTTTCCAACTGCTGGGAAATTTTTCTGCAGAGGTTTTCTTAGCAACATTCTGCTTTATTTTTAACGTGGAATAAAAGTTAGCCCCGGTTCAAAATGCACCCAGGGGCGTGTCAGCCGAGTTGTTCCGCTTTGTTTGACTCTGGTGGATGCTTTCCCGTGGGCCTCCCTCCCTCTCGGGGTGGCATTTGTGGGGTGTTTCGTGCCAAGTGGAACATCCCATTCCCTGCTCCGAGGAGAGCAGAGCCGGAGGCTCCTCCGGTGCTGCATGCTGCCCTTTGGAGGGAGGGGAAGAGGGAGAACGTTGTCAGGGAGTCCCTGAGCTCAGGGAAATCCACTCAGGGCGTGGATTTCCCCACCACTGACAGGGAGCTCCTGCCGTGAGGTGTGAGAGCATCCCAAAACTGCAGCCGTGAGGCCGGAGAGCAGCTCCTGAGCATCCCGTGGATGATGGCACAGCTCCCTTGCACTTGTTCTTCCCAGCAAAGGGAGGAGGCCTCCCCCGTCCAGCGGCAGCTCTGAGCCTTATCGCTGCCCAGCATTGCCATTTTAAGCAACTGATCTCCTGGGGGAAAAAAACTTAATCATTTCCGATGAATCACTGAGTGTGTTTGGCTGGGAAAGTCTTGGGGGGGGGGGGGGTGCTGGTCAGGCCTGCAGAGGAGGAGGAGGAGGAGGAGGAGGAGGAGGAGGAGGAGGGCATGGGAAGGGCCGCAGCATGGCACCAGCCAGGGGCCGGGGGCCAGCACAGGGGGCCAGCGGTGGGAGAGGTGCTCGGGCATTCCCAGGAGGAATGCTGTGCCTCAGGGGAACCTGCAGCCCAGCCCTTGGGCGGCTCGGGGCGTGTCGCAGGGATGCAGCCCCCGCTGCCGGGGAACAGGAATGCGGCGGGGAAGGCAAGTGGAGGAGAGAAAAGGATGTGCCAAAGTTCGGAGCCTCTGGGCTGACAGCGGGACGAGGGCACTGTCACAGCCCCTGGGTCTGCCCTCGTGTGTGACAAACACGAATCAGTGAGCTTCGTGTGTCCTGTCAATGGGGACGGGAAAAGATTTTGGAGAGGAAGAAAACCTTTGTCTTCCAACAGCCCCTCTGGGTGATTGACCCGGGGGAAACTGAGGCACGGAGCCGGGCTGCGACAGGGCAGGGACACTGGGGCCGGGTGTCCTGCGCGGCTGTCTATGGGCAACTCGCAGCACCTGGCGGGGTTTGCTGCGCTCCTCTCGGCTCTGCCCCGGGCTGCCGGAGGGGCCGGGCCGTGTTGGGCTGGGTGATTACCCCTGGATAAAGAGAGCCTTGTGCAGCCCCGCCAGCCCCCCCGCCCCCGGGCCGGCCCCCGGCCAGGCTGCTGCCCCGGCCACCGCGGGGAACAGCTTCTCCACAGCCGCCCCATTCAACAACAGCTGCGCGGGGGCTCTGCCCGCGGGTCGCTGCGGTGCCCGGGGGCCCCCCTCGGGGACAGCACGGGGCTCCCGGCGGGGCTGGGGGACACCGAGGCTCGGCGGGGCTGGGGTGCCAACCCCGCAGACCCCCGGGACCCGCCTGGGACACGGCCCTGCCGCGCCCCGCAGTCCAAACTGCCCCCAGGTGTCTGCGGGAGCCCAGACAATGACAAATAGTGTTTTGTCTCCCTGTTTTGTGTCTGTCTTCGTTTGGCGTGGGTTCAAAGGTGACCCAGCAGCTGTGGCTGGGCTTTGGGGCAGTGTGGGGCTGGGGCCGGGCAGGGCGGTAGGTCACTTGTGATTGTGGCCGCTGCTACCTGCACATTGGACTCTCTCAGCGAACTGGCGCCGTGGCCGGCATTGCCCAAACACTCTGGAAAAACACATCCCACGCCTCAGCCCCCTTTCTCCGGGTCTGCGAGCGATCCCACCTCCAGCGCCCGTGTGTCTGCCCGGCCCAGCCCGTGCACGCCCGGACAGGCAGGAGCTGGCAGGTCTGCGAGCCCCTCGGGCGCAGCTGGGAAGGGGAACGGCGGGGGCCGTGCTGGGGGCGGCCCGAGCGCTGCCCGCGGCCGTGCGGGGCCGGACACGGCGCTGCGGGGCTGGGCGGCGACGGCGCCCGCCCGGCTGCTGCTGCTGGGGGTGGTAAGCTGCTGCGGGCGGTGGGCAGGCACCGCGCCTTCCTCCTCCTCTTCTCCTCCTCCTCCTCCGCCTGACGTCAGCCCGCGGCCCCGCTCAGTCTCGGGCGGCCGGCGGCGGGCATGGCTGGGGGGCGGCGGCCGGCGGGGCTCGCCCTGGGCTGGGGCTGCTGCCTCCTGCTCTGCTGCGGTGAGTGGCTGCGGGAAGGGCCGGGCGGTGCGGTGCGGGGCCGGGCGGTGCGGTGCGGGGCCGAGCGGTGCGGGGCGAGCGGACGCGCGCACCTGCGGAGCGCTCCGGGGCGCGGCGCGGGGTCCCGCGGAGCCCTGCCGGGGATGTCCTTCTCCCCGGGGAACACCGGGCTGCAGCGGCGGTGCGGGGCTGGGTTTTGCCCCTGCGCAGCTCCCCGAGGTGGCAGCCGGAGGGGTGTCCCCGCAGAGCCGCGGCGGGGCCGGCGGGAGCGCTGCGCCCCTCGGGCGGTGCCTGGCGCGGCGCCGGGAATGCTCGGACCGCGGGGTCGGGGCAGCCCAGGTGGGACCGGCCCTTCCCGGAGTGTGTCCCCGCCCGGACGGCCCCGCGATCCGGGGCGGGCCTGGGTGCCCCGTCCCGCTCTCGGGGCCCCTCTGCACCCCTCAGGGCAGGGCAGGTTGTGGGGTGCCCCACGTGCGCTCAGCGCGCACCGGGGTGAGCTGGTTGTTGTTAGGAAAGCATCCACCCCTTTCCTTCTAAGGAGTTTTTCCCCTGAGCGCTGTGTTTCTCTTGGCTTTTTTTTCGCGCTTTCTTTTTTTATCCACTTTTCCAGTCCGTTTTCACCCTCGGGGGGTGGCTGCGCTTCCTGCCCTGCCTCGCTCCCCGCATCCCTCCCTCCCCTCGCCGGGGGCCCGGGAGCGGTCCCGGTGCGCTGCCTGTTCCCTGCCCCGCTGAGCTGCGGAGGTGGCCCCGGCGCTGGGAACCTGCCCGGGCCGAGGTGTCGGAGCCAAAGTCAGGCTCAGAGCGGAGTCTAGAGCGGGCTGCTCCCACCCCCGTCCCGTGCCGGGATCCCCTTCCCACAGCTCATGTGCCGAGCCAGGAGTCTCTCAATGGTTGGCGGCGTCGGTGTATTTGGAAGCCCAGCCACGTGAAAGGTTTGATGCTTCCCAGAAGCACGAGGGGCCACGGCCAAGACATTCCCAGGCCAGCCAGCGCTGCTGGAACGGGGGGCTGAGCCCACCCCGGAGCCGCCTGAGCCGTCCCGTCCCTTTGTGCACCGCCGTCTGGCTGTTGGAGAGGTGTCCGCATGTTGTCACCCAGCTGCGGGCTGGGGTTGAGAGCTTCGCCGCTCCAGGAGCAGAGGACGGGGTCCTGACAGGGCGGTGGGGTTATTTTGGGGTGCAAGGCGCCGGTCCCCGCTGCAGCAGAGCCCTGGTTCCATCGCCATGCCCGGCAGGGTGTGGGCTGGGTGGATGTGGCTGGGCGGAGGTGTTGGGCGCTGCTGGTGGTGCCGCTTCTTGCAGCGCTGGGCTCTGGCACCCTCTTTCCTCTCTCTGTGAAGGAGACAGCGTGTGAGTGATGCTGTCCCGTGTGAGCTGGGGCACCCCGGCTCGGGGATCTGGGCAGCTCTCCTCGGGAACAGGAGGGCAGCATGTGTGGCTGTGCCGGGAGCAGGCGGGATCTGGCCGCAGCTGGTTTCCCTGAGAGGGAAACACAAACCCAGGGAAACCTCAGACGTCCCACGTGCGGCTCCAGGCCCCCGTGGTGCCCCTCCTCTCGCTGCGGGCCGGGGGCTCAGCGCCGGGGGCCGCCAACGCAGCCGCACTTCTCGCCGTCTCCGCGCACACCTCGGCTCTGCAGGAGGCTGGCGAGGGACTGCGCTGCTCCCCACCCCCTTCCCCGGCTCTAAAAGCAAATCTTTGTTCTTGCGGAGCTCTGGCTGCCGGCCGGCTGTCCGCCAGCCAGATGGAAAAGGCACGGGGGCTCTCCTTCCTTCCCTGCTCGCTCCCTCCAGGCGCCCTCTCCAGAGCTCGAGGTCTCCGCCTGGAGCTGTGCCAGGCACTCGGGGTGGATGGAGCTCCGTGCTGCAGCTGGGCCGTTCCACGCGTGGCTGATGGATCACCCCGGGTTCCATCTCCGAACCTGCAGCTGCTCCGGGCATAAGGGAGGGTGGCCAAGTCCCCGGAGCCTGCTGTGCCAGGCTGGCTGTGCCCAGTGCCTCTTTAGCCTGCCCACGCACATAGCAAAAGGTCCTGGAGCTGGAGAAGCGAGCCTTGTGTCCCCAGGGTTGTGGGGGACCTTGTGTCCCTCTTCCAGCCTGTCCCGGAGGAGGTGGGGAGCAGCGAGCCCTTCTTCTAGGCTGGGTGGGGGCTGCAGCGACCATGTCAGCCTCCTCAAGGGCAGTGGATGGCTGGGAGGGTTGTGTTCCTCATGCCAGCCCCGGATGCCAGCCATTCCCCAGCTCTGAGCTCATGGTTTCGGTTGCTCCGCTGCCTGGTGGAGGGCTCTCATGCCGAGCGGGTCAGGGGGAGGGCCAGCTGCTCTCCCGGGGGCTGGCTCTGCCTGGGGCCCTCGCCCAAGGGCTGAAAATGATGGAGAGGCAGAGTCTGGCCTGGCTGCCTGCAGTCCAGAGTGTCAGGGCTCCGAGGAGGCTGCAGGGACACACCCCAGCCCCAGGCTTGCCCAGTGGTGCAGGTGCCCTCCTACAGCAGGCAGCCAAGTCGTGGCCGTACAGGTGGGTGGCTGCCTCCTGTGCAAAGCTATCTTTTCCTTTGCAATCTCAGCCAGTTTCCTCTCCCCGCTTTGTGCTTATCTCCGGGACTTTCACCTGTTTTTCCAGCACCTTCTTTGCTGTGCCGTGATTTGCTCATCCCTCTCTGCCTCGTGCCAACCGTAACGCTCTGACGGGATAGGCGAGGGCCAAACCCCGCGTGTTGAGTTCTGAGGCGGCTGGCCCCGCGTGTCGGGGCCTTTGCTGTGGCAGAAAGGCCCCTGGCTGCGTTTTGGCTTTGTGCCGCCTCATCCCCTCTCCAAACAAAGAGCGTTTTGTGGGCACGGCGCTGCCCTTTGATGTCGCCTCGGCGGTGGCTGTTACGGAGCGGGCGCTATCAAGGGAGATGTTGACACAGCTGCTTCCTCCAAGCCTCTTGTCCCCAGCTCCCATACCTGGGCTGGCTCTGTTGCTTGGGGACAGGCTGTTGTCCCCTCTGCAGGGCCCTGTGCCAGCCCAGGGCGTGCAGAGCCCGCTTTGCTGTGGCAGGGATGGTGGCAGTGACACTCCCAGCCTGGCTGTGATGCCGCCCTTGTCTCTGCTCCGCCCGGCTAGGGCTGCTCTGCTCCCAATCCCTTGGGAAGCTGCTCCTTTCCCTGTCCTGGATCAATAGCCATTACCTTTCCCATCCTCTCTGGAGCAGGGCCAGCAGCTCCATTACTGCTGCAGCTGGCTGGGCTGGCGGGAAGGTGGGGTGCAGGGATGGGCAGGCTCTGCTCACAGGGGTGCCGTGGGTGGGCAGAGCTGGGCAGGGAGCAGAGCAGCAGTGAGGGGAAGCCTCGGGAACGCTGCAGGGATGGATGCTTTGGGTTCCTGCTGGGACGGCAGGATCAGAGCTTGTGGAGGGCCCTGGGAGTGCTGGCTGTGCCAGGGCCGTGGTGGTTGGGGACATGCTGCCTCCCAAAGGTGTCCTGGGGGCATGACGTGCCATGTCCCCTCTTTGGCCTGAGCCCGTGGGCTCGCTGTGCACGCTGCAGGCAGTGTGGCACTGGGGTCCTGGCTGTCACTCCTGCTGGGCTGGGACACTGTGTAGAGCACAGTGCACGGCTCTGCCCCACGGCTTTTGAGGGATGGAGATGGGCACATTGGGCAGCCCACTATTCCCTGTTCTTCCTGCCCCTAACAGCAAGTTCTGTCCCACAGCTGCAGCCAACGGGCTGGAGATCTCCATGCCAGCCGTGGTGGAAGTGGAGGTCGGGGAGACAGCCAGGATCGAGTGCAACTTCTACATCCCTGAGAATGCTTCCTACACCTACATCGACTGGTTCTATGTGAGTGCTGGCCTGGCAGAGCAGCTCTGCCTGGTGGGCTGGGGTGGGAAACCAGCCCAGAGCTTCCTGCCGGGCTCCCCAGCCCAGCCTGGCCCCTCACCTTGCAGGTGGACCGCAGCAACAGGCAGGTGAGGCTGTACCACGTCACGGCCAGCGGCGTCCTGGAGGACGACACGGAGTACAAGCGGCGGCTGTCACTGGGGGCCGACAAGGCGCTGTCCATCAGCGCAGTGACCGTGCAGGACGCCAGGACCTTCGTGTGCCAGGTGGGAGCTGGCAGCCACGGCGTGGGCGAGAACAGCACCGAGCTCAGCGTCTACAGTGAGTGACACGGGAGGGCAGCAGGGCTGGGCAGATGCTCCGCGGGGCCGGCGGGGATCCCATCCCAACACCTCCCTCCTAATACCTGTGGGGTGGCTTCTCTTTCCAGAGGTCCCCAAGACCCCTGAGATTGAGCCCAACTCAGGAGGCATCTCCGTGCACAGCAATGAAAGCCCAGAGGTGAGGAGAGTGTGCACACAGGGCCCGGGGAAGGTTCCCTGAGAACCCTTATCCGTGCTCACATCTGTCTGTGCCACCACAGATTGCCAAGTGCCTGAGCAAGAACAGCTTCCCCCCTCCCAACATCACGTGGCACAAGAACGGGGAGCAGCTGCACGCGCAGAACAGTGAGCTGGGCGGGGGACGGGCGACCAGCTCGGGGTGGGGAACCCAGGGACCCCGAAGGGAGCCCTCCCGTGTGGCCGTGTCCCCCGCAGACGTGACCATCCAGTCGACGCTGACGCGGGAGTCGAGCGGGCTGTACACAGTGAGCAGCACGCTGTACGCGCCCGTCACGCGCGAGGACCGCCACTCCAGCTACCACTGCACCGTGCACTACTGGCTGAGGGGACAGAGCCGCGCCCTGCAGTCACGGCCGGTCAAGGTCAACATCTTCTGTGAGTCTGGGGCCGGGCTGGGGCCGTGCTGGTGTGCCCTGCACTGGGGCTGGGCACTGACTCTGCCCCGTGCCTGCCCCCAGACCCCGCCGAGCACTTGAAGCTGCAGGTGGTGCCGTCCTCGGCGCTGGTGAAGGAAGGGGACAACGTGACGCTGGTCTGCGAGTCTGATGGCAACCCACAGCCCGTCTTCAGCTTCTTTAAAAAAAACGTGAGGCTGGAGGGAACCGGGGCTCCTCTCCCTTGGCAAACATCTCCTGGTTGCTCCTTGTCCCCTGCCCGGAGGGGGATGCAGTGGCTGGGCGGGAGGGGGCCCGTGTGGGGCTAAGGGCTCTGCTTTGTGCCCGCTGTCTGCAGCTGGATGACTGGCAGGATCTGTCGTCGCTGGCAGAGCCCCAGAGCGGGGTCCTGAACCTGCACGATGTGGACAAGAGCAACAGTGGCACGTACAAGTGCCAGTCCCTGGACCTGGACGACATGTCACAGATAGAGGAGGCCGTGGATCTTGTTGTGAACTGTAAGAGAGAGGGGACTGGGCCCTGTGGACCCCATGGTGGGTGCTTTGCCCCTCCTGCTCACCCTGCCCTGGTCTCCATCCCTCTCCTAGACATTGAAGGGGTCAGTGTGAAGATGGATCCATCCTCAACCCTTCGTGAAGGTCAGAGCGTGACCCTGAGCTGTGATGCCCACAGCCCCGTGGACCTGACGTACCAGTGGAGGGATGAGAAGGTGAGTAGGCATCCCAGTTCTGTCGTGCTCAGGCTCAGCCTGGGCTGTGCAGCAAATCAGGCGGAGTCAGGATCTTGCTCCATCTCTCCTGAGAGGCTGGGGGAGGGATTGCCTCGTTCGTGGACCTGCGTTGTCCACCCCAATATTGTCACCTCCTGGCCAGTACCGCAGGGAGGTCCTGTGCTTGCAAGCTGTGCATGGGAGGTGGGAACCCCTTTGACGTGGGCACAGAGGGCTCATTGCTGGGGCCGTTGCTTCCCAACAGGGCAAGAAGCTGAAGGAAGGGAATCAGCTCGTCCTGAGCAACGTCACCTTCGAAAACTCCAACACCTTCAGCTGCAGGGTGATGGCCCCGAGCGTGCCAGGGCTGGAGCAGAGCAAGAAGGTGTCCCTGGCTGTGGAGGGTAAGGCCTGCGGTGGGTGCAGAATGACCCCTGCCTGCCCAGCACCCATTCCCCTGAGATCTGTGGGTGCAGAATGACCCCTGCCTGCCCTGTTCCTGCTCCCCTGAGAGCTGTGGGTGCTGATGCCCCCTGCCCACAGGGAAGCCCAGGATCGTGGCCATCAGCTCCCCGCTGTACGTGCGCCAGGACGAGGTGATCAACCTGACCTGCAAGGCCATCGCCTTCCCCCGGCCCACCGTCCAGTGGAGCATCAACGGCACGGTGAGGGCTGGGAGGGGCCGGGCTGGGATGGCCCAGGGGCTGCCCAGGTGCTGAATCCTGCCCTGCCTGCCCTGCCCAGGCTCACGAGTACATGGACAACCAGCACGTCGCCAGCAACCTGACGGTGCGGGTGAGCCACGACCTGCTGCAGGCTGGAGCCATGTGCCGGGTGTTCAACAAGCTGGGTGTCAGTGAGAAGCACATCCAGCTGGTGGGTGAGTGTCAGGCGCTGCTTTCTGTCCTGGGAGTCCCCAGAAGTGACAGTCCCCCCACCGTGCCGTGCTGTGGGGTGGCTGAGCTCGGTCTTTCCCTCCCTTCCTGCTCTTCCAGAGGATTCCATCAGGAAAGGTCAGTCTGCTGATGGTGCCTGTCAGGACACGAGTTATGCTCACCTCTAGCCTGGCTGCTGGCTCTGTGCTGCTTCTCTGGCTGCTTCTCTCCCTGCCAAGCCAGGAGGGAGGCGGAGGTTCTGTCCCCAGCAGTGGGAAAGCTGCCTGCTTGTCCTCAGCGAGGCCACCAAGCTTTTCTTGCAGCCCAAACCTGCTGGGCAAGGAAGCAGAGGGATGGCCTGCTGCCTTGCAGGAATTCCTGTTATCTACCCTCCTGTGGCGCATGGGGCATGGCAGCCCAGAGCAGAATTTCTGCGTTCCTACAGAAACTGCCCCAACAGAGCATTTCTGAACTGAAATCGGCATCCTGCAGATTTCCTGCAGGCAGCTGGGGAAGCACTGGAGCTTTTTTGGGAGAAGGAGCCCATTCTTACCACAGAAGGGAAGCTGGAAGGGGTCACAGTGGGATGGGCATTAATTTCTCCCTCTCCCCGTTGTGTTTAGATCAAAAGTCAACAGCAGAGAGCCAAGGGGTGATCATCGTGGCCATCATCGTGGCCATCCTCGTGGTGGCTGTGCTGGGCGCTGTCATTTACTTCCTGCACAAGAAAGGCAAGATCCCGTGTGGCCGTGCCGGGAAGCAGGACATGTAAGCACTGCCCCCTGTCCCCCAGGGGCCCGTGGGGCTGGGGGTGCTTGATATCACTCATGCTTCCCATCCCATCCCACCGCTCCAGCTGCTCCCTGCCCTCGGGGGCACCGCGGCTTTTCCAGCTTCCCACAGGGCACTGCCGTGCAGGGAGGAGACAGCAGAGTGGTAGAGCAGCCGAGGGCCCCCTCCCTGGGCACCCCAAGCTTTCTGGGAGCTGGAGTCTCTTTGTGCCCAGCTCTCAGGCCCGGTCCCACTGCAGCGTGTCCCCGAGATGGAGCCCCAGCGGTCGGCCGGCCACGTGCCCTCCCTGGTACCACCAACGTGTCTCAAAAACTGTCACCTCCCTCCCCTAGCACAAAGCCAGAGGCCCGTAAAGACAAGATTGTAGTTGAAGTTAAGTCAGATAAAGTTTCCGAAGAGGCGGGGCTCCTGCAGGGCGCCAACGGCGAGAGGAGAGCCGCAGCTGACCAGGTAGGACGGAGCGCCGCCCTCCCCGGGCCAGGGCTGCCCCCAGGTAACGCTTTGCCCACCCTGCACGGGCTCCATCATCCATCAGCAGCGCTTGGGGGGCCGTGGGATGGAGGGGAGGGGACAATTCCTCCTGGGGACGAAGCTCTGCCCACTGCCTGCCCTGCTCGGCTCTGCCTCCTTCCCTGGAGCAGCAGCCAGGCTGCCCAGGGGCCTTTGGGAAGGAGAAAGAACTAAAATGGCAAAGATCTGGCAAAGACCCCTGGCCAGAAGTCAGAGCACAGGCTGCAGGAATGGGGCCTCTGAGCCAGAGATCTTTGGGACGAGTCTTTTGGGACGTGTGCTTTCCCCTCACCTGGGCTGCAGCAGCTCTTCACTGCTGGGCCACCACGGTCCATGGCAGCCTCAAGATGCAGCCCCTGAGCCCTCTGTGGTTTTATTTGCCAGGAGAGAGCCCCTGCCTGGCTCTGCACCTCTGCACAGCTCACACTCCCCACCCTGGGGTGCCCCAGCTGCCCCCACCCCGCTGTGTGTGTCACCAGCACAGCTGCAGCAGAGGGTCGGCTTTGTGCTCATCCCTAACCGCGCGTTTTCTTTCTCTCTTTCCCTTTCTGCTGGAACTGAAGAGCGAGAAATACATCGATCTGAGGAACTAGCGAGGAAACCCACTAAGTGCTTTCTCCCTTCGAACCTTTCCTGCTCTTGGATTGCCTTCTCCCACCCCTGCTCCAGCCCCTGGGGAGCACGGCCAGAGACCACCCGTGTGTGTGTGTCACCGTGTGTCACCGTGCTGGGCGGGCAGGGCCCACCTCCCTGACTCACCTGGCCTTTACCTCAGCCCTGGGCTTGCAGGTGTTGCCTTAGCAGCAAAGCTGGACTCGCTTTACTACTCCAGAGAAGCCACAGCAATATTAGGAAGAACTATATCCCATTAATCCCTACTTGGTGGAAGGATTTGAGGCTCTTTCAGGTAATCTGTTCTGTACACGTCGTGGGAAGGTTTGGACGCGTTCTTTTTCCCCTAACCTTGCTCAGAGAGGCTGGTGCAATGTGGGTTTTGGGATGTCTGAGGCTCCTTAGCAGGTTGGAGGAGAGAGGAGTGGAAGGGGGGGTGTGTTAGGGAGGTGTTTGCAGCTCCTGAAGAGGTTCTGAGCGCTTTGTTTTGTCTTTGAACCGTTCTTGGGTCAGTTTGTCCCAGCGGTGCTGTGATCCCACAGGAGGAGGGGACCTGGCAGGGCAGGGAAGGGGTGCCATCCCCAGAAAGGCTTTGGGGTGTCTGTTTGGAGCTGTGCTGACGCGAGGGGCAGGGCTCCCCTCTCCCCTCTGGATTTGGTTTATTGCTGCAACAGCAGCCCGCAGAGCCCCCCCAGATTTAAATCCAGTATCACACAGGGCCAGTCAGTGACGTCTCAGGGTTTTTTTTTGTGCTCAGCCATTGCCAGCCCCAGGTCCAAACTCCTCTCTGTGCTTCTCTGGCTCCACGCTGAGGAGGGGAGATGGGCAAGAACTTGCCACGAGCTTCTGTCCCAGCCCTCCCCTGCCCCATCCCAGAGGGATCAGCCCCTCCTGCCTCTGAAAAATCACATCCTCTGAGCTCTGCTGGCCACAAGCCTTCTGTCCCCTTTGTCCCAGCCCTGACCAGAGGGGAGCCGTCCCCGCCTGCTACACGTGGTGTCCGAGCAAAAGCTTTGGTTTATATATATTTTTGTTGGATTGTGTGTACATTTCCAGGAGTTCCGTTTCGGTTTATTGGTTTTGTTTTTTGTCTTTTTTTTTTTTTTGTCCGATACTTGCAAGGTTTTTTGGTTTTGTTTTTTTTTTATATATATATATATATATGTGAAAATAAAGTACAGATTCAAAGCTGAGTGGTGGAGTTTGTTCCCAAAGACAGACGGGTGGCAAGGCCATTCCATAATCCCAGAGGTTTTAACAGGACCCATTTATGCCCCTGTGGCTGCTAATGATACACTGATTTCTACCAATGCTAATAGATCTATTTATTCTAATAAAGAATCCTAGTTTTGAGGCTGTAGCAGGTGATTGCACCACTGGATGTTAAATAATTATATTGTCACTAGAATTTAGTACTGGGATATATCGATAGTTATAGCTAATAGCAATACTATAGAGTAACCCAAATCAAAGTCTCAAATGACGCCGATGACCTAAAGTAACCCTGAGCAGGGCCTCAAATGACCTCAAACGACTCCAATGACCTGAAATAACCCCAAACAGCGATTCAAATGACCTCAAGTAACCCCATGTCTTCACCCCCATCACCCTCGCTGCACCCCGCGGTGGTTTTTTGGAGAGGTTTTTTGCAGTGCCAGTGATCCCCCATGGCCCCAGTCACCCTCACGGAGCTGTGTGTGGGTTCCCCCTTGACCTGAGTGTCCCCAAGGGCTGTCCCCTGGCCCCCAACTGTCCTGGGGGCTCAGCTGGGCCAGTGTGTCTCTGTTAGTTCCATTTCTGGGCCTCACCTGGCTCTGCAATGTTGGAGTGCGGCAGAACCTGGATTTATTATAGAAATAACTCCAAAGTCAGCCTGCGAAGGATCCAGGAGATTGGAATCCTAAAATCTTCCTTTTCCCAGCACTCGCAGAAGCACCACGACACACACACACACCATCTGCTACAACAAAGGAAATTTTATTTAAAAATAAAACTTTGTTTTGTTTTCTTTCTTACTGACACAGGTGAATGAAATCCCAAACAAAGAAGCTCTTAGTGGGCAGCATACAAGGATGGAAACAATTAATAAATAACATTAGTATAACCTCTAAACATTAACAATGCATCTGCAAACAAAATGAGGACTTTTAAACCAAGTGAACCTTAAAGCTCAGCTACTCTCTGTAAGAATATTTACCTTCTGTTTTTTTTCCTTATTCTTTACAGATCTGAAAGGATTAAATACTGCTATTATAATTTTATATTAATGACACTATTATACTTTGTTTTTTTTTTTCTTTAAAATATCTCGTGAAAAATCTCAACATTTTTTAACACTGATATTTTACAAATTGGTATTTGTCGTCCGTGAGGAAGAACAACAGTAACAGCAGTTCTCCCTCCACTGGGAATTTCAAACAAACAAACAACAACAAAAAAAAAGATTTCTAGGAGGAACTTTAAAAATAAATGTCCTTATTCCCCACTAATCTTTAAAGTGGCACCTTTGAGAAGGTGCCCTGGGAGTTGCATTTTTTCTTGCTCAACTGAGAAACTAAAAAAAAAACAAACAAAAAAAAAACCCCCCAACAAAATCCCAACAAAGCAACCAATCGAACCACATTTACAGTAACGAGCCTGCCTCGGGATTAGCTACAGCAATGTCACCAGGCTGGGGCAGGAGGCCACATGCTGGGCCCCCAGCCTGCCTGGGCCCCCGGGGGAGGGCTGGGGCAAGGACATGCACAAAAAAAGGGAAAGATTTGGGATTCCTGCTGGGCTCCGGTGGTGCTGGGCACAGGAAATCACCTGGATCCTGCTCAGGAGGGTCACACCTCCCGCTTCCCACAGCTCCTGCTCCTCTGGGGAGTGTTTCCTGCTCCTTCTGGGGAGTGTTTCCCACTCCTTTAGGAGAGTGTTTCCCATTTCTTTAGGGGACAGCTGGAGGACAACCCCAGCATTTTTTCACCCATCACCCCACGATCCTGACCCGGCTCCGAGCTGGGCGCAGCACCAGTCCAGCCACGGAAGCTGAAATGCTACAGAACACAGCGGCAGAGTCCAAGTGAGCACTGCCCATCTCTCTCCTGCTCCTCCTCTTCACCCCTTGCCAAAGCAGTTTTGGTGCTGCTTGTCCAGCTCTGCTCCTTTTCCCAGAGGGGATCCTCAGATCCAGCCTGGCCATGCAGCATCCCCTTAAGAAAGGCACTAGGCATTTGGGTTGGTTTTCCTGTTTAAAGTAGCATCGGAACGTTAATTTTCTTAAGAACAAAGAAGAGGGGGGTGAAGGGAAAGAAGAGCAGTCAATCTTGGGCTTAGAAAGAACAAGGAAAATCCACTGGGCAGTGCCTGGACTGAGCTGGCAGAGCACAGCCACAAGACATGGCCAGGACTCTGCTGCCCTCAGTGGCACCAGCAAAATTCTTAACGTGTCTAAGGAAGAAAAGGCAAGACTTAAAGTTTCTTAAATCAGTTTGAGACATAAACAAGTGCACAGAAAGGACACATGCAGAGAAATCAGTGATACATGCCACAAAGAATGCTCTCTCTAATCACTAATACCCGGAACAACACCCACAGGAACATCTCTTGGCACATAGACCCCAAAGACAGGCCTGGAACAGCTCTGCCAAGCAGGATTTCATGGAAATTACAGCCAGCCTGCCCTCAGGGGCTTGCAGGGGACAGGGATCACTGCTCTGGTCACACACACGGGGCAGGACAAGAGTTAAGGCTGGACTCAGGCCTGGCTCGGCCGTGGCAGGAGTCAGGCTGGACACACTGAGCTCACACAGCAGGGCAGACACCAAGGGCTCCACACCAACACAGAGCCAGGTGGGAGTGTGAAAAACAGGGAAATAAACCCCTCACTAAAGGGTTTGCACCTGGATCTCCAGGACAAGGGACTGTTTGGCTGCTCAGGCTCCCCACAGCTGTCCCCTGCTCCTGCCTCAGCAGCACCAGTGCTGGCCTTGCTCCTCCCGAGGCTCAGGAGGGGCACAGGAGGAAGAGCAGCTCTTCTTCCCCTTCTTCTGCCCCCACCTTCCCCAGGGCTGTGCTGAGCCCTGTGCCCTGCAGAGCACCCTGCCCTGACCCCCAAGAGCACAGGGTGGGGTCTCTGAGCGTGGCAGAGATCTCCTCACGCTGTCTGAGAGTGTCTCCTCCACTATGGAAAGGAGGGGAGTAAAGAGAGAACTCGTGGGAGGCACCACAACAATTCAGAAAGCTGCAGGCCTAGAGAGAAACCTCTGCTTTAATTAAAAACTCACTTTCTGCCCTGCTAACACTCGTGAAGGCCTCTCAGCCGACTGCAGCCACCTGGCCCAGCCTGTGGATTCCTCACCAGGCCAAACTGCACCTCGCTGCCAGAATCTCTCCAGCAATACTCCGGGCTGCAGCCCTTAGCCTGGTGACCTCTGCTGACCTCAGGGAGATGCAGATAATGCTGGACATGCTCCAAAGGCCAAGAGCCTCGCAGGCTGTGATCTGTCTGTGCCTCCTGGATCTAAATCCTCTCCAAAGGAACCCTCCACTCCTCCAGTATGAACAGAGTTAAGTAGCTGAGCAGGCAAGTCAGGTTTTTCCAAAGCAACAGCTGAGTTCTGACCTTTAAAACTATGTGATCACTTCACAAATACAGATTTTTTTTTTTTCCCCAGATCGGTTTTAACACCAGACCTGGCGATACCTTAGAGAAATGAAATGGAAGGGAGAGCCCCCACGTTGTTTGGACAGCCATGCAGAGAACTGCTGCGCTTCTGTGACTGCAAAGCAGGTGAGATTCCAACAAACACATCAGCTGCATCTACCAACTCCACAAAACACCCTGGCACGACGATGGCTCCTGCAAAAGCTCTCTGGAGGAATGTGCGTGAAGGCCACTAGTCTGCAACAGCCACCATGCAATGAAGAGAAATAAAACATCCTATTTACCGGGTGCAACATTCCTTAGGGAAGAGCAATGGGAGCGTCCAGGGACGGCTGCTCCAGCCCAGCAGGGCCACAAATCAAATCTGAGCACTGAAGCACAAAATGCTCAAGGCTAAGAGAGGAGAAGCTGCAGCCCCGGTTCTTTGCTCCTGCTCAAATTCTTTGCCCCCTCTCCAACCCCTGAAAACCTCACCAAGCTCCCCAAACTGCTGGAATCTGGTGCTGCCAGTGCAAGAGCACACGCACACATGAGAGAAATCCAACTGCCAGCACTGCCAGGATCAAAATCCCTGACAGGAGCTCATCCTGCTGTCTCCAGGCAGCAAGGGAGGACTGGAATCAGAAGCAGTAACTGCTATTATTACAGGTGAGAGGGACACATCACGGCCAACAGGAAGCAATCAAAGGATTCTTCCAAGGTCTCCCAGCAGAAAGTGACCTCCCAGCTTCTCTAAAAAGCCTGAGCCAGACACACAGCAGCGAACAGATCCAAACCTAGTACCATGAACCACAGGACACACCACACCGACCTCGAGACTTTTGTTTCTCTGAGCATCCACTTAAAATTCACAGCACAAAACAACTCCCCCCAGCCTCCAGGGCATGGGCTCGGGGATCCCTTGTCACGACACCTTTCTCTACCAACACCCTGGCAATAAATCTGTTCTCTCAGACAAGAGGTAGGGGTAAAGGACTCCAAGACACACACTGTATAAAACACCGCTCCGTTTCATCCCACTGCTTTGAAATCTGGAACCACGAAAACCTGATAACTGAATTCTCTTTAAAGAGGCAGGACTGACCTCAGCACGAAGTCTCTAAAGGAACCCCCTTCCCCTTTGGTGCACAGCTGGGCAGCAGCTGCCCAGGCAGTTGGTCCACAGCAGCTCAGGTGTGGAGATGCCCGTGTGCTATGTGGCCACGTGCGCCGGGGAGGAGATGGACACGAACTCCCGCAGAATGTTCTTGGCCATCTCAATATTGTTATGTGCAATGACCAGAGCTTTCTGAATGTCCTGATATGAGTAGCCCTGGCTCATGAGGCTCTCGATCTCGCTGGAGAGGTGCAGGGAGGAGCTGGCCCCGCTGCTGGCTCCTCCTGCTTGGCAGCTCCCGGCTTTCCGCTCGGAGTTTATCCGCCGGGGCAGCGGCTTTGGCGGCCGCTCGGGGACTTGGGAGCTGTCCTGAAAACCTGCAAGGAGGAGAAACAAGTGCATCACTTCAAGGAAAAAGATGTGGAAATTTCTCTTGGAACGAAGCTGAGATGACATCGGG
Organism: Chamaea fasciata; assembly: GCF_029207755.1. NCBI lineage: Eukaryota > Metazoa > Chordata > Aves > Passeriformes > Sylviidae > Chamaea > Chamaea fasciata. The sequence continues at coordinate 5,243,605 of NW_027094109.1, forward strand.
GGGATAAATGGCACTTCAAAAAGCTGTCGCTGAGCTCTGCCGCTTTCTCCAAGCCTTTTATCCTCCTTCCTCGCCTGCGTGCAAAAACAGCTGTGGAGGTTCTTCTTAATTAGCAGGGCTCATCAGGCTCATTTATTAAGATAAAACCATATAAAAAATGACACAGGATCTATGTGTGTAAGCAGAGCTCAGGTATCAGCCTGGGAACCAGAAAAAATGACCCAGTGAATATTCAATTCACCAGACATCCCATTTCCTCCCAGAATCAGACAGAACCCCCAGTTTAACTGCCCAGGGGCTGCTCCCTCCTCTCTGTGTGCACAGACTCAGTCCCAACTCAGCCAACACAATTGCTTCAGCAACTGAATTATGCTCTCTGAAGGGTCAGCAACTGAATTATGTTCTCCTCTTCCTCCGCTGAAGCTCTCCCTGCCTAATGGCAGATCAATAAAGCTCAGCCTGTTCTGCTTTTCCCTGAGTCATTCTGATGTGACACTGCCCTGCAGCCACATCGTGCACTGCTGGGAAGAGGAAACAACAGCCAGTAAACCAAACAAGTCACCAAACTCTCCAAGGAACAAACACATTGTTTAATGTGCTCATGCAGCATCTGACCGTTCCTGAGTTTTAACCTCCTGCATCATCTCAAAAAGCATTTCTTGCCAATCACAGGAAACTTCTCTGCACGGGTATGTGACATCACCTTAAAGAAAGATTTATTTGTCTCCTGGAAAAAGTCCTCAGGGCACTCTACAGAGTTTTCTGGCAGCAGAACTGGAGTACAACAGACAAATCATGTCCACACAATTCCTTTTTAAGAGTGAGCACTGCAGCCTGCCGAGAGAAGCAGCATTGTGGGGCCTTTCTGAAAAACTCGCACCAAAAGCCCTAAGACAGAGGAGGCTCTTCAGGAATCAGATTCCCTGAAGCTTCCTCACGGACCACAGCTCAGCCCAGCTCCCTCATCTTCAGCATTCAACTTTCTCACACATAAAAAGCTTTTTGTACGTGTGAGAAGAAGGTCTGCCCACTCCTCTGCCCCCAAGTGCCTTCTGGAATAGCTGTTTCAGCGTGAGCTGGATCAAGTTTCAGAGACCATGGGTCAGTCTGAAAGGACAACTACTAAGACAGTTATTTTGGTAAATCATTAATTAAAACTGCAGGCTCCAGCTCCTGAGAGCATAAATCTGCCAAGATGAATCCCACAGCAGTCAGGCTTGCCTGCACCAGTGCCTTGCTTCCCACAGCAGTAACAATCAGCATTTTCCACATTTTCCATTTTCCTACCCCTAAAGCAGGACAACAGCAGTGTTATTTCAGGGCTGTAGAAACAAAGTGTCAATGATTAAGCTCAGTACTTCATCTGGGAGAGGGGGTGGGACTCGCTCTGTTCCTTTTTCATCCCTTTCAGCCAAGTTCTACAGACACAGGGACAGATTTAAAAAGTGAAACAGGGAGGTGGGGCAAAAAAAAAAAAAAAAAAAAAAAAAAAAAGAACTTTTCTGCACTAGGAAAGTCTTCTCTGTGCCAAAGGAGGTCAGGGAAGTGGAATGGTGAAGCAGGAAAAGAGAAGACTCACTGGGGGAAGGGGTTCTGGGTACAGGAGGTTCTGCCTCCAGAAGGAACACGAAACTCATTCCTCCTCCTTGGCAAATCCCCAGCACATTCAGCCTGAAAACCCCCCACAGGAAGAGTTCCAGAGCTCTCTGAAGAGCTGCTGAGCAGGGAATAAGTCAATCATTATTCAGAAAGGCTCTTGGAGACACGAGGCTTTCGTTTTTTCCCTCAGAGAATGTGCCTTGCAGCCAGAAGGACACGATGTCCTCTATTCCCCAGGGACAAAAAGCTGACCTTGCTGAGGCACCGGTGCCTGCTCAGAGGAGCTGAGAGCATCGAGCAGAGCACTTGTGCCATCTGCAGGCACTGGCAGAGCCACCAACCCTGCCAGGCCTGCCCTGCACCTTCCACCTGCAACAGGGACACAACCCCTGAATGCTTTGGGTTGGAAGGGAACTCAAAGCTCATCTCCCTCCACCCCCTGCCATGGGCAGCGCCACTTTCCACTAGCTCAGGGTGCTCCGACCCCAAATCCAGCCTGGCCGTGGGCACTTCCAGGGATGGGAAATCCCGTCTCACACCCGGGTACATCCTGGTACAAAAATATTCTATGCCCCGTAGGAAACAGTGGTTTAGGGAATATATTTTAAGCTGAAAAAAGCTTTTCCTAACTGTGATTTCAGTGTGATTTGCAAGTTCAGGGATTAAATGACCAAGGCAGCACATTCCAAGCTATAAATCAAACACCAGCAAAAACAAATCAAACAAAGTAAGAACCGATGCAAATCTGCTTCGTAACCCTGATTTTACACCTCACAGCCAAAACGTTCAGTGAGTGACACCAGTTTCAAGGCTGCAGAGGCAGGGAGCAGCAGCAAGGAGAGGCACAGGAGCTGTCTGACCTGTGACAGGGTCGTTTTCCAAGGACATTCGGCTGAAGGCAGGAGTGGCATTGGAGATATCAGACAGTGTGCGACGAGCGTTGGCCACGGGGACCGGCGGCTTGGGGACATCGTAACCATCTTCTTCGTTCTCCGGCTCCTCAGGCCCATTGCTGGCAGGGGCTGCTGCCAGCTTCCCTTCATCTGGAAGAGGAGGCATGTTCTGAGCTCTGGGACTCAGCTGTCTCTCTGCTCCCCCATTTTTCCAAGCACTGACAGGACACAGAACTAAAGTTTTGCTGCTAAAACCTCACCCTGAATGGCAGCTCTTTCCAGAAGGGAAAATGAGGTTAAAAATGCAGCGTGCATGCACAGATTCCTTTTTCCACATACATCCCAGCTATTTTAACAACAAAAACAAATGTGATTCCTTTATATGAGCCTAAAATGCTGTTCCACTGGGAGCAATTCATTGTACCCCAGTTCCTCAGCTGCTTTTTAGCACACCCACTCACCAGAAGTGTTGACAGCCTCGAAAGCAGAGGATGCTGCTTGGGAGTGAATGTTGTACATTGCTTCATACATGGAGCCCTCAGGCTGCTGGTCACAGTCCAAAACTCTGAGGGAGAGAACACATTCCCCTTCACACAGGTGACCACCCTGCCTCCGTGACAGAGTTTGTGCACAGCTTCTTGTTTCAAGGTGAAATCACCACTGCTCTGTGAAGTATTTGTTCTAGAAAATGCTCTGTGAATGTTTATTGCAGTTCAGCACCTCAGCTGAAAAGAGTTAAAATGGTACCACCGAAACGGATACCACCAAAAATGACATTTTAACAGGAGTTTTGAATTTCAAAATTTGCTTCTGCTCTCCAAAGGTCCTTGGCAGAAAGAGTGGGAAGGAAGGGGATATCTGAGTCCTTTAATACTGTACAAGGACTCTGCACAAGAGCAGTGGTCACATTTCCTTTATTGCTATTTTAGTCAAAATATCTGGTGAATATCACTGGGGGAATTCAGAAATCTGAGCAAGCAAAATTCCCACCCTGCTGTCCCAAATGTGCTGCCCCAGAGCTGGGAGGAGGAAGTGCAAAACCAGCCAGAATCTCACCGTAAACTCTGAGTCACTTCCAAAGGCATTTTGAGCTCTGGTTTTTGCACAGCAGGACCTGGAGGCACCACAGGCAGAGAGGATGGTGACATGTATTCAGTGTCCTCATCGCTCTCAGACTGCTCCCCAGGAGGCAGTTTTGGTACAGGCAGCGGTCTGGAGGCAGGAGAAACGAGATATAAAACATTTACAGCAAATCTAATTAATACCAAGGTGCCCTTTAAAATCCACTGTCCCTTCACAGCAAGTCTGTCTAAAGAAATAATTCGGTTTTCGGGATGCAGCCCACAAGGTCACACCAGCACAAGGTCGTGATGCAAAAGGAAGTGACAACATCGTGCACATTTACATCACACAAAGCCCCACTCAAAAGTGAATTTATTCAAGAGCTGATGGCAACTGGAGCCTGATTCCTGCTGCCACAGCCCAGGGGATCTCCCACCACTCCCCACAGCTCTTTGGGATGCTGATTGCAGCTGCTTCCTCTAAATTGTGTTTTGAATCTGTCAGAGTTTAAAACTAAGACTGGAAGAGTTGTGCCAGTTCTGCCCACGGCACCAGCACCCCGCAATTCCCACTCTGCAAGGTACAAAAAGCCCCAACAGACCTGGCAGCTAAGGAGTAGATGGCGTTGGCAGACGAGGAGGGTTTGATTTTGGGGTGTTCACACTCTGAGGTTGCTGCTGGACCACTGGTGGAGCTCTGGAAGACAAAATTCCAAACCAGGAATCAGAAATAAAGCGTGTCCCAGTGTAGCTGCAAAGCCACTCATTCAACAGCCTCTGCGGGAATGAAGCCTCATTTATTTATCCTCATTTATTGCACAGAATTTACTCACACCTCAGAAATCTAGGAATTCTCTGACAGCTTTCCCTCAGTGAGGACATTGCAGGGGTTTTCCTGCAGGAAGAACTTCACATGTTTTGAGACTCCAAAGGCCTTGGCAAATTCAGCTGAAACAGGCCAAAATGGGAGCCAAGAGGAAAAGGATGCAGACAAGCACACACATTTGGAGGCAGGATGACAACAGTGCACGTGCCATTTTCTTAAAAAATCTGGCTGAAAATGTGCTTGCCTTCAATTTTAGAAAGCTGGAAGCATTAGGAGGGAAAATGAAGGAAATGGAATCAAAGAAAGCAAAACTGCCTGCAGTTTCTTTTCGAGAACAGAATGTTGGACTACTCGTGGAACTCAGGTTTTACCCAGTCAAGCTGATGTGCGCAGGTTTCTCAGGGCTGAAAAGCCAGCAGAGTAAACCAGAGAACAACAGAAAACATTCTCAGCTTTTCAACACTGAAAGGTGAACAAAGAAAGGTGAACAAGGAAAGGTGAACAACCATCAGGCAATTGTGGCTCATGACTGCTGAAACTGGCATTTCAACCTTGCTCCGGAGAGGAACGAGAGCATTTCCCTCGCCTGGAATTCACCAGTTTCTTTCCACCTCTCCCACGACAAAATCCCATTTCTCAGTGTGAGAAGAGGCTGCCAAATTTCCTCCAGCCCCACCTGACCTACTCACCCCGGGGTTGTCCAGGCTGAGCGTGCTGCCCAGCCGGAGGCTCTCCGCCCTGGATTCCACCTGGGAGGGCAGCGAGAAGGGCAGCGAGTGCCGGTTGGACAGCTCCCTCCCCGCCCAGGGCTCGGCGGCGCTCACAGCCACGCCCGGGGCTTTGGGGACGGCTCTGGCCGCCCACAGGTCACCCTGGCGGTTGGAGGGCAGCGGGGGTGGCTTGTCCCTGCTGGGACAATCCCCCGGCGTGCAGGGCAGGGGCCGGCGCTGCGGGCGGCTCTCGGGGCCCAGGGAGTGCGGGCGGTCCGGAGGCGGCGGCGGCGGCAGGTCCCGGAGCGTGGGTGGGATCGGCAGAGGTTTGTCCTTGTGCAGAGCACCAGGTGCGGCCTGAGGGCAGGAGGAATGAAAAACAGCGTCTAACACAGGCAGCCCGGCCAGGAAAAGATAAACAGGAGGGAGGTGAGGGCAGCAGGGAGAGTTTTGGGGTGGTTTTATCTGTTTTTATAAGGGATTATCTCCGAGAATTCGGAGATGTCTCCACACCTTCTGCACAGGCTCGAGGAGATAACACAGGAACTGCGTGCACTCCAGCCAGGCTCTGAACACCCCAGATTCCTCTTCTTGAGGGAAAACATGAGCTTACAGCAGCCTTGGCTTGGATTCCAAACGCAGCCTCCCCATCATTTAAAAAAATGATTCAATTGTGGGTTATTTGTACAAGTTAACATTCATCAGTCAGTGATGAGTACTCAAAGAAACAGGTATTTTCTTCTGCCTGAACTTTCCTAATTTCATTATTTCATCCGAACCCGATGAAGAACTGCTGCTGCATCTCAAGAGCCATTAACTTAATGCCACCAAGATCACCCTACTGCCTCCTGCTGATCAATCAGAAAGCCAGCTCAGTTCTCCCACTCACACACACTGAATTCCTTCCCTCACTTTCCATCTAAAAAAATGCTTGACGTAAAAACGAGCGCAGAAAAGTTGGGAGAGGAATGTGATACCTTCTGGATTAGCTGGAACAAAATGAGGAAAATCTAAAGGGAGCAGGGATTGAGGCTGAAAACCAGAGAATGTGCTGGCCGTAATAACAATTTGGTAGCTCAGGAGGCCAGACAGAAAAGGAACAAAGTACTTGGCGATGTCAGAGAGAACATGTTGGGGTCACCAGGTGGTCCTGCCCCACCCAGATGGCAGCACGAGGGGCAAGAGGAGTGTCTGACCTTGGAGGTGGTGCCCGGGCTGGAGGCCCCGGGGGGGTTGGCCACTCGCTGCTGCAGCAGGTCCAGGCGGGGCGGCACGGGAGGGAGGGCGGCCTGGGGAGCCACCGAGAACGGCGAGGGAGGGCGTTCCACCTGCCGGGGGAGGGGACAACATCAGCACAGGGCTCAGCCCGCACGGTTCCTGTCCTCCGGAGAGGCTCTCCAGCTCTGCCGGTGACAAACCGCCCTGTGAGTAACAACTGTCCTCCAGGAACGGAGCCGTGGAGCAATCCGGGCTCAGCTGGGAGACACCACTGAAATGCACGCCTAGAAACACAAACCGAGCTGTTCTGATGGAGTAACAAACCTGCCTCAGCGGGCCCTGAGCAGGGACAGGTTTAAAAAGTGCTTTTTAAAGCTTTTCAACGCCAGAGGGCACGATCGGCTGCAAAGCCTCCTGTCCCTGTGCAAACTGCTTTCACTACAGAGCGCTGTGTGGTTTGTGCACCAAACCCTCCATTTTTGTCCCCAGTGTGCACCAAACCCTCCGTTTTTGTCCCTGGAAAGCTGGTTTTCCACTTAACAAAGCAGCACAGTGCCTGTGAGTCTCTTTATTTTCTCTTTTTTACAATCAAAGCCAGTGCTGTTTAATTTTGAAAAGCTTCACGTGTGTCTGAGCTCACTAAAGCCAACAAAATACCAACATTGACAGGATGTCACACCAAGAAAATTGCTTTGCTGCCCCAAAAATATGTATAAAAAGCCCTTCAGGAATAGTGTTTACTGATTATTTCACAGCATGGAAGATAAAGGGAAATAAGACTCCAGGTAAAGCAGAGGTGAAGATTCTTTCTGACCAGGAAATGCAGCTTATTTTAGTTGATTCAGCTATTAAAAATTAGCCAGATTCAAACCCAGTTCCCTATGCAGTAAAAAAAAATGCAAGAGCAGCAATCAGATTTTGAAATGAGATATGAAAAAGAAGTGAAAAAAGCCACGTAGGGATCCACCAAGAACGCCTGAACACAGCTCCTGGAGGGAAGCAGCTCCAAAGGCAGAGTTCTCACACCTTTATTAGACAGATTTATCAGCCACCATATAAAAAGATGACAGCCAACATGAGTTCCTCAGCAGAACAGCCTGCCCTCTACCCTGTTATTCATCAGGACCTTGGGAAGGCTGTACCTGCCTGGCTGTATCCATCACTGGGGAAAAACGGATGAATTTCTGCTGATCTGGGTGAATTCTGGCTAGGAAATCAAAATCTAACACACAGAGGAGTGTTCCAAACCCAGATCTTCCATTCCAACAGGTCAGGCCGGCTTTTCCACCCCTCTGGGGATTCCTCCAAGACAACAAACAAAAGATCAAAGGCTTTGAAGTGTGATCCCAAGCTGACAGTGTGAAGCGAGCTTGCAAAACCGGACGTAAATCCCTGTTTTCCACCGGGAGCAGGATCTTTACAGTTACACAGTCTGACAACCCTCACAGGCACAGATCACTGAGAGAAAACTGCTGGAGAAAAAGGCACGTTTTATCAGCAGCCATTGCAGTGACCTTACTTTGGTACCAGCCAGTTCTTTCATCATGAAGAGGGAATCATCGGCTTTGTCATCGTCATCGTCGTCGTAGTTGGGAGAGGGGGTTCCTTCTGCCCCTTGCCTGGACAATCCTCCTCCTCCTCTGGGATCAAAGGGATCCACCACGATGGGCTCGGTGCCTTTGATCTCACAGCGGCAGAAAGGACAACCTTGGCCTTCGGATTCCTGCGGGGGACAGGAGAGATCTGTCACTGCAGCACAAATTATCACCTGCTTCAGGAGCAATCAGCTTTTAACCTGACTTTTTTGGCAGGGAGCTTTCAACTGAGGGGAAGACAAAGGCAAACTGGGTTAGAAATGGGGAATGTTTTCTCCTTGAAGTAGAAAAACAGCACTTTAGGAGGTTTTCACAGTTTTTTTCTTATTCCATATTAAGAGATCAGGCATCTAAACAGCTTCTGATGCCGTGACACTGTGAGACAATGTTTCTGCTACCTTCTCTCCACACCTGAACAGTTCTGGGAAGAGAATAGATCTGTCAAAGGTGAAGCAGCTGCCCTCAGAGAGATAAAGAAAAGGCCAAGGCTCACCTGCCAGGCTGTGAGACAGGAGGTGCACATCAGGTGCCCACAAGGTTCAATCTTCACGTCCTTGTCGTTCTCAGCGCAGATTTTACACAGCTGGAACGTGGAGCCCATCTCACAGTACAGCTCATATTGTTCCTGGGGGAAAGACAGCACAAATCACAGGGAGAGGAGAAACATGCCAAGATTTCACTATCATTTTATGTGCTAGATGCATCTATCAAGCTCTGAAAAAAAGTGGAATTCAAATTATCCAATAATTTTCATTTAAGCATCCCAAGAAAAGCAGGGTTCAAGACCTGTTGAATAGCACAAAAGCATCAATGTTGGCAGAACATTCTAAAAATAAAACCCCCTAAAACCTGTCCTTGCAATCTCATCTGCCCATCCTTATCAAGCAAAGATTCCTGTAATTCCTGTAAAATATTGCAGCCCTAAAAACAAGGCTTGGGAATACCAAGTGTGACGGAACTGGATGAATAGCCAAGGAGGGTAGAAATCAGGGAGAAAGGCACAGAGTTTGATGGAATGGGATATTTTACTCACCTGTGTAACTTTAATGTGGTCCTGAGGTGTGGGCTCACACAAGCCAGTCAAGTCAGGATTCTGATTCCGGCCATCAGGAAATAAATAACTGGGAGAAATTGGGGGAAAAAAAATATCTCGATATGTGCCTGTACACACACACACAGCTAGGGTTTCTTTCGGAGGTGGGAAAGGAAAAAAGAATGAAGGTGAGAAGCAAGAGGTGGGAATTTAAGGTGTTCTGAATTCTAAAGTTTTGGAAGAATTTGATGATTGGACCAAAATTAACCAAGTTATTCTTAAAAGTATTGGTTCAAATAAAGGGTTTGCCCCCCCCCCCCCCAAAAAAAAAAGGGATTTATGAGAAGGGAAACAGTGCTGCACATTTATCATCTGCTTCTGCACAGCTGCCCAGTGCACAGACAGCTGTCAGTAACTCCTGAGTGCCAAAATAGTTCAGCAATGACTTATTCCACTGACAGCAGTGGGACTATTCAAAATCTGAATGCCCAAAATTTAACTGCTTTGCTGCCCCGATTTTCTATAAAGTCACTTACAAGCCTTCCCTGAAGCCATCAATCAGTGCTTGGAAAAGGGGTTTGTTGTGGGGGATTGTCTGGAGGATGTTCCCATCTGCAGTGACGTAGCCGATGGCCCACTGACCCAGGCGGGTACAGCTCAGTCGGAAAATGTAACTGAAAACACACACAAAGGAAAAGAAACTTCAGCTTGGGACAGACAGAAAAGGTTAAATGACAAGCAGGCAGCCTTTGTCCAGCCATATCGAGACAGTAAATAAAATTAGTAGGAATAACTGGATGATTTGTAGCAGCTTTCCTCAATTGACTCCCCAGGCAGTTCAAAGGGAACTTTGCAATATGATACAAAACGAGAAAAGAATCCAGGTGAAATTAAACCCAGAATGCAGAGCAAGAGTCGTTAACATCCTTAAAATCATTTGTCTCAAATCAGCTTTCAAAAAGCCAACAAAGAAACAGACTACAGGAGGTTTCCGTGTTTAAAAGCAGCCCAGGAGTAACCACACGAGAAAAAGCAGAAAGGAACAGAGATGACCTGTCAGCCCTGCTGCCATCAGTGGTGGCAGCCACAAGCTGCCAGCAGGGCCCTGCTGGCTGAGCTCCCTCTCACCTGCCAGGTTTGTGAATGAATTTCTGCAGCCGGGCCTTCACCTCGTCATAGGTGAGGAATGCCATATACCCGGGGTGAGTCACTGCCAGGCTGTTCCAGTTCCTCAGCAACGACGACCAGGGCTGGGGAAGCACCAAAGAAACAAATGAACCACACGCTTCTGGACAGGGTCAATAGTCCTGAATCAAAGGGTTCTTCACTTAGAGAGAAACGTGTTTCTGTTCCACCACAAAGCCAGTAGAGATTCATATTCAAAACATTCGTTCCCATGCAGCAGTTTCTTGCTTGTTGGAGATAAAATCATCACCTGAGAGAGACCTTAATCAAAACTCTTTTAATAAATACAAAAGAAGTCACTGAGGTCCCAGCTAAAGAATAGCCATCAACTGGGCTGCTTCTGCAGAGAAAATGACTCATTCCCCAGACAGGGATGAAGGCAGGGGTTTAATGAGATCCCTGATTATGCACAGCCCAGGAACCATGACTGGTCTGCTCTCCAGCACCGACTTCCTGCATGGCCTGGGGACAGTGACCTCCCCTCTGTGGCTCAGTTTCACTGTCTGTAACTTGTGACTATTCCTCACCAGCCCAACCTCACCGGGGTGTGGCTGCTCTCAGGTCTGAATAAAAGAAACCAGCACACAAATCTCAAATATTGCCTAAAACGATGCCCCAAAAGTCACAACAACCATTTGAGATCTCTCAGCCCTGTGAAGGGCTTGGGTGTGCAAATCTCACCTGATTTTTCCAGGTTTCTTAACCCATCTACAAGAAGGTATCAGCATTCCCTAAGAACTCTGCATCCCCTGGAATCTGCAGCAGCTCTTGACTTGTTCTTTATGTACAACACTTGGGAAAAGCTCTGAATGAAATCAGCTTCATTGCAACACCAAACATGGGAATTTTTCATCTAGTCATATCTTAATTACAACCCACCCCATCACATGGGAAAAGGCAAGTCAGAGCCAAAGAAGTAAGTGATTGTTCTTGTAAATACCCAATTGTACCATCAGAAGCTGTGTTTCTGAATTTGGCACTATCAGAGACTGTGGGGAAGGATTTTACCTACCATTAATATCCCGTCAGTGATACAGAGATTTCTCACACACACAGACACGTTCACAACATCCTGCCTGGGTCAGTTCAAAAGATAGGAAGCCCAAATTTCCATGCTTGAGCTCCATCCTGAACAACCAACCCCCCCCCCCCCCCCCCCCCCGGAAAATAAATCTGACAATAAAGAAAGGGATGAGGGAAGACAGAGTGATAAACTAAGCTTCACATTTCCTGGCTTGCAGAAGCTGTGTCAGAGCTTCAGTCTCAAAGTGACCTTTGAAAGAGAAAACCTGATTCATGGCAGGATGCTGAATGAGCCTGGGAGTTGCAGTGTGTATTTAGGGATTTTTTTTTTTATTTATTCTACAGCCAGAAATATCACCCACTTTTACTGCAATATGGGGGTCTTAAGTATTACTCCTTAAGGGATGGAGGGCGAGACAAGCAAATCCCATATAAACAATGTGTGTAAAATATTGGCCTGGATAAAAAAAAAATGAGCATAACCTGAAGCACTGAGACATTTCAAGTGATGCCCGTCGCTCAGTCGTTACCTGGAAGAGGCGTGTGAAGATGTCAAACTCAAACACTGAGATGTAGTCATTGCACGTCAGGTCGATGGTGGACTTGAGGGCCATGGCCTCCAGCCCGGAGCTGATGGGATGCACCTCATGCAGGGCCTGCCGGAAGCTTTTCCAAGGAACAATGGTCCTGGGGGAAAAGCAGGGAATGGGAAAGGGCTCAGGAACACCACCACCTCCACATTATCCCTGTGAGTAGCCACGTTGTGGGTGACAGAACAGAGAAAAATCAGGAATAGCTACAAGAGATTTATTCACATCACGGGTTTCTCGGTGCTGCAGGAAATCAGCAAGCAAATGAATTTACGACAATTTTCTCTGCACGTGCAAAATTTTGGAATTAGGAGTCCTCCCCTGGTTTCTCTTTTCCCTCTTTCTGCAGTCCTACCACAGCCTCACTTGAGAATAATTTCACAATGTTGCAGCTGGTAGAGAAGAACTCTAGATGGTTAAAAAAAAAAAAAAGCTGCAAACAACTCTCTAAAGAAGGATTAACTGGAGAAGGAAGATAATCAGAAGCCAAAACACAGGCTCCTGTTTAAAGGAATATTTTCCTTTTTTTTAATAGATCAAGTGGCATAGAAACACAGAAAGAAAATGCCTCACTTCAGACAACTGTGCTATTCATGAGTAAACACATTATGGCTTTTTGTCCTGACAGCTACTAATTAACCTCTTTAGGTGAAGTACCTCAGTTCCCTCAGTTTGAAAGCAGTACCCAATCCATTAACTTTAATCCCCAAACATTGCTGTGAACACCTCCATGGTTCATTTAGCCAGTGTTTCATTAGATACAGAAATTAAACCTGACATTTCAGCAGTCTGCACGCAGAGACTGTTGCATTTCCCTTTCCCCTTCACCCTTAGCAATGCCATTTTGCAAATAGAAATTCAGAGAAGGAGAGAGGTGAGTAAATGACTGGAAAGACTAATTGGAGGGAAGATGAAAAGAATATAATAGTATGGCTTAGCTAAAGAACAACCCATGTTGGGGGCAAGGTAACCTTTGGAAGAAGAAAGGATTATTTTGCATAGCTTGTAGAGCTTACTTACAAGTTGAAGAATTAAACCAAGGAGAGGAAAATTTAAGCTGAATAATCAAGGGAAACTCTGCGGCAATACAAGAGTCTCCTGGGGAACCTGGGGAAAGATTCATCACTTGACACATTTAAAACCAGAGAGGACAAAAACTGGGAAATTTAATGTAGGAATAATTCCTTAGAGATGGATCAAATGACCAGCAGGTCTTTCCCTATCATTTATTTTAACCTGACAGAGCCCTTTCTGAATGGCCAAACAGAATTCTTAAAAAAACACCATGTGCAATTTGCTCCCACAGCTCTATTTCTGAGCACAGTTAGAAACTTACTTTTCACCAAAAGCTTTTCTCCAAAACTCTGCAGCATCTGCCTTGGTGATCCGGAACGTGTCCCCCTGGAAGAGGCCGCTGGGGAAGATCCCTTTGAGTTCTGCCAGCATGTGGCTGAATATCAGGGACAATTTGGTCAGGTTCCTCCTGCAAAGGATGGTAAAAATTGTTTCTTTTAGAGAAAAAAAAAAAAAAAAAGAGTTTACCATTGTGAGCAAAGCAGAAGCAGCACTTATTGCAATTCAAGAATGATCCCAGCATGCAGAACTCTTATTTGGGGCTCTCAGGTGTTTCGCCAGCATTCAGAACACCCAAAACATGGGAATTACCAGCAAGATCCGTGTTTGTCAAGACATTTTCCACAACGACAAAGTCTGTATAATCTCTTTAAGGTGGGCAGGCAAAAATCCTCCCATGGAAAAACCAAAACTCGGATCTCTCAGTGTTGCAGACAAAACCTCATCAGCTTTGGGTCTGAAAACTCCTTTTGAGAGCACAGAAAACTACTCCTGCCCCAGACAATGGAAGCTGAATGTCTTCCCAGGTCTCCTCCAGAGGCTCCCAACACAATAGATTTGCTCAGGGAATGTCTGAGTGATCATAACAGCCCCAAGGGAATGCAAAAACACCTGCAGGTTTTTCCTAAAATGGTAACGACTTACACACAAAAGCTCCACGGTCAGGGCTCTCAAATACATTGTGTTTAATTATCCAATTTGAATTACAGCAGGTACCTCAAGTCCCTTCTGTGCCTGATGACACTGAGACATCAGCAGTGCTCTGTCCCACAGGACATGCCCTTTTTTAAGCTGCAAAAGAGATATTTTCTGCTATTCTATTCACCAGAGGCACCTCTTTCTCTCACTCCTTTATCCAAATAAAGGATGCCTCTCTTCTCCACTCCATAGCTTAGGAAAACTTCCTGAAAAGAGCCAGGCATATTTCTAGGCCAGAGGGGTTTTATTTCACCCCCCATGTCACGTTAAAAGAAGGAACTGGCATCATGTGGGAAAGAACAACTTGTGAGCTGTGCCCAGCACACCAGAGCTGGTCAGAAAACGGCATCAACCACCCAGGCATGGCACAGACTCCCTTATGCCACTGATTATTTCACCTTGAACCACAGAGGGAGGGTGCACCAGTTTCTGGTGTTCTGGTTGGATTGGTTCCTGTTCACTCCATCTTGGATGTTTTTCAGACACCACTTGCTCCCAACGCGCTATTCCTACCAGGAGGACTCATCCTGTTACCGTGCCTGATTGCAGAACTGACCTCCAGCCTCTCCACACCAATCCCCTGGACATTTGGGACATTTCCCATATTTTCACAGGGTCTAGACTCAATTAGAAGTGACCATATTGCTTGACATATATTCTAGTATTTACTCATCCCTCATGAGCTCTTTCTCCACACCCTGACAGTCTGGGGAGATTAGAAGGGCCCAAAACTCTAAATTTTCTCTGACAGCAGTTCTCCCTTCCCCTTCTTTCTTCAGCTACATTTTAATTTGTGTGCAGCAACAAAAGCCACTCATGGAATTCTGGTTTTTGCCATTTCATACGTGTCCAAGAACAGCAGGTGCTTGGGATTAACAGGAGGAAAAGCCCCCAGCTGCTCTTCCACGAGCTGTGCCATTCCCCAGCTGTCCCTGGATGTGCTACACACTCAGACTGGGCATTTTAAACCAGTTCTACAGATTGGCTCTGGCACATTAAGTTACTCAAAGCCATGAATTTCTCTTTGCATTGACGAGGGGAAGGCTCAGATTCTGAGCTCGTGGTACAGGGAAGATGATTTAACTGTAAATTCACACCCTGGTTCCCTCCCTCGTGGAGATTCCCACTGTGTCCCTGCAACTGATAAACACCAGAAAAATTGCAAATCAGAGGTGGGAGCTGTGGGCTTCTGAAAGCCCTCACTCCCATAAAATGGCAATAAAAAAAAAAAGAAAAAGACAGTTTGTGTTAAGACAAGAAAGCAAACACCAGGCTGGTATCAATCATTTAATCCATCTACAACCCAAGCCAAAAATGATGAGCTTTTTTTAAACTGAATTTATAAAAACAGAGGCTTTAATAAACCTGCTAATGAATTTGTTCTCTCCTATCGCTGCCCAGCACAACGTGGGGAAATTTGGGCACGACAGACAAGCCCTTTGATGCATTTCTCACCCTGAACAAGTGCATGGTTCAAACAAAACACTGCAAGAAGCCAGGGAATATTCCTGTGTCCAGCTGTTTATCTCTTCTGCGTCAGCTGAGCTCCAGGAAGTGCTTGCACTCAGCTGAGCACATCAGCTAATGAGAGAAGTTAGGAATTTCCTCAGGCTTAAGGATGGATAAACAAATGGTTTGACACACACACACACACTCAAGGACTCGGTTTCCAAAACCACTTTGGATAGCTGAACATTTTAAATTCTTGAGGTTATAATATTTTTTTGATAAATATTCAGCTGTATTGTAGATAACTAACAGGAAAAAGCACAGGAAGTGAACATACAGCAAATTGCAGAATAGTTTGTGTTGGTGGCTTTGACACACAGCAGTTACCAATCCTACGCTAAAAGGACAAATATTTTCTTTATTTTAACAATTGACATCTTTGTAAATTTACACAAACCAAATAAACACCTGCAATTATTGAGAATATTTTTATTGGGGTAGCAAAGCTTGCTGATGATTGTGTTTTATTTTTAATAACATTAGAAAAATAACAATGTCCTTATTGCCATTGCTTCAACTAAACAGATGGGAATAGACTCCCAGAAAAAGTGGAATATATATATTTAAAGAACATTTATGGGTCTTAGACTGGAGATTCCCAAACAGTTTTGGCCTCCAGCAACGTCCCATGGTGGCTATTTTTCCAACTTTTACCTAAACACAGTAATCCACGCAAAACCACCAGCAAGGACTCCGCCAGAGACAAGCGAAAGAATCCAATCTTACAAATTAAAAATTAAATCTTGCAAGAATTAATTAAAATCAAAATCATACGAGTTAAAGAAGGAGATGCCAAGGCCAGTTTGGGAGGAGCTGACTGCAGCACCTAAATCCTGCTGCTGGGGAGTTCAAACACCTGTGACCCAAGCACTGCTGCAAGCGTTACCCAGAGACCTCAGGCCACATCAGTGAACTGTCCCCAGCTGCAGAAAACACCTGTGCCAGCCTCAAAGGAGCACAGCCGGGCTCTGTTCTGTGCTCACAGCAACAGCTGAGGTGGGATTTCACCACCCTGAGAGCTTTCACACCCATGTGCAAAGCTTTCTGTTTGTTATGGTCAGAAACAATGAATCAAGGAGTGAAAAGGTAAAAAAAAGCCAATTTTTTTTCTTTTTCCACTGTATACAGTAACCAAGCGTTTGGTTGTGAGGAGCAGCTGGAGCATGGAGGGATCAATCCTTGTGAGAATTGTTTCTGTAATAACCCAGACACCAGCTCCAGTTCCTGCTGTCAAACACAACTTTGGGGAACCAAAACCAGCACGAAGCAAGAGCGTTTCCTCAGTTTACCCCATGCCCACGGACAGGGTCCCCCCTCCCCTCCACTGTGGTTCTGCTCCTTCCTTCCTGCCCCAGGATGGGTTTGCTCCACACATTTCTGTGGAATTCAAGAGGAGAAACTTCCAGTGCAGCCCCAGCTGGGGGTTCTGCTCGCGTCGTCTCCTCCCCAGACCCTCGGCAGATTTTTCATTCCCAGTTTCCTGGACAAAAAGTGTTTTTCCAGTGTGCGGGCTCTGTCTTGGAAAGCCATTAAGGGCAGAGGATGGTTTAATCAGGGATGTCTCTCTGCTGACACAATTAGTAAAATTAATGCGCTTCCTGACTAAATGCCTTCTCCCCTCCAGGCAACGTTAACGTGGCACGACCATCTCTGCCACTGCCAGCAATGATTTTTTCCATTTTCTCCCAGTATTTCTCACCTCCTTCAGAGCTACCCAGCTGACACAGTATAATTTAGTTCCTCACGCGTAGCAAGGATCGGCTCCACAGGCTGATTCAGTCACAATATTGTGCTCACATGCCATAATTTGACGTGCACACACTGTGGTGTCTGTAAAGCTCACTCTGCTGAAGGCATGGTACAAACACAGAGGAATTACGAGCTGGAGCACAAGAAACCAACCCCAAAACGCTCCACTTCTCTGTAATTAGTGTCCTTATTTCTTATTCTTACACTCTGACCACCAGATTCTGTTTAGGTGACAGGGTTAGCATCCACTGCATCTAAGTGCAAGCTCCTTATGAAAACACAAACCACAAACCCACAGGGTTTTTTCCTGTAACTACATCTCACAATTTTCTACTTGAAGAGCTAAAAAAAAAATTTTTTTAAAAATCAAACAACCAAACAGCTCTTTTAACGACTCCAACAAGTAAAATGTACTTTTGAAACCACAAAGCTGTGAGGTTCTCATGTCACAGGAGCCTTCAGATGCACCAGGCATGAGCAGTTTGATTTCAGCAGAGGGTTTGATGTGCCTGGCTTGAAACAAGAATTGTTTTATGCCGTGCTTCCACCCCAGCCAGGAGTTCTCAGTGTGCTCATGCTCACAGGAGCAGGGAGTGGAAAAGCTCAGGGTGATCCCAAGCTGTCTTTTGTAACCCTGAGGCAGCTCGGGCGTCCTCTCCACGGGATTAAAAATAGAAACGGCGGAACTACTTTCAACAAAACTTGCAACACAGGAAGTGAATGAAATTCCACTTAACTATTGCTGGCTCAACAGAAGGCACCTTACACACTCAGGCTCTGCAACAGCTACAGGATTTCCTCAGAGTAACTAAGAGAACAGATTAATCTTCAATTTATTTCTTGTTCTGTAGAATTTACCTTCTTTTTCAGTGCTTTCGGTATCGCAGGGCGGTTTCCTTATGCTCTGCTGAGCCCCGGCACTTTTCAAGCGACATAAAGATATTTTAACACCTTGAGTTTTGTGAGCAGAGCCTTGCCCATCACTTCAAAAGGTCGCACAAAACACACTGCAGGCCACGAACCACCCCAAAAACGTTATATGCTGTTTTCAGTGTGCAAATGGCTGCGAGTGATGCGAAGCAGAAAGGACGTCAGGCCACCGAGCTGACCACAAGGACCAAACCAACTGACCTTTAAAGGATCTGGACTTGCTGTTCTAGGCACAAGTGTTGGTGTTACATTTTTTTTTTTCCCCCCACTGTTAAGAAGCTAAAAATCCACTTTTAAATTTTAAGTTTTAGAGAAAATGCTTTAAAGAGAGGAATCCATTTGATATTATTAATGGTCTTTAAAGAGCTCAACACATATTCAGAGGACTGACAAGGTAAAGGATAAACGCCTCACTTAGGTAACGGATTAATTTTTTTTACCAGATTCAAGGGGATTACACGACAAACAGACTGCTCAGGACACTTCTCATCATACCTAATTTGGGGCTCTCTGCACTGGAATCAAAATCTGTATTTCAGGGGCTCTTTGCCATAGTTAAAAACAGAGCACAGAAGCCACCTCCAAATCAAGGAAAATTCCATACTTCATGATTCATCCTCAGCCACCTCAAAACTGTCTTGGACACCAAGTGGGAATGAGAAGGAGCAGGTTCAGGGTAGGTATTAAAAAGTTCTTTATTCTAAGGGTGGGCAGAGCAGCTGTGGCTGCTCCATCCCTGGGACAGTGGGAGACGTCCCCACCCATGGCAGGGGGTGGGATGGGCAAAAACCCATCCCCAAAAATCCCAAACGTGGCATCCCAGCCCTGAACAGCCCAGCCAAGCACCCAAGAGACACGAGACACTGTGCCAAGTAGCAGCAGCAGCAGCACATTTTTGGCAGCATGGAGAAATCCATCACATTCCCAATGATAATTACCACAAACGAAGCAATGTGCTTGTAATTCCACCCACAACAGCAAGTCCACAGCCTCCCGTAAAACTCTACAATTTTATAGGCTCTGAGAGCAAAGGAGGATAAAAATCTTCCTCCCTTATTATGCAATCATCTCAAATCTTGCATTTGTCCACAAATTGATTTTTCAAGACCGTCGTCCAATTTTTAGAGAGAAAGAAAACTATAATGAAAGCAAGCTTAAGCCAATTATGCTAAGTGTTACTTAAGTTCCAAAACTATCACCTAAACTGCAATTTAAAACCGAATTAGGAAGAAATAATTCACATTCCTCCGCTCCAACAACATTTACATGATAATGAATTTCTTCTTGGGTAATAAGCAGTTAGTTAGTGTTCATATGCTGGAGCCTGGCAAGGAAACCTTTCTTGTGGGCAGCTTTGGAGCCTGTTCTTTTCTTTAAGATGTTCTAATTTAAATGCAGATGTAGACTTCACACTAGTGGGTTTTGTTTAAAAAAAAAAAAAAGAAAGAAAGAAAAAAAAGTGCTGCTGTGTTCGAAGGAAGTGACACAAAGGGGACTCACACACACCATTTCGAGTTGCACATTTTGCACTATCTCGTTTTCCCTGGGCAGGAATGTGTGCAAGAGGTCTCAAAGATGAGATTAGAGCACCAACCCCCCTCCTCCCAGAGGGTTTTCTGCTCCAGGCTTTAACACAAGCGTTCTCCAACTTTTTCCTCTTTAAATTCCAACCTTTTTCCTTTTTTTTTTAATTTTTTTTTTTCCTTCAAGTCATTCTTCATGCACTTCCTTCCCCTTCAGAGATATGCACGGTCATTTCCAGGAGACATTAAACCCTGCTAGCTTTTTCCTGTGGAAATTAGTGAGTCTTAACACTGGAGCTGGAGAAGAATATGAAATCCTGCTGAGCCAGCATCCCCAGAGCTGTTGTCAGAAGAACAATTAAACATGGACCAGCTTCCCAAAGCTTTTTGTTCACCTCCATGCTCTATGGAAAAAGTTTATTATATTCCCTGCTTAACCCCATTTTCTCTGCAGATATATTTATTTTTTTTTAACTGGCTTTGTTAACAGTTTGTTTCCCACAGCTGAACTAGAAAAATGACTTGTGCTATTCCTTAAACACCCAGTCCACATCCCGAAAATTAATTTCTTCTCACTCACCCTGCAGCTCTAATGTGGAAACATTTGCAGTGCTCTGATTTTATTTAGAAAATAACCTCTCTGAATTTTCCCCCGTTATAGACTGGTTTAACAGAATTAGTAAATTTGATTCTTTGGTGACAAATGGACTCTTCAGCCTAATTAATCCCTTCCCAAGGAACAGACAATTCCTCTACCTGTCTGCTGATCAGCAAGCTATTTTTCACTCCTGCCATGTCAAGAATAATCTATTTACACAAAACCACTGCTGCAAGAAGTAATTTATGTAGTGTGGAAAGCTGACAAATTGCAGCTCCTCTGTGCAAGCAAGAGGGCTGACAAGTAAAAGATTTCTGCAATGGAAACAGAAGGAAAAAAAAAAAAAAAAGCCCAGCAAAACCACCAAGCCTCTAAATGAAACTGAAATCGAGGTCTGAGGCAGGTTCAGCATGTTCAGAGTAAAAATGGCACTGTCAAGCAATGGAACCATCACACTGCTGGGAAAAATATACTTATTTCATCCCTCTTTTTTTTTTGTAAAAAAGGGAAGTCAAGAAGTTCACAATAGAGAAGTCACGTATTCACCCCTGGATCTATAAAGAAAAGGAAGCGGCACCTCTGGAAATGTGCTCAGCCTCAAGAATTCCGAATCACTGCACACAGCCAAGCAGTCATTGGATGATTTGCCCTTACCTTATCACAAGCATGCAACAAAATATCCAAAATCATTAACTCTGGAGACACTATTTGATTCCAAGCCCGCAGATGTGACTTTTAAGCTATCAAAACTCAGAGGAGCAACACAGTATCTCAAATAAAAAAGTCACCAAGTTGCAGCTGATCTACTCCCAAAAATTCAGTTTTAAACAGTAGCCAGAAGTTACTGCTGGTACCTATCAGTCAGGAAGTGCACACAGAGCTTTAAAAGCACCCTCAGGAGCATGAATTTTTCAACAGACATGGAAGTGAGCTAAAGCAGAATTTAAATAGCACCTTGAAAGCTCTCCTAACAAAGCCACCGAGTTCTCCTCCCAAAAATCACAGCGTGAGTTTCAGGCAGGAGAGGTAGAACCATGGTTAATTTATGTATTTAGAGTGGGAACCACTGCACACCACAACCACAGAGCTGCAGAGACCTCCCAGATGTCTGAGAGGAAACACAGAGAGAGGAAATTGGAAATAATAATAACAGAAAGGTGATGCTCAAGTGATCAGGGCAGCTCTGATCCCACTTCAGTCATTTTTCACGACTGGTCTGTAGGAGCAAACTGCAGCTTTCACACTGCTCGTGCAAATGTCAAAATTGTGCCTTTTGCTCTACACCAGGAGCCATTTGGGGGGGGAAATAAGGTCATACACAACGGGAAGCAAAATGAATGCAAAGGCTGGAAGAGAGGAGGAAAAAAGCTTCAAGAACAACAGGGGGGAAAAAAAGTCAGAAAAGTCAACACAACACATTTATTAAAGTTTTGAAGTCTTGTTCTCAAAATGCTGCAGACTAATGGCCACACACCTGCCTGAGACAAAGAGCAAACTAGATTATAGATATACATACATATATACACACTGCCATGAATACATTCCCAGTGAATACCACATTCTGATTCCATTTATTTGCTTTACAGACCGCTGACCATCTTCCTGAAAGCTTCTCCCACACCTGGAGTATTCGAATTTATTAATGTATGAATAAATTATTATAAATTATTACTAATTTTGAATGTATTAATTCTTACTAAAAATATTAGTATTTTTCTTCAGCTCCTAGCCAGGTGAGAAAATTTCAGTTTCTTCACCTTAGATTACACACAGTATATATATAGTATATGTATTTATATCTATAGGTGCATTTCTAGCAGAAATTCACTTAATTTAATTAACAAATAGCACTGAAGTGATTGGGTTCCAAGAGCTCCCACAGCCATGGGATCTGGCACTGGCAGTGCAGCATTTAACAGAATCCCCAAACCCCAAATCCTCATTCTTTGTGTAGGTATCTCTTGAACCGGTACAGGAATCTCATGCCCTGACTGCTCTAATCTTGTCCCTTTTTTGTGACAAATTAAAGGACCGAGAATGCTGCCAGGCTCAGCAGCAGCACGAGGAAAAGGCTCTTTGGTGTTACCAAACAGTCACTGCTGTTTCCTGGGCAGTGCAGAGGCAGAGGAAGATGCCATGAGAGTGGCCAGGATGTGATGTTGTTTTAATGCCTGTGTTTAACACAAACCTCCCCACAGTTCCTTCCCTGCTAAAGCTGTTTATTCATAAATGGGACAATTAGCAATTCCCCCAGGACTGCCATGCCTGCTGTGGGAACAGCAGCCTCTGCTGCAGCCCTGACAGTCACATCTATCAATCTGCATTTCCCCTGCTCCCTCCAGTCGATTAGTTGGATTACAAACCAACTAGGATGATTAACTCTCTGGAATTACTTCTCTTTGCTCCCCTCTGAAAAAACCAAGGCACTGGAGGTGGGATTTTGGATCCATGACTGACACAGCCACCCTTTACTCACCAGAAGTTCCAGATTTATGACACACACAGCTAACAACACTCCAGAAAGAAACTTCCGTTTCTCAATCCATTCTTCAACAGAGTCACCAGCAATGCAAGCAGCACCAGCAATGCCTTCTGGAGCCACTGTCACAGCCTTTGAATGGAGCTCAATATCATGGAATATGCTACACAGAGCTCAGTATTAAACCAGAAACACGTGCCAGCACTTTTTCCCCCTCCAGTAATTCCAAGCTGCTGCCAGGCTGTTAACCACATTCTCCCCAGGGCAATTATGTTCAGCCACTGGGCGGTTTTCACTTTTTTCTCCACCATTAAAAAAAAAAAAAAAAAAGAATTCAACATCTACTTCAAAAACCTGAAATGAGTTTAGCGTTTAGTATGCCTTGTTTATCTCTGCCTGTTAGACCTTGCACAAATGTGTAAGATTCATTTTTCTCAGAGCTTCACTCTAATCTGAAATCACCTTGTCTTTCCTTTTCTTAAAGCTGGATGAGGAAACACCTCCTCAGGTACATTAAATTCATACTATTTTGCTCAAGAGAGCCTTACATTCATCAAAATGCAGTTTCTACCTCCACCCATCCTTTTTTTAAGTGCTGTTCACCTCGAAGATGTCCCTCGACCTCACAAAATGAAAGATGAGCTGACAACCGATCTACCTTCAATACAAACCCTCCGACTCCTTTAATTCCTCCAACAAACACCTGAAACCATCTCTCCCCGTTACCTAGGCTGGGAGTTCTCCTCATACATCCTCTCCTTCCCTTCCTTGAAGAGGCTGATGGTCTGCTTGGTCTTTTTCATCAGGTTCTCCATGAAGACGCGGAAATACTCGTTCTCGCCCAGGGTCTCCATCTTGCCCTCGTAGCGGGACAGGATGGTGCGCAGGTGCTGGTAGGTGTCAGGCAGCAGGTCCAGGATGTAGGGAGGGCTGTTCTTCAGGGCCAGTTTGGGGTTTTGGCACAGACGTACCACCTGTGGGTCGTGGAGAAAGCAGCTGGGTGAGAACTCAGGGAGAGGAGCGCGGTGAGGGGTTCAACGCGAGAAACGTTTGCTGCGACAAATCCCATGACGGAATGCCAGAATCACTGAGGCTGGAAAAGACCTCTGAGATCGAGCCCAGCCCAGAGCACTGAGTGCCACGTCCAGGCTCTCCTTGGACACCTCCACCACCTCCCTGGGCAGCCCCTTCCAAAGCCTGACCATCCCTTCCATGAAAAAATCCCTCCTGATGTCCCACCTGAACATTCCCTGGTGCAGCCTGAGGTCATTTCCTCTTGTCCTGTCACTGCTTGCCCAACACCCGGCTCGCTACAACTTTCTTTCAGGGAGTTTTAGAGTGATAAGGTCTCCCCTGAGCCTCCTTTTCTCCAGGCTATTTTCTCCAGATAGTGAGCTCAGCCACCATAAAAGAATGCAATGTCTGGGCTGAAGTGCATGTGGACTGATGAAACTCATGATAATAAATTTATGTGACAGGGGAGGGGAAAGGAAGCCACTCCACCATCCAGCATAGCCAGATTTTTCCATTATCTAAACTGAGAGAATTAAAGGGAGAGTTGATGGCAAAGCAGCCACTTGAAAAATTGAGCAGTGAACTTTCAGTTATAGAAAGGGCTGGAATTAGAGTTGGGAGGTGAGCTTTGGATCAAGTTCACAAGGTAAGAAGCAGCAGTCTAACCCTGCTATATTCTGTGGTTTCCAGCAGACTTGAGCACAAAACGTAGCTACACTTCCCTAAAGTTCTTCCCTAGAATGAATATTATCTGCCTGCTTAACACCCAGCATATCAATGAGGTCTGAACTCATGACACTGCCAGGTATGAGGGAATTACAGATATCAAACAGTGCAGAATGCAAAACTCATGTAAAGCAGGTAAGAAAAAGGCAAAAGAACAACTTCAGATCCTTTTGCAGTACCTCATTTCCACAAAACCTTGTGAAACCTTCAAGAGGAATTGAGCAGTTCCCTACAGTGCACACTTAAATACCTACTTCCCTTAAACATGGATGGTAAACAGAGCCATTCCTTCTGAAACACTGCTTCAGCACTTCACTTTGCCATTCAGGGCATGTGCAAAAAGCAACCTTGGGAAGTGACACCTCCAATTTTATCTGACTTACACCAGTGCCTGTACCAAGAGCTGACCTGAGCAAGGTTCAGTTTCAGCCAAGAGAAATGCAGACAGCATATCAAAATTCCAACCAGAAAACTCAGACTGCTGGCAAATAAATAAATAAATAAATAAATAAATAAATAAATAAACACCTAAAAAAGCCTCTGCAAGAATACCTGGGGAAAACAAACTACCAAAGCTATCCCTCCATCTTGAGGAGGCTGCCAAGGTGTTGAGATTAAGAGATGGATGGCCAGACAGCTGACTTAGCCAATTGATGCTGATGCCTCAAGTGCTGCTCCCTAGGAGCCTGTGAACATTGTACAGTGAACCATGTCAACAAATTGAGTCAACACATTTGTACTCCCCAAAAAAAAAAAAAAAAAAAAAAAAAAAAGTTTCACTATGAGCATGAATAGGTTCTAAATATGCTCCTCAGACCCAGCTGAGCTGTGCTCTGGGCAGCAAAACCTTTCCTTCAGCAGAAATTGTTTATTATCCAGTGGGTTTAAAACCTTAACAAACACAGTCAGCTCTGAGGAGGAAGCCACATTAAGCAAGCAGAGGCTGCACTTCCCTCAGCCAGCTGGAAACAGAGAACAATTTGGCTGTCACCCTCTGAAAACACCCAGCTATGGGAGCAGCAGACCTGCTGCATTTCAGACTTTGATATCAATTAGAAGAATTCCCCCACAGCAGCACAGAGTTCTGCAAACTGCTCATTCTCAGAGCCCCTGGAAAATGCTACCCAAGAAGTAAAAACCTCGATTAACAGAGGGGTCAAAACTGCTGGTATTTTATTATCAAATCCGCTTCTTTATTTACCAAGCAGATCAAAATTAGCTAAGATGAGCAGGCAAACAACACTGCAGAACCAGGAACTGCTGCCTCCTCGGTGCTTTTATAACACAGCAGCAACAAAAGCAGTGGCATTTTCCTTGTTTCTCTACGTGTGCACTTGCAGCATCATGACAACATCCAAAGGAATGTTCCCAGCCCTGGGAACAGCTGCCCCTCAGCAGCTTTCCACAGGGACCAGCAACGTGGAAGGAAATTGGGCAAAAAGCAGAAAAATATTGGGGTTTTTTTTTGTTTAGGTGTGATGGCAACAAAGAGAAGCAATCCACGGTTTTAAATTCTCATCCAGAAGTTCGCCTGGCTTATGTTGTGTTCCCTGAGGAACAAACCTTTTAGGGAGACATTTTTGGGTTTTTAGACACGCCAATAAAGCTTAGCCTGAAGAGAGGTAGGCCTTGTGTAGAACCTAAAATTTGACTTCACCCATATCCATTTTCCAAAAGCAAGAGGAGAAAAGAATCAAAACCCAGTTTCCCCAACTGAGTTTTGAGGAAAGAATCTGGTATCTACTCATTCTAGGAAAAAATAATCTCCTCTAGATCTTCGAGGCCTGGAATTGAATCTTCCCCTCAACAATCTGCAGCTTGCCTTGACTAACTCTGGATTTCAGAGTCCCAGGCCTGATGAGCATCCAGGGGCTGCTCCCAGGTAAGATTTTCCCTTCTAGGGCACTGCTGAAAACTCATTTTTTCCCTTCCTTTAGCAGCTGAACAGCCAGCTGTACTGCTATCACACCTCATTCCAGCATAAGCCAACAGCAAAACAAATCCTACTCAAACATCTCTTATCTCCTGCTAAACTTGTGCTTGGCCTTTCTTCTGCTCACAATAAAGGCGACCTGCAGTGGCACTTCTCTATATCAGTTCTAGGAACTGAATGGTATCAGGAAACCCTTTAGAGAAGCTTTATCTCAAAGCTCCTCTTCCTCCTCCGTGCCTTCCCACATTTATTCCGCTCTGCTCCATCCCAAGCAGCTCATGACTAACCCACCTATTCCTCAAATACCACCCACAGCAGTGAACTCCAGGAGGGGGGGCTGCATTTCATCTCTGCTCTGCAGAGAAATGCATAAATATCACCTCGTTCAGCTGAAGGGGATGGAAAGGGCTGTTTAATGTCCATGCTCTGTGTGACCACGTGTAGCTGTGGCAGGAATGGCACTGACAAAAAAAAAAAAATTAAAATCTTGGGGCTTTGAATGAAAGAATCTGAAAGATATAAATATGTCAGGCAGCTTATGGAGAGCATTACAGGGGAAAATATTTGGACAAGAATCAACTTGCATAGGAAATTCATCAGTCACATCCGAGAGCAGAGATGCTTTGACAACAGCAGCTAATTATGCAGACTAACAAACGAGGTCGTGAGTGGAGTGTACCCACACAGACACAGCACGCAGCTCTGAGAGGCAAAAACATCATCTATTAAACATGCACACAAGCAGGTTTTTTATCTGCACCTGGAATTTCGCATCCCTGGCCCAGAAATCTCACCCGTTCTCAACACCTTCCCTTCATTTAGCTCCTCTCACCGTGAGTCTCTGTGGGTTTTTGCTACGCCACTGAAAAGATTTTTAATTCAGATATGTTCTCTTGAGCGTGCACAAGTACAGCTGAAATCTAACTGAAATCTGAAAGGCTTTTCAGAGCCAGATCTCTCCTTTGGTACAAACCAGACTGAGCAGGACTTCGAGCCTGAGAGCTTCTGGATGCTGCCTGTGAGTAAACCTGGAGTCCAAAGAGGTTGGTGTAACTTGTGACAAACACAGCAGCAGCCTTGGCTTTTCTGTCAGCGGAGAGAGGACACATCCAACCTGCTATGAAGACCTAAAGCCGTGAAATTCCCCCCCAAGAAACATTTTAAAATGCTGTGACAATCAGCTTTTTTCTAGGCTAGTCTTTTCCTTGGAACACAGCAGGTCACGAGGTCAAACACAAGTTGCTACCTAGATCAACATATCCTGTACGTGAAGATGTGCATTCCTACAGGTTACACTTATTCAGGGTCCTGTCTCCATGCCCAAAGTGCCTTTCCTACATCAGCACTTGTGCTTGGCCCTCAGTGTCTGCAACAGAGCCAATGGCACTTCTCAAAAGGTGGTTTGTTTTTTTTTTTTCCTTTGCCCCAGCCTCACTGTAGGTGATCAAAGCTCATCACAGGCACAGCAAGGCACAACTATAAACCGTGGCTTTTGTGGAGCCAGCCAACACAGAGTGATTTCTTGGCAGGAACAGAATTTAATACGCCTCTAAAGAAGTCATTTGCTCTGCCTGCTTTTAGCACTTACTGCAGGAGGTTCAGACACTGCATGGATAAACAATGCAGGGGAGAGAGAAGGGAAATGCAGATGCCTGAGGGGCAGTTGGAGGAGGGATGCCCAAAATCCCTGCCTGCTCTGCTCCCAGAGGGGAGGGAGGTGGCCAGGGGACAGTCCCCAAGGCCTGGGGGCAACTTGGGTGATGCTCTTACTCCTCACTACTTTCAGGGCCCTGAACTCAGCGTCATAAAATGCACTGCACATTTCAGACTGCAACACGTCCAGCCTAGCCTTGATTTCAGGCCTGAGAAGTAATTATCACTGAAAACCCCACAAAAAATGTTAGATTTTTATAATGTGCCTATTTCTGTGCCTGCACTCACTCTCTCGATCATCCCCTGACAACTCCCCGTGATTTCTGAGAACACTGGACTGACCAGCACACCTAGCCAGGCCAGTAAATCAAATATCCCATCACACCAACAGGCCAAAAGGTCTGGTGCCCTGCCCTCAGCAAGAGCCATTTCCTGGCATTTTAAAAGGAGGAGGAGGAGGAGAGGAGAGTCTTAATGACCCCAGAGAGCCCCTCCTAAAGGTGTGGGACTGGAAAAAGGCCTTTCCAACTCCCACGCCACAAGTTTTTCTTGTTTAACATCACTTGATACTTTATCTTTCTGTAACTACATGCACTTATTGCAAAAGGGTTCATCCAGGCTTTCACAGTTTCTCCTCAGCTCCCAGTTTTAAGGAAAAGGTTTTGTCCTGAGCGCAGCAACACGCTCCTGCTCATTCCAAAAGGAATAACCTGACCTGCCACAAAGCTCCAGCATCCACTACCCACACACCAGGCTCTACCACAGGCCAAGGCACACCTTCCAAGGAGAAAATCCTAAACGTCCCCCTTGTCCTGCTGCTGTCACCACCTGCAGCTCCCCACCAGCCCCTCCCCATCCCCATCCCCTCCAGGATTGGCACTAACGACACGTGTATAGGATTAATACAGATATCACAGAATATCCTGGCTCGGAGGGGACCCACAAGCATCAGCCAGGGCAGCTCCTGGCCTTGCACAGGACACCCCAACAATCCCACCCTGCCCCTGAGAGTGTTGTCCAAGTGCTGAGCTCTGGCAGCCTTAGGGCTGTGACCACTGCCCTGGGGAAGCACCCCAGATCCCCTGAGGCTGTTCTGAATCCTCCATTCCAAACTGTCCCCTCTTCCTCCCCCTGGTTCTTTGCAGAGCTGCTGATCTGCCTTCATCCCTTCCCATCCTGGCCTCCCATCCTGCCTCTGGCCTCTCCTCCATCGCTCACCTCTCCACCAGATTCCACGTGGAATCACAGAATGGTCGGGGTTGGAAAGACCTTAAAGTCCATCTTGTCCCAGTCCCTGGCAGGGACACATTCCACTGACCCTGTCCAACCCGGCCTTGGGCACTGCCAGGGATCCAGGGGCAGCCCCAGCCTCTCTGGGCACCCTGTGCCAGGGCCTGCCCACCCTCCCAGGGAAAAGTTTATTCCCCAAAAGCCATCTAACCCTGCCCTCCATCAGTGTGAAGCCGTTCCCCTTGTCCTGTCACTCCACGCTCACCACATCCTTCCCCCAAAGCGCTGCACCCCACTCTGTGCCCGCACACCTCTCAGCCCCCAAACATTCCCCCTGGAGCCACAGACCCCTCCGTGCCCCAGCCAGCTCCACAGCTCCAGGCTCAGCCCAGATCCCCCAAACCCCCACGGCCGCCCCAGCCCGGGCGCCCGCGGCCGCTTCCACCGCACCGCCCTCCCCACCTTATCCATGAGCTTCCAGCACTTCTCCACCATCTTCTTGTCCACGGCGCCGGGCTGGTGCGGCCCGAGGTGGTGGTGGTGCGGCTGGAACGCGTCCTTCATCAGCCCGATGAGCCCGCCGGGGCCCTTCTTCAGCGGCGCCGACATGGGGGCGCCCACAGCCGGCCCGCGGGGCCCGTCCGGCACCGGGGCCGCGGCCCTGCAGGGGACCGGGCTGAGGGCGCTCCGGGCCGGGCCGGGCCGGGCAGGGCGGCGGCGGCGGCGGCCGTGGGCGGTGGCGGCGGCGGCGGCGCCCGGTTCCAGCGAGGCCCCGCCCTCCCCGCCGCCGCTGATTGGCCGCCCGCCCCCCCGCGCGCCCGGCCGCGCCCCCTGGGCCGGGGCGGAGCCGGCGCTGATTAGCGGGGCAGAGCGGCGCACGCGCGGCGCGGCGGCGTGAGGGCGGCGCGGCGGCCATGGTTGGTGCGGGCGGGGCGGGGCGGGGCGCGGTCGCCATGGGAACGCGGGGGCCGCGCCGACCCCGCCGCCCCCGGCAGGGACCCGCCGCCCTTCCCGTGGCCCTGGGCCGGCTTGCGAAACGGGATCGCTTCCCCTTTCCTCAGGACGCCTTCCCTTTTCTGAGAACGGCCCGGATGCGGGGAAGCGGCGCTACACCCCCCCCACCCCGTCTCCCAGAGAGGGATGTGCCCGAGGCAGGAGCGGCGCCGGCATCCTCATGGCAGGGAGGGAACGGGAACGGGAGAGCGTCCGCTGCGCCTGGCAGGTACCTGAGGCATCTCCCCGCAGAGCCCAGCGGGGCTGAGTCCCCTTCCCGACATCCCGGCTCCGACGGGAGAAGGAGCCGGAGCGGGGCAGTGAGTGCAATAGGGAGAGAAAGGAGGAGCCGGGAGAGAAAATGGGAGCGGGCAGTGAAAAGAGGGCCGGGGAGAGAAAAGGAGATCGGGGAGAGAAAAGGAGCCAGCGAGAGAAAAGCACCAGGGGGTCAAAAGGAGACAAGGGAGAGAAAAGGGAACCAGGGAGTGAAAAAGGACCGGGAAGAGAAAAAGGGACCAGGGAAGCGAAAGGGAAGCAAGGAGTGAGTTTGTCAGAGCTGACACCACCAAACTTTCAAAAAATTACAACATGGGCTTGAAAGTCAGTTGAGTTCTGTTTCTTTTCTGCCTTCAGATCCTCTTTTCATCTCCTCTCCCAGGCAGAAGGACGCCTCCTTTTGCAAAAACCAGCTGTGGCTGGTCCCGCACGGCGTCAGCCTCACCGCAGGGGCTGCGAGGGGGAACCAGGCAAAGGAAAACTGCGGGTGCTGCAGTTTGGCCGCATCGGTTTGGGGAACATGAGCACCCCAAACTCGGGCCTGGAGGTTGGACAGCACAGCCTCAACCTCTGGATCCAACCTCCCTCGAGGGAGCTTTGCTTCCCCTGTGGCACCCACTTGCTGAGGAGCCAAATGGACAGCACAGCGAGAAGCAGCACTAAACACAAGGGAGCCCGGCATGGATTGGCTGTAAAACTCCCTGCCTTCATTTTATTGCCTTTGGTAAAGCTTGGTAAATATTTCTGGGACAGGCAACTCCTTGTCTGGCTTTAATTACCTGGGCAAATTTTCCTAAGGATTATATTGACCTCAAATATGTCAAGGTTTATTGAGGCCGTGTTCCTGAGGCTTTTCCCATTAGGTGCTAATGGATTCTGGCTAATAGTCAAGCCGGATTGACCACCAGCAGGTGCCCTGGCCAGCTCCACGCTACCACAAGTACCTGGGGAGAGAACTGGGGAGGGCAACATGGGCTTTGTGAGAGCCAAGTACAAAAATCACCGTGGCTCTGATCCAAAGAGATCAGGGAACACGCTTGAGTAATTGCATTCCTGACTATCTGCTTCTCTGGGCGTTATTCACTCCACATTGGGGCTGTAGCTACGTGTGAGACCTCAAAGCAAAGGTTGATTTTGATTGGGACTCTTCTGACTGTCTCACTTGGGACTTTTGGGAGGGTTTTACTTGGGACTATTGGGGCAGATGCAGGGACCCCACACCTTGGGGTGGGGTGGGCTTTTCCCACCTCTCCCTTGACCGTTCAGCCCCAAACCAGCCCGCAGCTGGCCAGTCCTGCTCCCTCCTGAGCTGTCAGCTCCCAAAGGCTCTGGACAAGGACTTTTTGCCCCCCAGATGCCTGCAGTGAGCTCAGAGAACACAGGCAGAGCCTTCCCTGCCTGACGGGGCCGTGCTCCAGTATTGCGTTTCCGTTTGCGACCGAGAAGGGGCCGAGGTAAAACCTCAGCCAGAGGTTTGCGGTTCCTGGCCATGTGCAAAGCTCTGTGCTCGTTTTCACTCTCCCACGCTCGGCAGAGAGGTGAAACTTCCCCTGCTGGTATCCCCCCCTGTCCCACTCCCCTAGCGTTGTCACAGCATGAACGGTGCTCTGATGTGTCACCTGCAAGGGGAACCCTCAGGAGCAACACTTGCATGGAGCACAGGGGATGCCTACAGGAGTTTACTCTCACATTCCTGGGGAACAGTGCCCGGGAGCTCTCAGGATGGTGGCTCTCAGCAGCACACCTGGAGAGCTTCCTACATCCACTGCCCAGCTCCAGGCTTGGGAAGAGAGGATGGATCTGGCCCTGGAATGTGCTGCCAAGTCGCAGTGCTGTCCATAACATCACCCACACGAACAGCAGTGTGGATTTGTCCTTTAATCACACCCCAAAAGGGTGATGCAGGAACAGGGTGGTGGTGGGTGGTGGACACTCACTGCCCACAGGTTCAGGGAGAGGACGAGAGGAGCACAGGAGAGGCGTCCATGCACGTGCAGATCTGAGCCAACCCTCAAGTCCCCTGGGTGATGGTGCAGAGGGCAGTGCCTCAGCTCTCCTGGGAACTCCCAGAGGCTGGAGCTGGGCAAGGGCTTCAGTGCAGTGTCCTGAGAAATCCCTGGAGGTAGCTGAGCAGGCAAAGACACAGGTCTGTGGTCGGGTTACAAGGAGCTGCCACTGTGGTTGATAAAAGCTCTGAGCCAGCCTCGGTGAGCAGAGACGAGTCCCTGGGAGTGCCATGCTGCGAGCCAGGCATGGAGACACGGGAGCTGCGTGTGCAGGGTCCATGCTGAGCAGTGCTGAGGCCCCAGGGGCTGGACGTGGCCTGGGTGGAGGTGCTGTGTGGGAGAGCCTGTCCAGAGGCTCCTGGGCTGTTAGAATGCCTGGCACAGCTTCATCTGTTCCTCCTGGCGCTGGCTCTGCGGGGACACGGGTTGGAGAGGCTCTGCCTGGGGCCACACAGCCTCCTCCTGGCAGCACCACAGGTGCCAGGGAAATGTTAGGATGGGCACAACAGGAGGGTGGCAGCACTCAGAGCGCTGCTGCCAGGCTGTGAGCACTGCCCTGAGGGGTTACCTGTATGATCTCTATACTGTTGGCAGCAGCCATCAGCCAGGACACAGGGCCCTTGGGTCCCACCTCAATGTCACAGGGCACAGGGGAGCCACTGCGAGAGGGCAGAGAGGGCGTGCAGGAACCTGAGGCGGGGTCACTGTCCTCTAGGAACTGCAGGGGGGACAGCCCGATCTGGAAGAGCAGAAGAGGGATGGACGCACAGCCCCTGTGGGGGACACCCACCCCACCGTGCAGCCTCGCAGCACCCCAGGGCTCCCCAGCCAGAGCAGGACCGTGCCCCCAAATCCTACCGAGTGATAGAACTCGTCACCGGCGGGGTCGATGACCAGCAGCGTCACCTGATCCTCCCGGGCGCGGATCCTGTGCACGGTCTGCTCGTGGTCCAGCCCCTCGATGCTCTCCCCGTTCACCGCCAGCACACGGTCCCCTTCCTTCATCCCCGCCCGCTCGGCCGGCAGCCCCGCATCCACATCCCACAGGAACTGGCCTGCCACAGCGGGGCAGAGGGAGGGGACAGGCTCGCAGAGGGGAACTGGCTCTGCTCAGCCCCGTGTGCAGGTGGGGACAGGGCCCCGTTGCAGGCACGGAGCTGTCAGCTCTTCCCAACCCTCAGAAATGCCTTGCTCCGGTACAAACCGCCCCTCTCAGCCCCCTCACCTACTCCCCCCGAGCTGCAGTCATCCTCCTTGAGCAGGAACCCGTAGCCGGCAGGACCCTTCACCAGGTGCAGCTCCCGGACCTTGAAGGGGAGCCTGGAGGTGTCTGCCAAGGCGGCCGTGACCCGCAGGCCCCGCAGGCGATAAAACTCCTCCACGGCGCTGGATGCCACCAGCAGTGTCACCTTGTTCCCGCTCTGCTTAAGCTGGATGGGAAGCACAGGGTGCTCAGTGACATTCTCAGCCCCATCCCTCACCCCCCATGCCAGGAGCAGGCACCTTTTTGGTGAGCTGCGTGTGGGAGTAGCTCTTCACGCTGTCCCCGTTCAGCTCCAGCAGCCAGCAGCCTGGTGGCACCCCTGCTCTGTCCGCTGGCCCGTCCTGCAGCACCGACAGCTGGAAGGTGCCCTTGGTGCCTGCAGGAGGAGCAGAAGGGACACTGGGGTGAGTGAGGTGCTACAACGGGGAGGCTCGTGGTGGCAGCATCCTGCTTTACCTTCTGGACACGACACACTGAAGCCAAAGCCGCTTTTGTCCCTCGTGACGTGGCAGAGGCGCGGGCGGATGTCATCCGGCAGCAGCTGGGACAGGTCCCTGCCCAGGGATTTGGCTGCTTCGTAGGAGTCACCATCCAGCACCGCCAGCAGAACCTGGTTCCCGCTAGCCTTGATCTTCTGCACCACCTGGAAGGAGCCAGGCTGTGAACCATGAGCAGGCAGCCCTCTGATGGGGCGGGATCAGGGTCCCTGGGGTCAGCAGGGCCCATGCGTCCTCTGTGCCTTCCCATGGGATGCTCCCAGCTTACCCGGAGGTGGTCCATGTGGTCCACGAAGTGGCCATTGACCTGGAGCAGGCGGTCCCCGTCCTGCAGCCCCCTGCGCTGGGCC
Source organism: Chamaea fasciata (assembly GCF_029207755.1). Classification (NCBI taxonomy): domain Eukaryota; kingdom Metazoa; phylum Chordata; class Aves; order Passeriformes; family Sylviidae; genus Chamaea; species Chamaea fasciata. The sequence continues at coordinate 5,278,120 of NW_027094109.1, forward strand.
ACCCCCCCCAGCTCAATCTGCCGGATGACGTGGCCCTGGCAGCCCAGCTCCTCGTGCAGGCAGAAGCCGAAGGTCTCCGTGCTCTCCTTGGTCAGGAGGTAGAAGCGGGGCTCCCCCACGCCCTCGCCATCTGTGTGGGGACACAGCCCGTGAGCAGAGCCCTGCAGGGATCCTCACACAAGTTGTCCACCCCATCCTGGGCTGGGGATCTGCTCATCCCTTCTGTGTTCACCACCCACAGGTCCCCAGTGTGAGAGAGCTCAGGGCCCCAGCAGTGCCCACCACCCCGTGCAGAGACAAGGACACCCTGGGAGAGGAGGGCGTGTATTTACCCGTGTCCTCAGTCAGTGTCAAGGCAGGGTTGTCGATCCCAACTTTGGGGTTAAATTCAAATTTTCTGAAATGATAAAGGGCAGGAGAGGCCACGTTAGTGCAGGATGGCCTTGCCCCTGCCTCCCCCAGCCTTGGGGAGCTTGCTACTCTCAGAATGGGCCAACTGGGGCCTGTGCCTCCTCTTCCTTGGGGAAAGCCAGATGGGAATTCCCTCTTGGACCATTCCCCACATCTCTCCTGAGCCCCAGAAAGCCCCTGGCCAAGGGGAGATCAGCACTTACATGATGGACATCTTGTCTCCCTCGAGCCCTGCAGAGGGAGAGGAGAGGTCAGCACAGGAGGTGGTGGGCTGGGGGCAGACCCCACGCTCTCGAGGACTCAGGGCTTGTCCTCTCTCAGGCTGAGCCTGCCATGCCAGGTGAGGGGGTTTGCCAAGCCCACACAGCCCCCAAGCCCCTCTGTCTCTCAGCACAGGTTGTTCCTTGGCCCTGGCACCACTGTCCTGGACCTGCTGCTCAGGTGCCACGGGCACTCACTACAGGGCCAAAGCAGGGCCAAGCAGATGGGGCTCAGTCCTGGGGGGTCACGGGGCTCTTCAGTGAGGGGGGAGAAGGTTCACCAGGACCCCAGAGAGCTGCTGGAGCCAGCAGAAGGAAACAGAGACCTTCCCCAGCACACAACCCCCATGAAACCCCTCCACACCTCTTTGGGCACAAGGATCCCCAAACCCCGGGAGAGGGGATTCCACCCCAGAATCCCCACGATGAGACCTTTTCCTGCACGCCTCCGGCCTCTCTCCACAGGCTGCCTGGGCTCTGACATTGCTCCACCTGGCAGCAGGGCCTGTGTGTGTGTGGGGAAGGGTCTCCAGAGGATTCCCGGGCACATACCTTTTGTTTGCTTCATGGCTGCAGGGATTGCCAGAGGGAGCAAGGTACAGGGTGAAGTGGCAGGCAAGTGTCCCCGCCTCTTCCAAGACGTCCCAGGTTTAATGGTTAAACAGCCCCGAGTCTCCCCTGCCCTCCCAGCCCCAAGGCACTGCCAGTCGGAGCTGGGAGCAGGGACCAGCACCCCAGGGACACCCAGCTTGGGGACAGCTCCTGGTGGCTTCCAGGGGGTCACACGGGGGGGAAGAGTGACTGGTTCAGCGCTGGAGCAGAGGCGGGCTGCTCCATGGCAGCGCTGTGGGATGGGGAAAGGCAGAACCCTCCACTCCAGCTGCTGGAGGGGTGGCTCTACATTCCTCCCCAGGAAGGGCCCGAAGAGGAGATCAAGTCTTGGTACTAGTGTGCTTCAGTGGAAATAAAGAGGCGCACTTTAATGCTCCCAAAAGATTCACAGACAAGCCCCAATCCTGCTCCCTGCCACCGCTCCGGGCGGGGTGCAGGGGCCGGCTTTCCACAAGCCCAGAAGAGCAAAGTCCCATTTTCTCCTGGCCTGATTTCTGTCCCGTTCCCACACTTCAGCCTCGCCCGCAGATGAGGCTGAGCCCCACACCCCCAGCACCTTTGACAGCACCATCCAGCCAGCATCTCCAGGTAGGTAAGGGCGCAGGGAATGTGCTGCTGGGCACACTTCACTGCCCCAGCCCTGGCTGGTGGATGGGCAGCAGGTTAGAGGCTCCCATCCTGCAGTTTCCCCAGCATTTTCTTGACCTCGCTCTCGACTCGCAGGAATTTGGCTTTCCTCCAGGGATTGGCGGTCTGGCTGCGGCTGCTCTCCAGGTCCTGCAGGAGGAGGGCGAGGTGCTGCCGGACCCGCTCACGGTCCCAGAAGGGCAGGTTCCTCTGCACCACGTTCAGGATGTGGGACCAGTAATCGGAGACGTCGGTGCCCGCCGTGAGGAAAACCAGAGCCCTGACGCCGTCCCGGTCCATGCGCAGGCTGTCAAGTGCCCTCTTGCCATCCTCGCTGATGTCGTTGAAGTAGAGACTGGGAAAGCAGCAGGAGAGACTGGTGAGGGCTGAGGGGAAGGACAGAGGCAGACAGGACAGGGGTCTGTGCGGGCAGAAGGGATGTGGCAGAGCGGACTCACTGCACTTTGTCCAGCGTCTCGTGCCTTTTGGCCACCTCCACCACGCGCAGGGCCGCCGCGTCCGTCAGGGAGTTGTAGCCCAGGTTGAGCTCCTGCAGGTGCTGGTTCTGGGCCAGGTGCTGGGCGATGGCCTCGGCGCCGGGGTCCCCCAGCGCGGTGTGCAGCAGGGACAGCTGCGTCAGCGAGCGGTTCCCGGCCAGCGCCTCGGCCAGGTACCGAGCGCCCTGCTCGCCCACGGGGTTGTTGGCCAGCCTGTGGACACGGGGGCTCAGGGAGTGCCGAGACACGTGGTGGGCAGCCGTGGCAGGGTCATGCAGGGGCGGGGGCTGTACTCACCGCAGGCTGCTCACCACACACTTGTCATGCAGGAGCAGGTCACGGATTTCCTTGCAGGCGTCGGCGCCCAGGCTGTTGAGCTGCAGACTGGTGCAGAGCAAGACACGGGGGGTGACAGGAACAAAATGGCTGTTACCTGTGAGCCCGGCAGCCCTGCCCGCTCCATTTTGCCCATCACCATCCTCCCCGGGCTCCCCAAACTAGGCCACTCCAGGTTTCCTCTCCCAAAGGGAGCACAGTGACACCGCAGCGGAGCATGAGCCAGCAGAGCCAGTGCCAGCAGGAGCAGGGCGAGGGGAAGGGGATGGCGGAATCTTCAGGGGGTGGGTGAAGGTCAGAGGAGGGATCAGGGCTCCATCAAGCCCTCCTGAGCATCTGGAGGAAGGAAGTGCGGCACAGCCCAGCTGCACAGCCCGATCCATCTGTGCCGAGCACGTCTCGCCACCACCTGGGCGGCAGGAAGACCTGCAGCTCCACCAATGTTCTGGAACGTTTGTGGGCACATCTGCACAGCCCAGACTCCCACCTTTGGGACGGCAAACTCCTCACAGAGCTAACGACACGGGCATGCCGGGTAACTTCCCGTAGGGACTCGGGTCTGCCAGGACAGCTGGCAGCCCGCCCAGCCTGTACCAGCTGCAGGGAACTCCCCAAAAATTCCTGCGGGAGGGCGAGCTGGGACTGCAAATCCCAGCATGCAGTGCCCTAGAAAAGCGGCTCAAGGAGTGTTGCATGTTGGAAGCTGTAGTTCCCTAGGTCTGCACTGAGGATAACCATGCCCTTTCCTGAGTTTTCCACACCTGGGCTCCTAAAGCATCCCCGTGATGGGCAGAGGAGAGAAAGAACCCAATTTTTGAGCAGCACCCAAGGGCAGGAGGAGGTGCTACTCACTGGAGAGCTTTGCATCGCAGCAGGACAGGGAAGAGGGTCCTCAAGCTGCCGCTGTCCAGGTTGCAGGAGGTCAGGTTCAGCTCCTCCACCTCGTGGCACGTGGTGCCCATGACAGATGCCAGCACAGAGCACTTGAGAGGGGTCATCTTGACAGAGGAGAGGTTGACAGCACGGAGGGAGCGGACGGCCTCGGCCGTGAAGCGCTCGTTCTGGAACTCGTGAAGGAAGAACAGGTAGTCCATGAGCTCGGAGGGGGGCAGGCCCCTGCGGCCCTTCCTGATCACCGTCTTCTTCATGGCCTGGGCGATCTCAAAGGCCGCCAGGTTCTTGATGGAGCAGCCCAGCTGCTCCAGGATGGCGCGGTTGCGGCGGGACAGGATCCCGCCCATGAAAATGGGGAAGAGCTCGAAGACCTCGTCATCCGGGGCCTCATCGGGGTGGCGCATGGGGCCCTCCACACCCAGGATGCTGGAGTTGATCTGGTCCAAGACGTCGTCGTTGTAGTAGTCCTCCTCTTTGAACAGCTCCTCTGCCATGGTGTGGGCAATGGCGTCCCTGTCCTTGCCGCTCACCCGGGAGAAGTAGCGAGGGAAGATCTTGAGCAGGTTGAAGAGCACGGGGAGGAAGCGCAGGGGCAGCACCTTGGAGACGATGTTCACAACCACAGCCACGTCTTCGCTCACCTTCCCGATGACCTCCGACAGCTCCTTGCCCACTCTCTGGGCCAGGGTCTTCTTCTCGCCCAGCACCACGTAGAGGGCTGCCAGGTACTCCTGCATGGCGGGGATGGTGAAGACAAAGGTGTGCTCCTTGCCCGGCTGCACGCACGGGCTGAGGAAGAAGCGGAAGACGTCGCTGCGGAAAATCTCCAGGAGGTTGAGCTCGCTTTCAGTCTTCATCTCCACCTCGAAGCACTGCCGCAGGTCCTCCTCGGAGAAGCAGGTCTTGCGGGACATCACCCCCTCGTAGGCCAGCTTGCCCACTGTCTTGGCCACGTACTTCATCATGGAGATGTGGGTGGGGTCGGTGCTGTCCAGCACCTCCCCGCTGAAGTTGAGCCTCAGGAAGCTGGTGTAGATGCCAGTCAGGGTCTGGCTGGGAGGAACCGTCCTGGTGAAGTAGAGGAAGTGCAGGGTGGTGCACACCAGCCAGCAGTAGGAGGGCAAGAAGCAGGCGGCCGTTATCTGGTTGTGGCGCTCCAAATTCCTCGACAACATCTCCACCAGGTTCTCCTGCTCTGCTGAGGCGCGATCCTGGCTTTCCTCTCCGGAGCAGCCGGGCTGGCTCAGACGCATCTGGAAGTAGAGCTTCTGCAGGTTGGTGTCGGAGAAGCCGCAGATCTCGGCGTAGCGTCCCACGTACTTGCCGGGGATGCGGCGCACGGCCGAGGGGCGCGTGGTGACGATGATGCTGGCCTGGGGACACAGGGGTGGAGGAGTCTGGGGATGCTCAGCAGGGCACAGCCCACAGAGAAGTGCACTGGATCACCCCATCCACAGGTTGGCGTTCACAAAGCTGCTGCACAAAGGGCGCTGGATCAAACCTGGCCCAGGCAGAGGGGACAGAAGAACTTACCCCATTCCCTCCTGGACGTAAATAAAGTCTGGAAGATCACAGCCTTCCTTACCTTCCCAGGCCTCCCCAAAGATCCCACATGAGGCCACCTTGGCAAGTCCCTCCAGGAGCAGAGGCTGCCTGCTTGCTCCCAGCCAAGATGGACTGCAAATAATTATCCCAACAACCCTGTGATGCCTCAGGGCTCACCCCCAACCTTTTCCCAGCACAAAGGAGTGCAACACTCACCTCGGGCAGGAGGTATTTCCGCAGCAGGTTGACCACGATGGCAGAGGGAGGCACGGGCTCGTTGGGGTCACAGCACAGCTCCGTGCCAGCCAGGCGGAAGTCCAGGTTGAGGCGCTCCAGGCCGTTGAGGATGAAGAGCACCCTGAGGTTGGAAGCCTCCAGCACCGGCACCACGTCCCGGAGGTGCTGGTACTTCTTGGTGATGAGGTGCCTCAGGGACACGTGGGCGTGGCTGTGGGACAGGTCCTCGCAGGAGAAGGGGATGACCAGCTCGAAGCGGGGCAGGCGGCCGTGGCACCAGTCCACCACCATCTTCTTGATGAGGGTGCTCTTGCCCGTGCCCACGGTGCCGTAGAGCACCACGTTCTTCACCTGCCGCCCGCAGGCGTCCACGTCAAAGAGCTTGTGGAGGCTGATGACCTTTCTCCGGGGCTGCTGGAGCTGGTTCTGGATGGTTAAATCAGGGGAGGGCTTCAGAATCTCCTCCAGGGAGCTCTCCCGGATCACTGGGTCCACGTGGACAGCATCCAGCGAGAAGGAAGGGCCGAACTGCCTCTCCTCATTGGGCTGGTGGCTGAACCACGCAGACAGGCTCTTCTGGTGCTTCTTGATGGCACCTGGAAGGAGGAAGGAGTTGGACATGACGAGGGCTTCTCACTGGCAGGGGACTGGGGGAGTTGCCTGCCCCAAGCCACTGCAGAGAGGGGACAGCCCCCAGTTATGGGGAACCCTCACACTGCCCAGGAGAGCAGCTGCCCCCACCCCACTGTGTAGGACCCTCCCTCCACACCAGAGCTGCAAACTCACCAGAAGTGGCCACGTTCCTCAGTGGGGACTGACCATGGCGAGAGGAGCCGGGCTGGGCAGAGCTGTCCTGGGAGTCTCCCTGGAGAGAGCGAACACAGCCCCTGCAGGAGGAGGGACAGTGTCACGGGGAGCAGCTCCAAACCCTGCCTGGGGCGGGGTGGGCAGATCACAAGCGAGGCTGTGGGAAGTGCTGAGAGGAGCCAGCTCACCCCTTCCTTCCCCCACACCACGGGAGAGCGCAGGGCCAGGGTGGGGGCACGGCTGGGAGGTGATGGCACGTCAGCAAGCCACGGGCTGTGCATCCCCAGAAAACCCGTGGAGAGGCAGAGGAGGTGGGCCAGAGTCAGAGCAGGCAGGGAGGTGGGTCTGGGTGTTTTTCTAGGTGGAAGCAAAGCAAAGTGTCCCTGGCGCCAAGGCTCAGCCACCCAGGTGCTGTGGCAGAGAGCCCAAACCGTGTGACACTGACTGTACCTGGGCAGGGAGATGCTGCTTGTGTGAAGGACCTTCCTGAGGAAACACCGGCCTGCAGGACCTGGTGGGGAGGAAGAATGGTCAGGGATGGGCCTGTCCAGCCCAGCAGGGGCCATCCACCCACCCAGGGGCCATCCAGGACCCCACCCAGCCCGCTGGCTTCACACCTGGCTAAGGTGCCCCACACCCCTGCACCGCTGGGGAGGGCTGAGAGCGCAGCTCACCTGGCACGGCGGCAGCACACACAGACACGCCGCGGGTCCCCCTGCTCCCTGCCAGGCACCGCGGCAGCCGCGCCCAGCTGCCCCAGGGCAGGCAGCTCTGGCACCGCATGGCCCGGGACATCCTCCACCTGAAACACAGGCCGGGTGGGTGAGGGGCTCCGGGGGTGCTCAGGGGGCTGTGGGGATGGATGTGGGGCAGCACAGCCCTGCCCAGCCTTACCTGTCCCAGCAGAACCGGCTGTGCTGGCGCTGACTCAGCTCCGCCCCGGCTCAGCAGGGTGATCCTCCGGGAGCACGGGTGGTGCTCACAGCCCCCAACATCCCGGGAAACTGAGGCAGGGGGGGAGAAAGAGATGAGCAAACCCCAGGAGAGCGGAAGGGACGCTCACTCACACTTCCCACAGACCACGCTGTTTCCAGTCCCTTTTAATGCGACCCAGATGGAGAAACCGAGGCACAGGGACGGGGGCAGGGGAGCTGACCTTGAACGCGGGTGCCCCGACCTCGGTGCAGGAAACAAACCCCACTGCGCCCCACCTTCCCAGCCCCTTCCCAGCCCTTCTGCTGAGCCCAGGGCCCTGTGCTGCCGTCCTGCTGCTGAACCCTTCCGGGGACCCCTCTGGGACCCCCGTGGCGCTGGTGGCAGACGTGCCCTGGCTCCCTGTGCCCTCCCCGCTCCCCGGCGAGGCCATGGGACAGGAGCCCGGGCCGGCGGCGGAGCTGGCACCGAGCGAGGCGGCAGCCGCGGGGTTACCTCGTCCAGCAGGATTCCAGCCGGGAAAGCCGAGCCGGCCGTGCCTGAGCTGCCGGGCTCACGGAGCACAGCCCGGAGCTGCCCATCCGCCTCCTGCCATGCCTGTCCCGGGCACGGCTCCGCTGCGGAGGCGGCCGCTTGTGCAGGCAGAACTTCCTGCAACGCCATCCCGCCCTGTCCCGCCCCGCGCCCGGCGCTCGCCAGCTCCCCGAGCAGGATGGGAGAGCGCCTGGAGGCTGCGAGAGATACCCGCACCCTCCTAAACTGCCCAGGATCGGGGGGAGCTGCGATCTTACCAGATGTGCTGCGAGGCGGGGATGTCCTCCGGGCACATCTGGCGGCTCTGCGTCCGCAGCTGCTGCCCGGCTGTGCAACTGCAGCCCGCAAGGATGAGTTCTGCTCCGGAGAGAATCCCTCCCCACGAAGGAGCCGGGGGAGACTGTGCCGGCAGCGCCTGGTCGCGCCTGTTTGACACACGTGATGCTCACACAAACACGCACACCTGTACCTGCCCTCTCGCTGCTGGCAGATCCGCTCTGGCCACCCAGCAGGGGACAGCTGTGTCACTGGGGCCACACACGCTCTCTTCTCAGTCCCTGGATGCTGTTCCGGGAGGTGCCAGCCCACCCAGGGGTGCTGGGACTGAGGGGTCACACCTGGGTAAGGCTTCCAGGCCGTATTTGCATCCCAAATTCAACACTCCCCATCACACGTGTGCCCTGGAGGCTCTCAGGAAAGGGAGACATCCAGTCAGTACACTATAAATATAAGTTTTATTGATGTGTGAAATCCAACAAGTACAGCTGGCATCTCGGAAACACCGACACAAACCGCAACGATCTCCTCCTGCCCAACAGCTCCCGGGACTCTCTGGGCACAGCAGCAAAGCTGGCACCTGGCACCCCGTCCCTGCGGGGCACTTACCTGCGTGTGCAGCCCAGCCTAGAGAGCCCAGGGCCTCACCTCCACCCTGCCTGGTTCCTGCCAGGCTGCGGCTGTGGGCAGCAGTGCCCTGGTCCCCCTTCACAGCCTCCTCCCAGCATGGCAGAAAGACCTGGGCAAACGCCACCCGGAGCAGCTGCCACAGCAGAGCTGTGCCAGCAGAGTGCCTCGGCCTTTCCACTGTTACCTGCATCTGATTTTGGCAAGCTGCCCCAGGGAGGAGGCAGCTCACACCTGTAGGCTTGTGGAAGTGTGAGTTTCAATGCCTGCACTTCTCTGCCTGGTGCCCCCCTGAATCACATGTGGCCCCTGTCCAGCCTCCTCTGCACGTGTGGACATGGTGAAGGCTGGAAAACCACAGGGGCCAGCGTGGCAGGGACAGGACAAATGGTGTCCACACACAGTGAGAAGGAAACACTGTTTTATTGCCTGATTTGGGAGAGGGGTGAAACCCTGGGAGAAGCCCCATCCCCTGTTATAGCCCAGTCTCCCCTCCAGCCAACCCCAGCCAAGTGATGAAGTGTTTGCTCTTCTTGTGCGTGTGACAAAGGTGGCCTGGACATGCATGGAGGTGAGTGGCCATACCCCTGGCTGTCACCACGGCACCTGGGAGAGGCAGAACCTGACACAGCCAAAGGGGCTGAAGCAGTTTTTGGTGGGTGGAGGCTCAACCGGTGTTCCCAGGCAGCCAGAGCCACAGCTTGAACCCCACCCTCATCCACTCAAAGTGCATCACAAGGGGCAGGAGAGGAGAGGGGGTGTGGGGGAGAAGCCTGCTCTCCTCCATCACACTCCTCCTGATTATCCAGCCGCGTTCTCTCGTGGGTCTCCTGCAGCCAGAAGCACCCACGGCTCCGCTTCCCTGCTCTGATAAAGTGCGTCCTTGCTGCTTCCCTAAGGGCCCCCTGGAGCAGGATGGCTGCACCCCGTCCCTCTGCCATGCCTGGGCAGAGAAAACCCCTCCTGCCCTGCTCCTGCAGGGCAATAAACCCCGGCGTGCTCAGCCCTGCCACGCCAGCCTGGGGGCTCAGTGCAAACGTGCTTCTTCTCCTGCATTTCCTGCACCTTCCGCCACCTCTGGGACTGTCCTTGAAGAGAGGCAAAGGTCAGTGGCACCTTGGCTCAGTTCGGGCAGCACAGAGGGTGCCTTTGCCCTGCACCACGTCCCTCCTCATCAGCCCCTTCACGCCAACACATTCTCTTGTGTCCTGCTGCCCCGGGGACGAGCAGCCTGCCCCATCACCCCACTCCCCAGAGCCCCTGCCCAGCTCGGGGACAGCCATCCTGCAGCTCCAGGGTTTGTCCTGGCCCTCTGCCCCGCAGTGGCCACATACCTGGTCAGCTGGGACACTGCAGTTCACGGGTGCAGGCTGTGCTGAGCCCTCCTGGACATCCCGGGCAGGCTGGGCCCACCATGGGAGCCACCTGCCCTGGCAGTGTCACTCCAAGCTGGGGAAGCCTGTTCCAGCACAGCCTGGTCAGCAAAGCCTTCCCTGCGTGTGGGGGACACGGGCAGTGGCAGTCACTGGCGCCTGCTGGTAGCCCCTCCACTCCACACACCAGTCCACCTTGTCCTGGTTCTCCTGGGAGGGGTGGTGGCCCTGGCTGTGATAGCACGGAGGTATCCAGGTGTGCAGGGCACAGCGCTGGGGACGGCAGCACCTCCAGGGGGCAGAAGACAGGACCCACCACGAGAGCCCCAAAGGCCAGGGAGGAGGCAGGAGCTGCGCAAAGCTGCCCCACTGACACCTCCTGCATCCAGGGAAAAGCCTCAGCCCAGCAGAGCACGCTCTGTGCTGGGCCAGGCTTAACTAGCCCCAGCCCAAGCGCAGGACAGAAGCAGGGCATCAGTCCCATCAGCTCCCAGGGACAAGGAGATGGAGAAGGGTGACAGCCCCACATCCCCCAGCTCCCTGCCCATCCAGGCACCTCGTGCAGGCACAGGGACTGTCCCCCACTCCTCTGTGCCCCTGAGGCTGTGGTTGGCACCACTGCAGCTGGCACAGCTCCACTGCAGAGCATGAAGGGAGATCCAGGAGCAGAGGGGAATTTTTGTGAGGGATAGTGAAAAGTCAGACAGCAGCTCCTGGGGAAAACCCCGATGCTCAGCATGGAAAGGGCAGCAGGGTGTGTCCTGCTTGCAGACCCTCCTCTGTGCAGGAGAGCCCCATGGCCAAACATTCCTCAGTGCTCTCCAGGCAGGGGAAACTCAGCTTTGCTGAGGGCCCAGCATCAGTGTCAGGCCAGCCAGACTCTGCTGTGCAGCCCCAACCCAAGCCAGCAAAACCAAAGGTCAGTCTCCAGGATTCTGCTGGAATCTGGCGTTTGCCCTGCAATCCCTGGCTGCTCAGAGTGCCAGGAGCAGGATCCCCCAGCATGACCTGAACCAGGGCCAGCCTGCCAGGGTGGGGCAGGGCTGCCTCCCCCACATCTGTGCTTGCCAAAAACCTGCAGGTTCCCGTGTCTGTGGGTGACAAGTGCAGCCCGGTGCCAGCAGTGCCAGCACACCCACGGAGCCTGTGCTGTGCAGGTAAGCAGGGTGCTGTGTTCCCAGCACAGCAGCACGTGCGGGTGCCCCACCAGCTCTGGGCTCAGCTCAGTTCCTCTGGAGAGCCAGCAAGGCGCTGAATCGCCTTCCCTCTGCAAGGTGTGTGACTTTGGAGCAGCCACCAGAGCCACGAGCTGAAAGGGACGAGCCAGACTTTTCCTGGAACCAGTCACAAAGTGCAAAAGCCTTCCCAGTGTCCGGGTCACCCGCTGCAAACAAACCACTCTGGGATCTCACCTGGTTTCCAGTTCAGGCACTGCTGGGACCCCCCCTCTGCACAGTGTCACCCTGGGGGGCTGGCACTGTGACAGGCCGGGTGTCCTTGGCATCCCCTCCTTGCAGAGTCGGTGCTGAGCGAGGCTCGTCCGCCCTGTCCTGCTGAGACAGCCCCAGAGGTGCTGGGGGAAGAGAGGCTGCAGGGGAAGGGCTCAGGGCCAGCTCTCCTCCTGCAGCAGAGGCTCCAGTGATGACACAGCCCAGCCCAGCCCTGTTTTTCCAGCCTCCTGGCACTGGCGGGGTGTGGGAGCCCAGATCCTCCTTGCTCCATGCAAGGAACCAGTCACTTGTGTCCGTGTTGGTTGATTTGGTTCAGACCCTCTTGTCTCAGCCCCCAGAGACAACAGGGACTGAATGTGAGACTCCCGAAGGTCTGAGAACACTGCCCTGCTCCCACAGAGCCTGGTTTGAAGATTCCATCTCTGAGGAAGGTGTCCCAGCAGGAGCCTGAGATGGAGCCCCAAGTCCTCCTCTGCCTGCTGGCTCCCTTTCCCCTCCATGAAGACTGGGATGCAGTGGGGTTTGTGGGGAAAAAAAAACCCAAAAAGAAAAAGAAAGAAAAAAGGGAAAAGAGAAGGAGGATTTGCACAGAAAGGAAAGGGGGATGCAGCAATCTCTGTGGCTACGGCGACAGGAAACACTAAAGCCTTGTGCAACTTCACCTACGGCACCTTTGGGCTCTTCTCAGCCCTGACTCACGCGCTGCTGGCCAGGACGAGGAACGGGGCCGCCAGCTGCCCTTCCAACTCTGCAGCTGTCTCCTCCCAGCCCAGCCCCAGCCCGCTGCTCCCCCTGCACGGAGCAGGCTCCTCCCAGCCGTGCTGGGCACAAACCTCCTGGGCAGGACTGTCCCCGGGGTCCCCAGGGCAGCGCCAGGCAGGGACAACAAGAGGGGTCCCCAAGCTCCGTGGGGCTTGTCAGTCCTGGAGGGGAGGGCGGCACATGCCAGGGCTGTACAAAACGTTTTGCAATGAAGAGTGTGTGGAAAGGTTAAAACAGTTCCGAGATGTCTCAAAACCCTTCTCGACTGAGCCAGGCCTGGCTGGCACCTCCCAGTGCCTCCGCCACGGTCCGGGACCTGCAGGAGCACCGTGTCCATCTGCAGAACATCTCTCACAGCAGGCCAGGCCCGGGAACGGCACCGGGGCCCCACGGCCCCTTTATCTCTCAGATTTGACCTTGTACCTGAGCACCAGGTAAGCCAGGAGCCGCAGGATGACGAAGAAGATGCCCAGGATGAGGAAGTCCAGGTAGAGCTTGGCCTCCTCCACATCCAGCTCCTGCAGGATCTTGATGGGTTTTTGGAAAGGGCAGAAGTCCTCGAGGCACTCCAGGTCCTCGCGCTCCATGGCGTAGATTGTGAGGATGACCCCCTCGAAGCCGTACCTAGGGCAGAGCACACCCCGAGGGTCACCAGGGCCCCAGGGGAGCCCAGGACAGGAGCTCTGGCCAGAGCTGGGGGCCCACCTGACATAGGAGACGTAGGAGCTCCACTGCAGGTAGGTGGGGATGGTCTTGAAGCTGACGAAGAAGCCCGAGAAGAGCAGCACGGGGATGGCAGTGACGGGTCCCACAAAGGTGGCCACCTGGGGAGCAGAGCCACTGCGGGTCACGGCCCTGCCTGCCTGTGGGCGGCCCCTTACCCCAAATTGTCACAGAGCCCCTCACGACTCTCCGCAGAGCAGGCAAAGCCCCGCCAGACCTGCAGGGAGGTGGAAGCAGCCCCGATGAGCAGCCCCAGGGACTGGGCCACCAGGGCGGTGGCGGTGGCCAGGGCGGAGAAGAGCAGGAAGCGCGTGGCCTCGGGGGGCTGGCCCGTCATCCAGTACACGATGCTGCAGTAGGCGATGGGGCAGATCACCTGCAAGGGGACACACACGGCACCCTGCTGGCCCCACGGCCATCCCCACCCCACAGAGCCCTCCACGGCCAGCCTGGGGCACTGGGCAGGGAAGGGCTGTGCCCAGCACGGCACATCAACACCAGGGTGGCGGCTAAATCCATGGAAAGCTCACCTGGAAGGGCACGTCTGCCATGGTCTTGGCCAGGTAATAGGCTTTGAGGCTGTACCAGTAGTTCAAGTGCTCCCTCAGGAATACGGTCATCTCCTGGGGGACTGCAGGGAAATGAGGAGTGAGCAGCCAGAAATTCTCTGCCCCGGGGTGCTCCAGCCCCCCTCTGGCTCCCCAGCACACACGCACTGGAGCAGCCTGACTGCTGGGAGCAGCGTGGGGGTTCTGGGGCAAGGAGCGGCTTACAGGTGAGGATGGTGGGCATGAGGGCGGCGAACATGAGGAAGAGCATGGAGAAGAAGAGGAAGCCGGTGTTGTTGAAGACCTTGCCCGCGTCGTTGCCGATGTGCAGGTAGAGCAGCCCGATGAGCACCCCGATGCAGATGTGGGACATGAACCGCAGGTGGGTCAGCACCTGCAGGCACGGGGGGGGGGCTCAGCACCCCAAAATACATCCCAAGGGAGCAGCAGACAGCTCATTTAACTCCTTGTCTCTGCCTGCCCCCAAAGAGCCCGAGCCCTGGCCCACCCTCCCCTGCCCTCACCGTGTCCCTCAGGATGCAGACGAAGGTTCTCTTGAACAGGATGCAGAACTGAGTCGAGGTGCTGGTGGCAAACGTGTGGCTCTCGATGTGATCCACATCCTGCAGGACCACAGGGCCACGGTCAGGCTCACACCACGGGGCCCCTGCTGGCACGGGAGGCTCCTCTGAGCCCCCACTCACCGTCCCACATGTTGGGCACGATGAATCTGCCTTGTCAGGGCTGCTCTTCTTCTCAGCCATGGTGCACATCCCGTTCTGGACAGCGCGGAACAGGACGGGGTTGAGGTCCCCATACTCTCCTGAGGCCACCTCGATGACTGTGGAGCAGGACAGGACCCCTGAGAGGTGCTGAGGCAACCAGCACCTAACAGGAAGGGCACAGGCATCTCCCTTGGGCAGCCCAGGCAGCCCCCAGGGCTTGGGCACTGGTTTGGACCCTCTGCTGCGGTAGGGACACTCACTGAAGTCAGCGGGGTTGTGGTATGTGGGGCAGTGCAGGCCGAGCCCCTTCAGGTAAGGGATGAGGTTGGTCACGACGCCCTTGAAGATGCACTGGCCCTGGCTCAGGATGTAGAGCTGCAAGAGAAAGCCGGGATGTGGCAGGTGCAGGGCAGCCAGGGCACTGTCACCCACCCCTGCCCCCCTCCCTGTGCCAGGGGGACACAGGCCACCCCTGCCAGACCCCGGCCACACAAGGCCCAGGACAGATGCCTGCAGCCCACCCCTGCCAGGGCCTCTCTCCTGGGTCTTGGGGCCAGAGGGATGCTGTCCCAGCCCAAACCTTGTCGAACATCTCGAAGAGCTTGGCGCTGGGCTGGTGGATGGTGCAGATGATGGTGCGCCCACCCTGAGCCAGGGACCGCATCAGGGACACCACCTGGAAGCAGGAGGCACTGTCCAGGCCGCTGTGGCCACGCAGGATGGGGTGGAGGAGAAAGAGACAGCAGAGAGAGAAGGGCAGAGTTGAGAGGGGGAGAAGAACATCCTAAAGATGCCCCCCACTTGCCTCCCCTCAGATCGATGCAGGTCAGCCCCAGGGCACGGTCCCATCCAGGCTCAGGTGGGCACCAGAGGGACTGGCCATGCCAGCAGGGGCAGCCCAGCCGGGCGGGCAGTGCTGGGAGCCCCGTGGCCTCACCTGGTGGGCTCATCGAAGAACATGACGGGCGGGTTGTTGACCAGCTCCAGGGCGATGGCCAGGCGCTTGCGCTGCCCCCCCGACAGGGAGCTGGTGCGGGTGTACGAGCACTCCAGCAGCCCCAGGGCCGTCAGGATCTCATTCACCTGTCACACAGCCAAGGGTTTTCGTGGACTTTCATCCCATCCCTGCCGCCTGCCTCCACCCTTGCCATCCCCTGCTCCCCTTGTCCACACCTCGGGGAGAGATGAGGGGGTCTGGGCCCACCCTCCTCGGCACTTACCAGTTCCTTCTTCACCTCCTGCTTCTCGCTCAGCTTCAGGTTAGCAGAGACCTGCAGGGAGAGGAGGGCCAGGGAGACACGACTGTCAGATGGAGGGAACAGAGCTGGCTGCACCATGGTTCCACCCCAGTCCGCTCAGGATGAAGGGAGCACGGGCAGCAGGCTTTTGTTCCCACATCCCAGAGCCCTTGGAAATGCCTGATGTCAGCGTGGGCTCAGTGCCCACGAGGAGACAGCCCACAGGACGTCCCCCGGCGCTCACCATCATGGCCTCGAGCACGGTGAGGTGTGGCAGCAGCATGTCGTCCTGCATGATGTAGCAGGACATCTTGCGGAAGGTGCGCAGGTCCCGCGGCCGCCCGTTCACCAGGATCTGCCCCTTCATCCCGGTCTCCCTGCAGGGCAGAGGGAGGTGTGGGGGAATGCAGCACAGCCCTGCACCCCCAGCCCCGCTGGCTGCCCCCAGCCTCACCTGTAGCCGGCCAGGATGTTCATTAGGGTGGATTTCCCAGCTCCCGAGGGGCCCATGATCCCAATGAGCTCCCGCTGGCAGAACTTCCCCGACAGGCATTTGAGGAGAGTCTTGTACCCTGGAGGGAGAGAGCAGCAGGGTTTAGCTTCTGAGAGCAGCTACAGGGACTGGATGCCATCCCAGCACCTGGGGCACCTCAGGACCTCCATGTGCTGTGCCAGGGGCCGGGTGTGCCTGGAGGTGTCTCCATCAGCACCCCCAGCAGGGCTATCCCACAGCAGCTGTCACCTCCAGCACGATCCCTGCCCCTGGGCCTGGGCTGATCCCACTGATTCCTGGTGCTGAAGAAGCTCCTGACCTGGATCACAGCAAAGACCAGGGAAATCCCTGGGTCAGGTCACAGAGCTGCTAAGGAAGATTACCAGGCTGTGACACTGGTCCTGGGCATGTCTTCAGATGCTGATCCCTAAGGCCGGGGGGGAGGGACAGCGGGGAGCGGGGCAGCACAGGGCAGGCACAATTCCCAATCCGGCTCTTGCCTTCATTGGCATTCACGCTGTGGCACCCGGCAGCAGCCACTGCTAATCAGACCTGGAATTATCTCTGCTTTAAACGCGGCTGATTAGCATTTTCTGGCAGAAGGAACATGATGTGTCGGGAGCAAGGAACAGGCGCAGCCTCGGGCTCTCAGGAGCTGGCCCTGAAACGGAGCCGTGGCCGGGCAGCAGCGGGGCAGGGGGGTGATAACACCACGGACCGAGCCTGAGCATCCCCCTGATGGAATTGTGTCCCCCCTGTGCCCCACGGGGACAGCCGCTGTGGGGCAAGGGCAACAAATCCAAGCTGGGCCGACCCCAAGGACAGACCGCTCAGTCCCACCTCACCGGGGGAGCCCTGTGGCTCGACCCTCCCCAGGGAAGGTCATCCAGCACCGTGAGCCCCCCGTTCCTCCTCGGCACCCCTCGGGGTGAGGAGCCCGGAGGCAGGAGGGGGTCCCGCGGGCAGAGGGGCGGCCAGGGGAGGGCGGGGGGCTGCGCAGGGTGGCCGGGGGCGAGCAGGGCCGGTAGCCCCGGCAGCCCCGGCAGCGCGCACGGCTCCGCACCGCGCATGCTGCTCACGTCGGCGCCACTGCAGCTTGCGCAGCGGTTACTCACGTTCATTGACTGCCAGTAACCTCCTGCCTCAGCACAGCGGGGCCGGCCGGAGCTGCGGGATGTGGCCAAAGCCGCCGAGTCCCCCCGCCAGCTCTGCCGGAACGCGGGGAGAAAAGCGTCCCTCCCACCGCCAGCCCCGGGACCCCCGGACCCCTCGGCGTGCTCCCACCGTGTCCAGCCGCCCGAGCCTTTCCCCGTCCCTCCCCGCAGGGCACTGGCCCGCTGGCAGGCAGCCGGTTCCCTCCTGGGTGCTCCAGCACAATCCGCCCTGGCGGACCCGCGGCTGTGCCGTGGATGCTCCCGGGATGCTCCCTCAGCACCCCGGATAAACAGGGAGGCATGATCCCGGCAGAGGTCGGGGCTGCTCCCGCCGTGTTCAGCGCCTCGGTCTCCCGAGCTGCAGAGCCCGGGGACGGGGACAGGCCCCATCCGGCACTCGTGGCTGCCAGGGCCCCTCAGCGAGCAGCCCTGTGACCTCGGGCCCCGCTCATCCCCGCCTGCCTTCAGCTTCTGCAGATCAGCTCACCCTCCATCTTATCGGGCTGCCTGATTGGCATCCCATTAACTGAGAGCGCTAATTAAAGCAGACTACCACCCACCAGCCGCCATCTGCCTCCCCTCTCCCCTCCCCGAGCTCTCGGCCGGAGTGACACACAGGGAAGGGAGCCAGGGCCTCGGCTGCACAGGGAGAGGAAAACCCCCCCCAAACCACACCTTCTCTGAGCTGGGGGGTCTCCTGCTGCATCCCACACAGCCACCACACCCCAAACAGCAGTGCTGGGCAAACCCATCGCATCCCATCCCTGCCGGCTGCCCCGGGATATCTGCCCCGGCCAGAGGCTTCCCTGGAATGCGCTCTGCCTTCTCCCGGCATTGCACAGCGCAGGCACGCAGCATCCGCTGCGGGACACGAGCCTTCCCTCCTCCTCCCACGGGCTCCCAGAACAAACAACCAGCCACAAAGAGCCCCTGGCACCCGCACAGGCCAGGGTGAGATCATGGCATGCGGAACGGGAACGGGGTGCGAGAGCCCTGCAGGTCCCCTCCCCTCCCTGCCCTTCCCCACCCGCCCGCTCCTTCCTACCTCTCTTCCTCCACCAGGATCCCTCCCGCACGGAGTAGGACAGGTCGATGAACTCGATGTTGACAGCCGAGCGCTTGGGGAGGTGGGAAAACCTCTGGGCCTCTGTGATGTGGTTCTCCACCTTCTTCAAGTGGGTGGTGAGCAGCGGGGCGTCCTGGGGGCCGGCGTGGCACACCGTGTCCTCCAGGGCGATGGAGACGCAGGCGGGATCCATGCCCTTCTCCGCCATCCTGCCGCTCTGTGGGGAGCGCACGGGGCTCGGCTCGCAGCGGGCTCCCTCTCCCAGGCACTGCAGGGACCAGCCCACAGCCAGTCCCGTCTCTCCTTCTCCTGCTGGCTCCGGGCCGCGCTGTCCCCTCCGCCCAGCTGCGGCCGGCATCCACATCTGGCTGCGGGGATGGAGCCAGCCAGGCACGCCAAGCCTGCGCCCAGGGGCTCAGGGCGAGCAGCGGCAGGATTTTGTGCAGCTCCACAGTCAATAATTCATGCACCTCCTGCAGCTTGGTCCAGCTCAGCTCCCCCCAGTCCCGGGGCTCCCTGCCCCGGTCCCGTTTGTCCCGGTGCGTGCAGGGTGGGAGGTGGCGGAGCTGGTGTCCTGCCCTACGCCCGGATGTCCCCAAGGACTCCCCAGGAACCAGCCCTGCCCTGGCCTTAGGGAACGCAGGGATGAAATCCTAAACGAGCAGGTTATTCCAGCTGGTTCCTCGGGCAAAGCGCGCCACGCTCGTGGGGCAGAGCAGTCCTGGATACATCAGACCCTCAGATGGTGCCTGGGGTCCCCTGGGCGTGCTGGGAGAGCCTTAAGAGAACAAGGAGGGGGCTCTGCTGGTGCCATTCCCTCTCTGCCTTCCTTGGCTCATCATTTCACCTTCCGGGCTCTTCCAGCACAGCCTCGGAGGCCAGGCCGGCACGGAGCAGGGGCCGTGACGCTGACACACCTGCCCCAGCCCTCTCCTGCCCGCAGTGCTCCACAGCCGGCTGCAGCACAGCCGGGCTCCTCGTGTTTCCGCTCGGCTCGGCGGCTCTGCGGTGCTGCTGAGCCCAGCAGGGCGGGGAGCACTCTGACCGCGGCTCTCAGAGCCTGGGAGGGGGTCGGGGATCCCCCCGGCAGCACCAAAAGGAGCTCGGGCTGTGCCTGAGCGGGCTGTGCCCTGCGCCCATCTCCCCTCCCAGGCCGGGGTCCCACCGCCCGGCTAACCTACATTCGGCGGGGCTGCGGGCAGCGGCTCGCTGCGGCTGCAGCGCGCACACCCGGCCCCTGCCAGGGGCGGCCGGATGCCGGGGGCTGCGGGAGATCCCCCCAGCCCACCCCTGCCGCAGGCACATCCCGCTCAGGGCTGGAAGGAAGCCAGCCCAGCCCCGGGGAAGGAGGGGTGGGGGGATTCCCAGCCCGCGGGTGCCCTCCCAGCATCCGCGGGGTGCAGGAACGGGGGGTTCGGGGGTGCTGGTGGGGGGCAGCGGGCTCGAAGCGCCCTCGGGCTCACCTTGACTCCTCCGGCTGGGCGTTCACGGAGCGCTAAATCCCGCAAGCGGCTCTGGGCGGCTTAGCCCAGCCCCGAGGCGCGGGGTGGGGACGGGAAGGCTTTGGCCGAGGATGCTCTTCCTTCATCCCTGCTCCCCGCCGGCCCCCTCCATCCCCAGCCCCCCCCCCCCGCCACCCCCCGGCCCCGGGGAGGCTCTCGGCTCTCCCGCACGCTCACCTGGCAGGGTGCGGGGCGGCGGCTCCGCTCCCGCAGCGCCCCCGCCTCGTTTCCTCCGCAGACAAAGGGGCGATGCCCGGGGGGCTCGGCCGGGCTGGGGGCGGCTCGGTTCGGCTCGGTTCGGCGCGGCTGCGGTGCTCAGCGCCGGGATCCGGGCTGGGCGCTGCCCCCGCGGGTGCCCGGCCCGGGTCTCCTCCCCATCCCTCCGCGGGGCTGGGCGGGCTGGGCGGGCGGGGGGCGCTCCGGCCCCAGCCCCGCAGTGGCTAGTAGAAACCTCGCAGTGGCTAGTAGAAACCCCGCAGTGGCCAGCAGCCCCCCGGGCCGGGCTGCTCGGGGGCGCCCCTCTCCGCCAGCCCCGCGGCCGGTGCTGCCGGGCGGGGAGCAGGATGGGCGGCAGGATGGATGGATGGATGGATGGATGGATGGGCTGCCCGGGCGGGCAGCGCTGCCAGGCAGCGAAAAAATCCTCTTAAAGGGACCGGCCTAATTTCCTCTCGCTGCCTGCCAGCAGGCCCTGAGCATCCCTGAGCACACGCCTGGGGTTTGGCAGCCCTGCCTCTGCACCCCAGTGCCGGCTCCCATTGGCACCTGGGGCACAGCCCCCGCGGCTCCCCCCACCGCCCCCTCGGCCCAGACCCCCCTGAGGGAGCCCAACACACCCTAACCCCACTCCTGCCCCTCTCAGGCCTGCACAGACCCCTGTGCAGACCCCCCAACACGGGCACGGGGTGCAACCAGGGCTGCAATGGCTGGGGACAGCCAGTGGGGTGACAGCTGGTCACAAAGGGTCGTGGCAGGGGGGTGTCCCCTCAGGGCTTTACCCACAGCACACCCTCCCTGGTGCAGCTCGTCCTGCAGGACCTGGATCCCCCTGCACCTCCCCAGCACCACGCCTGGCTCCCTCCTCGCTGTTACTCACACCTCTCACCCACCACAGCACTTAAACATGAAAGACATATGGAAATGAGTGGCACCAGCAAGAGTATTAATTAAAAAACCATCTGTTGAGCCAAGGAGAGCTTTCCCCACCCCTCTCCAGCTTAGGGCTGGGGCAGGGCTCGGGGCAGGATCCAGGCAGGGGAGAGCAGGGGGCTGGGCCAGGGGAGGGCACGAGGAGTTCTCCATGGAACCAAGCTCCTCGTGGAGGTCTTAATTAATTTGTCATGGAGCAAAAGGCACGTGGGACTCACCCAGTTCTCTCTGAACCCATCCCTGGGGCACTCCCTGTCAGCAGGGCCCAGCCCAGGCCTGCGCTGTGCAGTGCCAAAAGCCCTTCCTCCCTTCATTCCCAGGCACAATGAGAGCCTGGGGACGACCTCATTGATGCTAAACCCTTTTCTGCTCAGCAGGGCCCAAGCTGGCGGCCATGGAGCAGCTGCTGGGGAGTCATTTCAAGGTGGCAGGAAGCAGGGATGGAGCCCAGTGCCATGGGCACATTCACATCCCTCAAACCCCCAGCTGGGACCTTCCTGAAGTGGCCTTGTCCAGCTGTGTCCCCATGGTGGGGCAGAGGGAGCCTGTCCCGGTTCTGTCATCTGTGCTCAGGGCTGCAGGGACAGAGCAGGCAGCAGACAGGAAAACCTGTGTGATTCCCGGCAAATACATTTTTATTGACCCGTGGTTGGTCCTCCAGCACCCTCGGCAATGCCATCACAAGTGCCCCAGACCACCCTCCTTCCCTGGGGGAATACAACTGCTCCCATGGCTGCTCTGTAAGGAGCCTGAGGTGTCCTCAAGGGGCACCAAGCTGCTCCTGACTGGAGCCAAGTCTCTCCCAGGCTGCTGGGAGGAGAAGCCCCTGGGGAAAGGGGCTCTCAGGGCAGGCCCACAGACCCTCTGGAAGGGGGGAAAAGATGTTGGAAAGATTTTCCAGCTGGGAGATGAGACCTTCCCCTACTGTGCCCTCCCGGGGCAGTTTGACCCACTGCATTCCCCAGCAGCAGGTGCTGCAGCCCTGAGGCTGCTCTGTCCGTGCCCTGGGGACAGGAGGCAGATGTCACACTCCTGCTGCCTCAGCCAGCTCCCAGGGCAGCTCCACCTCCCAGCTCAGGGCCTGGAATTCCCTGACACGGAGAAATCACCACCTGCAGCACTGAGGGATGGGAATTTTCCAACAGGCCCGGGTGCTGCCTCCCCCCTAAAAGGGGCTCTGAGCCTCTCCTGGGAAGCAGCCAGGCAAACGGGTGCTGTCACCACTGTCCCCAAGTCCAGCTGCAGGAAACACACACAGATCCCAGCACCTGCTGCTCCCAGAGCATCCCCTGCCCCTGCAGAGTCCTGGGGTGAGCCAGCCCTGCAAGAGCGAGTCCAGAAGATCTCTCCCCCTCTCAGATGACACACGGAGCTTAGGGAAGGAGCACAGCAATGGACACACTGGTGAAGGGGAGCAGAACCCAGGGTGGAAGCCTCCCCCAGCACAGGGCCAGTGGCCACAGCCCCGGGTGGCCCAGCTCTACCTGGAAGAACCTGAGGAGAGCAAAGAGAGCGGATTTTGAGCTGTGCCGACCTCCCCCACAGCCCCGTGAGCCCCAGCCGGGCAGTGCCACCGGCAGGACTCACCGCAGGGCACGTGGCAGTCGCACTCGCAGATGTCACAGCGCTGGAACCAGCGGGCCCAGGCCGAGAGTTTGGTGACACAGGCTGAGATCTTGATGCAGCCGCGGTTGAGGAAGGCTCCCAGGTGCGCCTGGCTGCCGCAGGACGAGGAGCACCTGCCGGCGATGTCGCGCTCGCTGATCTCGATGCGGCCCCGCAGGCAGATCCCTGCAGGTACAGGGGCAGAGCTCAGCTGGAGCCCTCCGGGGCAAGGAGGGCTCGGGGCCGTGCCTGCAGCCCCGCCGGAGGATACCCCGGGGTACTCACGGAGGCAGGAGGGCTTGGGGCTCCAGCGGCCGTCGGACTGGCAGGCGCTGGCGGGGTCCCCCAGCAGCAGGAAGCCGGGCCGGCAGCTGTAGCGCACCACGGAGCCCACCCACCAGTCATTGCCGTGCACCACCGAGTTAAAATCCGCCTCGGGCCGCCCGCAGTTCACTGCGGACACGGACGGGAGCGGGGCTGGCAGCCTGGGCAGCCTGCTGGCCGCGGGGACGAGCCCAGGGCTCACCCCGACAAGGCTGCGGGTGCCCCGGGCTGTGTCCCCGCGCGGTCGCACACCTGAGTGCGGCACAAAGCCCCGCAGCGTGCCCAGGGATGCCCCCACCCTTCCCCCGGGGCTTTACCTCTGCAGAAGGACTTGTAGCCCAGCCAGCAGCAGCTGCCGTTCCCGCACTGGCTCCTCTTCAGCTCCTTGTGCCGCCCCTTGCAGCCCCCCAGGCAGATGGGCGCCGTGCCAGACCAGTAAGTGTCCAGCTCTCCTGGGGCAAGGCAAGGGGGGCGAGGACACCGTGGCCAGCAGGTGCCCCGCCCTCAGAGCCCCCCAGGGAGGTGCTGGAGCCCAAAAAACCCATCCCAGTCCTCGCTGTGGTGAGGAGTGCAGCCACTCACACCTCAGCTCCTGCTCCCCCCGTGCCAAGCCTTGGGCTTGTTCCTCACTGGCGCCAGCAGCTCTGGGGCACCCCATAAACCCCCTCATCCCCCAAGCCCCCTGTTACCTTCTGGGTCCTGGCAGGAGACGAGCGTGGCCAGCACGGCGAGGAAGAGGAGGCCCAGTGCCGTCATCTGCCCCCCTCCCCTTGCCCCTCCAAGCACAGACCCCTCTCTGCTCGGCCGAGAGAAAGTGAACTTGGTTTGCACACACACACACACCCGGGCCGGGGGATGCTGCAGGACACGGGGGAAGGGAGGAGACATTCCCTTTAAAGCCAATCCTCTCCCCAGCAGATAATCTCTGGCAGATTACCCCGCCGGGACCCAGTGTTTAAAGGGACACTCCCAGCACCCACACCCCGACCCAGCAGGAGCGGGCACAGCCCGGTTTGGAGCCCGCTGGAATGAGGGCCAGGCTGGGAGCGCTGCGAATGCAAAGCTGGCACGGGGCCCTTCTCTCGAAGGCGTCCTGAGCCCGGCCCTGCCAAGGCCGGGGACAGGGGCCAGGCAGGGACAGGAAGGCTGGGCAAGGCCGCCCCGAGCGCCCAGGGCAGGGATGCTGAGCCTGGAGCAGCCCCCAGCAGTGTGGGCTGTCAGGGAAAGCTGCTGCCTCTCCCCCAGAGGTGCTGGGATCGAGCGGTTTCCCCCAGAAACCCGGAATCCCAACAGCTTTGGCTCAGCTGCTTGAGAAAGGAGCAATGGGGAAAAGTCAGTGTCCAGCCAAGGCCAGGAGGGTGTCCCCAGGTGTTCCCCCTGGGCACATCACACACAGGGCAGGGAGGGCCTAAATGGCACTCCAGGGACCCCAAATTCACACTGTCTTTGTCCAGTCTCTCAACAAAGGACGAGCTGGCTCTGCTCACAAACCCAGGCTGCTCCCTGTATTCAAAAACAGCCCGAGCAGGCAGCAGACAGCCCTGGGGGAGGCAGCAAAACTCAGCCCCACGGCAGGAACACGAGAGCCAGAGCTAAACCCGGCCTCCCAGTGCCACCTCTGGGGAGCAGCACACTGCAGTGCCAGCTGCACAGCGCCAGCAGAGCCTGGCAGCTCCTCAGTGCCCACCTCCCACTCTGCAGCTGTCCCAGTGCCATCCTCCCACCACGGCACGGCTGGCAGGGACAGGCTGTGCAAAAAAAACACCAGACACTGCTGGGCCTGGCAGCCTGATGTTTATTTGTCTTGCCGAAGTACACTTTGCCCGACCAGGAGGCCAAACCCCAATGTGGGGAGGGCACCCAGGGGATGCCAAAAGCAGCAGGAAGCTCCCAATGTCCCCGGGCTGCAGTGGCCTGCAAGGGACAGCACTGTCCTGCCAGAGACCAGTGCTGGTTATGGGATCAGGGAGGCAACCACCAGCAGCAGGTGAGGCAGGAAAGGTGTGCAGGAAGGGCTGCTGAAGGCGTGACATCCCCTGGAGAGGGCATGGATGGGGCAGGACAGGCCTGCCAAGGGCCACACGTGCTCCCAGGGATGAGGCTTCAGCACCAGTGTGTGCTCCACACAGCACCCTGCCTGGGGAACAGGCTCACAAGGGCACAGCTGGAGAGCACTGCACCCTGCCAGGCCCGGCCAAACCTCCTGCAAGAGGGGCAGGCAGACAGCTCTTTCCAGCTCAGACCCCCTGATTCACACCTGGGAGAGCTATCCCTCCCCTCTCCCCACGCTGACCAGAACCTCCAGCCAGGCTGCGCTGAAGACAAAGCCAGCCCTCTCCCCAGGCACTCCACCGGCACATCCCAAAGAGGCTGAAGTTCTCCTCCTCACACGATCTGGATGCCCAGCTCCTCGGCTGTTTTCTGCAGCCTGTCCATGACGTTCTCCTCCAGCTCCAGAGGCAGGGCAGCTGTGCTCTGCTCCCCCGGGGCCGTGCTGGCCAGCACGTAATACACAGTCTCGCTCTGGCCCTGCTCGTTGGTCCTGTTCACCACACGGATGATGGGATTGCTTGTGCTGCTGGATCCTTGCTCGGAGGAGGAGGAGGAGGAGGAGGAGGTGGAGGCAGCTCCTGGGCAGGGGCTTGGCTGTGCTGGCTCAGGGTTGGCAGCAGAGCACAGGGCTGGGGGCACGGGCAGCTCAGAGATCCCACTCTCTGCCAGGGCAGGGTTTGCTGGCGGCTCCAGGAGGATGCCCTGCAGGTTGCCCTGGCCCTCAGGCAGCACCAGGCACTCGCTGGAGCCATCCAGAGCCTCCCCACGCTTCTCCCTGTCCTTGAGCAGCTGCTCCGTGAGCTCCACGCTCTCGTAGCGCACCAGCTGCAGCCTCATGTAGCCGTCCTCGTGCTCCCTGTACCTGGGCACACACAGGAGGGGTCAGCCAGGCTGCTCCCCATTCCCAGGAGATGGGGAACAGCCAAGGAAAGGGCACAACACCCAAGGTTTCAATCCCTGGTGCTGCACAGATGGTATTTCAGCCTCTGCTCCCAAAAGCACAGCCAGGTGGCAGCTTCTGAGCTTTGTGCCAGGCTCAGTCACCTCCCCAGCCCATCTCCTTCCACCACTGTTGCACTGGGAGCATTTCAAGTCCATCCTCTTCCCCTCCCAGCTTTCAGGCTCTGGAAACTCTTGGGAGTTTCCCAGAGAGGGTGCAGCAGAGGCTTCTGTCTCTGATTGATCTCTCTAGAGGGGGACACCTGGACCTGGCCCCTGCCAAGCTCAGCAGTGTCCCACCAGAGGCACCACTTGGAGCTCAGATCCCAGTGAGTGTTTCCTGCCCAGTGCCTCCCAGCCACCGGGAAAAGGCTCCTGAGCACATTTACAAACACCAGAGCCCAGCGCAGGGTGCGGCCCCAGCTGTGCCCTGCACCGCAGAGGAGCTACCGAGGAGCCCGAGGTGAGCAGTACCTGAAGCGAGGATGTCCCGAGGGCCATTTGAACTGGTGCTTCTTCCTGAGGTGGACAGTGAGGTTGTTCCCCCGTGTGAAGCACTTGTCACACACGTGGCACTTGTACCGGGGCTCCGAGTCGCCCTGAGGGACACACGGAGCCGTGTCAGCACCCCACGAGCAGGGAAGGAGACAGAAAGGTCTCTGAGAAGATGGACACGGGGTGTGAGGAGCAATGCAAGCCCTTCCCACCTCGTGGACTTTCCTGTAGTGCAGTTTGATGGAGCACAGGGAGCGGGCAGAGAAGCTGCAGGCCTCAAACTCGCAGCGATATGCTGGCTCCTTGCTGTGCGTGTCCAGGTGCTTCCGCAGGTCGATGAGGTTCTTGCAGCTGGGGGCACAGAGGGAGGGAACAAAGCTGCAGCACAAACACACACAGAGACACACAGAGGCCTCTGGGAGGCCTGGCCAGCCCCGGGCCTCACCTGTAGTCACAGTAGTCACACTTGAAGGGACGCTCCTCGCTGTGGCGGAAGCGGATGTGGTTGCGCAGCGAGGAGGGCAGCGGGCAGGTCATGTCACACAGGGGGCACTTGTAGTGGTTCACTGGGCCAAAAAACGGGGAGAAAAGTCACCCCCAGGGCAGGGCAGAGCACAGAGCCCACAGAGGCTGAGCTGGCAGCGGGGGCCCTCACTCACCGTGGTTCCTCATGTGGTCGCGGAGCAGCCTCTCGGTGGCAAACCTCTTGGAGCAGTGGGAGCACTGGAACCTCTGCTCTGCAGCAGCGGGGCAGGGAGGGACAGGAGGGATCAGGGCAGGGGGAACAGCACAGAGAGCACTGAGGAGAGGGGTTACAGGGGGCTGGAAACCCCGGTGTGCAGCCCTGGGGCCCCACAGCAGGAACAGCCTCTGCGAGGAGACACTGCCCGCAGGACACGGCCTCAGGCTGGGCCAGGGGAGGTTCAGGTGGGACATCAGGAGGAATTTCTCCATGGAAAAGGTGATCAGATGCTGGAAGGGGCTACCCAGGGAGGTGGGAGAATCCCTCCCCCTGGTGAGGACGTGGCTGGCTGACAAGGTGAGGATCAACCACAGGCTGGACTCGATCTCAGAGATCTTTTCAACCCAAACCGACTCCGGAATTCTGTCCCATCAGCCAGCGGAGAAGCCAGGCTGCTCCAGGCACACCCTGCGCTTGGCCCACGGGCTACAGGCAGCTCCAGAACCCCAAACACCCCAGCCCAGGGCTCCCCCAGCCCCTCCTGCCCCGGGGGCTTACGGTCCAGGGCGCTCTGGCGGCGGATGTGGTCGAAGAACTTGGTGTTGTTGGCAAACATCCCCCCGCAGGTGGGGCAGGCCACCACCTTCTCCTGCGTGTGGCTGCGCAGGTGCTCCCGCAGTTTGCAGCGGCCCTTGAAGCTGCAGCTGCAGTCTGGGGGAGGGAGAGCACAGCTCAGAGCCCTCCCAGGGGACACAGCCTCACTGTTTTCGGCCAGCAAGGCTCCAAAATCCTCACAGAGAGGGGGGAGATCGCCACTGCACAACCAGCGTGGCCCCCCACAAGCAGTTAAGGCAACTGCACAAACACGGGAGAAGTTAACAAAAAAAAAAAATCAAAATAAAAACAGCTGCAGCATTTTCTCCAAGGTTACACATAAATTACAGATAAACAGGAAGTTCTGTACTGAGCACTCAACTGGATTCCCCGAAGGAAGTTTTGCAGGAATATTTCATGGTCAAAACCACGCACGCACCTACTCCTGGAGGCCAAGAGGCTCTGAAACCTGCCCCCTGTTTGCCAGCCAGCCCTGGACAGGCCCCGCAGGCTCCCACAAACCTTTCCAGCCACAGAGCACCACGTGGTTCTCCTTCCCCGCTGCCTTGTACTCGGAGCAGAAGCTGTGATCCTCCACGTGCCGGTAGAACCACTCGGGGTTGTCAAACGACCTCTGAGGGCGACAAGGACACACAGGACAGGGGTGAAAGAGACCAAAGCAAGGCCAGAGGCGCTCCCACACAGCTCCAAAGGGAGCCAGCAGCTGTGCAGGTGAGCACAGCAGCTTTCACACCTCCCCTTCCTCACCTCACAGTACTCCCAGAGGCACAGGAAGTTCTCCTGGATCTCAGGGATGATGTTCCTGCTCTGGAAGTCCAGCTGGCAGTGGCTGACGTCTGCCTGGCTCTGCAGGGCCCGCAGCCCCCACTGCTTGAGCTTGGTGTGGTAGCAGTGGAAATAAACGTGGCGCACCAGGTCGGCCGAGCTCTCCAGGGAGCAGAAGCCACAGTCCTGCCACAGGCACGTGTACTCCTCTGCAACACACACAGAACACTTCGGAACAACACAAACAGAGCATCCTGGGCAGCACAAACCCCTCCTGGGCAGCACAAACCCCTCCTGGGCAGCACAAACCCCTCCTGGGCAGCACAAAAACACAGCTTGGGTCTCTCCAAGCAAACCTGCTCTCCGAGTCACTTTTACTCTCCCAGTCCAGCTCAGCTGGTGCAGGTGGACAAACACCACGGGTGTTTTCCTGAGGTCCCTGCAGCCCTGCTCTGCTCAGGGAGAGGAGAAAAACAGGCCAGGAGCCTCCTCTTGTCAGAAAATCGCAGAGTTATTTAGGTTGGGGAAGCCCCCCGAAAGCAGCGAGTCCCAGCTGTGCCCACCCTGTCCCCAGCCCAGAGCTCCGAGTGCCACCTCCACGGCCGGGCGCTTCAAACCTCCCTGGGCACCTCCTGCCAAGGCCTGAGCACCTTTTCCATCAAGAAATTCCCCTTTACGTCCAAGCTGACCGTCCCCCGGCACACCCTGACGATATTTCCCTTGTCCTGCCGCTCCCTGCGAGCAGAGCCCGATCCCCCCGGGGCTGTCCCCTCCTATCAGGGACTTGTGCAGAGCCACAGATTCCCCCCGAGCCTCCCTTCCCCGCCCCCAGCGCCTCACCCAGAGGATCCATCTCGTCGCGGGGCTCGGCGGGGAGGTGCTGCCGCAGGTGCTGCGCGACGTGCCCGCAGAACTCCTCCATCTCCGAGGCCACGAAGGAGCAGCGCTGCCACTCGCACTGCAGCACCACGGCGCCCTTCCCGCCGGCTCGGGCGGGCGGCATGGCCGGGCTTGCCCGGGATCGGGCCGGAAGGCGGCGGGAGCCGCGGGGAGAGAGCGGGGCCGCGCCGCGCTGCCCGCCGCCCGCCTCGGCCCCCGCGGGGGGCACCGGGACGCGACGGACCGCGCCCCGCCCGCCCGCCAATCGCCGCGCGGGAAGGCGCTGCTGCGCCCGAGCCGCTCCGCCGGCAAGCAGCGCTCTGCCGCGAACGTTCCCACCTTCTTCAGGGCCTGGGGATTATTGGGGCGTGAAGGTCTCAGGATAATTGGGGCGTTAATTACCCTTCGGGTTTGGGGGGAAAAAAAGCTGTCCCAGGAGCGCTCCTCGCCGAAAAGAAGCTGCGGCTGCTCCGTCCCTGGAAGGGCCCAAGGTGTTGGAGCAACCTGGGGTAGTGGGAGGCGCCCGTGCCCGTGGGAACGGGATGAGCTTTAAGGTTCTTTCAAACCCAAACCGTTCCATGATCCCCAGTTAATTTTTTGGTGTTTCCGGAACAATTCCTTGCTTAAACAAGAGTCCTCACACTGCAAATCCATCCTGGCTAACAGCGAGCACAAAACCCACCAGTTCTGCGGCTCTTTGCTGTGAGATAAAGCAACGGATTCTCTCTGCTCCTCCATCAGTAGACAAACCGAATTGAATAAACCTCGACTGTCCCATCTGCTGTCCCAGGCTCTTTGTTACGCAAAGCAGAGGCACAATCCCCAAAGTTTGCTTTGGCACAGGTAAATGCCTTTTTAAAAGGGGTTTAAAGGGTTTAAACCCCTTTATAAGCGGGATTGTACAGAACGTGCCCGGAGCGTGCCGTGCCGACACACAACAGCTTCTGCAAATCCCAGCACAGAGCCCAGCTCTGCCCCGGTGTGAATGGAAAACGCGTGCCCAAACGCACCCAACCATCCAGAAAATGTGGGGCTGATGATTCTTGAAAAGAAAACACCGGGTAAGAGGTTTTCATCTCGAAGAAGCCTGGCCGAGCTTTTGTTTCCTCTCTGTTTGGTCGTTTTCAATGCGATGACTTTGCAGTCAGCACGGAGAACACCTGGACTGAGCAGACACGGGACGGGGCTGGGATTTAACCTGAATATCCTCACCAAAGCACAGCAACCCCCAGCCCGGGGGACAAAACTCAGTGCCAGGAGGCAGCTGGCAAACGCAGCCCGTTGCTGACAGAACAAAACCAATTTAATTTTCGTGCCACTTTCCATCCGCCCCGGCCCACCTGGTGCTTCTGCCCCTTCTGTCACCTGCCAGGCAAACCCCACACACCTGGAAGGGCTGGGAAAGAATGGAAGGGCCAAAATGAGAGGTGTTTTGAGGGAGAAATCCATCCACACGTTGGGAAGGGTTCTGCACACAGGGGCTTGGGGGTTCACGGCCTGGTGTCCTCCCAGCCCCTGAGCAGGCAGAGAGAGAACCTGAGCGGGTTCTCCAGGTTAAAAAAAAAATTGGGAATTGCTCAGGATGTTGTTCCAGACCTGCCTTGCCCAGACACAGCCTTGGCCAGCTGCTGCTGCTGCTGCTGCTGCTCTTGGTGCTTTTTAATTTCCTCCAAAGGGAAAAAATAAAAAATAATTACACTTAAAAAAAAAACCAAAAAACCAAAAAACAACAAACCCTTCCCCAGGAAGGCAAGCCACGTGAGGGGCTGAATTAATCTCCAGGCTGGGGAGTGCTCATGGAGCGACCAGGAGGGCAGGGTTTTGCCTCCTGGCCCCGTGAGCCGGCAGCAGACAACACCAGGAGAGAAATTTAATTACGAGCAGCCTCCCGGCGCCAGGCTGGAGCTGCCCCTGTAAGCTGAGCCCAGCAGAGCTGCACGGAGCCGGCCCACCCTGCTGTGTCCAGCATTGCAGTGGTTAACGAAGGGTTTAAAGGCTTGGGTCTCTCGGTTTGGATCGGTGCTTTAGGATTTGAGCTTTTGTGGTTTTCACCCATTTGTAACCCTGCAGCTCTTTAGTGCAGAACTCCAAACCCCACACACAGTGGGAGCTGCTGCTGCTTCCCCACTTCGGGCAGACACAACAATTCCTCTCCAGGCCTGGCAGTCAAGGACACCCCACTGCCTCAGGCCCCAGAGATGGGAACAAAAGTGAGTTGGGGGCAGCAAACTTGGGGTGAATGACTTCATTAGCTGGAGCTGGAATTGGAAGATGAACCCCCAATGTGCAAATGGACCAAACTGATCAAAGTGTGCAAAGCCGTGCCCATTGTCCATTCTGGGTGCAGCCCCTGGGGGGTTTGTCTGCCCTGAATGTACCTGAAGGCCCTTCAATAAACAGAACTGCTTTTTATTCTCTGGATTTTGTCTGGCCTGTGTTTTCAGGTAACCCAGAAAGGCATCGGGATATTGCACAATCCAGTCTTGCTGCCCACAGAGGAGTGGCCATGGCCACCAGAACCTTTAACCTGGGTCAGGAGCTCCTTTCCTGGCTGCTGTTCCCTCTCCAGGTTCCCTCAGCCCCTCAGGGAGGCAAACCCAGGGATGTTCCTGCCCCCGGATCTTGTCCCTCTCCCTGCAGGAGAAAAGCAAAGCCCCCCCGGGTTCCCAGGCACAGCTGGAGTGGTGGAAAGCCCAGACCAGCCTGTGGGGTCCCAGAAAAGCAGAATTCCTGCCCAAGGGAGGCCTTCCACAGCTCCTGGGGATCTCCCAGTCACACGGGAGAAAACGCTCACCCCAAGGTTTGTTCTTCCTCGCCTGTAAGGAAATGGTTCCTCCCTGCAAGGCTTGCCAGCCTTTCACTTCCCCCCAAGGATTTTCTGTCCATAAACCTCAGGTTTTCATCCCCGAAATGTCAGCTCAGACGGGAAGGAGGCTCCTGGGGAAGGACCCGCACCCACCATGCAAAGCGCAGTGAAACCCAGATCCAGGGATTTGCATTTAAGCAAATCCCAAACGAGGTTTGGTGCCGGAGACATCCCCGAGTCCCAGAAAACCCGTTTCCTCCAGGCTCAGCTGGAAGTTCCCCAGGGAATTATGAGCACAGGCTTCACTCTGCTCTGGGCAGCTCATGAGGGACAGATCTTCCCCAAATCCCTGCAGGATCCGGGACCCCTCAGCAGCACCAACAATGGAAGCAGGTGAGTTCCAGCAGCTCGGATCTTCACAGGTTGAGGCACCTGCGTGGCAAGATCAGGGAGGGAACAAACTGTGCTCTCCTTGGGGCTCCTATTGAAAAGAAAACATCACAGAAATTTGTCTAAAACAGACATGTGACATCTTAAATGTCCCAAGAATTTAATAGCATCAATTAGCATGTTCTGCCTTCTCCAGGCTGAATTTATATTCCTTCACAGTGCGATGTTTTTTGGGTTTTTGGAGGGGGTTTTTTTGGTGTTTTGGGTGGTTTTTTTCCAAAAGGTAGTTAGATCAAAGTGATGTGAAATTGGATTCAATTCGCTTGGAAATGATATGAACTCGGGCCTGAATTAACATTTCCTTCCCCAGCGCTGCCAGTGGCAGAGTTTTCTGAAGTTTTGACAGCTCAGCATCGGATGCCTCTGGGTAATTCACTGGAAGCAACAGGTTCAGTTGTGTGAGAACTTCAGACCAGGGTGAGAGGGCTGAGAGTTGCTGAATTGAAACAATTTGGGCAGAGGAACAACTGAGGATGTGAGCGAAGTGACTTCAACAGCCCAGAACGGTGGAAATGTTTTTCCAGTGCCTTTGGAGCACAGCAGAGGTGTCAGGAAAACCTGCAGAGCACCAGGCCTGCGGGAATCCCTCCCCCTGTGGGAGCTGATGCTCGTTTCTGGCCACTTCTGTTGCTTTTTGGGTCCGAGACTCTCATCCTCACCTCATTTTTTGGGCGTCTGCCCCTTGCTTTGTGTTTGCTTTGTGCCTGAAGCTCTCCGGTCAGCACTCAAACACCGAAATAAAATCCCACTTGCCCAAATTTGCAGCTGCTGTGACCCAAAAAAACCCCATGTGGGGCAAGGCCAAGGGCAGCACTGTGTTGTTTGAACCCTCTCATCCTCCCCTTGTGTGTGTGTGTGTGCACCTGGGGCCACAATGCCACCAGAAACGGAGCCAAGGGACACACCCTGAAGGGCAGAAGCGCCAAATGATAAATAAATCCCGGAGATCAAACGCATCAGCTGTGCACTGGCAGTTTGTTCTCCCTCAGCAGAGCGTGGCTGTGTGTTTTCCAAGAGATTAGCTTCAAAGTTGACGAGTTTTTTTTTATCCGGGATAATTCAATAAAAACCCAGGTGGAAACTCCTCCCTGGCTCCACAGGTGCGAGCTCAAAAGAGCTGTCCCTGCCATTGTCCCCCCCCCTTTTTTTTTGTGCCAAAACCTCTGTGCATCTCCCAAAATTCCATCCGGGCAGAGGGAGAGGGCAGATGCCTCGTGCCAAAGCCACCCAGAGCCGGTTTAGGAAAAAAAAAAAAACCCTCCAGGTGCCACGGCAGGGACACTCAGTGCCTTCCCAATAACCTGGATAAAAACAGAGCCCCCTCAGCACCTGCTGTGGGGACAAAACGGGCTGAGCAGGCAGCTCCTTTCTCTTTTTGGGGTTCAGAGGAGCCTCTCCTTCCATCCAGGGCACTTCCGTGGGATCAGAGCTGGCTGTGCTGGCAGCCAGCAGCTCCACAAGGGCTGAGCCACGACCCCCCTGCTGAAATCAGCAGTTAAATAAACATTTTTCTGACCCAAAGGGGAAATTTGGCCTTCCCTTTGGAAAAATAAAAGCCCCAAAACCACCAGGCAGAGAGGGATCAGCGTGGAAAGGGTAGGGGACGCATCAGTCTTTCCTCTGCTCTCCCCGTCGGGCTCCTAAGGGATGATTTCCTATTGATAACTGCAGATTGATGTCTTTCCTCCCCAACCCGACGCGCAGAGCTGAGGAATTCGCTTCTCCCAGCTGCTCTGTGCTCTCCCCTGACCTCTGCGTTCCCTCAGTCCCCGCAGATTTCGGCAAGCGGGTGTACCAAGGAGTGCGGGTGAAGCACACGGTGAAGGATCTCCTGGCGGAGAAGCGATCCCGGCAGAGCAGCGGCTCCCGCTTCAGCGTGAGTCCTGCCCCCCCACCCCCTTTTTGAACCCCCTAGAGTCACCTCCTCTCGGCTTTAAAGAGAGTTCGGGGCGCTGCCAGTATTAACAGAGCGGCAAAAATTAATTCTCGCCCCAAAACATCACTGATGGCTCTCAGTTTTTTATATTATTTTACATCTGTGAACCTTAAATGCCTCGAATTCCTTTTTTTTTTTAAAGCCTGGCAGGGATGTTAAATTCCTCTTTCACATCCTACGTGTGACACCTCCCCAAGTCAACTTCCTTTGCCACCAGCTACACTTGGACAAGGCAGCGCCCTGAAAATAGCTGCTCTTCCCCGAATGCTGAGCTCCTTCCAGCTCCTCCCGGAGTGCCAGGGGAGCTGCAGGGATGTGATGGGCTGGAAAGAGGCCAAGCATCAGCTTGGAAGAGATGATTTCCTCTTAAAGTGGCTCTGTGGCAACAGGAAACCCAAGTCCTACTACTCAACATCGTTTTATTTTTTTTCGTTTCTCAATCACCAGCCAGAAAAGCGAGGCCGTCCCCAAAAGGGGACACAGCATTGGGATGCCAGGACATGGTGGCATCCAGGGACAAGGGAACCCTTCCCTGGGTGCTCCTGGGGCTCACCTTTGCTGGGCAGCAGCTCCTCCCTTCCAGGCTGCCTGGGGGCTCTGGGGCACGGGCAGGGGAGGGGGAGCTGGAACTGAGTCCTGGAAGGAGAGAGAGGGAGCAGAGCCCCTCACCACTGGCAGCAGGACACGGAATTTGGGAGTTCTGATGTTTTCTTTCCCCAAAAGCCATTCACCTCTGGTGCTTTCTTTAAATTTTTTTTCCCTGAAGAGGCCTCACAGGGACTCACTTGCAAGTGTTTTTCCCGCTGTGACTTTCAGGCCCATTAACTCTGTGTGACAAAACAGGCAGGGAAAAAAAAACAACCCAACCCAATCAGGATTGGGCATCACCAAAGAGAGCAGAATCCAGGCACAGAGGAAATCCATCCCCACAGGCTCCAGCTGCTGCAGGAAGGCAGAACCCCCCTGAGCCATGGAGAAAGAGCCACTGGGGAAGACACAGTCCCAGCAGGCAGACATTTAGGAGGAGCTCTTTGGGGAGCAGCAGGAAGCAGCTGAGAAAACAGCTCCTGGTGGATGATATCGCCATTTACCTGCTCCCCTCTCTGGAGGCGGCGGCTTCAACAGCCGTGCTGGAAACACCTGGAACTGTAAAATCCTCCTGGCTTTTATTGCCTCAGGCTTTGTGCTGCGGGGCCCAGCAGTTGCGTGTGGATCTGTCTGATGCCAAACCAGCCCTGCTGCTCATTCCCCTGCAAGAGAGAGAGAGAGAGAGAGAGAGAGAGAGAGAAAATTATTGTGCAGGGCAAACATCCTTATTTGCTCGGACATATCATGAAAAGAGCAGCTGGAAGTGCAGCTCTGTTTGCCTGGCAGAATATAACCCAGAATCAAAGCCAGGGGCAGATAACTGAACCCCCCTTTGGCTGTTGATGATGCAGGGTCATTTCGCTGCATCTTTTGTTCCAGGGTGATCTTTGCTCCAGAAAAAAAAAAATAATTTAAACCTCCCTGGGCTGTTGTTGGTGCGAGGGGAGGCCTGCGCTGGGCAGGGAAGGTCAGAGCTCAGCAGAGCAGAGCTTTGGGCTGAGGTTTCAACATTTTGCTGCCAGCCAGGCCCTGCACGCATCGAGTGATGGGAAATCAGGGTGTGCCGTGAGGAAACCCCCAAAAATCAGCGCCAGCTGCAGGGCTGGGGCTTTAGGGAGAGTCTGGCTTTTCCTTTGCGTGGGTACGAACCTGCACTTGTCCTCTGCAGAACTCCTGCCTTCTCTGAAGGGGATGCCTGCAAGGCTCTGGTTTAAAGAGAATTCACGGCTGAGTGCCCAGCAGCACTCCCAGAGCAGGGACACCCTTCCAGCAGTGCCCTGCCCAGGCTCAGCTCTGCTTGGATGGAGAATTTTTATTCCTCCAGCTGGGCTCAGAGAGCCCTGAAGCCAAAGCGTTGCCAGAAGGCAGGGCCAGCTCGTTATTGTGAGCTGGATCTTTAAATTCAGGCAGCTTTGCGGGCGGGTTAGGAGGCAGTGGAGCAGCAGAGCTCTCTGGAGAAATCCCAGGCAGGATCCGTGCCTGGCCGTGGGCAGGGCAGGCTGAGCCCCAGCTTATCAACAGCTGGCCACGCCGTGGGCCCCAGGGAGGCTGGACACGAGATGCAGCTCCCGGGCAGGGAAAGGAAGCAGTGCAGGGAGGAAACGAGCTCTCAATTAAGGCCCGCAAGGAGCGAGGAGGGGAAGGAAACGCTGGGCTCTGCTCTGAGGAGGCCAAGGATGGGCTGCAGCAGAGGCTCCTGCGTTGGATTCAGGCAGGAAAAGCTCTGGGACGCTCCAGCACAGGTGTGTACACACGGCCAGGCAGTTCCAGTGGCTGTTGAACAGACAGGATCAAAGATTAAATGCTCTGGTAGTTAAAAGTGATCCCTGCTGGAGGCTGCCAGCCCCGCCCAGGGACTTTCCCGTCCCTCCAGCAGAGCATCCCAGCTCCCATCACTGCAGCCCCTCGTCCTCTGGGCACCATCTGTGCTGCCTGAACCTCCCAGCTCGGCTTTTCCCCCTAAAAGCGACCTTGACGCTGGGAGAGGACCTGGATTTGCATGTGATGCCTTCAGCAGGGGACAGGTGCAAGCCCTGCCCGTGCGACACCAACGCTCCTCTGTCCACAGGCCCAGGGGCTCCTTCCTGCCACCTCCTGTCACCTCCTGCCACCTCTGCAGCCCGTGTGGCCCGGGCAGGCTCGGAGCTCATTTCCATGAGGGAGCAGGGAGCAGCTGCAGACCTTCCCTCGGCAGGAGAAGGAAGTCCTCAGAGCTGGCAAATTTCATTCAAATCTAAACCTCTAAATTTGGTTGCCTGCTAGGGCAGGAACCTGCTGTTTGCACTATGCAAACTGGCCAGAGGTGCCAGCAGCAGTGGCCAGGGGACAGCAGAGGGGACAGCAGTGCAGCTCTGGGGGCTCTGGGTTCCTGCCCTGGTGGCCTGGAGCTCCCCAAACCAGAACTCAGTGGGATCCCGGAGGAGCAGATGCCTTGGCCAGGGTGCTCGGTAAGGAATGAGGCACTGGGAGCATTCCAGGGGAAATCCTCCTTTACCTGGGGACCAAGAGGAGAGGATGGTGATCAATAATAATATTATTATTATCAGAACCATTGCTGTAGGATCCAGACAGGACCTGGGAACTTTCTCTCCACCCAGCCTGCTTGTGCTGCCAGGCAAAGCAGCTCTGGGGCAGCAGGCCCTGCACAGCTGAGCTGCAGCGTGGGCTGGAATGTGCCCCTTTCGGCCACTCAGGGCCTCAGATCCCACCTTGCCTGGGTTGTGCCGACACCAAAAGGACTCCTCAGCGTTCTGCCTGCTCCGAGGGACCCTGTGGGACAGCAAGGAGAAGCCAGTTATCTCGATACTCCTCCTCTTATCAGCTCTGCACGAGACCTTCAAAATCTCTGCTTAGCCTACATCTGTTAATTCCTCCGAGGAAATCATGGAGTTAAACCCCTCACAGCACCCCGGCTCGAATAATGCACGTGAGGCACACTCAGAGAGCTGCCTTGCTTTGAAAAGTCCTTTTTTTTTTTTTTCCTTCCTTCCCAAACATCTCTTTATCTTTTGCAGGGCAGCACCAGCACAGCGCAGTCGCCCTTTGGCCAGATGCCAGGTGAGGTTTTTCCCTGCACTGATAAACACCCTCCATGCAGGTGGGAGGGTTGGCACAGCCCTGGCTGTTCTCCTCCAGAGGATGTGAAACGAGCCCCGGTGCGGGGCCACCCCTCAGAGAGAGCCCAGGAGGAAAGTAATTAAAAGAATAATAATAATAAAAAAAAAAGAACAGCGATAATCTTGTGTAAAAGCCTCAAAGAGAGTAATTAAAGCAGTTCCCACCTCTTTTAGCAGAGGAGCCACACAGAATCCCCGCTTTTCCTCCCGTGTTTTCCCATTTCCCCCGGAGCTGGAGAGAGAAAGCACAAAATCAGGAGCTGACCTGTTTTTATCCCTTGTGCTCTCGGGCAGGGAAAGCTGAGTGAGGCTGGAACCTCCTCCCCAGGGGCTGTAGCAGAGCGAGGGAGAAGCACAGCCCGGCTGAGCTGACCTCGATCTCCCTGCCCTCCTATTTAAAGCCTCCCAAACACTTTTGGTTTGCTGCGGGTGGAGGTCAGCAGATGGAAAGCAAAAGCACCTCTGGGCTCACACACCCGAGTCAAGGCAGGATGGATTCCTGGGTGGATTCCTGGATTCCTTGCCCCCACAGAGGTGTTCATGGCTCTGTGGCAGCTGTTAGAATCCCCTTTACAGTTTCCCCCTCCTTTTTTCTGCCCCCCAGGCTCGCCCACCACGCCTGGTTACTACGGCGTCCGCAGACCCTTCCCGGCCGAGCTGGATTTCCACAGCCCCAAGCAGTTTGCCAGTGATGTCTACTCCTCCCCTCTGGGCTCCAAGCCCTTCTCCTGCGACTCCTCTGCCCCCCAGGGCTACCCAGCCCTCCTGGAGCCCTATCTCAGCGAGCAGTTTGGGGATCACCGTGCTCCTCCTCTGCCAGCGGGCACCAGCTCCTTCTTCAACCCTCCGGCCGTGCCCCCTCTCCTGCCATCCTTCCCCAGCGACACGGGGCCCTTCCTGCTCGTGAGTGGCTCCGTGCTTCTGTCCCCCAGGGCAGGGTCACCCCATGGAAGTGTGGGCTTCAGTCGGGGGGGCTCGTGGGGGAAGGATGTGGCTGGGACAGGAGCAGCCGTGGCAGGTGGGGCAGGGCTCTGGGGGGAAGGTTTTTCTCTTTGGTTCCATCTAATTGTCCCTTCCTCCTGTTGGAGACGTCCCTGGAGGCATCTGAAGTGGACACAGCTCCCAGGGATGGGGTGGGATTGCTGGGGTGTCCTGTGCAGGGCCAGGAGTGGGATTTGGTGACCCTGGTGGGTCCCTTCCATCTCAGGATGCTCTGTGGTTCCATGGTTTTATGAAACGCCCTCCTTGGGTTTCTAGGAACAGCCCTCGGTGACTCCAGGCTGTTGCCTGTCCCTGCCACTCCCCAGGAGGCAGCTGCACTCCCAGCCCCACCAGAGATCTCCTGGATCCTGTGGGATCAGGGCTGCTCAGTCCTGCTGGGACCCTGAGGGATGTTTCCTTTCACAGTTATCCCACCACACATTGCTCCAGAGCCACAGAAACCCTTCGGGCGTTCCCTAGGATAGATATTCCCTAACCTCCGGGGCAGGCTTTTGTTCCTAAGGGTTTTCCTTGCCTTGTCTCCCTGTTTCCCTGCAGAGAGAGCCCTGGGAGCAGAGCTCCCCCGAGAGCCTCAGCCAGCCTGACAGTGCGTGCTCAGACCCCCTGCAGGCGCTCCCTGCCAGCTCCAGCTGCCTCTCCCTGCCCGACGCCGGAGGCGTTTCCCCGTTCCGAGGCTCAGGTTGGAGCCCGGCCATCCCCGGAGCGCAGCCCTACCCTCTGCACCCCCTGGAAGATGCGCACTACTCCCCCAGCTACTCCGCCACCTCGCCCTACAGCTTGGCCCCGTTCGTGGCCGTGGCCAACGAGCCCTCCAGGATGAGCCAGCTGTGCCCGGAGCAGCCCTCGGAGCCACCACACCTCCCCGAGGATGGAAGTGCCCTCTGGGGGACTTACGAAGGCAGGAGAACTTATTGAGGAGAGAGGAGAGCTGGAGGAAAGAGAATCACACCGTTCTTGAAGCATGATTTTACTCTCCGTCCTCAAGCTGCTCCTTCGAGCGCGACGCTTTGTGCTCTGGTTAGAAATCCAATCGTTGGACACACTGAGCTCGCTCAGCGTGGTGCCTTCTAGTGCCTCCTGGCAGGAATTTCTCCCGGCCCCACGAGTAAAACGCTCAGCCTGAAAAACCTCTGCGCTCTGCAGGTTTTTTTTTTCCTACCAACGAGGATCCCTCCTCCAAAGGCTCTTCCAGCCTTCACGGTTGAGGGGTTGTGCAGGGTGTGGGCACTGCCCTGCCCCTGCTGACCCCCTGCCCACCCGCGGGGCACCAAACGCCCCCTCCCCGAGGTGCCCTCTGCCCTGGGTGACCCGCAGAGCCGCTCCTGCCCTGCCCACACCGCACCATCCACATCCACATCCACATCCACATCCACATCCGCACCCAGCCGGCGGGCACGGGCCAGGCGGCTCCGGGAGCTCCCAGCGCGGCTGGCATGGGGACGGGAGCGGTCCCCAGCCCCGGGGACACTCCGGGGCCCGTGGCCACTAGAGGTAGCTCTGCACACACGAACACAGCGAGCTGGAGCCCTCTCAGAGAGGCAGCGCATCCCGGCGGCTTTGTCCCAGCGAGGGGGGCACCCCCTTGGCGCCAGCTCGCCCCCGAGCCTGGCACCCACGGCAGCAACAAGAGGCTCCGGAGCATTCCAACCCCGGGGGATGCGTAGGGATGAGATGCTTTAAATCCCTCCTTGCCTTTTCTCCTCAAATCCCGGGGCTGGTGGGGCTTTTGAAGCCTTCAGAGCGCCTTCCCCTCCCACGAGTGGCAGCTGTGGGGTGGCCCCTGCCCAGCCAGAGCTGTTCCCGATCACCTCAGGGTGTGTGCGGCTCTCCTGGCCCCACACCCGGCCCTGCTGCCCCCAAACCTGAGTCCGGCTTGAGCCTTGTCCCCCTGCACAGCTGCCACCATCCCAGGGACCATCCCAGCTGTTCCTCTGCCAGGGGCTGCCGTGAGCAGGGCCACCAGGCCACGGTGGCTGTGTCCCCACCGGGCTCTGAGGGAGAAGCAGGGACAGGGTTTTTGAGCTGTCTTCGAGGCGTTTGACCCACTCAGGCATCCAGCTGCTAACCCAGGCAGGGTTCTTATCAGCCTGGGAATGCCCCGAAGCCCAGGCCCGGCAGGAACAGGCAGAACTCATCTGCCTCGTGTTTGCTGAAGGCATCCAGCCCCCCCCAGCCTGCAGGCTCTGCTCACAGGGGTAAACATCATCCCTGCTCCCAGCAGCCCCAGTCAGGGAAGGGTTTCAGATCCCAAATTCCTCAGTGAGAGCCCCCCCCCACACACACACCCCCTGCACAGCACATTCCTTTGTGCTCCGGGGCAGGTGGGCTCCTCTCCCGGTGGGATGTGTCCCTATAAAGCTGTCCCAGGCAAGGCTCGGCCCACCAGGAGCTGCAGGGGCACATTTCAGGGTGCCAGGAATGGCCTCACTCCCCGCAGAAATCAAGTGTTGTTTGTTCAGCTTAAAGGAGAAGGAAAAGATTCTGGCCATGACAACAGCCAGCCTGAGCTGCTGGTAGATGATTAACAGCCTGGCCTGCTCTCTGCCTCTGCTGCCTGCCCGTGGCACAGGCTGTGGTCCCCAGGGAAAAGCTGAAAGGCAGCCTAAAAACCCCAGTGACAGCAGTGCTGGGCAGGGATGGTCATCCCAAAAGTCTGAGCCACACACTGAACCCCCCACAGCTGCAGCTCCCAGGGCAAGCCACCTCTGAGGCTTGTCAGGGAAAGGCTGATTTGTGCAGCCCAGGCAAACAGCCTGAACTGGGGGGAAACACAAATAAACTCCAGTGTGAGCCCAGCATGCAGGCACAGGGGGGGAATGCTGTGGGGAGAAGTGGGGGGTCAGGAAAATTCAGCCCCCAGGGTGCCCAGGGCAGCCTCTTGGTTAGGCCACGCCTGCCCGCTGCCATTTGGGCCCCAAAACCTCAGAATTTAGCCTTAAAATGTGCAAAACCGTGCAAAAAGCAAGTCAGTCCCTTGCAGAGTGCTCAGGGCAGGTAGTAAATGAAATATGAGAGGGCTGGAGCCCAGCCTGTGCATCTGAGGGGAAAACACTGAGCTGCTTTGGAGGCATCTGCTTCATTCAGGGAAAGATGGACAAAACCCTGCAAATGTCCCAAAAGCAAAGGGTGGGGAGGGTGACCCCAGCAAATCCTATTCCCCCAGACCCTGTGCTAGATGGGGATGTGCTCGGTTTCACCAAAAGATAGCCCATTTTGTGGAGCCTTTGAATATTCAAATTGAAAGTATCGCGCAATCATTGATTGTCAAATCATTGGTTTCTAGAGGTTTTAAATACTTGGCATTAGGAGAGAAAAACTCAAACTTATACCCGTAGGGATAAAACAATAATATTGTCGGGATCCACCTGCCATTGCCACCGAGGCAAGGCAGGTCCCTTCGGCCCCAAATTTCAAGCCTGACTCCTCTTGCCCCCTTGGCCAGCTCGTGGGGCCGGGGCCGGGGCCACCTCAGCTGCTGCACCGG
Source organism: Chamaea fasciata (assembly GCF_029207755.1). NCBI lineage: Eukaryota > Metazoa > Chordata > Aves > Passeriformes > Sylviidae > Chamaea > Chamaea fasciata. The sequence goes on from NW_027094109.1 coordinate 5,320,638, forward strand.
GCACCTGGCGAGGTGCCGCCCGCTCCGGCTCGGGATGTCCGGTAAGCCCCGCTCCGGGCCCCCGCCGGCCCCCGGCACCCCCGTTTTGGGGCCGTTTCGGGGTTCGCCGGGGTCACTCCGCCGGCGAGGCGAGCCCGCCTGCCAAGGCAGGAGGGAGCGGAGAGGGCGGGGAGGAGGGAGGGAGGAGGCAGGGAAGGATCGGCGGCTGCCCGCCGGGTGCCAGCGCGGCCGGATCGGCGCGGGGCTCCGCGGGCACCGAGCGGGGCTCTCTGCCGGGCTGGCTGCGCTGCCACCCCCGGCCGGGGGGTGACAGGGGACCCCGCACATCTGTGTGCGCACCCCGCACCTCTGTGTGCTCACCGCGCACCTCTGGGTGCCCACCCCCACCTCTGGGTGCCCTCTCTGCATCCCTGTGTGCCCACCCCGCATCCCCGTGTGCCCACCCTGCATCCCCGTGTGCCCACCCCGCATCCCCGTGTGCCCACCCTGCATCCCTGTGTGCCCATCCCGCATCTCTCCGTGGCCACCCTGCATCCCTGTGTGCCCACCCCGCATCTGTCTATGCCCACCCCGCATCCCTGTGTGCCCACCCTGTATCCCTGCGTGCCCACCCCGCATCCCTGTGTGCCCACCCCGCATCCCTGTGTGCCCTCCCTGCACACGCTGCTCCTGAATCCCAAAGCCCCTCGCCGACCCCGAGTCCATCCTTGTCCTTGTCACCCGACTCCCCGCCCACCCTCAGCACCCTTTCCCTCCATGCCCAGCCCCATCACCCTGCTCTCTGACCCCCACAATCATCCCTGTGCTCCCTGACCCCCAACCCACTTTTGTCACTCTGCCCCTGACCCCCAAACCCACCCTGGCCGCCCTCCTCCCTGGCCCCCAGCCCATCACCTTGCCCCTGGATCCCAAACCCACCCCCTGCCCTTGACCCCCAGCCCACCCTCACCACCCTGCTCCTCATCCCCAGCCCACCCCAGCCTGTCCTTGTCACCCTGCTCCTCATCCCCACCCTGTGCCCACCCTGTGCCCACCCTCACCGTCCCACCCTCGATCCTGCCAGAAGGGGCTGGCTGCAGGGAGGTCTGTTCCCCTGAAATACCACCCTTCCCTCCCCTCTTTTTTCCCCCATCTTCAGTTTGTCGAACAGAAGCAAACCACCAAAACATGAGATGGATAATCCCCAGCTGAGCCCGGCTCAGCAAACCGCCCCAAAGGGACCCCAAAGGGACCCCAAAGGGACCCGGGTGCCTGTCACAGCTTGTCCTGCCCCCGAGCACCCCGGGGGCACTGGCGGAGGTCAGGGCAGCAGGGGACAGTGCCTGCAGTGCAGGATTCCCGGGCTGTGTGGGCAGAACCTGCAAACCCGGCGTTGTCGTTGTGCCAGGATCTCCTGGCACCGTGCAGCCGCCTTGGGGAAGGTGTTTTGTGCCCAGAGGTGGCACTGGAAGGCCGGGCTCAGCTCCGGCACTGCTCTCCTCCTGCTGGGAGTTTATTTTTTGGTGCCTCCTTCAGGGCTGTCTGCTCCCTGCTCTGGCATTCCTTGAGTGTAGAGACCAGTCCGGGTGTGTTTCCTTTCCTTGTGTGATTTGGATTAAAACCCCAGCAGAAGGTGAGGATGGAAAACAACTGCCAGAGGATCTGAGCGTTTTACCACGAGCACAACAAGTGAAAGTGGCTTATCAGAAGAACTAAATTCTTTTCTCTTTTCCTGTCCTAAAAATCCCTCATCAGGTAGTGACTGGTGACTGCTGGTTCTGGCTGGATTAAACACACCCTGAATTCTTGTTTGAAATAAGCAGGGGTTGTACATGAGCAGAATAAAGAGATAATCTAGGCTTTGCAAGAAAGCAGCCATTTTATTGGTGTTTTGTTTAGCTCTCTGAATAGCCACCCACATATTTCCATTGTTTTATTCCTGGGCTTCATCTGCCAGATGAAACGCTTCCCACATTTATTTTCAGGTCCTGAGAGAGGCAAATATGTCAGGAATTTAAATGAATCCAACAGCAGCACCAGATGGAGCTGGGTATTGGGAAAGCTGGAAGGGGGTCAGGGGGAAGAAGGAGATAGGGAAGAAGAAAACGTGGTTATTAAATATTATCAAGATTTTCATGAGTGTCTGCCTGTCCCAAGCTGGAACAGCAGGTGTTAAAGAGGTTGAAAACCTGCTGGGTTTGCTGTTTGCTCTGACATTCTCCCTCCTTGCAAAGTGTTTTTCCCACAAATTCTTCCAGGAAAGCCCAAGGTGTACCAAGGTGTGAGGGTGAAGATCACAGTCAAGGAGCTGCTGCAGCAGAGGAGAGCACGACAAGCAGCCACTGGTTCAGCAGTGAGTAAAAGTACCGCGGTGTTTGCTTTGTGCCTTCTCTTTGAATGTTTTTTGGGGGTTTGTTTTTGCCAAGACTGGAATCTCTGGGCCAAAATCTGAGTGGAACAGGCTGGTGAGGATGGGGGGAAAGGGACATTCAGTCAGAGTAGCTGCAGCAGTGACCTAAAGGAGGGAGAATTTGAGGAGAACAGAATCTGAGCAGAGTTTCTGCTCCAGCAAAGTCACTCCCTCCGGGATGGAAGGCTCACCTGGGCAGCCCTGTCCCTTCTGGAGGAGGGGATGGAGCTCTGTGCGCACACACACCTGCACATTCCCTCTCAATCCCTCTTCCAGCCTCTGTAGGATTCCTCCAGCTCCAGCCACTCTGGGGATTTGCATAAAGAGCTTGGCAAATCATTCTTTCTTCCTGGTTCGTGACACTGCAGCTCTTGAAGCCTTTCAGATTTCGGCTTCTGCCCCTTGTTGCGGCTGATTGCACAAACCCCAGCCTGAGAGGCAGGGGCAGGGTGAAGAGAATTGTCAGGTTTTGGAAACTTCAGGGGGGTCACTCCTCCCCTGCAGCCCCAACAGCAGCAGCCTCTTCACCACAGCCAGGTGTCCCAGGGCCTCTCAGCTCCCACCAGCACTTCGCACAACCCCTGTGGCGCCCACACAGGAAAAAATGAAAAGCGACAGTGAGGGATGTCACCTCGGTGACCTGCACAAGGTACGGCCCGCCCCAAAAGCCCCGAGGCTTTGGGATGCGAGCTGAGAAAAGCTCGACTCCCCATCTCTGCCTTCTGACACCTGCACCAGGGAGAAAAGGCACTCTCAGCCCAGAGGAGCCACTGTTCAAGGAATTAAATGCACGGGAAGTGCTAGGAAATCGTTGCCAGGGAAATGAGCTGCTCACTCGAGAGCATCTGGAATGAAGTGGAGGGTTGTATGAATTAAAACTGAGGGGGGGAAAAACATCCAACAGTATTTGTACTTGCAGAGTAAAATCCTGGCCCCCAAGCACCCCGTGGCTCTTGGGGTGGATTTCTCCCTTCCAGCAGCTCAGGTTCCTGGAAGTGGTTGATCTCTCTTGCTTCAGCTTCCAACATTCCTTAAAAAACGAAGTTGTCCCTTTTCAAGGAGCACTGGTTCTCAAACGCCATCAATCCAGTCTGGCGGGGTGCCTGCGGTGGTCTTTAGTTGATTACTCATTCTCAGTAATTTCCATCCCTGGGAATTCCTCGGGATTCCCTCCGCTGTGCAGTCCAGGCTCCTGGAAATCAGCACACGTTAGTTCCAGAGGCAGCTCTGTGGAATGGGGAATGCAGCAAAAAGAGCCCCTGAGCACGGAGCCGACCCAGGGGCTTCACACCGGCCGCTGTCACCAGGAAAAAATCCTCTTAAAGCACATTAATCTAATGTTCTTTCAGTGGCGGGGTGGTTTTCCCAGCCACAGCTGCGAGGGAGATGAGGTTTATTTCGGGAGTTTTCTCTGAAATCCAGACTCACCTCGCTCTGTGCCACAGCTCCTCTCCTTCCCTTCTCTCTGCTCAGGTTTCCTGGGGCAGCAGCAGCAGCAGCAGCAGCAGCAGCAGCATCCAGTTCGCAGAGTCTGTGTCTCCGCCTCACCCAGGTCGGTACAAAGCCCATCCACTCGGCCCTTCCTGCCCCATTCCCAATTTTTCCCACCGCCCCGAGCCTTCCCAGCCCTTGTTTGAGGCCGGCACCACCCGCGGGGCGGCCAATCAGACCCGCCAGGAGCCCGGGGAAGGCGGATGAGGAGCTCAGGGAAAGGTGTTCTCCTTTCCAGAGGTTATTCCTGCCCACGGCAAGGAATTGCATCCCTGATCCCTGGGCAATAACATCGCCTTGCCCAGGCTGTGGGTGCCACACTGAGGGGTCGGAGTGCCCTGGAGCACCCGGCTGAGCTCTGCTCTCTTCTCCCTCTCCTGCCAGCATCCACAGGAGGGAGAGAAACACCAGATTTTCAACACCCCCTCGAGAGTTTCCTCCTCCTGCCTGCGAATATCCAAGGAAAAGGGGGAAGGGGTGAGGGGAGGGGCACTTTGGACTCACAGATCCTTCAGTTATCCCCGGACAAAGCCCAGGGGAAAGGCTGGGCGGGTGTGAGTGCGCACATTGCACGGACAAGGAAACTGTTAACTCATCGATCGCTGGGAATCCATTTGCTTATGTTAATAAAGAAACGTGAGACACGCCACGGCTGACACGCCAAAGCCTTCTCAGGCTGGAAAAGTCTCCACCAGTTCATGTGTTTTGGCTGTTTCTCACTCCTCACAGGCAGCTAAACACGGCCACCTTTGACCCTGCAGTGTGCACTTCAGACCCGGGCCCTTCACGTGGACAGGGCTTAAACCGCGTTTGAACTCGGTGGGAGAAGATAATAATTGTGAAAAGCCAGATCTGCTGTGAGCTTTCCAGGAACTCACCCTTTGGCCAGCAACACTCTGGGGTCACAATGCCACATCATGGTCCCTGGCCTGCTCCATTTCTTGTGCTCAGAAGTTTGTCCTCTGTCTGGCTGCTTGGAGGATAAAAAAAGAGCAATTTTTTCCTCCTGTTTATCCCCATTTTCCCCGCAGGTGTAGCTGCCCCGGGGCTGGAGATGAGGCAAAGGCACCTCTTGCCAGGCTGGGAAGCACAAATCACTGCCTGGCACCTCCTGGGGCAGCAAACAGTGCACAGAAGGGAGGCCAGAGGGTCGAGAGTCTGAGGGATTTTCCAGCTGGATCCCTGTCCAAAAAGCCTGGGGCCAGAAGAGTTTCCAGCATTTAAAGAGCTTTATGGCTGAGGGGGCTGCACTCCCTGAGCGATTCCCATGCTTTTGAGCATCCCTCCTGGTCTCTGCTTTCCTACAAAAATCACCTTGCCCTTGAAGGGCCTGGTTTGATGTCTAAATTCTAGAATTTAAATGTCTAAATTCACAGGGTTGCTGAGCATAGGAGAACATTGAAACCTGCCCCGGAGCAACAGCATCTGCCCTCTGTGAGGACAGGCACGGATTAATTTGCCGCTGTCTCCTCTCCTTTCTCTCCTAGAACCTTTTGAAGCAGAACCCATCGCTCCTGTGCCCAGCTGCTGCCCGTCCTGGCAGTTTTCCAGCTGCCTGTCCTGTGAGGAGAGCCCCGGGTACCTGGAGCAGCTGCTAGATTCCTGCCTGCAGTCGGATGCACCCTCGGAGCCAGCCTGCAGTGCCTTCCAGCCCTCACACTACACCCCAGACCCCTTCCAGCCGCTCCAGCTCTGCTTCAACCAGGGCCTGGTGAGCTTTGGGACCCACAGGTGTCCCCAAGGGGGCAGGGAGTCACATCCCGGGGCACACCAGCAGCAATGTGGGAATCTGGCTGCCTTTAGGCCCCAGGGATGCTGATGGGCTCTCTCTTGGTTTTTTTTTTCCTTTTTTTCCCCTCTCTGTCTCACCCTCCAGGCTGCCAGCTCTCCCAGCTCAGCCGACATGCCCAGCCCGTGGAGCTCCAGCTGCTCTCCCCCCGAGCTGTCCCCCCTGACCCCGCTGAGCCCCAGCCCGCCCTCAGCTCTGGACGCCAAACCCTACAGCTGCCCCATGGAGGAGTGGGGCTGCCAGGGCCCCTTGCCCAGCCCTGCCTGCTGCTGCACAGCCTGCTGCTCCCGGGACGTGGAGAGCAGGCTCCCGCCGGGCTGCCCCTGCCCCGGCACGGACTGCGTGGAATTCCTGCCGCCCCTGGCCGAGGATTTCTTCAGGAGGGACAGGAGCTGTGACATTTGCTACAGCTAATGGGGACTGTGGTTTCACACATCCACTCTATCCAAATCAGATTAAATTGCCCATGAACTATGCAAAGTCGTGCTGCCTAACACAGTCCAGTTTATTCTTCACTACTTACACCGTTTTTTGGGGGGTTTTTTGTCACTACATTAATCTACAGTCAGGGGTGTTTTGTTGTTGTGGTGGTGGTGGTTTGGTGGGGTTTGGTTTTTTTTTCCCTGATTATTTTCGTTGTCGCTGTTTTATAAATAAATCTGAAGCTGCCTTATCAAACACTTGTCACTAAACCAGCTCTTTTTGATACAAATAAATCATCAGGTGCAAATGCTGAAACGTGGTCGTTTCTCATGTGCTAAAGGTCTAAGATTTTCCCTGGTCTCCTCTGGGTGAGGCAGATTCCATTTCTCAGCAAAGAAAGAAAGAAAGAAAGAAAGAAAGAAAGAAAGAAAGAAGCATCTCTCCATATTAAATTCCACTCAAAGGAGAAAATAACCACACCTGTGAAGAGAACTATGAATTCTATCCAGCTGTTTGCTCACCTCATCCAGATGCTTCCACACTGAACTGAAAATCTTTCCAGTTCCTTTAACTTACACAAGGTGGTGGGGCTTTTTTTTTTCCTCAAAACATGCTTTAAAAATATTTTGACACCTTCAAATAATATCTCCCCTTTTCCCCTGATTAATCTCAGCATTGGACCAAATGATAAATTCAGCAACATACATATATATATATAATTATATAAATCATAAAGAGCTGTAACTTTGCAGCAGTTAAAGGTGTGATCACCCCTGTGCAGGGACATCCCACCAAGTGTCATTTCACTAGTGCTGGCAGCTGCTTCAGGCCCTGAGGGGTATTTTGGGGCACTGAAGGGCTGAAATTCTGCCCCAGAGCTCTGCCAGTTCCAGCTTCTCCCGCCTGCTGCCTCAGGTGCAGGCACACCTCGAGCCACACGTCAAAGCCCCTTATCAGCAACATGAAAGAGCCGGGAGGAGATAAGGCTGAGGCAAGAAATTTGAGGCTTGTAGAGGAAATGGGGCGCCCACATCCTCCCCATGGCTTGGCAAGGTCGGCCTGAGCTTAGCAGAGCCAGGGAGACGCTGTCAGGGGGTCAAAGGGCACCGTGGAATGAGAAGTAAGGGTTTAAAACCACTCATTAGCACTTACTAACGCATCTTACAGTAGCAGCTGGAGTGTGCACGCCAAGGAGGGCAAGTGTTGGAGTCTGACAAGATATCTGTGACCTCCAGATGAGGTGGAGGTGTAATTCTGAGAGGTTGTTGGCAGATTACACACTTATCAATGTATTACGGTGGGGATCCTCCCCAGGACTGCTCTGTGCAAGGGCTGTGGTGGTGCCCATCCCTGATCCCACTGCTGGGCACAGCCACTCAGCAATGGCAGCACTAAAACCACCCTAAATCCCATCCTTCTCCTCGGGTGATGCCCGATCCCGGCAAAAAAAAAAGACCCTTCCTCCGTGGAGGAGACAAAGATATTTCCAGGATGCCAAAATCTCCAGGTTTTATCAGCTTCCATCACATCAGCAGCAGCGTTTCCATCCCTTGTAGCCTCTTCCTCTTTTCCCTGCTGCTCCTTCCCCAGCGGTTTTGCAATCCCCCCCAGTGCCAGACTGGAAACATGTTCGAGATGCTGTCCTCACCTCCCTGTCATCAGCCCCGGGGGACACACTCAGGACAAGTAAAAGCTTGCTGGCTGTTGACACAAGGCCTTGTTGACACGAGAAAGGGGAAAAAAAAAACCCCAACACAACAGAGGAGCCATTCAAAGGTTGATTGTGTGTTTTCTGGCTGTGAGAACTGTGTTATTTCCCTCCCCAAAATAAAAAAAAGGAGTTAAAGGAAATACCTAAAACAGGCTGGCATTTCACCAGGCCCTGCCAGGTGAAGCCCTGACTGCCTTTATAAACACAAATCCCAGGATCTCCTCGTGCTTGCAAAGCCGTGAATAACTCCAGAAGTCACCCACGGTTACAGGGGAAAGAAAAGGTTCTTATTTTCAGCGTGTCTAGCAGAGAATTTGATCTAAAAGTTTCACTTGCCAACCGACTGACAGCTTTTCTATGGTGCCACTTCAGAACGTTTGTTTGGTGATAACGAGCCTTTGTTATTAGCAACTTATCCAAAGCCACAGGTAGGAAGAGATAAACTGTGCAAATAAAGGGATATCGCACGCTGCCAGCAATGCCGAGCTTAGAGAAGTCACATTTCCCCTAAAAAAGCAATAAAAAAATCCAGGGGTGAACTGTGAACTGCCTAAATCAGTGAAATTCACCCCAGCAGAGAAGACAGGACAGGTTTGAGCCTTAAAAGTGATTTCCTTCACAGCCAGGCCAGTGATTGGGAAAGGGAAAATTGTTTTACACACAGGGGGAAGCAGCAGCTTCCAACAGCCTGGTGGCTCCGGTCCAAAGCCAACAGGAGCAGCCTGTGGATTGTGGCTGTTTTCAGAGCAGGTCTCTGCTGGCTGAGCTTTGGGAAGCTGAGCACAGAGAGGAGGAATCCCGGGGCTGCCACGGGCTCTTCCCGCCGCAAACCTCATCCATCAGCTCCCAGCAGCACCAGCTGCCAGGGTGATGCTTTAATCCTCCTCCAAAAGGATATTTCCCCTGATATTCTGGAGATGGGGATGATCCCAGGCTCCCATTGACACTGCTTGGGATAAACACCCAACAGATGACAAAATAAAGAGAAAAGCCACTCGAGGAAAGAAAACTCCTGTATTTATTTTTTTTTTCACTCGCTGCCTACAAGGACTTCAGTCACTTCACAGGCATTTCTAGGTGGCAAAAAGCTTTTTTACATTCTCACGCGCCACGTGCTGCTCCCGGTCTGACAGCTCTGCTGCTGGCAGGTTCCAGAAATTGACATTTTATCCATCATTTTGCCTCCACACACGGTAGGAACTCACTGATACAGTTCTCACTCCCTTCAGGCCTCGTCGTAACACCCTTCCACAAGTGAGACAGCACAAGGCTTTTGCTGGCCCGTGCTCAGATACATGAAAATTTATGCAAACACATGCAAATGCACGTCTGCTTGGCTGCCAGCAGGATTGCAGATACGACTAGTGAGAGGCAGCGGCCCAACAGCAGAGGGGAGGGCTGGAAAATCGAGATCTCTGCGTTTCTTAAGAGCTTTTGTTCGTGTCAGTTGTTCAAACACTCCAGACCCGCGAGTGCCTCAGGAAATCCCAGCGAGGCAGCCCCGGGGTGCTCAAGGAAGTGGCTGCAGTGATTTAAGAGCTCTGCCCTTCGTCTCCCTGCTCGCCCTGCTGGAGAGCAGCACCTGTGCACGCCGAGAAACCAGCGAAACACAGCTCAGAGCGAGCCCTGGGGACGGGAAAAGACACCGAGCTCCAGCCACTGCCCCGGCGGAGTCACTGATTGCACAGCAATTCACAAAGCGTTTCACAGAAACGCCAAAACCAACCCGTTCAACCCCTCTCGGGTGGGAAGGGGAGTAGGAGAGCGCCCAGCCCTTGCACCCTGACCCCGCTGTGCACAGACCCACAGGGGTTTGGGCCCTGAAAGCTGCCGGAGACCCAAGGGAATTCTCGGTCCCGCACACAGGTGAGGGCTCAGCTCCCACCTGAGGGGCTCCCAGAGCTGCTCTGTGCCACCAGAGCTGGGTTGGATTGGAAGTGTCCCCTCAGGGGCCACACAAACCTGCCCCATGTCCTTGCTTTTACAGCGCCTGGGAGTTCCAGCTCCCAGGACCCTCCCGCGGGGCTCTTGGGTTTGGATGTCCATTCCCTTCCATTCCATTCCATTCCATTCCATTCCATTCCATTCCATTCCGTCCCGTCCCATCCCATCCCATCCCCTCGGGTGAAATCCAGCCAGGGCTGACTCCAGCTCTCCGTCCAGGCTTTCCCTCCCCTCAGGATCACTCCCAGGGGAGCAGGGGCAGTGGGAACTGCCCATCTCCGGGGCTGCAGCATTTCCAGCTGTCCCTCTGTGCAGGCCCCAGCCAGAGGCAGAATTTGGGGATGTCTCAGAGCAGCATTTTTCAACCTTTTGCAGCCAAACTGGCACCTCGTGCTCTGTCACCTCCAGCTGCCACCAAATCAAAGCTTGGCTGTGCTTTGAACTTCTTTGGAATATTTGCTTATGAATGTAGCAGCTACTTGATTTGCTCACCTCCTTGCTGGAGGTTTATTCGCACGTTCTCTGCTACCAAAATTTGAGTTTTCAACCATTTGAAAGCTCATCTGCTGCTGTCTGGCGCGCTGCTCGTGGCCACAGGTTGAGAAACACTCTCACCCCACCCTGGGTTAAGGCTGGAGGGGCAGGGGTGCGCTGCAGAAACACCCTCACAGTTTTTATACGAGGCAGAAGCTGGAGTTGAAGCCGTTCCATAAACCGCAGCCAACTCAGGATCTGGCATTTCTGTGGCAGGAGTTGAATGCAGGCGAGACTTTCCCTTTCTTCAGCAAATGCCTGACCTGCCAAAAAACGCGGAATTTCGGGAAGCGCCAACTGAGCCACCCAAAACACTCACACACAGAGTAATTTACATGTACATGTGCAACGAAGTAAACATCCAGATACATCAGGAATATTTTTATACCTGCACGCATCAAACCCAGCCACTCCCGGAGCACGCAGGGGAAGGCAGCAGTGGGGATGCCGTACCTGATCCCCAGCTTTTCCAGGAGGGGCCATGTGGATTGGCTGATCGTTGTCCAAATTCCGGATGCTCGGGTCTGCCCCGTGCTCCAGGAGCAGCTGGATGATTTCCCTCTGGTTCTTGTCGCCAGGCAAAGCAGCTGCCATGTGCAGGGCTGTGTTGCCATGGGCCTAAAGGAGGGGAAAGGAAAAAATGGAAGAGTAAAAAACCCAAATAAACCCCGTGGTGAGCTGTGCCATCTCCCCAGAATCATCCTAGAAATGGAGACGTGAAATGAGAGAAGAATCCTCATGGGATTTGTCACCAGGAGCTGAGGGAGGATCTCTGCTCTCTTTCTCCCAGGCAGGAGGTTTGTGGATTTGGGATTTTTTTTTCTTTGCTAGAGCAGCACAAACTGGGGGGTTTTGATGCTTTGGGTGTAGGCGATGAACAGCCCTGGCTGCTGAAATCTCCCCTAAATCATTGATAGCCTCGTGTAAGATTGCTCTGAAATCCCCCCTAAAACTGCTCTGAAATCACCCCCTAAATCACACCCTCATGGAAAACAGAGACTGGGGAGTTACTGGAAAAAAGAGAAAGCTGTCACAGGCATGGGAATATTTCACTGGAGAACATTAAATTGGATTATAGACACCAAACACATCAGCACACAAAGCTCCACGCCACCAGACCCATTTGTGCCCCACTGCCCCCTTTTCCCAACACTTCAGGAAGGTGCAAATTCCCAAGGTCAGGCATGGATTGGCTCCAGTGAGAGGATCTGCACAGGAAGGACAGAGCTGGCTGTGAAGCCAGGCACGGATGGAGGGTGCTGCAGAAGCTCTGGTGCCACCAGACCGTGTAGGAATCTGTGCCCTGTCTGGTCAGGTATGACTGGTAACGGTTGTAAATGAGAAAAAAGCTGATAAACAAAGGCACAAGGCGAGGTATTTTTAGTCTGCAAGAGTCTCTTTGAGGCAGCTGCTTCTTTATTTTATTTTTTTCTCTCAGAAACAATCATGGGTTTGTCATGACGTTGGAATGGTTGGATAGAAATTGCAGCCTGTGTTATTATTCCAGTTGTTAAAATGTTACGTGAATAAATGTGATTTTTCAGGTCCTGGTAACCACCGAGACATCGGGGAGAACTGAAGCAGAAAATAAAATTGCAGAATTCGAACGGTTTTTCCTCAGATAAGGAACGTTTTACAAGCCTTGAACAAGCAGATCCTTGTCAAGTTTATTATCCCAGAAAGCCAAGGGATGGTTATAAGCTCTTTACAGGATTTCTTGTTAAAATGGAAAGATTGGCACTTGAGAGCTTCCAAATCCAGGCATGGGCCAAGACCATGAGGAAATCTGACAAGGCCTGACCTTGAAGCCTCAGGCTGACTTCAAAAGATCTTGTTTGAGGCAAAGTGGGCTCCAGGAATCCTCCAGCTGAAAAACACCTCCGAGGCTTCAGTGTTTTTTCTCATTGTGAAAGCGCCACGGAACCAGATTTGGAATGAGACAAGCACAAGCCAGTGGGTGAGCCAGGGAAACCTGAACATTTTCCCCTTGTCTTCTTCACTTCCAAGAGCTAAAAAAGCCAGGATTTCTCCCTGCCCCAGACAGCTCAGCAACGAGACTGAAGACTCCAAGTGATCCTATCACAGGAGGAAGCTCTCCCAGGATTGTGATCAAGAGACAACAGAGACTCCCATGGACAGGCTCCCACCTGCCTGAAGGGTCTTTAAAGATACAGGAGGAATGCAGTGAAAAGCCCTTCACTGGACACAAAAACGCCAGCTCGGCGCCATCACCCACAGGCACAACCCAAAAAGATGTTTTTCTCCAGTCCAGCAGAAATCTGGAGGGGTGAAAGACGTGAAACTGCCTTTTGTCTGCCTCAGTGAGCAGTGGAATTGACAGAAATTCTGCTCCTTCCCGAGGGAGCACAAGCAAGGCTGAGGCTGCAGCTGCTGAAGTGAAAACCAGGCACCCCCAGCCTTGTCCCTGAAAGGTGAAGGACAGAGTGGGGACACCCAGAATCCCCCCCTTAGCCCTGTCCAGAGGCAAAGCTCTGCCTGCTGGGACAGCGATGGCTCAGCTGAGGCTCCCAGGAATGTCAGGAGTTTTGTTTGGGAGGCAGGGTGGAGCCGTGTGAGGTGATCACTGCTCGGGATCTGCTCCCAGGTGAGGTGTGGGGCAGCACTGGGGAGGTTTCCAGCTTGCTTTACCCAGCCCAGGGGTGGCTGTGCCAGGAAATTTGCAAATAACATTTAAGGCAGAAGGAATCCTCGTGTCCCTTGATGGAAGCAGGAACTTTGTCCTTCCCGTACCGCCACATGTGACAGCAGAGAGGAATCGATACCTGGCTGCCCTAAAGTGCCACCTCTCAGGGCTGTGCTGCTGTCAAACCTTGCACCACTGGATTTTCTCAATCCTCAGATAATCTAAAGTTCATGTTCCTCCTCGAGCAACCAATTCCCAAGTTCTTCCTCCTCCCTGCTTATCTCCATCTCCTGCTGGGAGAGGGCCCTGCTTTTCATGGCAGGGTTCAAGCCAGGTGCTGCTGTCCTGGTGAATTGTCTACTGGAAAACGCAGTTTGGGATTGAAAAGAAGTTCAGATTCGCAGCTTTTGCTCTTTCCCTCTATAAAAAAAAATTTCCCTCTATAATAAAAACAAACCCTGTTGCTGACAGAAATTACCTTGTTGTTGACAAAATCCTTGGACTTGAAAGCGTTCAGCTCCAGGAAGTACCTGAGCAGAGAGACGTTCCCGTCCTGGACTGTGTAATGAAGAACTGTCTTGTTGCTTTTCACATCCTATTTAAAAACACAGAGAAAAGAGAATTTAAAAAACCCCCAAGCCAAAAAACAAATGTTCTTCAGGACAAGTTGGAGATATCCCATAAACCCACCAGAGGAAACCCAGGCCAGCCCTGCAGCTGATGGGGAGCACCTCCCTTCTTCCAGTGACCCTCAGAGTGTCCAAAAGGCAGCACCTCACCCTGCCAGCAGCCCCTTGGAAGGAGAACAGGCTTGGCCCTTGTGCCAGCAGCTCATCCCTTCTCCAATCCTGTGTTTTGAGCACCAAATGGGGGAGAATCCCCAGGCAAACCCAGGGATGATCGAGCCCATCCTCACCCGGCTGTAGATGGAGGCTCCGGTCTGCACCAGGAGGTGGATGCAGGATTCCAGCTCCCTGCTCTGCTGCTGGAGCTCCCTGTGCTGCTCCTCTGTCACTGCCTGGCTGCCCCGATCCCTCAGCAGGCTGTTGTGGGACAGCACAGCGCAGTGGAGAGGGGTATGGCCTGGAAAAGAAATACGGGATGGAGGTGAGGGCAGTGCCAGGAAAATACTGATGGGCAGAGAGGAGGCAGGGCTGCCACAGAGAGCAGTCACTCAATCATTTATTCAATCATTCAATCATTTATTCTATCATTCACTCAATCATTCATTCAATCATTTATTCTATAATTTATTCAATTATTAATCCAATCTGGGCAGGTGTTGCTGAGGCACAAGCCCCTTCTCATGTTTCTTCTCTGGCTCTGTGGGCACTTTTTGGGGCAGTCCAGGATGTTTTTAGTTCCAATTGAATCCCCCCTGAGCCATCAGCACCTTTGAATTTTGTGGCATTTGAGTGCACAGACACAACTCTCTCTCCCCCAGGCATTTTCTGAGCCGGCTCTGGCCTCCCAGCTCACCCCCACAAACCAACGAGCATCAGGCAATGAAATATCCCATACAGGTTCTCACACCCCTTGTGCAAAGGTTTTTACCTTCAAAATCCTTCATTTCCAAATCCAGGGGGAAGCCCAGTGACAGGACAACCTGGAGGCAACAGAGAAATGCAGAATTTCAGTTCAGCAGAAGCCAACATCAGCCAAAACCAACAAAATGTAAAATCAAACAACACAGACAATTTAACTACAAACGAAGCCATTATTTGACACTAGATCCCAGTGCTGTGAATGTTCCCAACAGGGACATTCCAGGTGATCACATTCCCTGGTTTCTTTACTCCCACCTAATTATCCTTTCAGATTCTCCGTCCAGAACAGTGAAATCCAGTCACTGCCCCCAGCTCAGGCTCCTCACTTTCACCCTGGATCAGGCAAAGACACCAGTAACGCCAGCACACGTTTATTATTCTGCGTGATCCTTGACAAGGACAGATGAGAACCTCTCCTTGTCAGGTGTAGCCAAAGTTTATGGCCTAAAAGTTTGCCAACACTGCCAGTTCTCAGGCTGGATTCACTGACTTTTTTTTTTTGTTTTGTTTTCAGCGTGTGAAGTTAAGTCCTCAGCTTATGGCAACGAGGGCACAGAAACACCAGGAATTGTGATCTGGAGATGAGAATTTCTTGGATTGAGCAGAGAATCAAAACTTTAAAACTCTTTAACGTGAGAAAATTATAGATTTAACACGGTGGAGTTAAGTAGCTCCTTGTCTGTGTTATTACAGAGAATTTCTTTCTTTCTTTGGATTGACTAGAGCGAGTTGTTCACATTCATGGCTGAGAATTTTTGCAGTGACTCATCTGTGTGAAGTGAGACGAGGCTCGGGACAGAATCCTCCCAGGAAGATCACTCAGAACGGTTAGGGCTTGACTTATCTTCTTATAACAAAAAGAAAATATGTACAGATCAAATATTGACAGCTGGCTCTGAGGCGCTTATTAGAGATTAGATAGTTAATCCATTAGGGGGAAAAAAAAAACAACTAATAAAATAAACAAATAAACCATAAAGCCTTTCATGCCTCTGACCACAGCGAGGAGCGAGTCTCTGCCCGTTTTCCCTTTAAGAAAAAAAAAAACAACAAACCCCAAAAAACAAACAAACCCACAAAAGAAAAACCAAACAAAGGAACCCTGCAATCCAAACCACCACGGGGCACTTCTGCGAGGCTTTGTTGGCATCATCTGGATTAAACCCCTTTTTCCTACTTAAGGAAACACCTGTTTTCCAGAGAACTGGCCGTGTTACACATTAACTGCCCGCTCAGGGCACGTGCGGGCACAGCCAACGAATGCTGGCCGTGGTGCCAGCACCGCAGGGCACCCCCTGGCACCTCACCCCTGTCCCCTGCCCTCAGGGAGCTCAGCAGAGCCGCCAAACCTGCCTGTGCTCAGCCCTGACACCGCTCAAGACAAGATTTTTTTTATTAATTTGATTTTCTGGCCAGTAGCGAAGCGTTTAAGACTCACAGGCTGCTAATCCCTGCTGTGGAATGCCTCCCCGAAAATTCCCCCAGGGCCTGTTGGGAGGCGTTCATTTGCTGTTCAGGGCTGGCACAGAGCTTGGGTGCAGTCCATGTCTGCAGAGAAACCCCTGAAGCAACAGGGGAGCAAAGATTTGCTCATGTGAGTCAGGTTTTGAAGGGAAATCTGACAAACGAGCCTCATTTTGGAGGCTGTGCCTGGGCTGTCGCTGTCTGCAGGGTCACATCTCATCTCTATGCTGCTGGCTTGAGTCTGGAGAGGATTTTTGGATGACAGTGCCCTCGGGGAGTGGGTTTAGAGCTCCCTCAGCCCTCACTGCTGGGGAACACCCTGCGATGCTGACCCACCCTGGGGACTGCCACCGGCACATTCAGAGCAGTGACCTGCAGAAATAATTCCTTCCCCCCCGCACAGAGCCGCAGCAGGCTGCAAGCACAGTCCTAAGCCAGGAATAAAACCCACCCTGGGAGGTCAGTTCCTGCCACAAGGAGCCTTTGCTCAGCCTCCATCTCTCCCCGAGACCTTGCCTTTATCTAAAGACACCAACACCCGGTTGTGGTTTTCCACTGCCAGCAAGGAAAACCATTAAACCTCTCCTACCTGCAGGACTTGGGCATAGCCATAAGTGGCAGCGAGGTGCAGAGCTGACTGCCCTTTGTGGTCCACGGCGTTGACGTCTGCTCCTGCCTGGATGAGGTCGTGCACGATGGCAGCCTGCCTGGCGGTGACGGCCACCAGCAGGGCAGTCTGCAACAGCAGCACACAGCTGTGGGAGTCAGCCCCGACAGTGCCACAGCCTGCCTGGGATGCCTGCCTAAAGCACAGGCTGGACAGAACCGAGAGAGTAAAAACGGGGCTTTGTTAAAGGCCTTCGGTAGATACACCTCGGGCAGTCAGAGCCTCCCAGGGGCTGCACCCAAGATAATTATCAGTTTGGTCCATTGACGTATCAGGGGTTAATGCTCCAGTTAAGGTAATGAAGTCATATTCCCCCAGCTTGCTCCCCTCACAGTTCACCTTTGTTCACACTTTTCAGGGCCTGACACAGTGAGGTGTCCTGGAATTCCAGGCCTAGAGAGGAATCATTTTGTCTGAATAGAATGGGAGAACAGCAGCTGACAGGTTATGGAGCTTTAGAGTTATACGCTGAAGAGCTGCAGGATTAGAAATACGTGAAAAATAGAGAAGCTACAATCCCAAGGCGGCAGCTGCGGGTGTAAAACAAGGAGTGGGGGAAGTGCAGGCTGAGCGGTGGCTGAAATCCCAAGGGATGAGCACAGCTCCCAGCATGGTTTGGAATCCCAAATGGCACCATGAGATGGGGACATTTCGCAGCTCTTGCTCTCTCTGGTGTTCTTCAGCCCTTAATTTGCGTGGCAACCCAAAGCCAGCATTTTTGACACCCCGATTGCATCAGCTACGGAACAATTCCGTTGGCCATAAAACCTTCAGCCTCAGAGACTGACGCCAACACTCAAATATTTTGCTGGACCAGTGTTTTCCCACGTCACTCCATGAATCGTGGGCCGAAAAAAGAATGGGCTCATTCTCATCCCAGTTTATTTATGGTCACGCCACTGAATTTTACAATCCTGCCCCGAGCGAGGCCGACCAGTGCCAAGCCTTCCTTGCAGGAGCAGAGGGGCAGCACTGGGTTTTTTTAGGGTACCTTGCTCCTGCCAAGCCTGTTCCCATCCCAAGCCCCGCTGTCTGCAGGAGGAAGTGGCCCCTTTTCCCCTTTTCTTTTTTTACCTTTCCTCTGTGCTCCTTGGCATCGAGTCTCCTCAGGGCTCTCATGCGCTCTGCGGCCGCCAGCGTGTGGGCCCTCAGGCCTTTAGCTGCATAAATATGCAGAATTCTAAGACAGTAAATAAAGATACCGATCACTGACGGACCATGGCAGCAAAGTTTCGCTGCCACTTTTGGGGTTTTACACCCAGAGCCCCAAAAATCCGTGCCCTGAGCCCCCAAAATCTCCCATTCCCACGGGAAGGGCTTCCTACCTCCGAGAGCTGCAGTGTCCAAGAGCCCTCAGCACTGCTGAGCTTTGCCATGCTGCCTCCTTCCCACTCCAGCACCTTCTTGCAGCTGAGATTCGCCACTGGGAGGTGGCAAAGTCCTCCACAATTCCCACTTTGGGGGATTGCATGTATAAACCGCTTTTTGGGGGTGATACAGCTCTGGGTGTGTTGGGGAAACCTCACCAGCCGGGGTAACAACCGCTCCCTAACTGATGTGTTGGTGATATATCAATCTGTTCAACTCCCTAACTGATATATCTGTGATACATCAATCTGTTCAACTCCCCAATTGATATATCTGTGATATATCAACCTGTTCAACTCCCTAAATTGATATATCTGTGATACATCAATCTGTTCAACTCCCCAATTGATATATCTGTGATACATCAATCTGTTCAACTCCCCAATTGATATATCTGTGATACATCAATCTGTTCAACTCCCCAATTGATATATCTGTGATATATCTACCTGTTCAACTCCCTAAATTGATATATCTGTGATATATCTACCTGTTCAACTCCCTAATTGATATATTTGTGATACATCTACCTGTTCACCTCCCTAATTGATCTATCTGTACAATATCGACCTGTTCAACTCTAATTTTTATCAAAACTCCTTCTGAGAGGGACCCAGTCCTTATATTTTGCACAAGACAAAGCCCGTGGGAGTGGCTGGTGGCCCTGAGTGATGGGGAAAACACTTCTCTTCGTCCCTTTGGTCACCTGGCTCTGGCTGGAGCCACTTCCAATCCCCCAGGTCCTATTTGAAGGAAATTCCAACCCCCGAGAACAGGAGGAGACCACCCCACACGCAGTCACACCAACCCCTGGCTTCATTCTGGCCCAGACAGAAATATTTGATGCTTTTCAGGCAGAAGGTGGTGGGCAGTTGCTTCTCCCCTCGGCTGATTTCGTACCCCAGAGCCACCCCTCGCAATTTCAGGAAGTGGAAATACAATTTCCTGGCTAATCTGATTCTCAGTCAAGCTCGGCACTCGCTGTGGCCGCACACCCACACATCCCCAAGGGTGCCAGGAGAGGATAATAGTGATTGAAGCAGAGCTGCAGGAGCAAGGGCTGCTGCAGGAAATGCCTCCAGGCCACAGCTGGATCATGGAATTCCTTCTTTGTCTGCTTAACGTGTAAAATTAGCACCAAGTCTGACAGCTGATCTCTGCTTCTAGCCTGTGCATACATTACTGAACTAATTGATTGCTGAACCAACGCTTGTGGGCAGGAAATAAAACACTCTAGGCACAGCAAAGTTACTGTAGATCTTTATTGGGAAAAAAAAATAAAAAGAATTTGTCTTTTTTTTTTTTTTTCTAACCAGAACAACCCAGAAAGAAATGATGAAACAGTTTCATCTTTGTTTTATGTTCACACACAGAATTTACATACATTGGAGTGAAAGGAATTGAAAAGCAATCAGAGCAACCACAGGCTTGATTCACAACTGCTTTATCCCAGTTTTGCCTAGGGAATATCTCTGAACTTTATCAAACTGGAGGAAGCAGTGGTGAATTAAGCCCCTTTGAATTAATTTCTTTGCTGGGTTTTTCTGCAGATATAAGCCACTAATTTCAATGCCAACCTCAACTACCGCCCTTTCCCAACAGCTTTAGGATCACTTACATGATCTAGTGCTCGTGTCTTCCGCTTTTGTCAATATTCAATAAAAAAAAATACTCTTGGAAAGTCTTTAAGACTTTCAACCTGAGTTTTCAAACCTCACCCAGGCATGAACTGTAAGGCCACTTGAAATATTGCCTGGGTGGCAACTGGACTCCAGGTAACAAAGAGTGCAATAAATTATTTTGCAAATAATAAAATCACCTAGCAATCCTGGGCTTTAGAAAGCAGAAAAACCCAGAGAAATTGTGTTCACCAGCCAAGAGCCTCTTGTTTGTCAAGAAAACAATAAACAGGGGTCGGAGGGGATGAATCTCCTGAAATGTATTTGCCTGTGGCGTGGCACTCCTGAGCCTCAACCAAAATATTTACAGTTGCATTGGTTTCGTAAAAGTGAAGCTACTCATTCTTCAGGGGAGGAGTTCAGAAAGCCATAAAGGAACTGTGTGCCCCTCTGGGCCTGGGGAACTTCCCAAGGAGGGGTCACTGAAGTTCCCTGGCTCAGCACATCACCACAGAAAAGTGAAAATATTGCCAAATAACAGTAATGCCCATGGATTCCTCCTTGGGCTGCAGTCCAGGCTCTGGAAAATCCCTGTCTTCTCAAAGATCTCCTGATCCAGGGCCGTGAGCTGCAATCCTGACTCAGACAAAACTCCCAGAGACTTCAGTGGGACAGGATCTGTCCCCTGGCAGCGTTACCGGCCAGCCACTAAATCAGCCCCAGCCCTTAAATTGGGATATTCCAGAACCCCAAACCCCTGTGCAGCTAAAAGCCATGACCCCAACCCCCTGCTCCACACCTGCAGGGCTGGGCTCCAGGGGCAGACAAGGTGAGAGCTTCCAGTGACACCTGGGAGTGAATTCTTGCTCTGCAAACAGGGCTCTCTGACTGCTCTGGCCTTTAGTTCAGCTTTATTTTCAAGTTACTGCACTGACCTGCACCAAACAAAGCTACACTTGACGTTTTCCTGATTTCTAAAGGAGTAGTAAAATTTAGGAGAAAAAAGCGTCATTTTAGGCCCCCAAATGTTTTCTAGTGGCCCAAATCCGGAGGGAGTTCCTGCATGGACAGACACGCAAGGCATTGACACAGAAGCAGCCCTATTGAACCAGGTTTGCCAAAATTTAGAGGTAATTGTACCCTCCCCAAATGCTACAGCTGGCCTTGGCTCCACTGGAATCTGTCAATTCGAGGCCACCAAGGTGACAATCACCTCGTGCTGGTGCTGAGCACAAGAGTCCAGCGTCCAAACCTGCCTGGCAGGGGCAGCAGGAGCTGGGACAGCGGAGGAGTCTTGTGCTGGGCGCCAGGACAAAGCGAATTTCACTCCACACACAAACCACGGCGCGCTAAAATTCCCACCCCAGCCCTCCTGCTTCTCCTCCCTGCTCAAACCCCGCTGCTGGAGCACTGAGCAGCCCAGGAGGAGGAGGAGGAGGAGGAGGAAGAAAAAGCCCCAGATGCGCATCCTAAAGCCCTTGCACAGACAGAGCGTGGCTTAACACGTACGTATCATTGTCCTCATCTTCCAGCAGCAGCTTCTCGATGGGCAGGGCTCCGATGGCTCTCCGGGCGTCCTCCAGCTCCTGCGGGGCCGGCTCGGGGATGGAGATGGGCACGGGCAGCAGCTGGGGCCCCGGCAGGGAGGAGGAGGAGGCTGCGGGGTACTGCAGGCTGGAGGCTGGCAGGGCAGGCAGGGGCTGTGCCCACGGGAAGTAGGTCAGGGGCGGCTGCTGCTGCTCGGGCACCTCCAGCGGCGGCACCACGGCCGGGGTGGTGCTGCGGGGCTGGGGAAGGGCACAGAAACACGGCACGGTGAGACCATGGGGCAAGGGGGAGGATGCAGCACAGGCTGGGGATGCTCATCCCGCGGGGCTGGTGTTTCTGAGTCTGAAAGGTTTTGAGCTGCTAACTTTTCCCCCCCAAAAAAATTTCTCAAGAAAGTTTCTTCTCAAAACAATCGTGGCAAACAACTCTCCTTTCTCCAAACAATCTTTCTCCAGGTGGTGTTTTTGCTGTTTCTTTGGTTTAACCAATGGCATTAGGGAGGTGTCGTTCCTATTCACCAACCGTGTTAAGTCTGTATCAGAACACCTTATAAGAAGTAGTAGGAATTAGACAATAAAAGCCTTTTTTTCTGTGCTCTTTGCCTTCTGAAATATTTGGAGTCTCTCTTTCATGTCCTACAGCAACACCCATCCCACTGCTCACATCCCTCATCCTTCCTCTCCGGGTGAAGCTCTGCTCTGAGGGTGACACTTCTCCTGTGCTCACCTCGGGCTCCCTCCAGCTTTCTGCTCCCATTCCACCCTCCCTGTGACCCTGTCACACCCCGTGCTGGCAGCTGTCCTCTGCACAGTGCCCATTTGCTGCCACCAAGGCTGAAGGCAGCTCGTGGTGGCCTCTGGGGCAGAGCCACATCCCAAACCCATCCCACAGCACTGAGGGACACGGAAATGGCCTTTGGGGGATCTGCTGGGTCTGCCTCAGCAGCCAAAACTGAAGCAGGGAAAGGAAAATCAGCTGCCTGAGGTCCATTGGAACAGAAATCTCTGCCCTTCCCCTCCAAACCACATCATCTCGTGTCAGCCGAGCAGATTTTGTCTGGCCTGAAGCCAAATATTCTGCTGTCTTGACGTATTTTGACCTCCTCTTTTTATCCTTTAACAGCAATTTCTGAGAAACTTATTGCCAGGTCATCCTTCCTGCCTCACCTGATCGATGTGTTTCCTGGAACCCAAATGACACTTTTTTCGTTTTTCATTTTAAGCTTGGAAATAAAGAGTGAAAATCCCTGCTCGGTCTGAAAAAGTGAAGAGGGCTGGGGAAAAGGTTGTGACTTTTGCCTGCTTCCAGTACAACCACAACTTTTTACCCTGCTCAAGCCGTATTACTGCCCGGCAAACTACGTGGCATGGATGCAAAGACACACACAGCATCACAGTAATTAAATAAATCAGCCTAACTACACCCCACAGCCCTTGCTAGAAGGTGAGAATTAACACCATTTCCAGCTCGGCGTTTCGGACTTACTGCAAAGTTGGTGATGAGAGGCTGGGAGGTGTAGGTGAGGACAGAGGAGGGTCCCACCAGCGTGTAGCTGGGACACACGGGCTGGACGAACATATCTGCGGTGTAGGGACAGCCGCCAGCCTCGTGGGACACGTAGTCAGGGTAAGGGCTCCACTGAGCCAGGGGCTGCAGGGGGCTGGCGGAGGGCTGGGGGATCCACCCAGAGGCCAGAGCTCCTTCCTCTGGGCCGGGCAGGGCAGGGGCAGCGGCGTCCATGTCAATGCAAGGCTGGCCTGGAAGACAGGACAGGGTTAAAGCTCAGCTCAGCTCAGCCTTCCCCAGAGAGACACAGAGGGTCAGGGATACGTTACCCATGGGGGAGTAGGAAGGGACTGGCTGATGGGGCAGAACAACCTGGGAGAGAGGAGAAAAAAATTAAAAATCAGAGGTGAAGCCCACCGGCATTGAATTCAAGCACAGAAGACCCTGGCAGCCAGGACACACCACCCCAAACACCCACGCTGTCCCCTCAGCTCAAGGGGGCCCTAAAATGTGTTTAAACCTCGTGTAGCAGAGAGAATTCCTTCAGAGAGGAGCCAGCCAAGCTGCTGCCTGCTGGGAGGGTAAATTCAGGTTGAAAGCAAGCAGCAGACAGCCAGGGATGGCTCTGGACGGTCTCTTTTAGACTGCTGGACAAGCTGCCTCCCTTCCAAGCCACCAGGAATCAGATCCTGCCAAGTGCAGGTGATGGAAGGTGCCCAGCACACTAAAAACACCCCACCTCAAGTGACATGGATGGCATTGCCAGGTAACCCCAGGCTACAGGGCCTTCAAAATGCTTTAGAGAAGCAAAGGTTCCTTTTCCTCGGCACAGCAGTGCTGGGGCTGGGCAACCCCTGAGCTCCCGAGGGAGGATTTCCCTCCTGGTTGTGCTTTCCCTACCGTTGGAGCTGCAGTTGCACTGGGATTATGGACATTCCCCCTTTTCCTCTTCAGCAGCTCCTTCACCGGCTCCTTCACTCGGACACCTTGGTAGGGCCGAGGCTGTGGCTGCTGCTCTGGGGCAGAAGCTGAGAAAAAAACAAAACAAAAAAAAAATAGAATTTATGTAACTTTTTTTTTCTCCTTTCAGAGACCCCAAATCCCCACGGCGGCCTGCTGGCTCTACCAGGAACACATTTCTTTTATTTTATTCTTCCTTTCCTTTGTGTCCCTCGGTGCCACTGACCTGCAGAGCAGCTTTACACACTCCCAAAAGGAAAATCAGAGCAAATATACCCGAAAGGTGACACGCCAGAATTGCTGGCCAGGCAGGGACATAAAAAAAGTAGAAATTAGGTATTTAAAAGAAGTAAATTCACTGTTTAGGCAGAAGGTATAAAAGCAACCCAAATTAGGAAAACATCCTCACTTGGAGAATGGTTTAAACATCATTAGTTATACTTGAATATCTCATTTTCTCTTGAATACCTCATATCTCTTCAGCAAGTGAATATCTTCAGTCCCAACCTAGACCAGAGCTGTATTTCATTTCCAAACAAGTTTTGCTCACAGCCTGGCCAGGAGGTTAATAAACAGGTTGACAACACATCGCAGATCTCACAGCCCAAAACCTCCCAGCTCACACCCAGAAATTCTGCTCCGTTCTGAAGAATGAAGTTTACAGGCAGCTCCAAAAGCCTCTCCCAAAGCCGTGTGAGCTGGAGAAGCACATTTCTGCCGGAGCCACAATTAACAACTCAATTCCCAATATTTAACCCGGAGTGTTTGGAGGGGATTGATAGCAGGAGGAAACCAGGGGATATCAAAGCCTGCTGTTTGTAAAGCCACCGATAGCAGAGGTGGCTGCCTGCCCCTTTCACTGCACTTTGGTGTGTAAATACAGAAATCGATAAGTTTGCCATTTTTAAAGATTGCAAGTGGCCTTTGGTTTTGAGGTACAGGTGGGTGTCCAGCTCCAATTGGAATTTTAAGCTATTATTCCACCCCGGGAGCATTTATTCAGATTCACGTCCTACAGGAAAGAATCATTTCACCTCAGATCATCTCTGCCAGCTGCATTTAATTCTGTGTACACTGAGATGTTGCTGTTGCACCTTCCTGGGAGGAGGAAAATGGAGTTCTAAATGCAGAGATCACAAATCCACCTCAGAAATTACTTAACAGAATAAACGCTTCTGCTCTGGTTTCTTTTTTTAAAAAATACCTTTTCCCCTTCAGCTTGGCTCTTTTATTAACTCGTTATGCATAATTTAATGCTGAAATCTTGACTGGCCACTATAAATCCTTTTAGGACCAGCCAGGACTCCATTTATGCACTGAACTGTTGCCTTCGTTATGCACATTAAGGAAATATTTTACTTTTAAACGGTACTTGAAGCAAAGAGGATTTCCCAGCCCTTGCCTGATCTGCCTTTGCTTTCTGTGGACATCCTTTGTGGCTCTTTAAATCACGTTTTTCTCATTCCCGTGAATCCTGCGGCTTCCAAAATGAAATTTTAAAAGAGATTCAGGGTTCTTTAGGTCTCCACACAAGCATCCACCGAGGCTTTTAATACAATTCACGTTTTGCTCTTTGAATTTAAGTGGCATTAATTTATTTGAGTGCAAATGATAAAGAGCTCCGGTGTTCTTGGTGCTGCGGGAAAACAACAGCTCCACAAATCTGAGCTCTGCTTGAGAGGCAGAAATGAACATTTTGGGGAGTATCTCATCCCCAACTCATCAAAGGGCCTCCCTGCAGAATTAGGGTGGGGAAGGATGGTGGTTTCTGGCTCCAGGTTTGGGGGATGGGAAAGAAGAAATTTACTGTAAAAGCTGACAAATATACCTATTCAGAGTTTCCGGTGTAAGCAGAGTAACCCCCCCAAAAAAAGAAAAAAAATAAAGAGAAAAAAAAATTTAAAAAAACCAAAGTCTGCAGATCATATTTCGGTTCCCCCAAGCTGACCTCCAGAAATAAAAATAATGTGAGCACAGCTGCTTTTCCACTGCTCAGGGGCCTGTGGGGTCTGAGCATCACAGACAGACCACAGCAAAATGACTTTGGGGCTTCAGGGTGCAATTCCTCACCGAGAGCAAGACACAGGGTCATTTACAATATCAGTGTTTGGAGGAATAATGACAATTAAAGTGTCTTTACAGGGGAAGAACATGGATTTAGTCACCCTTATCTAAAGGTTTTAACAGACTACGAAGCTGTCTTGGACCAAGATTCCTTTAGATTTTAATTTCAGTCAATTTTAGAGAGGCCAAGTTCCATTCAATGAAATGAAAGGACTAGCAGCAGTGTCCTGGCTCGTCTCCTGCAATTCCAGCACCCCACACTCTGTTCCTCAGTTGGCACATCTTGTTTTGCACCAGCTCTGTGAGGCTGGGGCAGTTTGGAACCTCTCCAGTTGAGGAAGAAGAGAAGGAACCCAAACCCAGCCACTGGGAAGCTTTGCAATGGTTTCCACGTTTCATTTGGGCTCAATTCAACGCTTTGGGCAGGCTGTGTGCTCAGCCCCGGGCTCCCTCCATCAATGTTATCACCTGCTCTATTTGCTAAAACTCCACAAAAGCCTTGAAAACTCCTGAGCAGTCTTTAGAAGTGGCTGCTGAACACCAGAGCTGCTGGAAAGGCACCAAATGGCTCTAAACGTCCAGTGACAGCAGCAGGAAGATGTTGGACTCCAGACCACGCTGCAGCTCGGCCTGGGAACATCCAAACTGCACCAAAGAAAATAGGTTCCATGGGATCTGCCACCCTCAGTTTAGGCAGATACAGACCCCTGATTCCCAAAAACACTGATCTGGGCAGAAGGCCAGGCAGGGAAAGCACGTCGAGACGTGGCCCAAAATTCAAAGCCCATCCTCCCCTCCACTTGGGTTGAAGCACTGATGAAACTGGAGGGAAGAGAGTGGCAAAACAGCTGCTGGAAGGGTGCAGGCAGCCAAGCATGGCCGGTTTCAGATCACTAAACTTCACCCCAGCAGCCCTGGCCTTCACACACACACACACAGAGAAGCTGCAGCTCGGTTTCAGCCTTCCAGCCAAGGCAGAGCATTTCCCAGCAGGCAGATTTCAGTTTGAAATACCCCTGCAGCTCCTGCCTGCAGCAGCAGCCTCACCCCGGTCCCTCTTGCAGGAGATTTTTGTGTTCACAAACACCTTTTTTTTTTCTTTTTCTTTTTTTTTTTGGTGACACCTGATAAGCTTATCGATTGATCAGCCTTAACACTGCAAATGGTTTTCCCTTTTTTTTTTTTTTTCTCTCCCCCTCCTTTTCTCCCTTTATTTCCTTTAATAAATAATTGAAAAGAAACACAATAGTTTCTCTTGTTTGCGGTGGCACCAAAAAGCAATCGCTGACTGCAAATAATGAGGCAAAATTTAGATTTCAATTAGCAAACCCCGGAGTTAATGGCTTGGGTATTGGAGACCAAATTACATTTTTATCAGGCACGCTGAACTTTGGCTAATAAAAAGAAGAAAGAGGCTTCATTTCATAGGATTGTGTGCTTAGAGTCAAATCAAAATGTTTTTACATCCACGTGCATTGCAAGGGACTCAGCATTGCTTATGATCCTGGGCTTATTTCCTAAATAATTACAGAGTGTCCCTCAAAAAAACCCAGGGTGATCTTTATCTCTGCTTTGTGGTCAGTCCAGGGCAGGGGAGAAAAGCACTGAAATGCATTTAATCCCCCAAAATCCCAGATAGTGACAGGGAGTCACTCAGGAATCTTCATTTCAACTCCATCCCTACCCCTCAGCAGCCTGCAGGGTATGTCCTGCTTTTAATTAACATTTTAATTGATCCAACCGACAGTTAAAGGTGAGACACCGACACGACCCACCTGCAACTCCAGCCCCTGGAAACAAAAATCCAGTTATTTCTGCCAAGGTCCATCTGAACCAGTCGTGTTGGTGGCCTCAGGCTGGGGTGGCTGGTGAGCACCAGGTCCCTGGTACCTGACCTCGATTAATTAATACACACCTGACTGAGAATTCTCTGGCTGGGCCTGAGAACGAACAACCTCATCAGTGCCAAATAAATCATGGAACGACTCAGAAAACGGCGATCTGAGCTCCAGTTGGCCATTTCTCGCTTCGTTATCTTTTCAGTCCCAAAGGATCCGTCCCAAAGCCCCAGGTTTGCACATCCAGGCACATTTGGAGGGCTGGACACGCAGATTTTTTTTAGGAAAACACAAATTTGCTTTGAAGAACAGGGAATATGGAGCTGGAGAGGATTCTCATTTATCCCGTCCAATGCACTGTGGGTGGGTAATTCAAGGAAAATTTTGCCCATGCAAAGCACCCACCAAACATCTGGGCAGAGAATCTGCTTTTAACCAAACCCAGCTCGGAGCAGGGGCAAAAAGGGGCTGGGTGGTGGTTGATTGCTCAGCAGAGGGAAATGAACTCAGGAGGCTCCTGGGCATAATTCAACAGCTCAATATTCCACCTCCTTACCAGAATCATGTTCGGCCAGGTCTCCTACACTGCAGTATAACCACCACAGTCAGGGAAATATTAATTTGACAGAAGAATATTTGAGATTTATGCCCAAGATCTTCATTTTCAGGCGCTGGGAGATTTTTCTAGGAATCAAACCAGCCTTGGATTCAGGCAAATCCGTGTGCTCCGTGCTGTTCTTGAGGAATGCTTTTGATAGCTGTCCTTTAAAGAATATTTCCTTCACACCTAAAAGGATCTACCTGAGTGGAGAGCGCTGTGCAGAGCCCACGTTTTGTTCCCACACAAGGAAGGTATTGCAGGTGAACAAATAGAGAGTGGATTTTAGATTCTTCCACTCGGATAGGAACAAAAATCAAGGGGAGACACAAAATGCTGGCTAATCCCTGCTGCTCTGGTGATTCTAATTAAAAAAAAAAATAAAAAAAGCTTTCAAGTGCCAAAGGAGAGTTGGGTGCCTTGGCCATGTAGTGGTGAGGGCCACTAAAAATTCTCTGTTTCAGAAGAAGAGGAGCCCTGGTGCAAAGGGGAAGCTGAGATAGACAGAAAGTGTCTTTAACCATAAGTCACCCTCAGGCCCTAATTCCTCCCAGCCCATAATACTCTTTCCATTTTAGTAATGCAAGCTTTCCATTTAATTGCTGCCGTGGTCATTCGTAGAGTTTGACACCTGCTTTGCAAAGCATGGATGGGCTCGACTTTCGTGCTATCCCTCTTTCCTGGCGGGGTTTTACCAAAATTATCACTCACAAGGTGCAGAGTGTCGCAGTTTCACCTCTCAGTCTCATCAGGCTGATACTTTCAGGGCGGCTCTGTGCAGCCCCGCATCTGTTGTGGGCACAAAAAGCTTTTTCTCTTCGCTTTAAAAGCCTTTGGGAAGGGATTTGCAGAGGTGTGAATTGACATCTCCCTCGATGGCTAAAGGGAATCTGAGCAGCTGAATCTCTGCCGGTGACTGCGACAGGAGCTGAGCACCCAAAAAAACCCACTCGCACAGGCCAAACCAGCACCTAAATAGGAGATTCCTGCAGAGTTAGAATTAACTAGGCTGGAAAAGACCTCTGAGATCATCAAGCCCAAGCTGCCTGCACGCTTTTCACAACACAAACCGTTTGTACGGGAAGGTCCGTTCGGGTTGTTTTTTTTAGAAAAAAAATATTCACTGGGGTGGCAACAATAAAAACAAAGCAAGAGGAAATCGCTGGTGCTGCCCATGAATTTCCCATCCCTGAGGGGCTGCTGGGGCTGCTCCCATTCAGCAGAATCCTGGGGAGCCCCGACCAGTCACTTCTGGTGGGCCGTGGGAGGGGAGGCTTTCGGGCTGAGCCACCCTTGGGGCTTGTGGGCCCCAATTCCTGCTCAGGAGTCACTGTGCCGTGACCTGGGGAACATTCCCAGCCAGGCCACCCTCCCTGCACCACAGCAGTGGCCCAGCTGCCCTCCTGTCCCTGCAGAAATGTCCCCTGAAAGGGCAGGAAACCTGGAGAGGTGCGCTGAGAACTGTCCTCAGGTGAGGTCACACCAGCTGCCTGCGGGAGTTCTTGTGTCACTTGGGGGTTTTCACAGAACATTCTGACCCACCAGGATCATCCACCCCGAAGCGAATGGCCCCTACAGGGACTGAACCCAAAAGCCTTGGTGCTCTCAGCACCAGATGAGTCAAACCTCGGGGGTTTCAGTTTGGAAAGTTCCCAGGTCACCTGAGCTGCCTGAGCACCAATTTCTGTTCCAGAGCAAGGCCACAGGTCCCCTGCGGTGGCCACAGGAACACCCACAGGTGGCCTGAAGCAGGTGGGGCAGGGAACGTGAGGAGCCAGCTGGTCACAGGGACAGGACACGGAGGTCACCCCAAATCCCCAGTTCTCCTCACAGAGCTGCTGGGAACTGCAGCTTCCACCGAAATCTGGGATCCTGGATACCTGCCCTGGGCTCAGGGGTCACACGGGGGTCTCCAGGACTCCCCTCCTGTCTGTCTGCAAAGCCAACACCCGGCAGTGGCTCGGGAAAGAACAGCATTCCTCACATTCCCAACTGTTCCATGTTGGAGAAATGCTGACAAAATTCTGACAATTTGAATCCTGACAAAACCACAAAAGGAGGGAGACTGGAGGATTAACAAGCTCAGGGGACACTGGCCAGGAGGTGTCTACACATTATCGTAATAAACGATTGACACGACTTGTAATTCCTGCAAGTGTCAAAGGGAAAAAGGCAAAATAAAAACACCAATTCAGATCCCAGCTTCCTCCTACCCAAAGCATTGCTTTGTCACTGCTAAATAAAACCAGGAATAAAAAAACCAACCCAAAGAAACCATTCAGAGACTTCTGAAGATGGAAGAATAGAATCAGGATTTGGATAGAATCATCTTGCAGTTTTTTCCACGTCTTGTCCTGAAAACTTCTCAAGGTAAAGGGGGGAAAAAAACCAAAATAAAACTTCTCAAACGCACATTTGAGCTTCCAAAATGTTCCGCTGAGAAGAAAGAAAGCAGGGAAAAAAAAAAAAGAAAACCCAGAGGAAACGGATTTCAAAGCTCACAAAGGCACGGGGCTGGTTTGTTACACGCAGTAGAACAACCTACAGGCTGTGATAAAAAGATGAGTAACGCCAGATAAGTCACTGGCAAGGGTCGAAGAAATTAATTTTTCCACTCAGGTGTGTTGCACCGTTCTATGATAATGGAACAGCAGGCTGAGAGGCAAAGGGTGCCTGCACAGTTGCCAAAAACGAGCATCACCTACTGATGACAAGTGAGATCTAATGGAGATAAGAGTGAGAATGAAAAGCTTGCAAGAAGCAAACACCTACCTGGAGTAGGATCAGCAAACTACTCCACCAAAGGTGGGCCCAGAGGACTGAAATTATCTTGAAAACAAGAAAACTGATTTCCTGTAAAGTCATAACTGTATTGCCCCGAACTGCTTTGTTCCTTACCTTTTTTTAATTAGCTGAAAGAGGTACGTATCAAAGAAAAAAAAAAAAAAGAAAAGAAAAGAAAAAAAACAAAAAGGCAGAGAAATAAGGTTTCTCACAGGTTTCACTTTTCAAAAGGAAAATTTTCTGCCATGTAACCACCGTAACCTTTGATATAATACCTGCATCCTGTTATTGTTTTTATGAATCATAGTCTTCCACTTGATTCATAGTGATGAAAGCCAACAAAGCAGCCCTGAGCTCATATCCCTGCTGGAAAATGAGCATCACACCTCAGCACTGGCCTCTCCTGAGCCATCCCCGGGCATCCCCTCCCCTGCCACTTATCCCTCACAGCCCCCAGCTGCCACCAGAGGTAGGAAAAGCAAATCAGAGCTCACTTACATTTTTGCCAGTGCATTCTGTGGCGGGATGGAGCTTTTTTTTTTTTTTTTTTCTTTCCCCTTCCTTGGCTGAGGATAACTCGGCTCTGTGTGTGTGTGTGTGTGTGAGTGTGGCTCCCGGGTGGGGATCAGTGACAAGTGAAGGGTCAGGATGTTTCTTTCGGCTTTTTAAAAGCTCCGTGTTCCCGCTGAGCCCGGTGACATCATCACCCCTCCAACCACAGCCACTTCTACATTTTCCCTTTGCTCTCTGCTGCTTCTTCTTCTTCTTTCTTCTTCTTTCTTCTTCCCCTCCTTCCCCACGCTCAGCGGCTCCTCCGAGGGCAGCCAGCCCCGGGGGGATGTTCTGCATGAAAAAGGTGTCACCCCGATGGCTTTGAGCAATCGGAGGCGGAACCTTTTTGCCTCTCCTGGGATTTTCACCCACTAATTTGCAAAATCGGGGCAAAAGGTTGGACAGCGGCAAAAAGGGTCTTTTAGGAAGGTTTTGGACCTCTTGTGGCACTAAGGGTGGTTTGGGTTTTTTTTCCCCCCTCACATTCTGCTGCTCTGGATGGCACAGCTCGTGCCTTCACACCCCCAGGCCGTGCCTGCCTGGCCCTTTAAATGCTCAACCCTCCTAAAACCCAAAATTTGAGTGTTTGCTCCTGCCTTATGAGAATCTCAACTCCCCGGGGCCACTAAATTTGAACTTGTGAGGAAACACCTGTAAACACTTCAAGCCCCATTAAGCCAGGACGTCCTTCATTTAAAAAAGAAACCCTCTATTTTTTTTTCTTTTTTCTGTTTTGTTTTTATCAAAATACAACACTTCCTAGCCAGGGTGAAGCAGCCCTTCCAAAAGAACCTGCAAGGCTGAAGGAAGGCCAGGGGAGCCTGGAAAGTTCTTGGCATTAATGACAGCACCATTATCCTCCACACCACGAACACCACCCTCTAAAAATCAGACCCCCCCCATCAATTTTCACAATTAACACTGACTTAGGAGCTTCATTCCCAGAGAAATATTTGTTGGAGCTGCGCAGTGAGGTCAGGATCTCGTCATTCCCATCTTGCTGTTCAGTTTTTCATCATTGAATTGCCCCCAAAAATTTGCTCTCCCAAATTTCTCTTCCCACAAAAAGACCAAGGCAGGGTCTGGTGGGGTTTTTGGCCGGAATTCTGCCAAAGGAATTTTCTGCTTTCAGGTGTTTCAGGCACCTCTTGGGGAACAGATCCATCCTGTGAACGACTCCACGGCACACCGAACTGCGTTTAGCGGGAAAGCACAGATTAATCAGCAATTCATTGTACTCACTCTACTTCAAAGACTTGTCCAAAAACCAAAAAAGAAGCAAACCTCAGAGCAAGCGGAGTGGAAAGAATTAAGGGATGTGCATGTCTGCCCTCCAAACCAGCCCCGACCTCCTCTGTTCTCAGGCACCAGGGCATTGTTCAGCCACATTTTGCATATCTGAATTAGTGCTGAGTACCAGCCCCACGCTGGGACATCCTCCCTGCTGCTGAAGTGCTTAGTAACAGCTGATACTGCAAAACCAGACAGGTAGGCTGGGGTTTGCCTCCCAAGGAAGCCAGGAAAAGTGCTGAGACTGGTTTCACTGGAATTTCAGCCACTCCAGAGCACAAAGGAACCGCAGGCTCTCCTGTCTGTGACATATCCATGTTGAATTTCTCCCTAACTCAAAGAAACTCCGTTTCAGAAACCTTCCACGGGTGTAGAATTAAGATAGTGCAGCAGCAAATCTCTCCCTGAATGGTTCAACCTAAATCCAGGGTCTGAGCACACATTTGGATTTGCTGAAGGACAGGGCAATGCCGGGGAGCACTGGGAGAAGTTCTGGAGTTTGGTTGGAGCAAATGCAGTGCCAGAGGAGGGGTTTGAGGTGTTCTCTGCTGAAATTTTCTCGTGGAAACCCCTGGAATCTGACAGATCCTGACAGGTCCTGACGGATCCTGACAGCACAGAGGTGCTGGGACAGAGCAAAGCCCAGGATGGAAACCTGACCACAGCTGCAAGAATATCTTTGTCCCTGTTTCCTTTTCCTTCTCTTGTTTCCTAGCAGTAGTGCTGCGTTACGAGTTTTTAGTGAAATCCTTTGTGCTTCCCTCGTTGGGGAGCTGTGTGGGGAGAAGAATCCCATTGACATTGTTTGTCCATCCTGAGCTTCTTGTCCCTGGAATAGTCACTGCTGAGCAGCACCTACTGAAGAAAATCATCCTTCAGTAGGATCTGACCAAGCCTGACAAAACACAATTGATCATTCTCAGACAGGAACATTTATTATTTTTGCTATTCACCAGATCACTTTATTTTCCTCCTAGCTGGCCAGAGCTTGAAATCAAAGCTCCAGGCAGGACTCTGGGCTGGTTTTTCACCCTGAGAACACCCTCTGTGTACATTTGGGCTCTGCAGAGCAGCAGCAGCAGCAGCACAGGCTGAGATTTGTACACAGCGGGTCTGGAGTGCAGCTGAAGGCAGATTGCTTCATAGCCCAAAGTAAATATACAGACTCATATTAAAAGAATCTATATGTGCTTATCATCCTGCCCTCAACTGTGCTTTAACTGAGCAGAGAAAAGCTGTGGGCAGCGTTAAATAACTCAGGATTAAACCGGTTTTGAAGTCTTTACATCGATACTTTAAAAATACCAAGGCAGGCAGATAAAGGCTTATTGTAATAAACATTTAAAATGAGGAAGTTGCAGCAAAGGGGGCATGTTTTCCTCAGATAAAACTGTTTTGGTGGCTGATAATCATCCATTTCCATATTTTACACATGGTTTCTAGATTAACTTTTGATGTACTTAGCAAAGAATCACTCTCCGAAAAGCGACTTCGATTGTACGTTAAAGGAGAGAGGGCCACATCACCCCACACCAAGCAAAATGAAAATGAGAGTTTTTCCTCATTTAATGCATTTTATTAATGCAATTTAGTTAAGGGACATTTATTTAAGAGGTGCAAAGGAAGAGACAAAAGCAGAGAGAAAGATCAAACCCATCATGTTTGCCTCTTCCTCTGAAAACTCTGCAATTCACGATTCAGGTCTATAAATGTGAACATGAATTATTATAAACCATAAACTTTAGGTCTACAAATAAATCTGGAGCCTCAGAATCCTTGCAGACCATCCATCCTTCCCTTTATTTCCATGGCAAAGCCTATCTCCTTCCCCCATCCCTCCTGCCACTGCCTCTCCTCAGCACAGCAGTGCAGATGAGCAGGCTGAAGTGATGGAGAGAAAGCAGATTTTTGGTGATCTCGCAGCTAAACTCTCCACAAAAAAACATGTTTATAATCTAAGCTGATGCTGCTCTTAAGGGGAACTAAAACCAAGAGCTGTCCCTGCTCGGTCTGGTCTGACCCTGCAAGAATTTGGAGCGACAAATAGAAATATCCCAATCTGAACCCGAGCTTTAATTCACTCCCTCATCCCTTGGATGTTGTCCCACCAGCCCAGCTCCAGGGAACCGGTGATTTTCTGCAGAAAGTGGATTAACGTTGTTGACAGAAGTGTCGAGTGTTGGGTTCTGTTGTTGTCGTGGGGTGTGGGGTTTGTTTCCCTTTGTTTTCAAACAAGTCAATATTGGCACTTCAATCCTGCCGTACAGCACGAGAGGTAGGAATATTTAAGGAGCAGTTTGATGTTTCAGAGAGCTTTGTGCTCTGCAAACACAAACGTTTACCTTCGAGAACAAGAAACCTAAATTAATGAGTGGCTCTTTGGATGAGTTTAGAGGACAGCCACTCTTAGAAAAGGTTCTCATGCCCCTTTCCTCATCAACCAAGAGAGAGAATGGAGGAAATGAAAAGCTGAGCCTCGTTTAAGGCAACAAAATCTGACATAAGACCGGGAAGGATCTGTTATTTCAGATCACAGATTCTACAATCTGTGTCTTTACTTTGTAGCCTGATACTGAATGTGAAAATACTGCAGGAAACCACCCGGGAGCAGAGCTCAGAGAGCCTGGGTGATGTAAATCCCATCCCCTGATTTAGGGCCATCACTCTGTGCCCCGGTGAATTCTCTGGGCACCCCAATCCCACCACCCTCAGCTCTCCTGTGGGACTCAGAGCAGGACTGAACGAGGCTCCTCATCCTGGAATCGATGAGGGGAATAAAGCAAAAATTCCACATCAGGAATCTGCAACAGGGCCGGGAGCAGAGGGCAAATTTTGGGGCCAGCCTTGTGCACAAAGTCCTGCCGATCCCAAGGAGTGCATCACCCTTTTTATTCAGCGCCGCAGTCCGCATTGAAACGAGCGTGGTGCCACACGCCCCGTTTTGTTGGGTTTTTTTCTTCTTCTTCTTCTTCTTTCGTTTTTTAATATCAATATCAGCCTCACACCTCCCACTGCGCCCTCTGAAACGAGTTCTGATTCATTCCTCAGCTTTGATAAGGAACAAATGATGCAGCCCTGGTGTGTGCTCAGCACTGGAGACGAAGTCCTTGGGCAGAGTAAACCACCAGAGCCCTCTCAGGCAGCCAGGACCTGATCCTGGCACATCCCACGACCCCTCCAGGGTTACTCCATGGATCTTTGGAATAAATTATCATAATTATCCCTTAAATATTAAATATAATTATCCCACAATGAATTATCCCTTACATCAGGCACAAAGGGAAGTGGGAAACCCTTCCAAACTCTGCCCCAGTGAAGATATTTCTAAACATCCTCAAGAAATTCTGAGTTCTGGAGCAAAAAGCTCTGGAGTAAAGAGAAAATAAAAAAGAAAAACCCAACTCAACCGTATTTATCTGAACGTAGAGAGGTGAGAATTTCCCATCAGCAAGTACTTGTGGGGTTTTTAACACACCCCGAGTACTAGAAGAGCTTTTCCCAGCAGTTTTTCATCCTTGGGAGATGATCTGGTCCATTCCTGAGCTCCAGGATGGGACCGGTTCACCCCCTCCAAAAACACCCAGAGACAGAACCACCCCAGCACTTCTTCTAGATTTAGGAATGTACAAATATTGAAGATATATCAATATGTATATGGTGTTTCTAGTGATCCCTCCTGCTGCCCACACAGACCATGCCCAGCACGTCCTCAGGGCTTTGTCCCTGTGAATTCTGTGATTCCCTGAGAGGCTCCCGAAGCACCTGGGCTCAAAGGAGAAGGGGCAGCACCTCTGTGACTTCCCCCACCTCCAGCAGCCTCACCCAGGTGCTCTGCTGGCTCCCAGAGCCCGGTGCTCACCCGACAAACACCCATCCAAAACGAACCTGTCGGGAAATTACCCCCGGAGGAGCCGCCCCCAAAACAAACGCGGCGCTGGCAGAAATCAGACGCGAGTCAAAAATGATTCACGGGGAGGAAAGAGGATTAAGGGTATCACTGAAGGCACGGAAATGGCACTGCTGCCTCTGGGAGCTGCCAGGGTGAGACCTCAGGGGAGCCTTAACTTTGAGCTCTGATGTATTTCAGGCTCTGTGGTGCCCAGGGGTGCAGCTCTGAGCTCACAGTCAGTGTCACTCAGCTCTGCACGGAGCAGGGACACAAAACAAATCCTTTCCCTGCTGCACACCGAGGACAACGTTCAGACCCAAAGGCACAAACAAGGGTGGGCTGGAGGGAGGAACAAGGACGGGACCTCACAGCCTGGAGCTGGAATTGGACAATTAAACCCCAAAATGCAAATGGACCAAAACTTACAAAAGTGTGAGACCTCGTGACCGGCCGTCCATTTTGTGACCATTTTGGATCCATTTCGTGACCATTTTGGGTCCATTTTGTGACCATTTTGGGTTCGCCTTGGTTGTGGCCTGGTCAGGCTCCTGCCCTGCCCAAGGTATATCCTGAAGGCCTTTCAATAAATCCCTACTTTATTCTCCAGCTCTGTCCAGTCTCTGTTTAAGGTCAGGCCTCCCACGGCGTCAGGGTTACACCCTGGGACATAAACTGTAACCCGGGGTTACACCGGTTGGGAAATAAATCAGCAGAAAGTTCCACGCTCCCTCTGGAGTCGCAGATTTTGCCCGTCCTGCACAGAGGTTTTTTCCCCCCAAAAAACCTTTTCTCCCTCTCAGCCGAGTCTGCCAAAGCACAGCAGGTTTTTAAGGAGTGTTTACCGGCCAGAAGTGAAGAGGGGGAAGGTGTGTAACACGAGCTCTGA
Source organism: Chamaea fasciata (assembly GCF_029207755.1). NCBI lineage: Eukaryota > Metazoa > Chordata > Aves > Passeriformes > Sylviidae > Chamaea > Chamaea fasciata. Next base: position 5,358,143 of record NW_027094109.1, read on the forward strand.
GCTGCTTCTCATGCCCTACATTCACCGTTCGCAGAAGAGGCTTTCACTCCAAATTCCTGTTAGTGCTGACACGGGTTTGGGTTCTGAGAAGGGCGCTTTTGCCTGGATGCACACCGAGGCCGGTCCTAGGAAGGCGCTTTAGAGCTCACACGGTGGAACGAACCCACCTCAAAGCGTTTTAGAAAAGCCACGCTCAGCCCCTCGCTCACAACTCACCAGAGCAACCCAGGGGCTCCAACAGCTCCTTTCACCCTCGGATATCGGCCCAAAACCCAACACCCAGCACTTCTTCACGCCCAGGGCGCTCGATATTCTCCTATCGGGCCAGAAAAACCAGGCTGCTTCCACCTGATTCATTTTAGCACACCGACCTTGACTCTGCCACCGGGGCGAAAGTTCAGCCCCAAAGTGAGTCACAAGGAAAGTCCAGTCCCCTCTTTGCGTGGCCCCTTCTGGAAAACAACCGTGCCCGGAGCGCTCTCTGAGCGCGTTTGCCCCCAGAGTTTCGAGGAGGAACGAGGACCCGGCAGTTTTGGCAGCATCTCCCGCCTGGTTTTGCCCCGAATCTCTGCAGAGGAGTGGGCAGAGAACAATAGCGAGCTCTGAGTGTACACAGCGGCTTCATTTACTTTGCTGTGCTCTCCTCCAAAGCTCCGGGAAAGCCCCCTGAGGGTGCAGCTGCTGCTGACAGCTCGGCACGTTTACTTTTCCCAGGAGTGCGAGGGCTTGGGCAGCTCTGCCTGCAGCACTAACCCCAAAACTCGGCTCATCCCTGCTGTCACATTCATTCCCTGGAGGGGGAAAAACTCCGTTAGGAAGCTGGGAGAGAGGGGAAATAGGAAAAGTTTTGTGTTTTGCTCGCTCCGTGTGTGTTCCCTCCCGTTTTTTTGCTGTTGCTGTGGCAGAATTTGACCAAACCAGCAAATTCTTGGCATCAAACAGAAGCTGCAGCACGCTCAGTCACCTATTTAAAGAGAGAAGGGCGGGGGGCATGAGGCAAAGGGGCATTTTTGGGTTTCAAGCAGCCCCTGCTCTGAGGAGAAAGTTGCTGATCCCTTTCTGGGGTTGGTGCAAGGTGATCTGCAGCTCTGACAGCAGAGATTTCAGCTCAGAGCCCTCGGAGCCAGCGCAGCCCGGCATGCAGAGGGGTTTATCAGCATTTCAGTGGCCCGGGTGGATTTTGTGACGGGAACCATCCCAGTCCCACCCACCCCAAACCCCAGAGCATCACCTGTCACCGCTGTCATTGTCCCCAAACCCCAGCCCGAAGCCACCCAAAAGAGTAATAAAGCACAAACAAAACCCAGAATTTATCTAAACCCAAAAGTTTCGCGGTCAGCATTTCCATATTTATTTATTTATTTATTTATTTATTTATTTATTATTATTTTTTTATTTTTTTTAGTTGAACAGATTCGTTGGGTGAAGCTGCCACCTGCTGGTCCCCGACCTGCTGCCGCGGCGGATTAAGTCGTAAAATCAGGGGAAATGCTCGAAAAATAAATCGGAAACAACCTCGTTTCCTCTCATTCCATCCAGTAACTCGTGATTTGATAAAAGGAAAGTGCAGCAAAGGGGAAGATGAGATGTAAGAGCGGCGTCCTGGAGTAAACAGAGAATTCTGCTCTGATTTTTGTTCAGGGCTCACAGGCAGGTTTGTGACACAACACATAAAACACCCCCCATAAAGCAGAAATCCTGTTTGCAGCCATGAATTTTCCCTTAGCCAGTTCTGCAGACTTTGTCTTTAACCCAATTTTTCTTTTTAAAAAAGAAGATATAAAAGGCAGCAGATGTTGAAAAGTTTCATCATCATGGCAGTAACATCAGCAGCAAAGAATGTATTTGAGAAAAATGCTTAAACCAGACATTCCCATTTAAAATGAGGGTATTTTCTTGTACTCCAAATGCACAAAAATGATAAAAATAAGTGAAAAAATAATTTTAAAAAAGGGCTTTCCCTCTGGATGACTCAGCTGTGAAAATTCCCCACTCTCAGTGTCTGGAGCTCTCCCTGGGTGACTTTTAATTGTGTTTAATCGAGGTAGAGAAACCAGCCAGGACTGAACTTGACGATTCTTGGTGCAAGAACCAATGAAGGCATTTAATTTTCCATTTAATTCTCCCCTTTGTTCACCTGTCGACAGCTCTGCACACTCTGCTCTTATTTATTTTCCACACAATTTCACCTCTGAAGGTGCTCTGAGCCAGGGAAAGGCTAATGAGGGAAGTTTACCCTGCCAGGGAAGTCTGGCCTCAGGAATCCTCACCTGCACAACGTGAGCTGGGGCTGCCAGAATTCATTCAGCCCCTGCAACCCTGGGTCACCCAAATCTCCAAAAAAAAAAATCGGATTAAATTCAATGATCACACTCGGTGTGAGGTATAGAAACCTCCAGTGCTGTGCCTGTCACAGTTAAATGCTCATTTTCACTCTCAGGTGGGTTTTTTGTTGGAATACACAAGTCCTGCAGGGAGAATCTGGGGATTTCCCCCTCACAAAAAGTGCTGAATAAGTAAAAAAAACACCAAAGGATAAAACAAGACTGGAACAAACCTTAAATTATTTCTTTTTTTTTTTCTTTTTTCCCTCACTAGAGAACATCACTTCTAGCAAAAAAACCACCGATTGCAGAAACCTTCTCCTGTCTTTCCATGCTCTACAACACATCAGATTTACAGGGATACCAGAAAATGGGGGGGGGATTACAAAGCACGTGGGCAACAGTGGAGATGAACTCTGCAGGCAATAAAAATGAGGGGGTTTGGGGTTTTCCCCTTGTAATTCCATGCCCTGGTGCCACTGAAAAGTATCAACATCCAATTAAAATCCCGGATATCCGCTGGAATCCGGATTCTCTTTGGATGCTGCTGTGACCTCTGTCCACTCTTACACCAGCGCTGCTTGTAACTGCAAATGTCCCATTTTGGGAGACCTCAACCCAGATAATATAAACATTAAAACATTGATATTTGTGGTTGTTTTATGAAGCCTTTTTCTTTTCCTATTAGACAAGGCCAGGTGACTTCCGGAAAAAAGAAAGGATTTTAAGTTGTTTTTCTCTTTACAGAAGAGCAGAATTTTCCTGTGGAGTCAGAGCTTAAACCTGTTAAAATCATTTTTTTCCTTCTCAATTGCAGGCACTGAGTTCAAGTGCATCACAAGTGCAGGCAGGCTGTGGCCACGTGAAGAAATTCAGGAAAAAATCAGGGTTTTTTGGGGAAGAATTTGCCAAATATGAGAAACAGTTGGCTGCAGAACTCCAATTTTTCATGCCTCTCTTCCCCTGCGCTCCTGGGAAAACCAGCACCTCGTGCTCCCCTGCAGAAAGGATGGAGCAGAGCAGCCTTTCCCCACATCCTGCCATGGAAAAAGGGGGAAATTCCCTAAATCCCGACAGGCAGCAAGAGAAACTTTGCCTGTTTCTGCAATAATTAATTTATCTTCAACCACCGGAAGGCACGAGGTCAGGCCACGGATATCAGCGTTCTGCTGAGGGCTCTCCAAAATTTGCATGGAGTTTTCTGTCCCGATAACATCAGAGGAAATAAAACAAACCAACAAAACAAAAAAAAAAAACGCCCCAAAACAAACCAAAACAAATCAGATTGTGCTGTTTGTGCCTCAGCTGCTGCCGGCGAGGTGACGATGGACTTTCCCAGCCAAACCTCTCGAGATTGTCAAAAATATTGTGACTCATTTATTCTGATGTTTCCTCTGGCTCTGCAACTTCTAAATGGAACATCAGGAGCGAGTACACAAATGAGCCGAGGTGCTGAGTGTTTTCACACGAGGAAAAATGTCGTTTTCAGTTTCCCTCCCGAGCTTTGTCGACGCTCGATGGATTTTTCTCGGCGGCCACAGCAAACGGAACATTTTCAGCCTTGGCAGCGAGGCAGAGAAGAGCCAAAGCACAGCAGTAAATCCCATCCTGCCAGTCAACCAGTGAATAATCAGAAATTAGCTCCTCCCTGGTCCCCGCTCTCTGCACCCAGCAGAGGTTTCTGCTTGATGTCCTGCCTTTGCTGCTTTGGGAGAAAACCTCAAAGAATTCCCTAAGATTTGGGGAAAGGCAGAGCCCGGCATGGCTGGACGCTAAAAATCTGTTCAGGAGGAAGTTAATTTATTAATTAAACTTAATTTCAAAGCTCTACCATCCTCCTGCCTGGAAATCCTCTCCAGCATCAGCTGGAGGAGACTTTGGCTCTTCCCTGTGTTTTCTGAGGGAGAACACTGAATTAAAGCTCCAATAATATTAACACAGGAGCACACAAAATGATCCAATTTTAGAGCTTTTGCACCAAGATTCCCCCTGTTAACAGAAGAGAACCCTGCAGGTGATTAACTCAGCCTGAGGAGGCTCAGCCAGGCAGGACACGACGTGTTTTATGGGGATTTTTCTCTGCCTGGGCCCTGTTTTATGGGGACCATTCCTTTTTTCTGACCCTTCGGATGTGGCTCCGGGCAGGAGCTGCTCCTGACTCACCCTGAAATCCACCACTTGTCCCGCAGGAAAAGTAGGATTTGCTCAATCCCTCAGGAGTAAAATTAACAATTTACTGAGAGAAGTGGGTGAAAAACTGAAATATCTCTGCGCTGCTTCATTGCCAGGTCTGAGGTGCCAACATTTTTTTTTTTTCCCTCTCTCCCCTTCCAACTGTTCTGGTTTATTTTCAAATTTTTGACATTTGACATTTATCTTCAAGAAGCAGCACCTGCAATCGAGTGGGTGAGAGTATTTCTGTATTTTATTAAAAAAAAAAAAAAAAAAAAGGCAAATCCAGGGACTTCAGCTGCAGGGAAGGACTTGCAAACATGAGCTGGAGAGCGTTTGAGGTTTAAGAATAGACTACAAATACGGAAAACACCGGGGTTTATTTAGTCCTGCTAATCTCGAGCCAGTCCTTGAGGATCAGATTGGGGATTTTTAGATGTTTAAGATAATGATATGCCGAATAGCTGGGCACATTCCTAAAAACCAAAAACCACATGGATTCTGGTCATTAACATCCTCTGGGCTTTCCCTGGCTATTCCAGCTGGAATGATATCATTATCCTGGCATCCAAAAAAAGCCCCCAAAAACCACCACCAAAATGCCCCAAACCCCCAAACCTGTCCCATTTCTAGTCCATGGAAACACAGCTTCCAACAGGAAATCAACTCATGAGTTAACCCCCTGAGTTAAGGTGAATCCCCCAGGATATTTCTTTCTTGAGCACAAATGGAATTGCGTCACCTGGGAATTCTGGTGGAGGGTGGCAGAGCCCTGGGTCAGAGGTGCACATCCTTTGAAGGGCATTTAATAAATCCCCACTTTATTCCTTTAACTCTGCCCAGCCTCTGTCCTGGGGAGCCTCTCAAGGCATCCCCAGGAATGCAGAGAATCCCCAGACTCAGCCCCGTGGCTGCAGGTGAGGGGTCAGGGCTGGGATGGAGCAGTTGGATGCTATCAGGGACATTTCTTGGGCAGTTTCGTTGTTGAGCAGCATCCTCAGCTCTGGCCAAGCCCTGGGGAGGGCAAAGGCAGCAGGGAGGGCAGCTCCCAGCCCTGCAGCATTCCCGGGATGAGGAATAGAAATAGCATAGAGAAAAAGGTTTTGTTGTCCAATTCTTACTGCCTTTTATAAGGTGTTCCCATACAGATTTAACGTGGGTGGTGAATAGGAACATCTCTCTAATCCCCTTGGTTAAACCAGAGAAACAGCGAAACACCACCTGGAGAAAGATTGGTTTGGGAGAGGAGAGTTGTTTGCCACGATTGTTTGGAGAAGAAGCTTTCTTGAGGAATTTTTCCTAGGGGAAAAAGTCAGCAGCTGCCAGCAGGCTGAAATCTCTCAGGCCCAGAAATATCAGGCTCACACCTCACCACCTCTAAAACTCAAGTCTGAGCAGAAAAACCTCGGCCTCCAAGCTTTCCATGCCCACCAAGCTCTGCTCAAATATTGGACTGGATGATCTTGGAGGTTTTCCCCAGCCCTGATGATGCTGATTCAACAGAGATCCACCAAACCAAAATCCTCTCTGCCCACAAGTGCTCGTTCCCCGCTCACTGAGCACTCAGGTCGTTGGTTTTTTTCAAGGCAGAAAGAAATTTTTCCACCCTCCAGCTCTGCCCCAAACAGGGAATGAACCTTGTTTTCCATGTCACTCTTTAAAACTCAGCCCTGCAAGGAATGAGATGGTGAGAACTGAGCATCCCTGCAAATGGAACTTCCCAGCACGAGAAGCCACAGGAAAACTGCTCTGGAATCTCAACATCGGGGTAGGTTTGGATCGTGACCAATGGAGCAGCTCCCTCGGTGAGTTCTGCTGACTAAATCATTTCCTTTCTCTTTATGGAGAGGAAATGCAAATTAAAATGCAGCAGCAGCTTCTCTCTAAAGATGATTTACATGAACGCAGAGTCAGGAGAAGCTGTCACCCCCTCAGGTGACATCTGCCAGCACCAGGACACCACGATCTGATGGGGAGAAAGGATACCAGGTGCAGGTTTTTAGAAACTATTTCTACATCAAAAATAGGGGATTTAGGGGGAAACAAATAAAAAAAAATCCCCAAAGCCAAAACATTTGAGGGTTCTTCTCACTTCTGCCCCTCTCAGGGTTTGAGAACAGGGCTTTGTGAATCACCCAGAGACTGAACAGCAGCCACAGGTCTGAAATTTCCCTCCAGAAAATCCCATTCAGCACAACATTTAGAGCATCCAGCACTCGCTGGAGCTCATGTTGAATCCTGGGGAAAAAAAAAAAAAACCCTTTAGGTTTTAGTGGTCCTTAGGCATAAATCCCACATAAAACCTGACCTGTAGTTCCTGGGCCAGGCCAAAATTAGGGTGGGAAGGGATGGGAAGGGAACAATCCCAATGTTCCTGGGGGTGGCTGCCCTCCAGCTGGGCAGGTCCCTCCTGCCTTTGCACAGGTGGGGAGCTTGTCCCAGGTATTTGTTATTCCTGTGATTTTTTTTTTTATTTTTTTTTTTGTCCTGGAATCATAGGAATGATAACAAAGAACTTGAATATTTAATCTGGCAATTGGCATTTCTCTCACTGGGTAAATATTTAATTCTTTCCCTTTTTTTTATTTTTTTTTCTTAGCCAAGATCCCCCTTTGTGCGAGCCGTGTTTTCCATTCGCCTCTTAACCCTGGATAAAGAGGAGCAAATTCCACGCAGCACCTGCATTTTTGCATTTCCCTCATTTCCCTGCCCAAACTCACCCTCCAGCCAGTTGCACATCCCAGAAAACTGCGTCATCTTTCACCCCAGCTAAATGATAAATGTTGTTTTTTGGGGGAACAAGGCGCTGCTTCCTGCAGGAATTCAGCACTCCCTGAATTCCATGTGTTGGCTCAGTTAGCAAAGCCCTGCCGGAGTCAGCGATTCCTTAATTTTGTCTGCTCAGTCTGTGCTTTGAAGTGAGAGTTATGAACCTTTTTTGTGAGAATTAAACTTATTTTCGTGGGTATTTCCATCCTCTGGCCAGCACGGGCCCTAAAAATCTCAAGTTTTGGGGGAGTGTGTTCCCATTTTTCTGTGCCTCAGGTCAAAAGATTTTGCTAAATAAAAGGTAAAATCTCCAATGTCAAAGATTTAAATCTTTTAGGGGCAGGAATTTTAGGGCCAGTAGCTCCAGCAGGAGGAATTTCTGCTGAAGGATGAGACGCAGCTTTGTAGCCGTGGAGAAATTAGGTCAGACTCCAGAAGACGCAAAATGATTTATGCTAATGAAATATTAACTCCCAGCAAGGCGGGGAGGGGGGGGGAGACGTTGGCGCATTCATGGGAACTGAGCGCTCGAGAAGAATAATAAAAATTAACAAAAAAAAGGAAAAAAAAAAATTAAAAAAGGCAAACACGTGGCAAGAAACCAACCCAAACAATGCCCAGGTTGGACTGGTTTGGGCAGAGAGGTTTTGATCCTCAAAAGCTGACAGGGCAATCGTTTATTTGTTCATGGTTCGGGCAAATGAAAGCGAGAATAATCCCAAGGAAAATCCCTCCCGTAGCAGATCGACGCATTTCTGTAAAATGGATCTATTTAAGGGCAGCAATCTGGCTTCGGCGAGATGGTTTTCCTCAGATTTTTGTGCCTCAGCTCAACGAAACGAAGCCCCTGGCGTTTAAAATTGTCACCACAGAGCTGGGCGCACACACAGCCCTTGGAGCTTCATTGATCCCCCTGCGGAGGAATTTAATGCCTCTGAATACATTTCTCAGCCTGGCAGATTAACAGGATGTACTTCCTTGTTTTGAGGTAAATACCAGCTGTCACAATTACCGAAGGAAAGCAAAAAGGCAATAAAACACGCGACATTTGACACAGAGAAGAGCTCAACAAGCTCAGGAGTTTTACAGGGTTGTTCTGCAGGGTTCTGCTCTTGTTCAGAGTTACGGTGCAGAGACCAGCAAAGATCACATTCCAGAATTAAGAGTTCATTTTGGGGTATCATTAATTTGAATATTGACCATGAGAACAGGGATTTTTTTTTTCCCCTGCATCCTCTCAGGCCAGCCAGAATCCCATTAAATTCCATTTCTCCAGAAAATTTTGGGGGGGGGGGTTTGCTTTGGTGTTTTTTCTTGAAATCAAAATTATTTGGTCTGTTCCAAGCGACAGCTTGAGGTGGAGGATAAAGAATAACAATCTTTTTACTCCTTTTTCAGGCAAAGCGCAATAATTTTCCAAGGCATCACAACAACCCTGACCTTTCCCATCCCTGCAGGAGCAGATCTGGGGAACCCTCACTTGTTTTTCCCCACCCGCAGCACCAATCTACAAACCCTGTTTCTCTGCGGCTGTTTTCTCTCCCCACATCCAACCACACACAGAATGAGCGGCATTTTTCGGCCTCAATAAAATCATTCCCCCCCATTTCTCTGCAGCCCTGGCAGGGCTGGACGGAGCGACCTCAGTGGGAGTCGTTTCCCTGATGCTGAAGGAATTTGGATGGAGGCCACTGGCGCTGAAATCTAACCCGGGTGTTTGGGAAAAGGGCTCGGAAACCTGACCCCGGATTAAACCCCATTGTTGGTTGTGACTTCCAGAGGACTAAAATGGATTTAGGGCCTTTTATTTTCTTCTCCCCCACTTGTGGATGGCTTTAATTATTAACCCCAAGTAAGCAATTTTCCCCGCTGCCAACCTGCAGTTAACGCAGCAGAGCAGTTGCAGCTTGGCCCGTTTGAATTCTGGTTTTATTCAGCTGCCCTGGCTCCGGGTTCCCCGACATTTAGGAACTCTCCTTGCATGGATTGTTGCTTTGGGACGAGAGGTTTGCTGAGGCTTTGGCTGCAGGAAAATAAAATTTCTGGCAAATGCCATCAGTGATTACTGCAAGTGGCTCAAACCCCCTTCAAAAAGAAATTCAGCACCGAGGGGCTGAATTGTATTTTAAAATATAAAATAGGAATGCAGCTGGGAATAATAGAAACATTTCTATTTCTTCTACAGAATAAATGCATTATATATATTTTACAAATACATTATATATTATATAGGTGCTATATCTATTATATATATAATCTAAATATGTTATATTATTCCATATAACAGGACTACAATTGTGAATAATAGAAATATTTCTATTTCTTCTATGGAATAAATATGTGTTTTATACATACTATATATATTAAAAAGATATAAATATTCTATATAACCGGAATAAAATTATGAATAATAGAAATATTTCCCCCACAGCCCGCTGTGGAAATCCTGCTTTGATCCAGGCACCCTGGAGCTTATATATAATATAAATAATTTGATATTTAAAGTAAATAATTTGCATTTCGGTGTTTTCTCCCCTGTCTGGGCAGAGATGATCCAGTGGAGAATCACCAAATTTTTTGCTCCTGCCACACCCGGGTCCCTGTCAGGTGCTCGGATTTTTCTCCCATCTCCCAAAGCTGCTGCACCGAGCAATTCCTGGGAATATTTGACAAAAAAAAGGTGCTGGGCCCCAGCTCAGAGTGCACAAGCTCGTGGTTAATGTCAGGCCAGCGCCGAAATTCCTGATTTAAGTGTTTCCCTGAATCCCTGCCAGAGATCCCTGACCTGCTGTCCTCCACCACGTCACCACCAGCCCCGAGACTAGGCAGAAAAAGAGAAAAAAAACCAGATTAATAACCACTGTCCAACCACCTCAACCCGGCCAGGACACCAATGAAGGGAGAGGACTTCAAAAAAAAAAGAAAAAATAAATGAAATATCAGAGGTTTGGGGCCCGAATTCCCCATTTTGTCCACGTGCGAAACCTCGCTCGGGCAAGGAAAGCTCTTTGAACTCGTGAAGAGAAGAGCAGATCCCGAGGGCTGGAGTCTGTCAGGGGCAGGAATGCAAAAGGAATTAAAAGGTGAGGGAGACATTTCTTGTGCAAGAGCTGGAGCTGTTTGGCCTGGCCGCCGGCCACCTCGTTGTATTTGAACAACAAAGCAGAGAAATGATCCTTAAAAACACCCAACTGTCAGTGGAGAAACTCAAGCACCCAGACTCCCCCCCCCAAAAAAATTAAATCTGTGTTTTTGTGGCTCTGGCTCCCAAAAACGTTAACCCTGAGCATCCTAAAGCTGAGTTTATCCTCTGCTGAACCAGGAACAGGCCTCGGCTTTGCCGAAACCTGGTTTTGGTGTGGATGGATTTAAATTAAATTCACACCCAGCGAGGTGCAGGGACACGAAAAGGGGGACGTTTCCTGGTGTGTTCCACAATTCTCTCTCAATTTAAATCCCACCTTCTGTGAGCGGGTTTTTTTGGGTTTTTTTCTGTGAAGGATTTTGTGAGATCACAAAATCTCTGACAATCACCTGATTTTAAAACCAGCCCCATTTTCTGCACTGTCCCTTCCACCCCCTTTTTTTGCCCCAGCTCTTGGTGGAGCTGTCAGAAACCAACAGAAATATTTGAGATCTCAACCTTGCAAGGAGGGGAACGCGTTAAAAATCGTATTTCTGCTGCGTTCGGCACATTTCAGAGCACAGGGAAGTCCTCGCACATCATGCTCGTACATCAGATTTGTTTCAATATTCAATTTCCACGCCCTCTCCTCTATTTCCCTTTTTGCTGAGCTTCTTTGGAATCTGATGAGGGGTTTTTTTTATTGCTGCCGAGGGTTTCCTTTGGTCTGATTCCCAGCACCATCTAGTGACACGACCCGGGATATAAAACCAGCCTTTTATCTTCCTCCCTCTCTGTTTTCCAGACCTGGGTTTTTTTTGTTGTTGTTGTTGTAGTTGTTGTTTTTTCGGGTTTTTGGGGTTTTTTTTTGTTTTTGTTTGTTTGGTTTTGTTTGGTTTTTTCTTTTTTTTTTCTCTTTCTTTTCACTCGTCACAAATTAAAATTCAGTTCCGTTTTTTTACAAAAAAAAAAAAATTATTTTACAACGTGTCTCAAAAGCCAAACCTAATTATTGCCTTTTTTTTTTTCTTCTCTGTGCTTTCTGCTCCAATCTCCTTCAACCCAAACAACAGCGCAGAAATTCCCAAAATGGTTTAAGTAACCCAAAAAAAAAAATAAATCTGCATTTCAGAAGGAATAGAAAGTGCTGAGCTTGGAAATCCCTTCACCCTGGAGCTGCAGTTGATGCCAGCACTCCCCAGCTGAAGGTTATTTGTTTGAAAGATGAACCGTCGGTGCCTTGCCGAGTTTGCAAACGCAATATTAACATTTATTTCCCATCCCTTCAGCGCACGCACAGATGGATGTGGCCAATTCCTCCGCACAAATGTCTGGATTTCATCTCAAGAGCAAAAACCCCAGACGCCCCATGGGTTTAATTCCTTTTTTTTTTGGTTTTTTTTTTTTGGTTTTTTTTTTTTTTTTTTTTTTTTGGTTTTATTTTTCTGTCTGCCTCCACGCAGCCAGCCCAGCCTGAGGGAAAAGAACCATTGTTCCTCCATCACCACTCATTTCTGAGCTCGGGAGCTGAACGCACTTTGTTTCTGGAGGCATCAGGACGGAGGGATGAAAAATAACTCCAAGGACAAACATCCCTGTTTGTTCTGGGGAGGTGGAACTCTGAGCGCTCCCATTAACATTTTAAAAGGAACGTGGCCCCGGGACTCTGCAGAACGAAACATCTTAAACCGCTCGGTTCCCTCCATGGGTGGCTAAAAATAAAAACACTCCGATTTCCAAGGGGCAGTGAGGTAGCGGGACACGTGTGGAGAGCCAGGCTCGGCAACTCCCAGCACTGGAGGAAAGGCAGTTTTAGCAGGGAATAATCACCCCAGCCCCTGCAGGAACGAGGAGATCTCCCCCTCTGCAGCCAGGGTCACTCAGCTGGGGAAGGATGAAGAGCCCCCCCCCAAAAATAAAAAGAATATTCCCTGATCCCCAAAAACCACATCAAATCCAACCATCCTCTGAGGTGAGCCCACAACGCTGCCAGTGCAGAGCTGTTCCTGTAACTCAGCCCCCTCCAACACCACAAAAGCCAAATCATGGAGATCAGCAAAGTCCTCGCTGCGGCCACCAGCAGGTTTGGCTTCATCAGCCGCATCCAGCGGCAGCCTGGGATGAGTTTTCCTCTCCATCTCACATTTTGGGTGCTCTGGGGTAAGAACCACGCTCTGCTCAGAGCCCAGCACTCATCAGCTGAGGAAGCACAGCCAAGGCTGCCTTTGGTGATTCCTAAATTTTGCTTTGGAAAAGAAATCAGGAGGGGGAAAAAAACCCCCCAAAATAAGGGAAACATCTGATTTTTTTTTTCTTGTCTGCATAAAAAACTTAGTGAAAAATGGGTTAAAGTGAGGAGCATCCATAGGAAAATCCATCAAAATGCTCCAATAGTATTAAGATTTATCCCCCTTGTCTTCCCATGCCTGTTAGTCCTCTAGATTTGAACTTTTATCTGGACATTTGTGCAGTATAGACTGGTGAAAAGCTCTGCCGGAAAAGGGATGAATGAAAAGGTTGATCCCGAGTTATTTGGAAAGCTGGGAAGTGCTGCACGTCCTTTGGGACGGGGTGATCAATTCCATTTGGGATGGGGTGATCAGTTCCCTCTTGGACTAGGTGATCAGTTCCTTTTGGGATTGGGTGCTCGGTTCCCTTTGGGATGAGGTGATAATTCCGTGTGGGATCTGTCGGGTCAATGGATCAGGAGCACCCGGTGCCGGCAGCTGCTCCTGCCCAGGGGAGGTCACTGTTGCTGCACAGAACGGCTCAGACGGGGCAGTTTTAGGTTTAACAGCACAGTTTCCATGTGGAACACCAGCAAACCCCCTCCCGCAGCAGCTCAGGGCTCCTTTCCTTCCTCGTCTTCCCAGAAATCCACCAAAAATCAAACCCACAACCGCATCATTCCGAGCGGAGACTGAGAATTCTCGGGGCTGCACCAAATCCCAACCCCAGGCGCCTCAAGGCATCAAAACCGGGCAGATTAAAATAATTCCTTCACCTTTAATCACCTGCAATTCCAGACCACACAGCTGAGAAGCCATCAGCAATTAACTGCGCCTGATCACTGCATAAAAATTAGGAAATTGTTGTCCCAGGGGAGAGGAGCTTTGCTTGTCCCGCTCTGAAGAGGTGAAAACCTTGGAAGAGGTCTTGATTTCCCTCTGAGGGGGGACGGGGCCAGCCCAGCAGCCCCACACAGGAGGAGTTTGCTCCCGGTGGAACTTTTCAGGGAGGTAAAAACAGTCTGAACATGCCCCCCCTGCCATGGCCAGGGCGCTCCGGATCCAAGGAAAACATTTGGAGGTAACCATGGAGCAGCAGCAGGGATGAGTCAGGGGCAGGTAATTCTCGGAAAGGAAACAGTGGAGATGGTTCAGTGGGACAAGAGGGACAGGGACACTGTCACCTTTGGGGTGGAGGGGATGGAGAGCTCCTGAGGGAGATGGGAAAGGGGCTCGGCCTGGAGAAAAAGGGGGTCGGGGGGATCTTTGGCTCTACAGACAGGAGGGGACGATTTGGGATTTTATCCCAGGGCACAGGGACAGGAGAGAGGGAACGGCCTCAGGCTGGGCCAGCAGAGGCTCAGGTTGGACATCAGCAGGAATTTCCCCATGGAAAGGGTGGCCAGGCACTGGCAGGAGCTGCCCAGGGAGGATTGGATCCCCATCCCCGGAGGTGTCCCAGAAACTCCTGGAGGTGGCACTCAGAGCTCTGGGCTGGGGGCAAGGTGGGGATGGACTCGCTGACCTTGGAGGGATTTTCCAGCTTCAGTGAAATCCTGGGATTCATCCCAGCCGTGCCCCGCTGTGCCCTCCCGCCTTCAGCAGGGATTTTCCCCTCCCCAAACAAAGGTTTTGTCTCTTTGTGAAGCATCACCCGTCAGGGGACACTGTCCCCAGCCACCCCGGGTGACCCCATGCCAGTCCTGGCGTAGGTGATGAATGAATTAATTAACCAGGTGGATGTTTACTCCGAAAGCGAGTGACAAACCCAGCAGGGATGTCACAACCCGCTGCCACCGCCAGCACCGGAATTGTCACATCTCAATTGCAGCGCTGCCCATGCAAATGGAGCCTCCACAGCCCTGCTCTGCTTCCCAGGGGAAAATCCACCCTTATCCCGCTCCAGCTCTTCATTTTAAATACCTCCATCATTCGGCCTTTGAAACACTCCCCATCCATTTAGCCCGGGATATATTCACCCAGGATCACGTTCACCTTTAGGTAATCACAATTCTCTTTAGAGATGCGCTTTCAAATCCCTCCTGATATTTTGTTTGTCACCTCCTCAGCGGCTGGAAAGCCTCCTCCTGCCTTTCTCCATCGGCGCGAACCAAACCCGCCCCCTCCCAGTATGCAAAAGAGGGTTTTAAGGAAGGAAACCTTTTGCAACAAAGGGGTTTGGGTCGGGTGGGATCAGAGCTGGCATCCCAAGGGAGAGACAGACAAACACCTACCCCGGCGAAGGCTGTTAAAGTGGGTGTGTGCACGGGAACGTGTAGGAACAAGGGAGGAGGCAAGAGAGAGAGGATTCACCCTCCCTCCAGAGATGGAAAAGCAGCTCGACCCATGGGCAGCACAGCCTGAACGTTCACACGGAGAGAGGTTTTGCAGAGCTGCCCATCATAAATCATTTCCTTATAGGTTTTGTTTTTTTATTCACTGAGAACTTCAGGGGGCGGTGGCTGAAAATGTTCCAGCAGGAAGCAGAATTCCTACATCAGTGTATCAGGAATCAATCAGGATATCAGGAATTAATCAGGATGCCAGGAATGTGCAAAGAAGAAAAAAAAGGAATCTCCCCCAGCACAAAAATCTGGATTTCTCCTACAGGGCAAACCTGCCTTTCCTCAAAGCTCAGCTCTGTTTCTGCCCAAACCTGTCTCCACCCTCACCCCCTGCCCCAGATTATTGCTGAAGACCTTCACCCTATCACATCCTCTTTTCTTACACCTCCAACCCTTGAAATTTTCTTCCTTTCTTAGAACAGAAGCACTGAGTGTGTTAAAAAACCGCAAAAATCACTAAAACTGTGGAAGATAACAAAAATATTCCATGCTCTTGGGTAAAAAAAACCAAACCCTTTCCCCAGCTCAGGTTCAGCTGGGTAATAAATTAAATACTTCTGTGCCCAGGGAACTTCCTGTGGGAATCAGGAGGCACCGACTGAAGCAGCAGCTACAAATCCTAGAAAGTCGTTTTTGGGATCTCCCTCCGCTTGCTGCGCAGGCTGGAACCTGCCCTGCCTCTGTGCATAAAAGGGGACTGGGTGCAGCGTTATTAGAGGGTCCAGATTGAAAATTGCAATTGAACAGGCAGGGCCGGAGCTGGAGGTGGACAGCTCACAGCCAGCAGTGCCCGTCGGCAGAACAGGACTCACGGGAGCTGTTTGAAATTACAGCAACAAAGGATTCTTTGGAAACGTCAGGTACCTGTTGAGGTTGGAAGCGGAACCACAAAATTCCCAGTTAAGCAAACACAAAGCCTTGGAGACCTTGTAGCGTCCACATTCCAAGGGGGGGTTTTGTTGCTGGATTTGAAAATCCACTTCTCCTGGCTGAAGGTTGAATTTTGGTCCTTTCTGTTCCCTATAAAGGTCAATTCCTTATCAATATGGATCAATTCCTGTACCAGAACCAAGGCCAATTCCTGCTGCACTGTGAATGTGATCACGAGTTATAAACAAGAAAATAAAACCACCCAGCCCCTGTGCTGGAGGATGGAGGAGAAGAGAAAGAGGAGGAATCTCTGATGTGATTTACTGCCCAATAAACTCGGTGAGTCACTGCAGTAATTTCCTGTTTGCAGGAGGCCAAATTCTCGAGCGTGGAGGAGTTCCCGAGCTGCTGCCTCATCCCAGGGATTTGCACGGGATATTTGCGGGATAACACGGGGTTTCACGGCACTGAGGGGCTGGATCCTGGCTCCAGCTTGTCCTGGACTCGTGCATCATAAATCAATGAGGAAAAGCAGGTGGGATGGAAGGAAAATATTCACCCCAACCGAGCAGAAGGTGTCCTGGGAGGAAGCAGACACCCTGTGTCGGACAGGCAAGGCACAGTTCAAAAGTGGAAAGGTTATCCAGGAAATCCCTTCCCCTGGAACAAACGGAGGGATCAGCGGGATGTTGGCTGGCCGTGGCTTTAATCCCTGACCTGCAGAGCCCTGGGATGTCACAGGGACAGGAGAGGGCTGCCCTGGGAAGGTGAGCCCCGGCTCCAGCCGTGCCTCTCCCTGATCCATTGGTGTTCCCACCTCCATTCATTGGCAGCAATAATCTGTGGGGCGGGGAGCCAGGGAAGAGCCGCTGCAATGCAGATCAGCTCCTGATCTGATTTTGTTCTTGTTCTACAAGCGTCAAATCTCCTTTGATCAATACCTGAATAATCCTTTCAACATCCCTGAGCCCGGAGTTGCTGCTCGCGGAGAAAGCAGGAGATGGGATTTTCCAGGTCAGGGAGAGGAGTCACTGCCCAGTTTAAATTATAACACAAACGTGATGATGTTCTTTTAAATGCGCCCCGCAAAGTCTGGATGTCAAAGATGAGGTTGCTCGGGATTAAATCCGGAATGCTTTCCAGGACACAGCCAGGGAAGAAGATGCAGCTGATAACATCGTAATCCTTTTTTCCAATCTAGGTACTTAAGAGAAATATCTGCTTGTTCAGATGAAATGGCACAGCCCACAGGGTGAAATACATTTCCCAGGGACATGGGAATGGAGTTTAGATCTGACACTGAGATCTGGTGACAAGGAAATAGATTTCCTGTAAGAAGTGTCCCCGTTTGTCACGGTTTAACCCCTGTGACACCAAACACCCCACAGTCACCAGCTCACCCCCTAGCCCTGGCAGGATGGGCAGAGAACTGGGAGAAGGTTAAAAAAACCCCACCTGATTGAGATAAGAACAGTTTAATAAATGAAATAATTGAATGAAATGAGAGAGGGGGGAGAGGGAGATTAAAAACTCCCATTAAAACAATAAACACAAGGTGGTCTCCCACCAGCTGCTGCCCTGAAATCGGTGCCTCAATCCCCCCAGTTTAAATTTTGAGCAGGAGTTTTTACAGTGTGGGACGTCCCTTTGGCCATGGGCAGCTGTCCAGCAAAGCTGCTCCCTCACGGCTTCTCCTGCCTGGGAAAATTCCTGGATCTGGGGGAAACAAAGCAGGCACTGCAGCAAAAGTATTCTCCTAAATCCAAAACACAGCACTGAGAACAAAACTCACCCTACCCCAGCTGAACACCACGTCTGAGAATTCCCAAAACATTTAATTAAGGCTCTCCTACTACTTTACTCGCTTGCACAACCCTAAGCCAGAGGTTGCTTTTCCCTTCCCAGTAAATCAAAATTTAATTTTTTTCCTGTTGCACGCGGCAGGGAAAAAAAAATAAAGAATTCAACTCGCAGTTAAACATTTTCTTGGGAAAACTCATTTCTTCATCAGCTGCTCAGGATAGTCAGGAAAGAGGGTGGAGCCTTCCCAGGCTGCCGTCCTCCAAACCATACCTGAGTATAAAGAGCGAAGCAGAACTGCAGCCAAGAAACTCTCAAAAGCTGCTTCCAGTGCCTGCTGGGATTCCAGGGCTGGTTTCATTCTTCCCCTGCTGGAACTTGCTGCTCCAAAGACAAGAGGGAAGCTGGACTCAGCTAATTACACTGGAGGATTAATTACATTGCCATGGTCTCCATGTGATACCGGATTGATTTTTAATTTTATTTTTAACAGAACCGAACAGGGTTTGGTTTTTTTTTTTTTTCCCCTCCCCTCTTCTCTTTCATCTTTTCCTGCACACACACACACACGCAGTGGAGATGTTGCAAACGGTCTGCATGAGTCCTGAGCTCCTTGTCAACCAAAGCATGAGTGAAAGTGAAGTGTGTGGCTACAGCCCAGGCCAGGGATCTCCCCTGCCTGGAGAAACTGCCAGTCCCAAGAGCTGCTTCCAGCAGAGCCCCTCTCTGCCAGATTCTGGATTAACTGAGCTGAACGTGGCGAGCCCCAAGATCTACCACCCTCCTCCTCCTCCTCCCTGCAAACCTCCAGGGATGCCTGCTCCTGCTGGTAAGAGAAAAAATCTTTATTCCCATTTCCTCTTTGGTGTTCCCCGCAGCAGCTGATGGAGCCCAGTGACCTGGGGCTGCAGCAGCACAATCCAAGCTCAGTCACAGCAGAGATGTTCAGCACATTCCCCTGCTCAGGCTGGGCTGGATTTTGCTGCTGCTGAGGTCAGGAATGGCTCTGGTTTCCCAAAGGATGCCCAAAATTCTGGCATTTCTGTCCATCACCAGCGTTGTGCTGCTCGTTTGCATTCTGAATTGCAAGTTTGGTTCTGAGCTAACGCGAAATGTGACCTGAGTTATTACCATTTCAAAGTCACAGGGGAGTGTGTTTGGTGAATCATTGCCTTTGCAGAATCCTTCAATTCCTAGGATGTATCTGATCCATCACTGGAAACTCTTCCCAGATAACAACATACGAACAACCTTACTGGCTTGTTGTAAAGCTTTTCAAAGAAGCCTTACAAATACTCTCCAAACGGTAAATAATTCACCGTCAAAACACGAATCCATGGGGGGGAAAAAAAGAATCATTCCTAGAACAGCCTGAGAAACAAACTCTGCTTTTCGAGGTCTTGGTGTTTTGGTTATTCAGCGATAGGTTAAACACCGAGAAGTGCCAGAAATCCCAGAGCAAAACAACAAGCCCATCTCCATTCCAAAGGCACCATTTGCTGCCCGGGATTCGCCTCCCTTCCTCTGGAGGGGTGTCAGCTCTCGTTGCCTGGAGCGGGGAAGGGAAACAAAAAATCACGCAACAAGAAACCACATCTTGTGGGGCTGGTTCCCCTGCCAGGATCGCCTCCTCTCAGCCGTCCCGGGAGCTGCACCTTCCCCATCTGCTGAGCTCCCCCGGGTCCCCTCCA
The DNA here is from genome assembly GCF_029207755.1 of Chamaea fasciata. NCBI lineage: Eukaryota > Metazoa > Chordata > Aves > Passeriformes > Sylviidae > Chamaea > Chamaea fasciata. The sequence continues at coordinate 5,377,466 of NW_027094109.1, forward strand.
CGGGGCCCAGCCACATCCCAGCACAGATTTTGGTCAGGAATATCGGTCCGGGCACTTCATGTTTTATTTACCAGCACCATGAGCTGCTGGCCTAACGCACCTTTTTCGTTTCGGGCTGTTGAGTTGTTTAACCCCGGACTGTGTTTGATCACACGGGCTGCTTTTGTTCCTCTCACCACGAGCTGCAGTGGGAACAGAAAGTTTCTCCCAGCTCCAGCATTGCTGCTGGATGACTCCTGCTCTCAGGATCCCACGCTCTGCTTCCCAAAGCTCAGCTTTCCCTGGAGCTGTGCCTTTCTCCATGGTCTGTTTTTATTGGGAAAACCCCAATCTAACGCATGAAACTCATCATTTTTTGATGCATTAAATCCGTAATTTTTTAATGCTAATATCTGTCACTGAATGCATTTTATACAAATGTTATTCCAAGCAGGGGGACACACAAGGCAAGGAGGTGAATGCCAGGGTTACATAAAAGGTATTTCAAAAGCCAATGGATTTAAGCTCCTAATCTGGGCAAGTCTTTCAAGTTTGGGGATGCAGGCCCCAGATGCAAGGAAAGCTAACACAAACAATCCCAGAGCAGCTTGTTTTGACAAAGAGAGAGCCTGTTTGGACAGCGAGGGGTATTCTCAAATAAGTTTCTTTCCGGCGCAGAAAATCAGTTTCCCTTTGAATCACAGCACACTGGGGCAAAGCCACTGGGCAGGGCATCCCCATCTGAATCCCGAACAAATTCTGCTCCTGGTTGTTGCACCGATAACAATTTCACCGACCACAGGACAGGAAACTGCCAAGGCAGATTTACCACAAGACAGGAAAATCAGAATGTAAGAGGGGCAGAGACCTAAGCCCTGCTGACACATTCCCCAAAAGCGAATCCACGCTCTGTGGCAGGCAGGGAAGCTCAGGAGGAGTTCATGAAAGGAAAATTATCGAGAACACGCAGGGAGATGTGGAAATTTCCCGAAACTGATGAACGTGGGAATCAGAGCCCGTTCCCCCGGCTGACCTCAATCCTCCCACCCCTCTCCAAGAGCTCAGGCAATTGTGTCACTTCCAGCATCGTGTTGTGACTTTTCCAGACTCTGAACTTAGCTCTGATCCCCCTCAGAAGCGTTACATGGGCGTGAGAGTGAAGATGCCCGTGCGGGAATTGCTGAGGAAAATCCGACTTTCCAAAGGCTTGGAGCCGCCTCCCAGCAAGGTGAGAAACCCCCGGGGTTGGGGAGGTTCCTCCCAGGGCTGCAGCATCCCGGAGCACACAGTCACACCCCGCCGAGTGCTCTGCAGGGCTCACACCTGCAGCTGCTGCCTCTTCCAGCCAAAAAAACCAAACCAAACCAAACCAAACCAAACCAAACCAAACCAAACCAAACCAAACAAAACAAAAAAAAAAATCAACGCTTTTTTTGGGTCAAAGTGGAGAATAAAGCAAATTTCAAACAGAACCAGGGCTGGCAGTGACAGCAGGAGCCCATCCATGCCATGGATGCTGTTCATCATTCAATCGAGGCAAAGATGGCCCAATAAACAGTAAAAATGTTGCTCCAGAACCTGCAAAAACAGCCCAAGGAGCTGAAAAAACTCCCGGGGGCTGCTGTAAAGCTGCTGTAAAGATCTTTATAAAGCTGCCATGAATTCCCCACCCATGGAAATCTCTCCAGCTGCAGCCCCAGCTGAGCCAAGCCCATGGCACAGGAGGCGGTTTCACCCCGTTCGTGTTTCCAATATTTGCCACTGTTTCATCTTCCCCTCGCTGCGAGCGCCTCGCATTGAAGCCGCGTGGTTTTGTCTCCTCAGGAAGCCTCGGCAGCGAAGATGGTAACCAAAGGATCCTCAGGAAAAACAGGTTTGGAAACGCCTCGCTGGGTAACGAGAGCCTCCTTTCCTAGTGGGATCCTCAGTGTGGGGTACCCAGAACCAGAGCGCTCCCGCCCCACGGTCAGTGGCTCCTGCTGGTCTCTCTGATGCCAGGAGTGCACCAGCCCTGCACCACCGCCCTGTCCGGGTTATCTGGCTCTCATCTGGGGCAGGACTGATGGGAATCTCTGCTTTGTTTGTGCCTCTCCTCAGCCATGAACTTTTTCTTCTCCCCCTCTTTTCTTTTTTTTTTAAATTTTTTTTTTTTCCTCCAGCAGAGAAGAGGCGAGCTCACCCTTATACAGAGAAACAGCTTAGACAGGTATGCAGAACACCCTGAGCCCCGCTGTGCCAGGCTCCCGGGGCAGAATTCCTGTTCTAGCACCCAGCGAGAGAACAGGACACTTCATGTCTGCTTCCCTCCCCCTTCCTCCTCCTCCTCCTCCTCCTGTTGCCGTTTCAGGGCAAGCAGAGCGCCGGGCAAACCCTCAAAGGCTTGGAGGACCTCGACATCCTGGTGGAGGTGCTGCAGGAGGATCTGAATTCCAGCCAGCTCAGGGAGGAGCCCCGGCACCCCGCGCCGGGCGGGAGTTTTTGGCAGGGATTCCCCGCGGAGCTGCAGAGCCCGGCACAGCTCCACCAGGAGCGCTCCTGGAAAGATTTCCAGCCGATCCCACCGGGACAGGCGGAGCTTTCCCTCCATGGGGAGCAGGAAAGAGCCCAAAGGTCCAGGACGGGAGCGAAAGGGAGCGGCTGGTGGATGCAGGATGTTCTCCCGAGCTCCCAGAAAGGATTCCCGAGGATTTCTTCGTCCCAGGATGATTTCACCAGAAATTCTTCATCACAGGACAGTTTCCTGAGAAATTCTTCATCCCAGGATGGTTTTCCCACGAATTCTCTGTCCCAGGAATGTTTCTCCAGGAATTCTCCATCCCAGGAACGTCTCCTGAGGAATTCTTCATCCCAGGGAGGTTTCTCCAGGAGTTCTCCATCCCAAGAAGGTTTCTCCAGGAATTCTCCATCCCAAGAAGGTTTCTTCAGGAATTCTCCATCCCAAGAAGGTTTCTCCAGAAATTCTCCACTCCAGGAATGTTTCCCAAGGGATTCTCCATCACAGCAATGTTTCCTGAAGAATTCTCCACCCCAGGATTGTTTCTCCAGGAATTCTCCCTCCCAGGACGTGCCTGCCCTCCCCAGCCCAGCCCAGATGTTGCTGGAAGCTCCCAGGGGCTCTCCAGATGTGGGGGGACATTTGGGGCCGACGCCAATTCCCTTCCCCCGCCAGGACCTCTCTGCCCTCTCCTTCTTCCAGTTCCAGCTGCACAGGGAGGAAAACTGGCTGAGGAACATCCCAGAGGAAAAACTGCTGGCTCCCGATGAAAATGGCAACAGGTCCTCGATTTTTCTGTCGAAGCACGTTGATTTCTGTCCCCTGGGGACATCGCTTTGCTCTGACCTCTGATCAAAACTTCTCTGCTCAAGGGGAGGCTCAAGCTTGAACCAATACACGGAATTTTGGGCAGATATTAAACATAGAAATCCTCCCTATTTGCAGAAATATCCCCGAGCTACAGCTGATATCAGGATAAATTCAGGGTGTTAAAATATTTAAGGATGAGGGGGTGTGTGTAGGGATTGACCAGCAAATTAAAATCAAGCAAAATATGTATTGGGGGAAAAAATATTTGCAAAAAAAAAAAATCTTTTCCATGCTGCAGACCCTCTCAGGGTAATTATTTCTATTATTAACTGCTAATAAAAATGGATGGGAGGATTACCCAAAATCACAAACTGGAGCACAGACTCCCAAAGAGCTGGGAGTGGCTGTTCTGCTGGAAATGAAAACAGAGCTTTCCCTGATCCCAGCAAAACCCAGCATTGCCCTGGAATGGGGTGCTGTGGAGAAAATACCTATTTATAAGAAAAAAAAATTTAAAATATCTAATTAGTTTAACCAATAGCTTTAATCACTCTTTTGGGGTGTTTCGAGCACTCCTTTCTCTTCTGATGGTTCCCAACTGAGTTCTCTTGCAGGCTGCTGCACAAAGCTGTTGCCCAGGGAAGGAGAGCTCTGACTTTTGCCCTGGCCCAGAGATTCGCATCCCTCAACAAGATCGACGAGAAAGATGCAGAGAAAAGGGTAGGAGGCTGATTTGCCAGGGACAAAAAGTTATTTTTTTTATCACATGGAACCCTCTTTTCAAACCCCAGCCAAGCGCCAAGCACCCTCCTGCTGCCCTGGAAAAGAAGGGAAATTGGGAATGGGGAGGGAACGATGGAGCCCAGGTGGGAACAGAGCCCCAAAGTCCCAACTCCCCTCTTTATTATCTATTAAATGTTGTTGTTTTCAAACTTTTTTTTTTTTTTTTGCCTTTCACTGCAACTTTCTGCCCTTCTTCCCTTCTCAGACTGCTTTACATCTTGCTGCAGAAAAGAACCAGCACCTGATGGTGAGTGACCTGATCTCCCTGGGGGCCAACGTCAACGAGCAGGACAGCTCTGGGAAAACTCCCCTCCACCTGTGCGCAGAGAACGGATACCTGAGAGTTCTGGAGGTAAACTGGGCCTTGGTGTTGGGCAAAAAGGGATTTAAAAAAAAAATTAAGGCACATCCTGGTGGTCAAAAAGTGGAGTAAAAACAACTAATGCACGTCCTGGTGGTTAAAATAACCTGGGGTTTTCTATATGGCTCTGCTCTGATGGGGTTGCGCAGGGATTGGGGGCAGGAAAGGATGCTTTTGGCACTGCCAAAGGCCAGGGATCACCTGGATATCCTTCATTTCAGGTCCTGAAAAACTGCAAGGACAACGGGGTGTGTGTGGAAGTGGATCTGCCTGACCACCACGGTAAAGAGGGAAAGCTGAACTGCTCGGGGGCTTGCTTTGGATCCCAAATTTATAAATACAGATTGACTCCAGACTGGGGTCAGACACTGGATTTGACTTTTCCACGGGTGTTCCCTGCAGGTTTCACCCCCCTGCACTGTGCTGCTCTTGCCCACACCGTGCTGGTGACACAATCCCAGAGCACTGCCAGGGACACCAGCGCGGGGAGGTTCCTCACGCTGCGGAAAGACCAAATCCTGGAGGGAATTCTCTGCCTGCTCCAGATGGGGGCAAAGCCCCAGCTGCAGGTGAGGATCACGGCAGGAATCTCTGCCCTGGCTTAAGTGTTCCTGTCCTTGTGCAAGCACGGGATTTGCTGTCACCTGCAGGTGCTGAATTCGTGTCAAGCCTCCACCGCCTGCCCAAAACTCCAGGAGAACACGGAGCTCATGTGGTTGCTTCAGACCCATAAACCCCAGGCACAGGATGTTCTTGAAGAGGTAACTATGGGTGCTTTACATTTTACATTGCAGGATTATTTCCCAGGATTAAGCAAACATTCAGTGTTTACCAAAAAAAAAAAAAAAAAAAAAAAGGAAAATAAAAGTTACAGCTCTTTTGTCCTTTCCAAACTCATTTTGGACTCTGTCAGATAAGATTTCCCACCAGAGTACATGGAATAAATGTAATAAGACAACAAGATTTCAATTAGAAATACAGACTTAAAGCCCCATTTCAAGCCACTGAGGTTCTCCCAACAGGAGAGAAAACACAGCAGAGAAAAAAAAAACAACAAAACCAAAAACCAAACTAATTCCAGTCCAGTTCAACAGGAAATTGACTGCTCTGGTCTCTTCACCTGCACAGAGCTGCAGCCTGCTGGGTGCTCCCCGAGGACTCCCCGCTCCCCCAGAGGCAGATAACTCACCTGAACTTTGCTCCTTGCCATCCTCAGACCTCCTCGATGTCCTCCTCAAAGGTATTTTGTGGTAGGAAGTTGAGTCCAGGGAGTTGGGAGGGTTTTGTGACTCAGCGAAGGTTCAGTCCAGTCCCTTTCCTGCTCTGCCATCCCACAGAAGGATTTGGGGTGGAAAAGCACCCCAAAATCATTGAGGTCAAACCTCCACAGCGAGGAGCTGGTGGAAAAGATGCTCAGCACCTCATCCCAACTTTTGGATTTGCTGCAGAGCCCTGCCCAGAATTCATTTTCCTTGCAAACCTCCTTCCTCACCCAAAGCCGGGCAGAAAATGGGGGAAGAAATCCGTGGCTTTAGCAGGAACGGCTGGGCTGGGGACTGAGCTGAGATTTGCTGCTTTGTTGCCTTCCAGGGAAATGCTGAGAGCTCTCCTCACCTGCATCTGCTGGGCCACCTGCTGCAAGAGGACAGGGGGCAAAATCCAGGATATATTCTATTCCATCTCCAACTGACTGCTGGAAAGATCTCACCCAGAGGCAGAATTCAAGAGCAAACTGAGCAATGAGGGAAATCCTCAGCGCAGGTTTCGCCAGGAATTCAGTGTTGGGTGCTCCAGGGAGAATTGGATTCTTCATTTTCTCACTAATTTGTGCTTCTCTGCTCGGGTCTGAGGCGTAGCTGCCCTGCAGTCTGAAGCTCTGATGATTTTTCATGCAGGTGTTCAGCCCAAGAAAAAAAAAAGATTTGAAGCATCCAGGGCCTTGTCTTGAGGGTTTCAGGCTTAGTCTTGAGGGTTTCAGTCTAAACTTAGTCTCTGCTCTCCAAATTCAGCGTTCAGGTGGACTGAAAACCTCAGTCGTTTTAAACTTGAGCTCTGGGAATTCAGAGCCTGAGGAGTTCTGTTTAATGTTTTCTGCAGCCTGGCTCTGAATTTGGCCAAGGCTGGAGGGGTCACACTTTAAGGCAGTCTTAGTCCTTCCAACGTAAAACATCGTGCTGAGCATGTTTTGTTGTTTTTTTATTTTTCAACAAAAATCAAGCTTTGTATTAGTGCAATCAGAATTCTGCACCAGTAATGGGTTGTAGGTGAAGTCTGGGACAAAGGGTTTCGAACCAGCTCCTTTCCAACAGATCTAACAGAGGATTTTACCTTTACAAAATTGAAATATATAACAACAGCTTTTGAAGGATCTTTTTTTTTTTTTCGCACAAACGAGCTGAAATGATCCTGCACTGCCAGAAAACCAAGTTATTCAGTAGAATTACTACCAGCTAGGTAATTTTTATTTCTAATTATTCCCTCCCAGACTTACCCTGATTTAATTTTAACTTCTGGTTGCGAGTTCGCTGGTTTCTATGAAACTTCCCTGTTTGCTACATTGGGAGCAATTCTACATTTACAGAACCTAAACCCAAAATAATTCCACTGATCCAGCAACGCCTCACGTGTCTCCTGTTGGGGAAAATGGGAGATTTCCCACGTGAGGCCACTGCAGGGTCCAGTGTTTAGTACTCAGCATCTTTGGGGAACGTTTTTAATGAACCCTTTGAGTTTGCTTCTTGTCAAAAATGAAAAAAGAAAAAAAAAAAAAGAGGTTGTTTTTTTTTTTTTTTCGTGTTATGGGGTTTCCTGAAGTGTTAAGCTCCAAGAGCTACATTGCACAAGGTGGACGAACTTTGAGGAGTGGCAGTGTTGAAGTGAATTCCAATGGGATTTGGGTCGTATCCTACGGTTATTCTGACAGCCCTGAACAGCTGAAGGGCTCTCTCTTGTGTTTTTCTCTAGTCTGAGACATAATAATTCATAATCTTCCAGTATTTCATTTAAAAACATGTCTATAATATGTTATTGTCATGGTGAGCTGCATAACTCATCCACCTCCTTCCCAAGCTTTCCCTCATGTTTTAACCATCTTTTCTTTTGCCCTTTTGGTCCCAGGTTTTACAGATATTTTTCCTCTCTGGTTATCTCTCTCTGTCCCCCCCCATCACTCCTCATCCTTTCTTTTTTTCTGTTTTAACTTTTAACATTTTAACTCACTGAACTTTTTTATTCATTTGAAGGCAATTAAGGAGGAACTTGTGGGTTAGCTCAGCTTCCATTTGTGGGATTGAAGGGTCAGATCCTGCTCCTTGTTTCCATTATTAACTGAAAAAATCCCACATCACGAGGATGAAGCAGAGTGAAGAAAGAATAACATCCATAAGCAGCTGCAGGGGAAAAAAAAAAAACAAACCACCCTGAATTTTCTCACAGGATTTCTTTTTAAAAAGCATAGAAAACTCTCATTTAATAATCCAGCATTACTCTTTTATCCATGGGAACCGTTCAGGTGAAAGGACAGGAGTATTAATTATCCATATAGATATCATTTATTCAGTGTACTCTGAGATGAACTTGCTTCTTCAGCATATTTTACCACAGTTATCCACGAATTACATTGTTAGTAGGTGGCTTTACGTTGTTCCACTGCTCCTTCCTGCCAATAAATACATTTATTTCATGCAGTAACTTGGGTTTTTTCTGTGCTTTTCTGTCCGTGCTAAGAAGGGACATCATGGAAAAAGCGAATTAAGCAGAGTTTAGAAGCTGAGGAGTGTGTGGAGGTTTTGTTGTTGGTTTTTAGGACGGCAGAAACGCTCCAGCATCCCCCTTTCCCACCACCAATTCCAAAGGGAATTTCAGAAAACCCCCCACATTTCTATCCCAGCTCTGGGGCTCCCTTGGTTCAGCAGGAATTCTCACCCATGAGAATCCTGCCTGGGGAGGTCCCAGCTCTTCGTTATCTCTGTCTGTTATCTCTGTCCATCAGCAGCAGCCCCAGAAGTTTACAGAAGTTTTGTTTTTTCCCTGAACAGAACAAGATCTCCCAGCACAGACGCTGAGAGCCGTGTGGTGTGAGGAGGCAGAAATCATCACACCAGGACCTCAGAACCCAGAAAAATCTGTCCTGGGGTGACTTTGTGCTGCTTGTACCCCCAATCTGATCCCCAATCTGACCCTAGCTCACAGCAGGAAAAAGAGTAAATAACTCTAGGAGACACTCAGACCACTACACTGATTTGGAGAAACAGAAATTGGCCAACACGGATTTCTGTTTCTCAAATACCACAGTCACCCACAGCGGGAACTCACAAAAAAAACCCAAAAAAACAAAAAAACAAAAAACCCACAAAACCTGGTGGCAGATTTGAAATTCTCTGTTTGGCCAGGCTTGGCTTTGCTCTAAGTGAAAGCCCCTGGGTCCCTTTGCTGCCGGTGAGGTTTCGAATACTCCACAATTATTTCTAGGAAGGCATTTGCAGCTAATTGGCTGCTAGAGGCAGAGGAACACACACCGACCTGCCTTCAAAGCTCCACGCCGAGGCCAAAAATATTTTCACCCTCCCAAAGCCTGAGACTTGAGGCAGTTTAAGAGTCCATGAAGCACAGCCCGCTCCAAACATCATTTTAACTTCCTCCAGCAGCTCTTCACCCGGAGGGTCTGTAGGGCTAAAAGGTGTTGTTATTGCAGCTCTGCTGAGGCCGTGATGAAACAATTAAAATTGTGAATTTTAATTAAGAAAAAGGCAGAGAGGCTCGAGTGTAGCTCCGGTTCGTGCCTGAGGTGTTTTGGTTTTCTGAAATTCTTTTCCCAGGGAATTTTCTGTAAACAAGAGAAGTGTTTTTGTGACTCGGAGGGTTTTCTTTCCCTAGGAGGGATTTCTCCTTGCTGTCCCTCTGCTCTGACCAGTGGGAGTGAAGAGGTTTTGCCTTTGTGTCACCAATCCGATTGGTCTGTGTGAAATAGGATAAAAGGGAGACACATCCCAAAAATGAAGGAGTCGATTTCAGCCTTCTGAATCTCAGAGTTTGTGTCGTTGTGGTGAAAAACCAGCGCCAGGGATCTGGGAAACCCTTCCCCGGCACCTCTCCTGTGCCAGCCTGACCTTGGGAGAATTCCACCCATCCACGTGTTTATTTATTTGCCCCACTTCCCTTCTGAAGTCGGGAGCCTCGTGTCGTTGTGGTGTCAAACAGCGTCACTCGAGGAAACAGCGGCCAGCAGAAATTGCCCAGCCGGGGTTTGGTGTTCCGGGGTTTGTGATTGCACTCCCAGCCCAGCCTGACCTTTGTGTTTCTCTGGAATCCTTACTCACACACGGGCTGTGATAGCCAGAGCTGATAAACTTCTGCAGAACCCTCGGAGCTCCCAGCCAAGCTGCTGTTTGCTGAGCTGAAACCCTGCGAAAGTCCACCCTGCTGACATTTGTGTTGTGATAAGAGAAGTTTATTTTCTTTCCTCGCAGCACCTTGTTTATTTCCACTTGTCTGTTACAAGCCAAAAAAAACCTCAGCTGCGTTTTCTCGCTGATTAAATAAACTTTGGGGTTTGGCTCCCCAGTGTCACCTCCTCTCCTGGAGTCAGAGCTGCAGAGATAAAATTTATATTTTATTTTTTTTTTCCTGCCCCTTTTACCAGCCTGAAAAGCGAAGGGAGGCGATGGTTAAAATCAGCCAAGCTTGGCCGAGTGACTCAGGCATTAATTCTTGATTAATCACCGAAGGGTTTATGGGGTTGTTAAATTCCCGTCCCTGCCAGGAAAACGCGGGGCTCGGTTCTGTGGAAAAGGGAAATGCTGCACGTGCTTATCACGGCCAGAAATCAGGATTTACCACAGGGCGCTTATTTATTTATTTTTATTTGTTCTGGCCCCATCCAGCAGATAAACGGCCGGAAAACAGTTGCGAGGTGGAGGAAAGCTGCTAATTAATTGACTTTGGTAATTGACTTTGGGAAACTCTGCCCCCTCAGGGGATCTCTGGGGTCATTTCCACCTTGGGTTCCCTAAAGGTGAACTCTGCCAGAGCCGGGGATGGGAGGTTTGCCAAACCCTTTCTGCACTGGGTAAAAAAAACCCCAAAAAACAGCAAAAAAAAAAACCCAACAGAAAAACCACCACCAAAACCAGAAAACCAAACAAAGTCCCCCCAAAACAATAACAAAAAAAAACCCCAAAAAAGAACCCTCAAAAAACCAAACCAAGAAAACACCCCAAACCCACCGAAAATTGACCAAAAAACCTACAAAAAAGCCAAACCCCCAAACCAACCAAAAAAAAAAACAACCCCAACAACAACAAATCAACACCTCCCCAAAACCCCCAACCCCCCCCAGACACCAATAATAATAAATAAATAAATAATAACAGCGTTCATAAAATAATAATTAAATAAAATAATAAGATAATGATGATAATATTAATAATAATAATAATTTCAGAAATTCCAGCACCAAAACCTCTGGACTCCCTGTGGAAATCTCCGCAGCAATTGGGCGAAATCCAAATTTACAGAATTTCCCGCGAGCCCTGCAGGGCCCGGGGTTATGGGATGGCAGCAGCTCCTGAATTCCCGCCCAGGATTCCTCCCAACGGGGCAACTCCAGGCACGTTCTGAGAATGCAAAACTCAACCAAGGAGCGAAGTTCCGCACCGGGAACTGAAATTCGCAGCGCAGGAAATCGGGATGGAAGCAAATCCTGCTTTAAGAACCCAGATTTTAGGGGATATTCTGCTTTGGGCTGGGGAATCCGGGATTTTCTGGGTGTAAAATCCTTCAGTGCAACATCAGGGATTTGTCCGAGGAAGAGCAAATTCTGACAATTTCTGCACATTGCCAGTTAAATCACATTGGCGAACACATAAATATTTCCTCTCGCTGAAAAACCCTCTCCTCTTCTTCCTGGTTTTTCTGGGGTTTTTTCCTGGCTTTTCTGGGTTTTTTTTCTGGTTTTTCTCCCAGACCGCCACTCAGAATAAATCCAAATTATGCAACCCCCTGATTTATTGTGTCCCTACAAAGTCCACCCAGCTGCGGGTCTTTGAACGAGCAGTTTTGTGAAGGAATTTTAAGGGAAAAAGTGCATTCGTTATTATGAGCAGATGGGGAAAAGCCGCCCAGAAATGCTCTGGAATGTTTGATTATAAATTTCTCCAGGAGAAAACAAAGCTCTGCTGGATGTGGAAGATCTCCAGGCAGGCAGGGGTTGGGATTTCTGCTCTGGGTGACGAGGGGGAAGTCTCAGAAATACAAAACGTGGCGTCAATTTCCTCTTCCTCACCCTGCGGGGAGCCAGGCTGCCCTCTGCTGTGGGAATAACTGAAAAGAAAATCTGATTTTTAATTTATTTTTTTTTTTTTAGCCTTCCCCTGGTTTTTCCTGCCCCTTTTGCCAGCCTGAAAAGAAAATCTGATTTTTATTTTTATCCCCCCCTCTGCTTCAGGAGCCCTGCCCGGCTTTGTCACCCCCAAAAACCCCCAAAAATCCTCCAAAAACCAGGTCCCCGAGTTGCACTGAAGGTATTGATAACCAGAGGGGGCAATCCAGCTGTGGGTAATTAATTTTTCATGGCCAATTGCAAAAATGCACCGATTTCTTGAGGTTTTGGGAGCACATCCCAAAGCCACAGCTGATCCCGCATTAACTGATGATCCCTTTGGGCTAAATGAGGATTTGTGGGTTTCCCAAAGCCAGGGAGCAAACTCCAGAACCCCAAATCTGCGTTTCCCTGGCTTTATTCCAGGGAAATAAACCCAGAGCAGCTCTGCGCCGTGACCTGCGGGGCTCAAATGACTCCCATCAATATTTCACAGCAATCCTTGAACTCTCCCTGGCCATGAAATATTCAGCAGGAGAGGAAAACTCTCCTCAGGCCTCTGTTGCTCACCCATTTTTGGCAGTCCCAGCTGCTACAAATGGCCTTTTTCCTCGTCTTTTTCTCTCTTTTTCCAGCCTTTCCCGGCGTCAGCGCAGGGGAAACACAGCTCCAAAATGATGAGGAATGCCCCAGCGGGATTCACTGCGAAGGAAGAGAACAGAACCTGCCGCTTTGCCCAGCAGGTAACTTGTGGATAATTTACCAGGGATTATTCGCTTCTCAGTCCCAAATTCCTCAATAAAAAATGCAGTCAGGCTCGAATCGATAATTCTCAGATAATTGATCGGGCTTGCTGAAATCCAAAACAAAAAAAAAAAGCTTAGAGAACAAATGCAGGACTCTGGATTCTATTGTCATAATACCCACATCTCAGCAGAGTTTCTTCCTTGCATTTTGGGATTAAAAAATATTGAAATGAGGGAATGGAAATGGGGGAATTGGAAGGGGGAGAACTGGAATTTAGGAAATATTTTGGTTTAAGTTGGATGCATTTAACCAATTCCCGGCACAACCACACCGCAACATTTAAACTGCAAACGCGGCCATTCACCTGCACGACGAGCGGCTTTGCGGGGGTAAAACCAGGGAGTTTCTATCTTTATTTTTTTGCTGTTGGCAGGTTTTTTCTGCCCCGGAGGGAACAGCAGCGCGGTGCCGGTGCCCTGCCCGCCGGGGACATTCCGGCCCGGTGGGGCAGCGCTGCCCTCCCAACACTGCCTGCCCTGTCCCGTGGATTTCTTCAACCCCAGGCCTGCCCAAAATTCCTGTTTTCCCTGCGGCTCCCAGGCGGTGCAGCCGGCGGAGGGGCAGCGCAGCTGCGTGTGCCTGGGGAAAGGGCAGGTGTTCCAGGTACAGGAGAAATTCACGTCGATCCTCCAGTGAAAATTCACTTTTTTGCTCATTTTTGCCTTTATGTTCTCTCCTGGTCTCCCTTCCAGCCACAGGGGAAAGGGTGGGGACACCAGGTTTACACATATTCTGGATTTCTCAGGGTTATGTTGATGCTTTAGAAAGGTTGATGTGAAACAGGCTGGGCAGAGCTGGAGAATAAAGTGGAGATTTTTAAAAAGGTCTTTAGGATACACCTTGGGTAGGACAAGAGCCTGGCCAGGGCTACACCCAGGGTGGACCCAAAATGGGCACAAAATGGACCCAGAATGGAACCCAAGATGGACGACCGGTCACATTTTATAACTTTTGGTCCATTTGCATATTGGGGTTTAATTGTCCAATTCCAGCTCCAGGCTGTGAGGTCCCATCCTTGTTCCTCCCTCCAGCCCACCCTTGTTTGTGCTTTTGGGCCTGATCATTGTCCTTGGTGTGCAGCAGGAGAAGGATTTGTTTTGTGTCCCTGCTGTGTGCAGAGCTGAGTGACACTGACTGTGAGCTCAGAGCTGCACCCCTGGGCAGCACAGAACCTCAAATACACAAAAGATAAAATTTAAGGCATCAACACCAACCCTTCCCCCTTCACTGGGAGGTTTGGGGTGGTGTGTGGACACCAAACCGCAGGTTCCTAATTTTTTATTTTTGAATTTCCAGCCTGGTGATGCCCTGTGCACCTGCCCACCGGGTTTCAGGAGATCTGGGAGGGATGGAAAAGTCTGTGCCAGGAAAACCTTCCCCGTGTGCCGGGATTCAGCCTCCCGGAACCAGGACGGGCAATGCCTGAGCAGGAGAGGATGGGCTCGCTACTGCTCCCAGAAGGTATTTCTGTCTTCGTTAAATCCCAGAAATGGGCAGAAAATACCCCCAAAAAAGCAAAATTCCAACACTCTTCCCTCACAGGGCACACCCAGCGTGGTGTTCAAGGGTTATTTGTGTTTCCACAGGAGGTTTCGCCTCTTTTTTCAGCTTTGGGAACCCCTGGCCATTCCATTCCATTCCATTCCATTCCATTCCATTCCATTCCATTCCATTCCATTCCGTTCCATTCCATTCCATTCCTTATAGATACAGATTATATACATACACGCATATATTCTATATATTTATTTATATTTACTACATATATACTTACATATGTATATACAGAATGTGTGTACACCTATATATCCTATATAATTATTTATATTTACTTTTTATTATTAATTTTGTCCATATTTGACATGTTTATGAACATATTTATGTATGCAAAAAGGAATTTCTGTCTCCTGAGGCTGCTGTTTGCTTTCACAGATCCCCGTGGCCCCGAGGAGTGCAGGAACAAAGCCCGAGCTCCCCAAATTCTGCTGGTTTTTCTTTCCTCCCGCAGGTCTGTGCTGACCCCAAGGATTTCCAAGGCTATGACAAAGTCCTGGGGCTCTGCATTTGTCACTCCGGCAGCCTGGAGGGGATTTGCAACTCTCAGTGCAGAAGGGAACAAAAACTCACCCTGCAGCTCACCTGTGCAGAGAGAAAAGCTCAGCTCCTCATCACCCACAGAAACGGCAGCAAGGTGAAAAAAAAACATAATAAAAATGTGATTTCCACCATCTCCTCACTTATGTCAGGCTCTGCCCCGCATTCCTTTTGCTCAGAAAATTCTAGACTGGACAACCAGAAAAAAAATCCCCAAACATTGTTCTATTACACACACAAAGTGCTTTTTAATTCCATTTTAACCATGAAAAAAAAAAGGTTAAAAATAATAAAAATCGGAATTATTTTTCTCTTAGACTGCTGTTTTCTTAGAAGGCTTCAGGAAAGTCCTGCCAAGACCAAATTTCTCTTTGGAAGATGTCTGTGCTGCGGGACAGCAAACCCAGCCAGCACACGTGGTGGAGATGAGCGGTGAGGGAAAGGAATTATCGGGGTATCCAGTGGGCTTTGCGCACAAAAAGCTTTTCCACGGTGATTAAGACACAAATAATGAGAAATCTGCACGTTTCTAGCCTGAGAATGGAAGTTTAGCACTCCACACAAAGTTTATCCTGCTCAGTCCCAGAACGTTCATTTGAAATTTGTGCATTTCCCAAGGAAACATTTTAAAACAAACATTTAAAAAATGTTTGTTTTTAACAAAAAATGAGAGGAAAGTGACAAAAATGATCCTGTTTGGGTTCAGAGCTTGCAAGTCACGCTTGGGGAGGCTTTGCTGAGCAGATATTCCAGAAGGAAAAGCAAAATTCAGAGGAAATTTCACACTGAAAATCAGAAATCACCAATTTATTTTTTTTTTTCCCCACCAGGGAAAGGATTTTTGGGGGTTTATAATCCTGACCCTCGACGAATTCACGACCTCGTCGTGCTGGGTGAGGATCCATCACTCCATAAAACGAGTCCTCCTCCGGCAGCGGCTCCAGGTGAGTTCTGCATTAATAAATCTGTATTTCATGGAGATGTTTGAAATTTTAATTGTGCTTCGTCACGCGCACACAGCCCCTACCAGGCCCCGCGGGGAACGCCAGGTCATTCCCGCAGAAAATATCAAAATAAAAGCAGAATTCGGGGTATCCACGCTGCTCCTGGGGTCCCGCTGGGCCTTTTCTCTGCTCACATTCCTCGCTTTGGGCAGAGCTGGGATTATTCTGGGATTTTCTGCTGCTCTCTTTTCACGCTGTCTGGACAGAAAGCTTGATTCTGGAAAATAAATTTTTATATATACATTTATATTTACTGTATATATATATTCTATATACACATATATATTCTATATATACACATCTATATGTACACATCTATGTATATATTAAGCATACACATATTATACACATGGATACATATTTATATTTACAGTTTTCATACCTTATATTTATATATTGTGTTTTTATTTACGCTTTCATACTTATATTGGCATTTTTATTCTTTGTTTTTCTATCTTTATATCCTTGTTTATATAATTATGAAGGTTATTTATGAATCTAAAAATGAAATTTCCGTCTCCTGAGGCTGCTGTTTGCTCTCACAGATCCCCCTGGCCCCGAGGAGTGCAGGGAACCCCGGGAACAAAACCCGAGCCCCCCAAATTCCACATCCCAACCCCAATTTTTGGGCATCCTCAACCCCACCACGTGCGTCAGCGGCGACGTGACCTTCGTGTTCATCATCTCCCGGGAGCATTTCCCAGTTTATGACGTGTGAGTACAACCCAGAGCAGAAAACAACTCACCTAATGCAATTTTATTTTAGCAAAGAGAAATTCTTCACCTTTTCCCAACGCGGAACTGAAAGGAAACGTGGCTGGGAACAGCAAAATTCTCATTATTAAACGTAATTCAGTGTGTTTTTCACAGAGGGGGTTGTGCACTGTAGGAAACAGCCTTTAAATCAGTGAGAAATTCACATTTACTCATTAAAATTGGCAAAATTAAATCTGTCCTTACTGCTCCTGCTGTCTTGGCCACGCTGTTTGTGACCTCGAAGGGCTCCCAGGAATTATTTTTGCTCAGGGAAATAAAATTCCTGCTCCTTGGGGTTAATTGTTGTATTTTTGGGCTGGATCATCCCAAAGCAAAGCTGGGTGAGGAAATCCTGGAGCTGTGGGGACATTTCAGTGCCTGATGCTCCTTAATTTACTGCTGTGATGGAAAATAACTCTGAATTTATCAATCTCCGCCCTAGAAATAAAAACGATTAAAATTAAAAAAGGAAATAACAAGAAATTCTTACATTTTCCCTCCTAGAAACAACCTGTACAACACAAACGCTGAGTTTGACTGGGGGGATTTCCGGAGCCTCCGGGAGGAAATCAGGGAGAATTCCAGGAATTCCCAGGAATTCCTCCTGTTCCTTTTCCACTTCCAGGCCCCCGGCACTTACGTGCTCCGCCTGAGCAGCAACAAGCACAAGAGGATGGTTTGTACCCAGAAAAACCTTCTATAAATAATTCATATTCCAATAATAAAATTGAAAATATAAATAGAATAATAATATAAATAATAATGAAATTAATGAAATTAAGATGTAAATAAATAACTACTATAAATAACGTTATAATGTAGTTAATCTATTTGTAATATAGGCGAGCGCCTTTTTCTAAGGCAGAAATAAACGTGGGTTTGTTTCTGTGCTGCCAAGTTTGAGTGTGAAAATCAAAACAATGAATTTAAATATTTATAAACGTAAAATTGCTTTGCCGTGCGGTACCTGAGGGTGATGCCCGTGGGGGGGACGGTGCTATGAAAACAGGGAAATTCCTGCCGGATTTGAGTGTGTAAATACTAAAAAGTGAATTTAAATAATCCTAACAATGGAATTATGTCGTGCAGTACCTGAGGGTGATGCCAGCGAGGGGACAGTGCTATGAAAACAGGGAAATTCCTGCCGGATTTGAGTGTGTAAATACTAAAAAGTGAATTTAAATAATCCTAACAATGGAATTATGTCGTGCAGTACCTGAGGGTGATGCCAGCAGGAGGACGGTGCTATCAGGACGGTCCCTTCTTCCCCAGCACTCCCAGGTTCGCTGTCCAGGTGGGAATTGGCAGTAAAAAGGAGCTGCTGCTCAGCCCCGACTGGGCAGCGGTCGCCGGCATCATCTCCGGCCTGCTGCTGCTGCTGGCTGCAGCCCTGGCGCTGGCAGTAAGTCAAATTAATCCCAGTTTTTTAGAGGAGATGATAAGATTTTACACAATGAACCCACAATTTCTGCGTTCCTGATTTTTTTGGACTGTTAGAATAAGATTTTCTGTGATGAACTCACAATTTGTGTGTTCCTGTCAGCACCACCTTGAGGCTGAAAATCGGAATAAATTGTAACCCAAGCCCGTTTTATGTTTTATATATGGGGTAAAAACTCATCCCCGTGAACTGATCCCATAAAAACCCCAATTTATTTATATAGAACCCCAAAAATATCCCATCAAAACCCGCCTCATAAACCTCTCAAAGACCTTCAGTATATTTATATAGAACCCCAAAAATATCCCATCAAAACCCGCCTCATAAACCTCTCAAAGGCCTTCAATATATTTATATATAACCCCAAAAATATTCATTAGTTTTCTCAATAAAAAAGCAATGAATTTTTTTCCTGGCACTACTTTTATAGGCGGCTGAACAATTAATTTTTCCACAAACAAGAGGTGACACCCCAAAACTGCAAGGGATCTGGGCAAAATAGCAAACAAAACTTACACCAGGGAAACATCAAATATGAGCAAAAGTTCAGATCAGCACGATTGAGTTTTTTTTTTTTTTCCTGCAACCAGACTCCTGAGGTAATGACGGAAAATGTGATTTATTCACCCAGCAGATCATTTCACTTCCTTCCCCTCGCTTTCACTAATTCTGCTGGCTCGGAACAAATTAATGCTTATTAATAATCAGAAAGCAGGTTCTCAGCGTGATGATGGATGGTGGTTGGGGAGCGAATCACATGAATGGGACATGTAAAAATAAGAAAAATATTATTAATAACATAATATATATAAAATAAATAATATATAACATAATCTTAATATATTATTTTTATATTGATATATATTATATATATAGATATGATTGATAGAGATAGATAGATAGATATATACTTGATTTTTTTTTCTTTTTCAGCTCCTGTGCCAGGGCCTGGGCTGGGCTCGGAGGGGCAGCCCCAGCCCCGCATTCCGCAGGCGGCAGCTCCAGTACAGCCTGGACAGGTTTTCCTCCAAAATTCCAGAGGTTTTTGCCGTGGAAAAAACTCACCCCTCGCTCCAGCACCAGCCTGGGAACTCCTGCAGCGCCGCTGGGACAGGTCAGGCAACAAAAATCCCCAAAAAAAGTCCCCCAAAAGCCCCCCAGAAGTCCCCAGATAAATCCTGGGTTCCAGGCTGTTTCCCGAGGAGAGGGGATGACGCCTGGGAGGCTGAAGGACAAATCGACCTCGAATCTTTTAACACCAAAGTTTTCTTTGAGCTGCTGCTGAGGCAATCCCAGTCTGTCACCACCACCCTGGGTCATTTCAAGGAAGAGGTGAATATCTTTTTTGGGGGACTGCTTTTCGTGTAAAAAATCCTAAAACCGAGTGATTTTGGCTGTTCCCGTTGGTTCAGCAACCCTGGGCAAGGAGGGAGATGCTTTATTTCAACTTCCATCTGTTTAGGATGTGATAAATGAATTTGGCCTCATTTTATTAATTATCTCCCAAAAGTGAGGAGCGGCCTTAAAGCAAAATATTTTGGTTTTTCTTAGAATTTTTGCTCTTGGTACTGAACTGATGATATTTGGGAAGGGACTTCAACTTCGCATCTGTAAAATGAGGAAAAAAAAATGGGTTTTTTTACACCGGAGAGGCGCAGGTTAAACTGAGGAGAGATGAATAAATGACTTAGATGAGGATGTTATGTGAATTTTATAGTGAATATATGGATTTTGACACTGAAAGTAGTAGGAAAACGTTTTTTTAGCCCAGTTCTGAATCCATCTGTGGCACCGTGGGAACTCAAGGTGAGGTTTTAAAGACAGCAGAGGGAGCTGGGGCACAGCAAGGATTAAACAGATAAAATATGTGGGAAAAATCATCATTTTTTGCCAAGTTGGCACCCATGGGTTTGCGCCAAAAATCAACCCCAGTTTGGGATTTAATTTAATTACATAATGGGAAATTTCACCAGCTCCAAATTATCCCTTCACCACTAATATCAGCTTTTAATTTTATTTATTTATTAATTTCTATTTGTTTTCTTTTTTATTCTGTGCCTGAGGTAAAAGCCCTGTATCACAGGGTAATGAATGAAATATCCTCGCTGAGAAACCTTTGGATAAAGGCTTTGAGCATCCCAGGAAACGGGGAGGAGGAGGATGATGATGGCAGCACAGGGGCAAAACAGCAGGTAGAGCTCAGTGATAAATGGAATAAATGAAATTTGGACATGGAATAACAAACTGAGTTTGTACATGCAGTGGCAAATGGAATTTATACATGGAATAATCGGATTTATACAAAGAACGGTGAATTAAATTGATACACGGAATAATAAATTGAATTCTCTTCTCGAAATTTTAGGCATGGCCACATAAAACGTCACTTTTAGTACGTTTTAATATTTTATAGGCTGCAAAACAATTAATTTGTCCATAAACACCCCAAACCCGCAAGGGGTCAGACCAAAATAACAAAAAAAACCTCACAGGAGAAAAACATTAAGTCAAAGTTCAAATCACATTGGCAACATTTCCATCAACTTGGAGGATGTGAAAAATCTGAGTTTGGGACAATAACCACCGGAAAGGCGATTTGAAGTTGCTGCAGCATTGATGGAGTCACTGGGCAATCTGCCATTAATCTGTAACTGAAGTTTTCCAAGAGAAGGCAGTGACTGCCAAGAGGTTTGCTTTTATAAAACTCTATTTCTGCCAGACCCCAAGCAGCCTCTGTCTGCCCTGTGCCGTTCCAGGTTCCTTTCCCTGGGTCCCCGCTGGAAAACTCTCAGGCCACCAGATTTTATGGCCTCAGCGAAATCTCAAACAATCCCTGGGAGTCCATCCCCCAAAAACTGATCCCACTGCTCCAGTCTGTGCTTCGGGTGCTGGAGGAAAACAGAAAAAACAATTTATCACCTGAGAGCCCGGGTAAGAGAGGAGAGGGAGGCACTGCCCACTTCCCTCGTTTTATTTTTATATTATTTCAACTTGAAATCCAGAAGATTCTCCGTCTGAAAATCAGATTTTGGTCTCATTTTGTTGAAGAACTCCTTGGGCTTAATTAAACGGGTGGAAGTTTGTCCCAGGCTGGGACGAGCCCTGAAATCACCTGTAAGACTCAGTTTTCCCTCCCAGCCCTCACTAAAAGTTAAAGTTCAAAAAAAAATTTATTAATTTCTTGCAGAAAACAGATTTCCCTCCTGTTTCTTCTCCAGGCTACTCCTCAAGGAGCACTTTAAACGCCTCTGCTGCTCACACAGAGGCGTTAAAAAGTGAAGAAAATCAGGAAATCTCTCCAGCTTCCACAACACCCCCTGCCCTGCTCCCCTCCCCGGCACCAAGGATCACCCAGGTGCAGCAAGAAATGCAGGCAAGGTGAGAAATCCTCAACATACCCCAATTTCTGGCCATAAAAATACATTATTTGTCAGGTTTTTTTCCCCTCAGGAAGTTTATCTTTGGGGGTGGCGCGCGGCTCAGAAGTTACAGAGCGTGGGGTGGGCTCAGCTTAAAGATACTTATAAAAAGTGGGATTTTCTACACCAAAAAAAGAGCTCTGTGGCCAGCAGGAGCAGAGAAGTCCAATTCTCAGGGGAGGGCTGGAAAAAATTGAATTTCTGGGCATGTTTAAGGTGCTCTGATAAGTAATCTTTTTCCATGGAATGGCCAAAGCCACCCACGGGGAGTGACATCCCTTCCTGCACAGCAGAGAGGTGACAAAAAACCCCCAAAACCGCCTCGGGCTCACCTGCTGCTGCCCGAAGCCGCAGGTTCCCTGACCTCCAGGTGTGCGGGGATGAGGGACGTGCTGATGGTGAGGATTTTGGGGAGGCAGAGGTGTTTTCAGGCTGTTTGTGCACATCTGGCTGCAGGTTCCTGTGGGAGCAGCACAGCTGGGAGTGGGCACATCTGGAACTGGCCCTGCTGGCCCAGGAGATGGGCACGGTCTGCTCCTTCTACCAAGCACCCAGGGAGTGCCAGGAAGGGAACAGGGTAAGGCTGGCACCGTGTCACCTCACATCCACAGGAGAGGAAAAGCTTTCCCCTTTCCTGTCTCAATTCCGCTCAGCTTTCCCACGCTGCTTCAAAAAATTCAGGCAAAAAGTCTTTAATAAAAGAAGGGGGGGGGAAAAACCCCCCAAAAAACCCCAAATTGATTATGGTAAAGCAAAAAAGAAAATAACTCAGTTTTCCTCTCTGTGATAAGGCACAAGAAGCAGTTCAGTAACTCTTGGGTATTTAAGCCCATTGATGGCACTTAAACGAAAAAGGAGTTTTAAAATCCCACTGGTGGCACTTAAACGAGGATTTTTAAAAATTCCTACCGGCGGCACTCAAGCGAGCCAAGAGTTTTAAAAATCCCACTTAAAACAAACCAGAAATCTTTGATTTCTGGCTGAGCATTTCACACCTCAGCTCCGTTCTGCTGACCGTGCAGACGTGATGATGCCCATGATTTCAGGGGCCGGAGAGCAGGGCTGGCAGCCTGGATTCCCTCCTGGAAGAGCTCTCAGAACGCCACAGGCAGGCTGGACAAGCCCTGCTCCGGAGACACCGGGACGAAATCAAACATTCCTGCCTCAGCCCGGAGCTGGCGGTGCCCAAGCAGCCCCAGCATTTCCTGGATGAGCTTCCCCAGCAGTTGTCCTTTTGTCTGCTCAGCCTGCAAAGCCCAAATCGTGACCTCAGCCAGCAGCAGGTGAGTCTGAGGCGTTTTTTGGGGGTTTTTTTTGTCACCTCCACGGTCATCAGAGCACCTTAAACATGATCAGAAATTGAACTTTTCCAGCTCTCCCTGGGAATTGGACTTCTCTCCTCCTGCTGACCACAGAGCTCATTGCAGGTGGAGAAAATCCCACTTTTTAAAAATCTTTTTAACAGAAATTTCCCTGGGGAGTTGAGCCCTGCCCAGACTCTGTCACTCGGATGCTCTGGGTCTCAGCGATGAAGATTGTCAAGCTGGAAGCTCTGAGCCAGAGGTGCCTGCACAGAGTCCTGGATCTCTACAGCCACCTCCAGGTGGAGGCATTTTGGGATTTTTGTGCTTTCCCTTCTCCCTGCATGAGCCTCAGGGCACCTCACAAAACCCTGAGCGGAAAAACGCCCAAAAATCCGGAGAAAATTCCCGTGCAGAGCCCAGCTCTTCAAACCCCTGTGATTATGCCCAGTGCTAGGGGGGAGGGAAAAAAAAAAAAAAGAAAAAGAAAAAAAAAGTTATTTCTATTTAAAAAAAAAAAAACCACAACAAAAAAACCCCAAAAAACAAAATAAAAAAAACACCCCAAAAGACCAAACCCAAAAGAAAAAAAAAAAACAACAGTGACAAAAAAAAATGCCCCAAAAATAATAATTTTCTCCCTCTGCTCACCTGTTCCAGGCTGGGGCTTGCCCAGAGGGTGCCAGCAGGATCCTGAGCAGGTTCAGCTGCCAAAATCCAGGTGAGGAAGTGGCTCAAGGAGTCGCAGAGAGCAGCGAGCAGCATCAGGCAGCCAGGGCAGCGCAATTCCTCCGGGAGCACCATCTGGAGGGGAATTTGCTGCGCGGGTTAAGCGCAGAGGCCGAGGCCGAGCTGAGGAAGATGCAGGCGCAGTTCAGGCTGGAGCTCCAAACCCGCACAGAGGACAAGGTGCCTCGGCTGAAACGTTTCTGAGCAGCCACAAGCAGTAAAAACCTTGGTTGTTTCGGGGATGTTCTGTGGCATTCCCGGCTCTTTAACTTGTGCTGTCAAGGAGGAAAAAAAAGAAAAATAATAATTAAAAAGTCTTTTTGGAAGTGGATGGATTCTGTTCTTTTAGGGTGGTTTATTTTCACCCCCTTTGGCTTTGTCCTTTCAGAATTGTGACATCTCCACGCTTTCCCCAAGGCTGTAAATCTTTGTTTCCTCCCCAGCTAAAGGCCAAAGAAACAGAAGCGATGCAGGAGGCGGAAGGACAGAAATTTGGGGATTTTGTGGCCTATTCCCTCCTCTCCCAGAGACACCTGAGGCAAAGGGTGACTCTGCTCCAGGATTGCCACAGGCTCAGGAACGCTGCCCTGAAATCCCACAAGGAGGGCACAGGCCTGGAGCACCTCGGGCTGGAAGTAAAATTCTCTTTTTTCTTTTTTTTTTTGGTCCAAAACCCTCTCAGTTTGGGTTAGAACCTGGAGCGTGCTGCTGCAAAACTTTATGAAGTCTTGGGAATTGTGTCTGTTTAGAGAAACGTTTCTAGAAAGGAAGCTAGCTCCAGAAAAAAATAAATTATATTTTTTTTTCATGCCAAAAAGGATTTTCTACTAAAAATCAGACACTTCACGTCCACTTTTAGCATAAATTTATGTAAGGCAACTTTGAGAATCTTAAATTTCTCTTTAGCAGCTGTGGGTTTGTTATTTGGGTGTTTGTGAACAACAAAAATTAAGAACTTCAAGGTGTTTTCACCAAATTTCCACTGCTTTTTTTTTTTTTTAAATAATTGTATTTTCAAAACTCTGGCTCTTACACCTGTCCTCACCCCATTGTGTAGAAATTCAATTCACCAGAGGACATTTAGATATCCCAGGTGACATTTCACACGACCAATTTCGTGCTTCAATGTGGACATTTCACGACCAATTTACCTTCCAGGGTTTCTCAGTGGATGATGACAGCAGGGAGATCCTGCAGCTCCTGAAGGACGACACAGAACATTTCTCTTTAGTGCTGGAATTTATACAAGCTGTGAGATTATTACAGCTGAGAGAGACCCACTTCAAGGAAATAATCAGAAGCTTAAAAGGCTGCAGCCAGGAGAAGGTAAAAAAATTCAAAATATATTATTTTGCACTCTTATTCAGAAAAGAATGAATGGTTGCTGTTCTTTCTGTGCAGAGGAATTTGTTCTCCAAGTATCAAAATTCCCAGGATCTTTGGGGTTGGATCTTTTTTTTTTTTTTTTCCATTTACAGTTTGTGGATGATGCAAACGTCACAAGCAACGGAGTGAAAAACTTCAGGGAGCAGAAAATGAGAGAGCTGAAGGAACAGCTGAAGCACTTCCTGGAGAAGAAAAAACCTGAGAAGATTTCAAGGAGTTTCGATCCATTTCAGGTTAGAAAAGAGCAAATCCCAAAAGTGGTTTTTCAATTGAATATGCAGAGGACAAAAAAATTAATGGGATAATGTTAATAAGACCATGAGCGCTGCAGTCCTGAATGATGAAAATACAAATGCTGAAAATAAAGACCAGGAATGTCATAATTGAAGAAATTGGAAAGGGAGAGGAGAAGAAGAGTTTTCAAAAGGGGGTTATGCCCAAAATGATGAGTTCAGGGGGTTTTGAGGGGTTTTTTTAACTGATTGTGAGGTCTGGTGCTCTGGACCTGCCTCATCCACCACAGAGAACTCATCCTCAGAGAGGCTGAGGAATTCCCCAGGATTTTCCAGGCATAGTTTCATCCCTGTCCCTTTTCCTTGCAGAGCCTGGTGAAGGATTGCACTGAGAGAAAATCTTCCTTGGAGAAGGATTTCCAGCTGGAGCTGCAGAAATGGAGAATGGAATTAGGAGGAGATAAAAAAGGGGAAATGCAGCAGGAGAGCCACGGCCCATCACGCTGCAGCCAGAACTCCCAAATTCCAAAGGCTGAGGATCAGCTCCCCCTGTTCCTGACCAAGAGTAAATCGAGGAATTTCACTGAGATGGAATTAATTACCGATATTGATATTAATTTTTGATATTAATTTTGATGCACGACCTGGGGGTCCCTGATGGAAACGGACGGGGCAGAGATTCCAGCACACTCCTAACATGGCTGAACCTCTTCCAGAAATTAGATACTCAGTCAAAAATCGCACCTTTTGATCCCAATAACTCATTTTTAAACCGAGGCCTGTGTAGCAGAGTCAAAATCAGCTCACGGGAAAAGGGGTGGGCACAAATCCCTCTGGAATTATGCCAGATTAACACCTGTCATTTCATTTTTTCTCGCAGGTATCAAGGTGCTGAAGCAGGCAGAGCACCTGCTGGCCTCCAGGGTCACCCTGCTGAGCCCTCAGCTCACAGCACCTCCTCTGCACGGTAAAAAAAATTAAAATCACTTTGATTCTTCTTTCTTTTCCCGCCACAGTTTCACCTACAAAAACGCGAGAAACCTTTGCTCAGAAAACACGGTGAGAGGCGGACGGTTTGAGAAAACAACAATTGCTGTGTTTCTCTCCACAGGGGACGGAAGGAGATGTAAAAGCTCCTCTTTTCTCCTCGGCCTCCTGAGGGAGGTGAACGATGAGCTCCGAAGCCACGCCGAGGCAGCTGGGCTGGGACAGAGCCCAAAGCTGGAAAAAAGTAAAATTTAACCTTTTTCCTCCTCACAGAACAGCCAGAATTGGGTGGAGCTGGAAGATTCCTGCTCCATCCTGTTGATCACGATTAAATTTTGCTGCACAAACACCTCATTTATTCTCTCAGTGAAGGAGAAGCACTCAGCACCCAAATCATCTGAATTTGCTGCTCAGCTCTAATGCCACTTTTCCAGACCTTGATTATGAGAAATTTCTCCAGGAAAAAGTCAAGTTTTGGACATTTCCTTCGTTATCCTCATAATCATTCCCAATCCATCAACAGGGATTCACTTTGCTTTGAAAAATATTAAAATAAAGACGAGAAATGCAGCGTTTTATCCAGTTGTGTTGCGGTGTTAGCTCTTGGGCAGAAAAGAACGCAAATGAGATTAAGGGATCTAATTGAATTGTGCTGTTCTTGCAGCAGGAATGACTGATGAGGGAGGAGAGCTGAGAGCAGTGGATCCTGCCGCCCTTTCTCCCAGGGAGTTCGTGGTGTTCCAGTACGGCCTCTCCATCCTAAAATTCCTCACGTTTCACATTAAAGTAAGTCTAAAATACTGAAAAAAAAAATCAACAGAATTTACCCCCAAATACTCCTCAGCCAACAGGCTGCAAAGTTAAAAATCAATTAGAATTAAAATCAAGATAAAACCAATTAGAGAACGTCCAGTGTGCAAGCAGCAGGAATTCAATTCCACTCCTGTTTTCTCCACAGCAGCAGCTCTGAATTGTTTTCAACTCCACAAGATGCACATCCGTTGCTTCTCTCACATTTGTTGTTTCTTGACCACGGCAGTCAGGAAATGAGGAATTGATCCCTGCCTGCTGCGTCATTTTGTGATAAAATTCATTCCCTTTATAACTCGGAATAAGGATTCTGTCATTCCCTCTGCACGGTTCTCAGCACAGCTCTGGGTAAACTCTGCAGGCTGTTCTGTGCAGCATTAAAAATATATTTAAAAAACCATATGTGCATAAAATAATTTGTAAAACAATTCTAATCAGTTATTAAATATTTAATTAATATTGCAATGTTTTAATGAGCAACGTAATAACTTAAATCTATTTAATTAATGATTCCAAGTATTTTTTAAAATAAATTGTAGTGACCCCACCCAGTACTCCAGGCCCGGAGAACAATTTCATTTATTTAATGAAACAACTGGCAAGAGGAACCCCTAAGGTTTTTCAAACCATCTCCATTCCCACTCGGATTTTTTTTTTTTGGCTCTGTGCACCCAGTGCAAATCAGAGCTGGCTTTTAAATGAACTTAAATCCCATTAATCCCTGATGAGCTCCAAGTTCTTACGGAGCATTTTATTCTCCCTTCTCTCTGCAGGCCCCGGAACTGGCGCTGGGTGTTGCCTCCAGCCTCCCGCCGAGCCCTGCCCCGGGAAATCCCTTCAGGAATTCTTTCTTTTACCAGGTTTGCCCACCCCACACCCACAAAATATTGTTATTTCCATCAAGTTTGAACCCTTGCACTCACCTGAAATTGGGAAAAACGGAAAGATTTCCGTCAGCTGAGCCAATCCCTGCTGTGCCCTTGTCCCAGCTGAGAATATTCAATATTTTTATTTTTTTTTTTCTCCTCAGGATTCCAAGAGGAAACTTTTCATCCTGAGGGATTGCCTGGGCTCTGGGGGAGGATTCCTGCTGCTCCTGGTGCACTGCTGGGCTCATGTCGCTGCTGGGGACCTCAGCCACGACTCCAACCCCCTCTTCAGGAGCCTTTTCCACCAGGTACACCAGGATTTTCCAAAAAAAAAAAAATACTCCAGTATTTAAAAAAAAAAAACCCTCCAGTATTTCCCCCCCAAAATACTCCAGTACGTAAAAACAAACAAACCCAACCTCCAGTATTTTCCAAAAAAAAATACCCCAGCATTTTCCAAAACGCCCCAGTATTTTCTCAACACAATCACAGTAAACTCATTTCCGTTCAAAAGTCCCTGATTTTAAAAGCGAAGAGTTAATGCTGCCAGCACTAAGAAAATGAAACCAAGACAACTCCGTCCTACCCCTCACCTGGGCAGTAAATGGGAAAACCCAACCGAAAAAACCTCTTTCAACATCACAGCTCTGGCTCAGAACACGGAGAAACTCATCGGAAAAATCAAGCAGGAATTGGAATTTTCCTCCCCGACCCCTTGATGTGATGCAGGGCCTCAAAACCTCTCATAAATTAGGTTTTTTATTATTATTTCTCTAGGCTCTGAAGGCCTGTCTGAGCGAGATGTTGTGCCTCAGGCTGCAGCTCTCAGCAGCCGCCCAGGGGGACAAATCCCAGGGGATAAATCAGGTGCTGCTCAAGGAGGAACCAGTTTCCACAGAGGAACTCGACCTCATCTCCCAACTCTTTGAAGTGAGAGTGAAAAGCCTCACAGACATGGAAGCCTTTGAGAAGGTAACAAGAAAAAAAAAAAAAATCACCAGACCTGGCTGAAAATGTTCACCATCCCCAATTTTTTTTAGTTTTTTAGAGAGGCGGTGATGCGGTTTATAAAACCCAACTGGTTCCAGATTACTCTGATTAAGCAGGAAGGCTTAAATAAATTAAATGATTGAATTATTAAAATCAATTATTTAGCTTCATGTAAACCATCAGCTCAGCATAAACAGCAAGAGCATGAAAATGCATTTTAAAAATCTACAGAAAGGCTTTTAAAACTGACATTTCTCTGCTCTCTCCACTTCTGTCTCCACAAAGAGCCTCTTGCTCCGTGTGAAATCTGAGGATTCACTCAACACCAGGTGGCTGGTGAAGAAAAAAGAGAATTTCCTTCACCCCCTGAGCAGCAGGGGAAGGGACAGCCTTGGACAGAGGCCACAGTGAGCCGAATTTTCAAGCATTTCCTACCTGAAGTTATTCTTTCACTACCTTATACAGTGAAATTTGTCTTTCTGGTTCGCTCCTGTAAAGACAGAACTTTAATTCTGGCATTTCTTCTCTCTCAATTTAAACATTTCCCTGGGTTTTTTTTTTAGCCTGGAAGAAGAAACTCCCAATTCCTCATCCCTTTCAGAACTGGAGGACAAAGTGGATGCGTTGACTGAGGAGCTGGTGCAGATTTTAGAGGACGAGCAGCACTTTCTGAGCACTGAGGGCAACGAAGATCTGCTCTCTTATTACCTCGAAATAACCACTTTGGAGAAGGAGAGTTTGGTCAAACAAATAAATGCGTTAGAGGAGGAAATAGCCCAGGCCAGAGAGTTGTGATGCTCCAAAACTCCGTGGTTTGGTTCCTGCCTCTCCACATTTGGCTTCAACCCAAAGTAACTTCTCCATTTTTGCTTTCATTCCAATGCACAATTCCCCTCTCCATCCCAAAGGCTCGTTAAATCAGGAGGAGAAGCAGTGCAGCAGTTGAAGTGACAAGACTTTGGCCGCAGGAATTGACGTTTCT
Organism: Chamaea fasciata; assembly: GCF_029207755.1. Taxonomy (NCBI): domain Eukaryota; kingdom Metazoa; phylum Chordata; class Aves; order Passeriformes; family Sylviidae; genus Chamaea; species Chamaea fasciata. The sequence continues at coordinate 5,407,019 of NW_027094109.1, forward strand.
GGCCACCTCCGAGTGCTGAGGAGAAACATTGCTGCGAAAGGCCGGGCTCGGAGTTTCCAGGAACAGGAGCAGAATATAGAACCACTCCATTCCTCGTGCTAAATAAATGATTCTTTAAACTAATGCATCTCTCCACGAGGTGTTCTGAGGCCTCTGCAGCTGAGGGTTGCAGTTTTTCCGATTGTTATGACACAGCAAAAGCCGCAGATACAGTTACTTGGGTTAATTATGTCTGTGCAATTACACTTCAAGTGCGAGAAATATTGTTTTCCACCACTGAAGTCACTTTATTTCAGCTCTGTGCTATCACCCACCCACCCAGGAAAGCTCTTAAACCTGGGGAATCAGGCTCTTCTCCTCCCAAATTCCAGAGGCAAAGCCCAAAACATGAAATATTCAATATTTCCCAAACCGTGAAGCACCAGCCCAGCCTCCAGCGCAGATAAAAAGCAAGTGAGGGAAGAGCAAAGTCACTCAAGATTCTTTTTTTTTACCCCCTCCAGCAGTAGAGAACTCATGGGAGCACAGCACAAATTAAATATTTTTGTGAGTCACTAAACACCCCGGACATTTCTGCGGGTGATTTTTAGGTCTTGACTCCTCACACCTTTGCCAGAGGGAAGGAAAGTGTCTTTTAAAGCAGCTTTGGGGGTGTTTTTATCTTCCTTCACATGCTGGTGTTTGCACCAAAAAAAAAAGCTCCTGAACACCCTTCAAGGCACCACCAGCAGCTGGCTTCGATAAAAACACATCAGCAGATTTATTGATTTACGCATTTCCTTTTTAACTCACAAGGAGAGTCTCACATTCCATCTTCAGTCTTATGTTAACATCACTTAAAAACACTTAAAAATCTCGGATAAACACCCACCCCCCAAAAAAAAACCCCCAAAATATCCATAAATATAGAGTCAGAGACAGGGATTGGACAAGAAGTGCTGTTTTTATGTGGGTTTGCAGTGCCAGCCTTCACCCCCACCACAAAAATCAGGGCTCCAAAAAGGCCAGGAGGAGCCCCGGCTCTACCTCTTGGTGTTGATCCAGTGGTACCTGTCCACTCGTGGGCCAGCGAAAGCGGCCGTGGGCTTGTAGATCCTGTAGCCCCTGTGCTGGCCAAAGTGGGGGCCCTCGGCCACGTGGGGCTTCCTGTGCAGGAACGGCCACCAGGCCTGGGGGGGAGCCTTGCAGAAGTCACCAAACTGGGCAGCAGAAAGGGAAACCATGGTAAAAAAAAAAAAAAAAAATGCGCCGGGGAGCAGGTCAGCACATCGCCGGTTCCACCACGTCCCCCTCCCGCCAAAGCTCCATCCCACCCACAGCAGCGCTGAGCTTGGGGAAAAGGTTTTCAAGAAGCAGCCCAGCTGTTCCCTGAGCCGTGTCCCCAAGTGCCACATCGTTCAAACCCCTCCAGGGACGGTGACACCGTTGGAGTGGTCACCACATGGCGGAAACAACTGCTGAGGTCTTCAAGTAGTTAATATACTGGTGTTCAAACAAGTATAAGGAGCCGTATCATGAGAATTAGCTCATAAGAAATAGGTCCACAGCTTTTTCAGCTTTGTTTCATAAAACGGGAAAGTTGGGCATTTAAAAACAGACTGCACACATTCTCACGGGGCTGGAAAACCCTTCCAGGGGAGAAATCAAACCTGAACCTCCCCTGAAGCAGCTCGAGGCTCTTCCCTCTCACCCTGTCACTGCAAGAGCAGTGAGAACCTCAGTTCCCACCTGCCAGAACCTCTCCTGAGGGATTTTAGAGCGAGATTCTGGGGTTCCCCCCGAGCTCTGGCTCACCTGGTAGACGCTGTTGGGGTTGCTGACGGTGGGGATGGCTCTGGGCTCCCTGCTGAAGCTCTCCTCATCCGAGGAGGTGCCCGAATGATAGTCCAGGGCTGCCCTGCCCACGGCCAGGCTGATCTGCTGGGGCAGCTCGGGGTTCTCCTGCCCACCAAAGCGTGCCACGGTGAAGGGCCGGCTCCTCTCGCCGTACCTGCAACGCCTGCCGTGGGTGCTGCTGCTCCGCCAGGAGCCGCCTCGCACCAAAAGCCACCAAACCCTCGGGTGCTGAGGGTCAGGGTGACCAAACACCCAGCACTGGGGGGGGGTTATCAGCCCCCTCCGAGGCTCACCTGCAGCACACCTCGAAGGGATCCACCCACAGCGTCATCTCCTTGGGCAAGCCCAGCGTGTCGAAGTCCACGTCGCTCTCCACGCACGCCTGCTCCAGCAGGGGATCCCGGGCATGGTGCTGGTTGATCCTGATGCACCTGGGGAGCAGCAAAGAGCAGCTGGAGTTGGGATTTCTCCGCAGCTTTGCGGGTTCTGCTCGTGCAGAGCGCACCCAAAATCTCTGTTTATTGCCTCAGCGCTTGTGAGCTGTTGATTCAGGTTCTCACTTCGAGCCCCGAGCAGAATTCAGCCTCACAAGCTGATTTAGCAGCTCCAGCGGGGCTTGGATTATCATTCTCAGCAACAGCTCATGAGGCAAATTGCGGCTTTGAGCGTTTAAAGCACAACCATCCCAAAAAAACCACTTTAAGGCCACTTGAATTCTGCATCCTGGCAGTCAGAGGCTGCCTGACACACTTGTCTTGAGATTTCCACCTCAGGTCTCTGATCACACATTTAAAGGTAACAAAACCCCCAGAACTTCCACCAATTAATAATAAAGTTAACAATTTTCACCCATTAATAACACAATTAATAAGTTCCACCAATTAATAAGCTTCCTTCCAGCTTCAGGGGTATGCTGATGGTTCCCTTTGCATTATTGATTTCACTTTAAGGCCTCCAGAAGCTGCTCCTCGGACATCAGCCCAAGGCTCCACATCCCTCCCCTCTCACCTGAAGGCTTGGCCTCGGGAGGGATTGTCCAGGTACCAGTGATTTTTGTACTTCTCAAACAGGATCGTGGTCAGCCTGGCTGCAAACTTCTCCATTTTGTGCTTGCTCAGCTTGTCCTCCCTCTTCACCAGCTTCGTGATGAAGAAAACCGTGGCAGCAATTTCATCCTTCATCCTAAATCACAGCAGAGGAGCTGCTGGAGCACAGGGGGAACACCACACCGGAGAGATTTAATAACATTAAGGCACCATCAGCTTCCAAGAACTGATGCTGCAAAACCTGCCCAAGCCAGAGCCTGGATCAGCCTGAGTGCCAAAGAGCAGATTAAATTTAGTTTGGGATATTAAAACCAGTTTAATGCATTACTAGAAGGCACCAGCACTAAGCAAGTTAAGAGGGAATATTTTAAAAAGAGCCTTAAATATCATAGTTCTTATTTGCCACAAATGTATTACAAGCAGCAGACCTGACAAATGTACAGCTTTTGATCTGTAAATCAAAAAAATCATGTAATTTTCTTCAATCTTAAATTTTATCTTATTTTTTATCTAAAAAAAAAAAAAAAACTCAAAAATATCACCTTTTCACAGCAGTAAAAACTTGTGACAAACCCCACAAACACCTTAAAGAAGCACCAAGAAAAGAGATAAAACAGCACAGGATCATGGACCCAGGGCAAACCCCCACAGCCAAAGGCCCCCTCCCTCTTTCCCTGGCAGGCATTGGTCAGGCTTTTTATGGGACAGGAACCATGTGGAGCTGAGGGATGTGAGAACATTCAGGTGTGCAGGGGCTGCAGGTGTGTGATGGATTAATTAACAACCCATTCCAAAGATATTCCCAATCTCCTTGGCTTTATTCCAACACCAGCTCCTCCTTTTAGGGTGATTTGATTCCACTCTGAACTCTGCTGTGTCCATCAGTCCACCCCGTCCATCCCCGCAGAATACTTAATATTCACCACCGGGAAAACAGCACCAGGCTTATTAATTAATGATCCGAATTGTGCTGGACTGCTTCTTTCCACCTGAAACCTTCACCTTTGGTGTTCCTTACTTAGAAAACTGCTTGATTCTGATTTTTCCTCTGGCACAGAGTCCCCAGTGTTGTCACCACAAGGGTTCCCCCCATCCTGGGATGACACATGAGGATTCTGTTCCCGGCAAAGCCCCTGAGTAATTCCTTCCTTTTTCGTGGAGAAAAGGAGGGCAGGGCCAGCCTGCTCTGGGGGTTTTTGGGGAATGCTGGAAAGACAGGAAATCGCTGCTGGGAAGAATTTCCTCCCGGCATTTTCTGGCCTCCGTCTGTGCAGTCGGGGAAGGTTCTGACTCTGTCTGCATCCAGAATTAGCTCTGGAGCGTTCTTGGACAGCCAAACTGGCTCCTCACGCCTGGGGGCTGAGTTTTATTCTGGAGATTAAACTTCCTTTAAAAACGTCCTTCTCTGGGCTGAGTGGATTCCCTTGCTGGCTCTGATTGTTCGAACTGTGGTTGATACAGAAGTTCCGAGAGCTTTTTTAACCTGGTATTTTTAACATCATCAGGCATTTTGTCCCGTCAATGTCACAGAAAGCAGAACAGCAGAGGGTGATTTTGGCACCCCATGGCAGCGGCAAGAAAAATCGGCTCCCTTAATTAGGGAGATTCATTAGGCTCAAACCCTTCCCAGTGGAAGAAAAACCAGCCCTGGGTGCCCTGTTTGGGTAATAACTGCTGAGGAGGAAAAAGTCTGAACCAAAACTGGCCCAGCCCGTGCCAAAGAGAGAGAGATGCTTTAAAGAGCAGCCGGCAAACTGTGCTCCCACCCATCCCCAGCTGCACCCAAAACAAAAATCGGCTTCATCCCAGCAGATTTAGCAAAAGCCAGGATGGACAGCCAAGAGTTCTGACTGCGAGGAGACGAATGAGGAGATATTTGTGCCGTTTGTAAAACGATGCTGGTTTAATCCTTATTAGGAACAGGGAAAAAAAAAAAAAAAGCCAAACCACTAAAAATCAGTGCCTGGATATCCACGGGATGATCCAGAACTCCCTGAAAGCAGGGGAATTGCGTCCAAAGCCTTCAGTGGGATTGAAATCAGGCCCTCAGCTCCAGCATTCCTACCCAGATTAAATGAGGTGTCCCCTGGGTCAGCAGGCAAGCCTGGGCTTGAGCCACGGAGGGACAGAGCCAGGCACAGTTTCTGTAGTAACTGCAGCCCCAACCTGGAGCAAACACAGCTCCCCCAAACACACCCTGCCGGCTGCCACCCCTGCAGGACCCTTTTTTTTGGGGGGGGGGGGAGACATTATCCTGCTTTAAAATGGAAAAACGGAAATAAAGAAACCAGGTGCAGCTCGGATTGCCAGCGGCAATCTCCCCTCTCCGGCCGCTTGATCTTTGTGGGTGATGGATGGCGGGCAGCTCCTCCAGGTAAGCAGCTGCAGTTTGGAGATACTGATGCAAAAATCACAAAGTCTGGGTGGTTTCCATACGGGTGGCAATCTCCTGAGGGAAAAGCAGCTTGAATTTGTTTGGTCACTGTCCTGGCCACATGAAGAAACACCAGTTCCATGCACCACCAAGTCAGAGGGCAGAAGGAACCTCGCTCCTGGGGGTTACAAACTTATTCACCTTAAACCAAACCTTAAGCCAAACTTAAACCATGCAGACTCTGTAAAAATAATTATTTTGGGGCTGGAGCGAACCAGGAGCTGATTGTGATCAAAAATTTTAAAGGTTTGAGTACTCCATATTGCTAGAACTTAATTTAAGATTTCGTGGTTTAAGTAATAAACCTAAATTTACCTAAAAAACCCTCAGTGGTGCTGATCCGGGACGTCCTAAAATTAAACAACAAAGACTGCAAAGCTACCCTGGGTTCATTTCACGCAGTCTAAGAGCTGTTGCTCTTTAAATAACTCTTAAATTTTCTGAGTTTTCTTGCTCTGTTTGTGTGCCAGGATTTTCAGAGCTGAGCAGATCAAGGGCAAACAGAGAGAAATTACCAAAACCCGGGGGCAGAGGTGCAGGAGGTGAAGATGAGCTGGCCCAGCACAGGACACTCCTCTGCCTTTGGGCCATTCCTGGGGGGAATTAAAGCAGCCTGGAACCCCAGGGACATGAGCAGTGCCACCAGCTCCACCTCACCCTCCTCTGGAGCCGTTTGGGTGGAAATTCCAACCTCGGGGCGTGTTCCCCGTGTTGACTTCTTGCCCATGGAAACCTCTCCTCGCCACACAAAAGCTCCCGGGGCCGGGGCCACCTGCGCTGTCCCCAGGTCCCCCTGGCAGGGTGGCCATGGTGACAACGGGTACACAAAGCTCCAGCCACGGGCTGACCCACGGACACTCCGAGCCAGGAGCCCCAGGGGGAAAGATGGCAAAGATGGGAAGAGCAACCCCAGGGGAATTCCGCCAGGGAAAAGCTCCACGGGACAGGAGGAGGGAAGAATCCACTTATTTTTCCATCTTTCCCCCTTTCCGTGAATTCATTTCTGTCCAAACTCTGTCCTCATCGGGATTATTCCAAGGTAAGCTGCTCGAGGGTAAGTCCTGAATTCCTGAAGGTGTTTTCAGAAAAATTGTTTTATTTGCAGAAAAACTTCTCCTTGCACGCTCACAGATCGTGTCTCATTCCCCTTTCAGCTTGATAATCTATATAAAACAGCTTTATCACGTTATTAATTGCCTGCACATCTATCAGGCACGAGACATAATTAATGAGAACTCCTGCCACGCACTCAGAACATATCTGTTCTTTTTTTTTTAGCTGCCTCAAGCGAGTGTAAAAATCGGAGCATTCTGACACCTGACTGACAGCGCGATCTGGGCTCCTGGATTTTTGTTTTAGGGGGAAAAAAAAAAAAGAAAAAAAAAAGATTTTTGAAATTCAGGGAAATGCTGAAATTCCACCATCCCTGCTGTGCTTCATTGTGGAAAACTCCACACGGGAATGGCACAAAGTCCAGGGCACGGAGCCGGGCAGGGCACAGGGACAGGTGGGATGAGCAGGAACCCGAGATGCTGCAAACCAGGCACCATGACATTCCCATGGAATGTTTTGTCTTGGCCCAAATTTCCAGCTGGATTTGCACTCCCATCTCTGGATACAGCAAGGACTCCAAGGATTTCCTTCTCTCCCCTTCCCACTGTGGTGCTGCATAATAATTTCTCTTTTAGTGTTTTCATTGCTTTGCCTTTGCGCTCTTGAAGTGATCTTTGTGCTGTGCTCACCGCAGTTTGTGTTGGTAAGATCTCCTCAAACGTGGTGTAAATACTAAATATAGGTAGAGATGTTATATAGAAATATATTAAAACTACATGAATATGAATACAAATACAAATAGAAATATGGATATAGACATAGATATAAATATGAATATAAATATAAATACAAATGTAAATACACGTGTAAATATAAATATAAATAGACATGTAAATATAAATAGACATGTAAATATAAATATAAATAATAAAAATATTTGGAATTTAGCAGAATAAGGGTGATATGACTAATGTTTTCCATTTTTGCCAATTCTTTATTATTTTAAGGGCACTTGAGGAGACGGAGGATGTGAATATAATTATTGGAAGTTCTTTCTTTCCTTCCAGGTTTGAGTTCGCTGACTCCAGGAGAAGTCCTTGGTTTGCAGGCAGTGTAGTTAGCTGATTGTATCCACAACTCCACAATCACTAACTCCGCTGCCATCAAAACGAGGCACAGAATTCCCTGCTCCAACCTCGGCCTGGGAACTTCCTTATTCCTGCTGCAAAATCATCAGTGATGGGATTTATTTGCAGCCTCGTTCCCAGGATTTTGCCTGCCCACAGCAGCGTGTGCTACACGTTGGTAATGTGAAAGTGAAATCTTGGATTTCTTGAAGCTGGTGCTAAAATCCTCAGGAATTTTCCTGGGCCAAGCATCCTGTCTGTTATTTAAATGATTACTTTACTGTACACTTAATTTTTAATACACAAAGACTGGACTTCTATTTTCGGTTGAATTTTTTTTTAGGTTGCATCCTTCAGCTTCTCTGCCAATATCAATAACTCTATAAGCAGCTTATCTGCTTATATATCAATAATTCTCATTTGTTTTCCATGTTTTATTCAGCAAGGTGAGTGAAGGGACTTTCGAGCAATGATTAAATATTAAATTCACTGGAGGGATAATTTTTTTTTTTTTTTCTCTGACCGCTTAGCTCAACTGAGAGTTTTAATCGGGGAAAATAATGAATAATGGCTTGTTTTTGAAAGAAGAAGTCGGGGTGAAGGGCTCTGTCCTCAGCCTGGTTGCCAGGCAGTGTAGTTAGCTGATTGCCCAAAGCAACAATCACTAACCACACAGCCAGGTAAAAAGGTCTGCAAGGCCAGGAGCAGGAATTTGGGGGCGGGAATCAGACCCACAGGAGTTCTCAGAAGCATCAACAGGCAGCTCAGTGAAATAAAACAAGCGCTGGGTTCCCGCCAAGCCGATTTTCCTGCTCATCTACAGCTCGTTCCCACTAAAAAACGTGAGGATAAAACGGATTTGGGAGGTTTTTCTTCTCCAGATTTGCAGGTTTTGACTCCCATTCTGACTCAGCCTTACCGAGGCCTCTGTTCTCAAGTCTCCCTCCATTTATTCATGTTGAATACATGGAATTAAAGCCTGTGGTGGCAGCTCTTTCCCATCCCTGGAGAAGCTGGACTGGAGTGAAAACAGCCTGAAAGAAGATGGGAACTTCTGCTGGAGTCCCAATTACTGACCTGGTTAATTAGTGTGCCCCACCACCAACAGATAAAACGATCCCAGGCAAACCATCTAACACAGAAATTGCGTTTTCTGCCTGACTCTGCAATTATCATCCTCTTTTTTTTTTTTTTTTTTCTAATTTTAGTGGAGCACTCCCCGTTTTCAGCGGGAAGCCGGGTTTGGGAGCCAAGCCTGGCAGGGAAATCTGCAGGAGATTCTGCTGAGCTCTGCAAGCCTTTCCTGCAAGTCAGCAATGCCCCTCTGCCCATCAATAATCCCAAAAGGAATCAATAATCCCAAATGGATCTCATCCATTAGTCTGCTCTGAGTTCTGGCAGCAACACTTCACTGAGGCTCCTATTCTTTTTATTCATTTATTTATTTATTTTTAATTCAGTGGAAGGTTGGGTTTGATGGGTGTGGAGGGGTTTTCCAAGCAGAGATGAAAGCCAGGATTTGCAGCTTTGGGCAGCAGGCAGCCACGAAGATTCATTTCAAGGAGTAAATGGCTTTACACAAATACAGGATATCCCAAAAGCATCCCCTAAGTCTGAGAAAATTCAAATTAATGCAGTGGACAGAATAAGAATAATGTTCAGGTTATTGTCAGCTTAGTGTTCGAATCCAGATTTCAGATTTGATTCAGACATGATCAAACCCTGGAAATTGTATAAACCTGGGGAGAAAATGTGGATTTATCCAACAAAATCCTTAAGCAAAGAGGATCCTGCAGGTTGGGGAACTCTGAAATTCCAAGCCAGGCACAGGAGGTAAATGAAGTTTAATTGAGCTAAAAAAGGTTTTTAAGGACAATTTTCTATCTCAAAACCACGAGAAATGAGGCCGTGACTCTAAATTTCTCACTTTCATACAAAAGGCCATTGTTATTTTTTATTTTTTAATTTTTTTTCCATTGCTGTCTCCAAGTTTTTGAAACTCAGCTCATAACCAAGTTATCAAACTGGCTGCTGTGCTCCCTAAAGAGCTCTCAGAAACTGGATTTGAGCAATAAAGGAAGATTTCCATTCGGGGATTTTGATTATTATCAGCAGTGAACTGGAGATTCACTGATTTATAAAGGTTTGGCCAGGCCTGGCCGGATGTTTGTCAGGAGAATAAAATCCAGGAGTAAGATGTCTGGATCCTATTAAGGCTTTTCTTTCCCTCTGCTGTAATTCCCAGGACACGAAGCAGAGATAAATGAGCTGAAGTTTCAGAACCACATATCTGAATTAATACAATTTAATTCCTCAATTGGAGGGAGTAGCACTGAAATATTAGAGCTGATAAGTGCAGTGATGGGAGAAATAACCTGGAAAACAAGATTTCAAAAGGTACTTTCAGGAGTGACGTCTTCATTTTGGCCATAAAAGCCTCTTTTTTTTTTTTCCTTCCTCCGTATTTCAGCTTTAAGTTGGTTCCTATTAAGCACTTCCCCTCCTCAAAGTTGATTAAAGTGCTGAACCAAGTCTGTCTGCTTGGGTCAAATGCTGGTTTTTTACTTCCCTTGGTCTAAATGCTCAGATTCTGTTTAGGGGAAGAAGATGTCCTGGATATATTATTATTATTATTATTATTATTATTATTATTATTATTAATTGTCGTTGTTGCTACTATTGTTATTATTATTACTACTACCGCTACTACTAAAAAAACTACTCCGTGTTATCCTGTACGAATAGATGTTATAACAAGATTCAGAAATTAAAAGGCTGCTGCTATTTTTCTACCCTTTTCTCCTTTGTTTTTCTGTATATTTCCCATTTATTCCTCAGCAGTGGTCGAGAGAAGGAAACGGAAGCTTCACCATTTTTTTCAGAAGTTTTTAATTCTGCTTTAATTCTGGCTGGGATTCAGAAAGCCAGGGAACAGCGTGGTTGTAGAAGTATTTTGATTTCTCTGAAGAAGCCAGGAAACACCAGAGCCTGTTCCTGTTTCACAGACGTGACACACACCCAGAGCCCGCAGCTTCCCAATGCTTCCCTCTGGAATTCCTGACTCCTGGAGCCGGGGCTGTTTCCCTGGCTTTTCAAAGGATTTCCCTCCCTTTAAAATATCAATTTCACCAGCAGCGTCTCCACTTGACCTCCTGAGAGTGGCTCAAGGTTTTAAATCTTCTATAAAACCATCGATCTCCTGTTATAAAAGTTATTTTCTGCCTGGGCAGATTCACTTTGCTGTTCTGAGACCTGGAAAAACCTCTTGGAGCTGGATGGGGATCCCGAGCTGCAGGAAACAGGTGCGAGGCACCAGGAAAGGGCTTTATCCCTGTGCCAAGCAGAATTCCCGGCCTGACTTTCCCTTCCCCGCAGGGATTTTAGCATCGTGCGCTAAAAACGCCGAGATTTTGGAGTCAACCCCGGGATTTTTTAATTTTTTTCTCCACTTAAAGTTGGGTTTGGTGATCCTTGAGGTGACGCTTTCCAAATCAAAATGTTCAGAGTTAAAAAACTGGAGTCGGGATGGATAAAATAGGTCGGTGTTTGGCTTGGCCGGCAGGAAACAATAAAGGTCATCCCGCTTCTTCCCAGGCAAATCCAGATGTGGGAAAGCGAAGGAAGAGCCTTTCAGAAAAAAAATAAAAAAAAAAAAAAATAAAAAAAATAAAATCCGGGGGTGGATCCGCCCGTGGGTGGCTCCCGGTGGGCGGGGGGTGGGATGGGGATATAAAGGGGGTGGGATGGGGACACCGGCAGGGGGATGCCGGGTTCGGGGCGCGATCCCGGGAGCAGCAGCCGGAGCAGAGCGCTCAGCCCCGCCGCGCTGCCTCCTCCGCCGGGCCGGGGCTGAGGAGGAGGAGGAGGAGGAGGAGGAGAAAGGGGAGTGAAAGAGGCAGGGAAGGAAGGGAAGAAGGAGGGAAGGAGGAGCTGTCCCGGGCCCGGCGGGGCGATGCTGGCGGCAGCGGCGCTGTGCGCGGCCGCGCTGGGCTGCGCGGCGGGGGCGCGGCTGCTCAGCGGTAAGAGGGGCTCGGGATCGCTCGGGATCGCTGGGAGATTGTTTGGGGATCCTCCTATCCCGGAGACATCCCTCCGGCCCCGCCAGCCTCGCCTCTGTGGCTGGCAGGGTCGGGATGTCGCTGGCTGTCGCGACATGGGCAGGGATGCTCCGCGGTGGTGCGGGGGGGAAGGCTGGGGTTGGTGGTTCTGTTCTGGAGGTCTTTGCCAAGTTTTCCAGCTGATTTTCCCCGCCGCCCTGCCCTGGGGAGCTGGCGGGAGTCAGCGGGCAGATCCCGAGGGAGGAGAGAAGGGGGAGTACAGGAATAAAGGATGAGGAATACAAGGAATCCTTTCAGCCTTGCTCAGAGCTGCACATTCAGTGTCCTGAACTGAGCTCGGGACCCGAAGCCCAGCCAGGAATCAACTCCAATCAGTTTCTCCTTAGCTGAAAGTAATGGCAAGTTTGGCTGAGAAGGCAGCAGAGACTTTCTTCCTTTTTTTTTTTTTTTTTTTTTTTTTAATGAGGACAAAATGTGTTTGTGTGTCAGCAAAGAGCCTGGGCGCAGTTTTGGTGACTGTTTTCTAGAGAGTCGCAGATTTTTAATGAAACTGAAACTCTGCTGTCTGTGTTTTCCTTTTGCCTCTCCCAACAGCAGTGGACATTTCCCTCAGAAGAGGTAAGGGGGGCTTTGCCTTTTTCTCTGTCAGATTCCCAAGAGAAACACAAGTTATGCTAGAAATGTATTTTTTAATAGTGCTGTGGTAGTAAAAATCCTGCTCCTATTGTAATCCCTGTGTAAAGTATTAGCAAACTCCATTTCTGGCTGTTTAACTGCTGAAAAATTCCAGTGTGAAAGGTGTTTAAACTCCCACTCCTACAGTGGAGTGTAAAAAGAGAACGCAAAGCCAGCAAATGTCCCATGGCAGGGTTTATAATGACCTGTCCTTGCATTATCCCATTTGCTCCGAGCACACCACGAATGTTGCTGAATGTTTTCCTTCTGTAAAAAAAACAATGTAGGTTAGCAGATTGCGCCTGCAAGAGAAATATTTACCGAGCAAAACAAAACTGTTTGTTTGCACAGTCTAAATATTGGGACTGCTCTGCTGGAAAACAAAAACACAGAAACACTCGAGTGTATCATTTTGGATGATGTGTCTTTTCACTTTGATCTTCCCCTCAGAACCAAAATAAGCTCTGCTGCTTCTGCAGGAGACAGCCCTTGGCTTGTGAGGGCCTGAAAGCAGATTTTGTTCATTCCCTGGGCAGGCAGAGACATTGCAGAGCTGGAAATGGGGCTGTGGGAATCACCTCGTGCTCCTCAGTGCGGACACTGGGAAAGGAAGGAGTTTTTCAGGGCACTTAATTGGTCAAGTGTCCATCACCACGCTGTGTGTAGTTTGGCGTTTCTTGGAGACACTTTCCCAGGCCTCTTGCTCGTTATTTTTAGACTTGTCGTTCTTGCAGCCTTGACAAATCCTTGAAAACCCTGAAAAAAACCCCCAAGACTGCGGGTTGCCTTCTTATCTACAAACAGTTGAGCCGGTACAAAGAACAGCCTGAAGTTACTCGAACACCAAAATCTCCCCGCAGGGCAGACGGTTTGCCGGCGTGGCACGCAGAAACCCTGCTACAAAATCGTTTATTTCCACGACGCCTGGCGCAGGACCAGCTACGAGGAGGCTCACCTGGCCTGCAGGGCTGACGGGGGACATTTGGTCAGCATCGAGAGCCCGGCCGAGCAGAGGCTGATCGAGTCCTTCATCAAGAGCCTCCTGCCCTCCGATGGAGACTTCTGGATCGGGCTCAGGAGGAGGAAGGAGGAGGAGGACAACAGCACCGAGTGTCACAGCTTCTACTCCTGGTCAGATGGCAGCTCGGCCAAATTCCGGTGGGTGCCTGGCGCTGTGGGGCTGGCAGAGCCTGTAGGAGTGAAGGATTTTGGCCAATGAATCCAAGCAGCGATGTCCCAGCTGTCATTTGTCTCATCCCATCCATGTGCACAAATCACCCTCCTGGTGTCGCTCCACATCGGTTGGTTGTTGCTTTAGGATAAATCCATTTATCCTAAATCCAGTCATCCTAAATCCATTTCAAGTTGTTGCTTTAGGATAAATCCATTTCCTTCTCTTGACCGCTATTGAGATATCAATGGGAAATAGACAGAAAATAAAGGAGAAAAATAGCAGCAGCATTTTAATTTCTAAATCTTGGAATAATATGTATTAGTACGGGATAACACTGAGAAGTTATTGTAGTAGTAGCAGTAACAACAACAGCAACAACAACAACAACAACAACAATAATAATAATAATAATAATAATAATAATAATAATAATAATATCCAGGATGCCTTTTCCCCCCTAAATAGAATCTGAGTCTTTAGACCAGGGGAAATAAAAACCAGAACTTGGCCCAAGCAGACAGACTCGGCTCAGCATTTTAATCAACTCTGAGGAGGGGAAGTGCTCAATAGGAACCGACTGTGTTCATTCTGTGTTCATCCCATCCGGGGTGCACAAATCACCTTCTCGGTGTTGCTCCATATCAGGGTCTGCTTTAGGATAAATTGATCATTTTTGGAGGGTTAAAAGGAGGGGAAAGAACAAGTGCTGTGGCCTTAAAAATCTCTGATTAAACAGCTACAAATGACCTGCAAATGAAGATTCCTGCACCGCAGATTCCCTGAAGTTGATGTCCTGAAAAATGAAAAATGTTACTCCTGTACTGAGGGAATTACATCTTTTTCCTGTGGGACAGCAAAATATTCGAGCTGCAGGATCTATTGCAGGCATGGAAAACTAGAATCTTCACAGCCCTATTTAGATTTCTGCCTCGTTGTCTTAAGGAACCACAGGATTTGTTATAATTAAATCATAAAAGCAACAGCATTGACACCAATTTGCATCCTTATATCACCCTTATATATGTGACAACACCTTGGAATCGTGACCTTTTTTTCCTCTAGGAGCCCATAAGGCATTTCAGCCACTCAGAAATCAAGAGATAAAAGGCGGTTTTAGCATTCTTTGATATCTCACAGTCTCTGCCGTGGTTCAGATATTGGGGGTGGATAATGGGAAGCTGGGAGCAGAATCTGCTGCTAAGAGACAGGCGCAGCTTTCCTGCCTTCCATTGGTGAGACACAGTTATTTGTGCTGAGGGAGAAAAGCCAAGGAAAACACCAGGGGAGGAAGGAAGTGAGGGAGGAATAAAGCATCGGAATGGCTGGAAAAAACCACACTGCTAAAAATGGGTGTTCTGCCACGCTGAATATCTGGAATTATTGATGGGCTGTGCATCAGCTGGCAGCAAATTCTTGGCAGGCAGAACTTTGCTCCTTCCAGGATCGGTGGGGATTGAATGATTGGCAAAATCAGGAGATTTTTGGAGGTGTTTTCTGAATTACATAAAATATCCTCTGACTAACAGTGACATTTCAGTGCTATCTCCTTCCAGGATCAGTGGGGATTGAATAATTGGCAAAATCAGGAGATTTTTGGAGGTGTTTTCTGAGTTACATAAAATATCTTCTGACTAACAGTGACATTTCAGTGCTGGCTCCTTCCTGTGCGCTGCCTGGGGAAGTGGCACAGGTGTGTCTGGTGGTGAGGTTTATTCTTAGAAAACAAACAACAGAAAAAAATCATCTGCAAGACTGCGCTGGTGCGTTTCTGGCAGAGGAAATCAGGTTCTGCTTCAGATTCTTCTTCTTCTTTTTTTTTTTTTTTTCATTAAATAGGTGCCAAAGTTTTGCAGGCCCTGAGAGCAAGAGAGCAAAAATGATGATTTTGCACAGGTCTGAAACTGTGTGGAGAAACCTCTGCAAGAGGAGGAGAGCTTGGACTTTCTCTACACAATGGCAGCTCCTTTTGAGCTGCTTTAATGTTCAAGAAGGAATTTTGTCTACAAGAAAATAGTGAATTCTAAACCCGCAATGCTTAGAGATGTAGCCAGGGACCAGAACTGAATCCTTGTTTCTGGCTTGTTCCATGGTCTCCATGTTCATTCCTAACATTGCCACAACATTTAGAAAATAAATTATTTTTTTTAAAAAATTAAATCATATATAAATATAATATATATATAAAATTAAATAGCTATAATATATACTAAATTAAATATCTATTATATATATTTTTATATATTATATTATATACATTATATTTCTCTATATATCTATACTATATATAATTAAATATATATTAAATACATCTTATATAAATCATATGGATTATATATTTTAAAATAACGTATATAAAATTAAATTTATTAAAAAATACTTATAAAAATCTGTTACATTGTACTAGCTGAGATCTTTTGGTGATGCTGACTGGGACAGGAAGGAGGGCAGGTCGATTGTGAGGAGCTCAGCCCTTTGCTCATCGGTATTTGTCAAACACCCCTCTTGCAGAATCTGAAAAATGCGAATTAAAAGAACAAAGAATTGCATTTATCACTCCCGTTTTCCCCAGTGGAAGGGTGGGATGGTGCCATAACCCCGTGAACTCTGCTTTTCCCCCCTCCAAGCTGCTGGGCGTGCCCTGAGCCGTGTTTTTTGGGTGTTTTCCCCAGGAATTGGTACGTGGACGAGCCGTCCTGCGGGGGTGAGGTGTGCGTGGTGCTGTACCACCAACCCTCTGCACCCCCGGGAGTGGGAGGCCCCTACATGTTCCAGTGGAACGACGACAGATGCAACATGAAGAACAACTTCATCTGCAAATATTCCCTGGGTAATACCGGGGGTTTAAACATTTCAGTATTTCCAGGAGAAGGAGTGAGGAGAGCAGTGGCTGATACAAAAACCTTCCTCAGCTTCACTGGGGGGACAGGGAAATTTGGGTCTGAGAGATTTTTAGCCTGCTGGCAGCTGCTGACTTTTTCCCAACGAAAAATTTCTCAAGAAAGCTTCTCCTCAAAACAATCCCGGCAAACAACTCTCCTTCCTCCAAACAATCTTTCCCCAGGTGGTGTTTTGCTGTTTCTCTGGTGTCGTTCCTATTCACCAACCACGTTAAATCTGCATGGGAACACCTTATAAAAGGCAGTAAGAATTACACAGTAAAGCCTTTTTTCTGTGCTCTTTGCCTTCTGAAATATTTGGAGCCTTTCATGTCCAACAGCAACAGGGAAAGCTGTAAACTGATGCAACAAATAGGGAAAAAGAGAATATCCCAGTGTGTCCTATCTGTAGCTGTTTGTGGTTTATATAAATTCCCTGGGGGGTTTTATGGAGGGTTTGAGGGCTCAGGTTGGAAATTGTGCGTTTCACTCACGAGGAGATTCTGCATTTCTCTTTTCTCTCAGAGAAGCCAACAAAAGCTCCAACAGACAATTCCCGAAGAGGTGAGTCCGACACATTTTTTTGGGATTTTTTTTTAACAATTGCTGACTTCCAGTGGAAATACTCTGACATTCATTGTCAAGGACACCCAGAAAACACCCTGAGCAAGAAGCTCCCCTGCAGTTGGCACTTTCCCATGCTCCATCCTGCAGGGAAATTCTTGATGCAGAGTTTGGTGATGCTGCAGGGATTGAAATACAAGAGTCCCAGTGCACCTCACACACTCTTTGCAGCTCTCAGCCTCTTCAATCTCCTCTCAGCCTTGCTGATTATTTTTAAATTTTTAATTTTATTTATTATTAATTTTATATTTATTTCTAATATATCATCATCATCAATACATTTTTTAATAGATAAAAGAAACAACACTGTTATTATAAATTATTATTTATCATTTTATAATTTAAAAAAAAAATCTGCAGTATTAATGAAGCTGCTTCTTTCCAGCTGTGGCAACAGAGGCCTGGAAGCCAAAATTCCCAGAGGAGCGCCGCAGGAAAGGCGCCAACGGAACAGCTGTGGGAGCCAAAGGTGAGCCGTGCTCTCAAAAACTCATTTCAGCGCTTTGACTCAAAATGTGGAAGACTGAATACAGAAAACAAAAAAAATTCCCTCAGGTATTTCCCAAGACAAAAGAAGGAGGTTGGCCTGGCGGTAAAAACGCTCAAAATCCAAAGTATTTTGGGTGTGGAAAAGCCACTTTTTTAAAACCACTTCTGGGTGGCTGAACTGTGCATGGTTTGTTTGTGCATCTGTGATTAACGGTGAAAAACTCACCATTTCTTCTTGCGACCCTGATTGATTTTCACCCCCAGAGCCTGTTCAGAGCCTTGCCTACATCCTCATTTCCAGCATTCCCGTGCTGCTGCTCCTCGTGGCCATCACAGGCATCTCCTGCTTTTGGCTGTTCGTCAAGAGGTGAGTGACATTTCTGTGCTCTAAATCACCAGTGACACCTCATCCCCTTTACAGCTGATTTCACCATCCTGAAAAAAGCTCTGGGCGGGAGTGTTTGCGGCCAAAGAAACGCTGAAGAAGTGGTGTGCATGCTCCAGGCTGAGTTAATTGTGAAGTAAAATTCCAAGTAAATCACATTATATCCTTTTCTTGCATTCACAGACATGGCAGGCAGGAAATACTGTCCCCAGGATTACAATTTTGATGTTTTAACCGTTGAACTTTTCTTATTAAAGCTTTGAATTATCAGAAGTTCCCCGTCAAAAGCAAAAAAAAGCAGCAATGGGAATAAAAGAGAAAAACAATTTGGAGCAAATAATGGTCACCAACGTCCTCTCCTTGTTTTCTCTGTGTGCACAGCACAGGGGCGGAATTTTGGGAGTGTCAGGAGAAGTTTTGCTGCCCCGGCACCTGAGCTGGCAGCCCAGAGTGTCCCTCAGCAGGTGCTGCCACAGGATTTTCCAGGAGTGCAGCCTGGAATTAGGCCAGGATTAGGAGTGTCCTGAGCCCAGCTTTGCTCAAAGCTCATCACCAAATTCCTGCCGGAGTTCTGTGGGCCTGATATTTCTGGGTCTGAGAGATTTTTATCCTGCTGGCAGCTGCTGACTTTCTCCCAAGGAAAAATTTCTCAAGAAAGCTTCTCCTCAAAACAATCCTGGCAAACAACTCTCCTTCCTCCAGACAATCTTTCTCCAGGTGGTGCTTTTCTGGTTTAACCAATGGGATTAAAGGGTGAATATTCCTATTGACCCATCATGTTAAGTCTGTATGGGAACACCTTATAGAAAGCAATCAGAATTAGACAACAAAGCCTTTTTTTAATGCTCTTTGCCTTCTGAAATATTTGGAATCTCTGATCCTTCTTTCATGTCCCACAATGACAGAGTTCTGCTGCTGGTTTGTGTTTTCCCCCGTGCATTTTATGGCTTTTCCCTTTTTTCCCTGCCCTCCTCAGGAGACGGGAGCTGGGGGACGTGACCCCCAAGGGTGACAGTGCCTGGCTGCCACAGCCCAGGAGGGACAGCCCCAAGCTGGACATTTACAGGGTGATCAACAAACAATCCGAAGCTGACCTGGCTGGGGCCAGGCCTGGCACAAAGAATTCCTCCTTCCGTGCCCGGGAGGGGCTGGAGAGCCCCAGGGACACCCCCAGCAGTGGCCTGGGGACACTGGCCAGCACAGAGAGCGGCTTTGTCACCAACGACATCTACGAGCTCTGCGGGGACCGTGTGGGCAGGAGCAAGGAGTCCACCTGGGTGGACAACGAGATTTATGGATATTGAGGAAACGGACCCCAGAAAAAGCCCCACTGGAGTTCGGATTTTGAATATCAACGCGAGTTTACTTGCACCTGTTTCATAATGGTGTGTGTGCTGTTTGTCCTGGTTGTGCATTGTCCCCTTATTCTTCTCTTTTCTGGAAGGATGGGGGTTTTTAAAAACCCAGACCGAAAATGAATGTACAGATTTGGCTTTGCACCAAGCCCCCCTTTGCCCCAGGAATGGCTTGTTGATACCCTGGATTCCTTTTTGTACCGAAGATATGCCTTGAGACTGAAGGACAATCCCAAAGCCTTATTTATTTATAGCCCTGCCCCTCCTCAAAGGTGCTAAAAGTTCCCTGTAATGTGTGATGGAGCTCTGCTTTCCTGGAGATGCTGAGCAGTGGGAAGTGGGGGATGAACCCCTCGGTTGGCTTTGCTTGTGTGTGCAATTTTCACCGTGCCTATTAAACTTCTTTATCTCAACCCATGAATTTTCTTATTTTTCACTCCTCCAATTCTCTCCCTCGTTCTGCTGGAAGGGGCAGAGACCTAGAAGTGGAGGGGGAATGACCAAGCAACCAGGCAGGAGCCCAAATATGTCACCCCTTTATTCCTGCAGGTGATTTTCTGGCTCCAGGAGAGCAGAACAAGGCTATGAAGCCCCTAAAACGTGTTTTAGTTGCCTAAAAGTTTGCAGTTCTCCGTTGCACATAAATAAATATTAAACCAACAGGAAAATTAAAAGAAAAACCGATTAATAGACTAGGAGGAAACAAAGAGTTTGGCATAAGGGTGCTTTAAAACAAGAGCAGAACTGAGTGCAGGCATTGCCATGAATCTGCTCTGCCCAAATAGGCAGGGAGAAGTTTTTAGATCTCTGAGCTGTTGCTGACTGCTGCAAACACTGAAATATTGCAGCTGTCACTTCCTAAACGTCCCAGGCGCTGTGGCTCGGGCTCTGCAGTGTCTCAGTGGCTGTTCCTCCGCCAGGATGTGGTGCAAATAAAGCCCTGAAAGGAGAAATCCCTTTAAAAAAATAAATAACCTTCCAATTGTTTTGAAAACAGCATCGAGTGGGCAACAATTCCTCCTGAAAAGCAAAATCCTGTTACAGGAGAGAGGTCAGGGCTGGGCACTCACAACATCTGGAGTTTCCAATGAAGTAATTAGTGCAGATCAAGCAAAAAAAGTCTGTCCACTTTTCATCTTGTATTCTCGGTCTCCTTATTTATTTCTTTGTTTTTGGCAGCTATTAAGCACCTTTTAGGCACTGAAAAACAGGAGAATGAGGGGGAAGACTTGTCAGACGCTGGAATTTAGGTGTGTAAAGCCGCATTTTGGCAGCCAAGTGTGCGCTCCGACGCCTTGAGCTGCCCGTTGGACTGGGGCAGCGATCTGAGTGCGCCGGCAGTTATTTTATAAACAAATATA
Organism: Chamaea fasciata; assembly: GCF_029207755.1. Classification (NCBI taxonomy): domain Eukaryota; kingdom Metazoa; phylum Chordata; class Aves; order Passeriformes; family Sylviidae; genus Chamaea; species Chamaea fasciata. Next base: position 5,427,512 of record NW_027094109.1, read on the forward strand.
TACATTTATGAATAAATATTTATATAATAAAGAAGGAATTTTATAAATCCCGCCGTCTGCCACCGCCTTTGGGGTTCTCCCAGCTGCAGGAGCAGCGACCACACGAGGGCATGTGCGCTCCACGTCCCGCAAAAATCTGCTCAGCGCCGGGCTTTGGGAGGAGTTTAAATCCCTTTCCTTGGAGCGGAGCAAAACCCATCAGAGGCCGCCGAAAGCTGCCCTGCAGAGGATGTTTTTTTGTGGGTGCAGTTCTTCTCGCGGCGTTTTTAAGCCGTGGCGTTGTTTTTTTTTTTTTGGTTTGGTTTGGTTTGGTTTGGTTTGGGTTTTTTTTTTTTTGCCACCTGAACTTTCCGGCTTTGTGGTGGGGTTTCTGCCGAGGTTTTTCTCTTCCCCCCCAGCGGCAAAATCTGATTTAATAATTCGCTTTTGCGCCGGGCTGAGGCTTGAAAGTGGGCAGGAAGCAAAGGCTTTAAGGCTAAAAAACTTCGTTTAGAGCGACGTGACTGAGAAGGAGCATTAGGTAACGTTCTGTAGGGGAGGGGAAAAAAAAAAGGTCACTTTCCACACGCCGAGTTTGGATGCGAAGAAAAGGTGAAAGAGGAGTGAAATTTGGCAAGTGGCAGCTCGGGATGACACCACTTGCTATTCAAAGAGGATTCTGGAAGGCTCCCTCACGTACCCATCAATCACTGAAAGGGTGGATGTCTGACTAACCCGAGCCATCAGTTACTCACTGCCAGAACTTGTGCAGGGGATAAATAGAGCAGCAACAGCTCCCTTCTTCTCCATGGCAGCCCGAGCCAGCAGCGTCATCCCAAAATGTCACTCCTCGGAGGAATCTCATCAGCAGTGAAGGACAAGCATTCATTCCTGCACAGAGATCTTCAGTTCCCTCCGCAGCACAGTCATCGCTGCTTGACACGGAACAAAAGTAACTTTTCACCGGGATGAGGCAGCTTGACTTGTAAAACCTGCCTAAAAAAAAGGGAAAGAACGACACAACTTTGTTCCTTTCATCCTTCCAGTCTTTTTTTCTTTTTTCTTTTCATGGCCAGGCTCTGTTTTGAGCTGTCTGTGTCCACTCTGTGTGTTCAGAAAGCTCTGGGGCTGTTGCTGATTCCACAGCTTTGGGATGGGCCTTGGTTAGTCACGGGAACTCCGCGGAGGTTCCAGGGGTGATTCCTGGTCCCCAAATGTCAGACAGGTACCAATCCTCCAGCCTGAGATGGAGTAGGGCACAGGGAGGGACAGGCATGAACTGGGGGAGCAAAGATTGCCGAAACAAACGTGGAATTTTAAAATGTAAGTGCACACCTAAAACAGAATCAGCGGGAAAAAAAGGAAATTCAGCAGAAAGGGCTTTACATTTTTTCACACATTCTCAGCTCTGATGCTCCTCAGACCATTTCAGGTCAAAGGGCCCAACAGAGCTTCCAAATCTGCCTTTCCAAATGTGCAGAAGAAGAATTCACTGAGAAAGGACCTGCAAAGATCACTCTGTCCATCTGCCTGACCACTTCAGGACAGCACAGAAGTTATTGAAGGACATTATTCAAACACTGCCAGGCTTGGGGCACTGACCACCTCCCTGGGAAGCTTCGACCACCCTCTCGGTACAGAAATGCTTTGTGATGTCCAGTCTGACACAGCTTTGAGCCATCCCCGTGTGCCGTGTCACCGGAGCAGCTCAGCATTCTCTCCACATCCCCTCCTCAGGGAGCAGCTGAGAGCCTGAGGTTGTTCCTCAGCCTCCTTTTCTCCAGGCTGGATGGATCCAGCCCCTCCCAGGACAGCTCTGCTCCCTGACACCTGCTCTGTTACCCTCCCTGGATGCATCCTACGACGTTCACATCCGCCTGCAAGGCTGGGGCCCAGAGCTGCTCAGGATTGTGTGATGCTGAGCAGGATTTGGGGAGGCTGACAGACACAGAAAAGGCACCTGGAGGAACTTGGCCCACTGCAAACGCTGCTCAGTGCCAGGGAGGGGGGATTTCCATCCGGAAACTGCATTTGGGACGTGTGAGGTCTGATGCAGGGGCAGAATCCCGGGGTCTGTGTGTGGAGCCTGTGCTTCAGGGCTGGAGACAGCTGGGCTAGACAGACAGCTGGACTGGACAAAATCCTGGGGCTGGACAGACACCTGGGCTGGAAAAACACCTGGGGCTGGATGGACACCTGGGCTTGGACAGACACCTGGGCTTGGACAAAAACTGATGGCACTGTCCCAGCGCGGGTACCGCGGTGTGCCCCGGGGATACCGGCACTGTCCCCATGCGGCGGCACGATGTCCCCAGGGGCTGATGGCACTGTCCCCCGGGGCTGGTGGCACTGTCCCCCAGGGGTGCTGGCACGGTCCCCAGGGGGTACTGGCACTGTCCCCCGGGGCTGGTGGCACTGTCCCCCAGGGATGCTGCACTGTCCCCCGGGGGTGCTAGCACTGTCCCCCAGGGGTGCTGGCACTGTCCCAGCACGGCTGCCGCGCTGTCCCCCGGAGCGGCCGGCGCTGTCCCCGGTGCCGCGGGCCGTGTCCCCGGGGTGGCGGGCGGTGTCCCCCGTGCCGCGGGCCGTGTCCCCGGTGCCGCGGGCGGTGTCCCCGGGGCGGCGGGCGGTGTCCCCGGTGTCGCGGGCCGTGTCCCCGGTGCCGCGGGCCGTGTCCCCGGTGCCGCGGGCCGTGTCCCCCGGTGTCGCGGGCCGTGTCCCCCGGTGTCGCGGGCCGTGTCCCCGGTGCCGCGGGCCGTGTCCCCGGGGCGGCGGGCGGTGTCCCCGGTGCCGCGGGCCGTGTCCCCGGTGTCGCGGGCCGTGTCCCCCGGTGTCGCGGGCGGTGTCCCCGGTGTCGCGGGCGGTGTCCCCGGTGCCGCGGGCGGTGTCCCCGGTGCCGCGGGCGGTGTCCCCGGTGCCGCGGGCCGTGTCCCCGGTGCCGCGGGCCGTGTCCCCCGGTGCCGCGGGCGGTGTCCCCGGTGTCGCGGGCCGTGTCCCCGGTGCCGCGGGCCGTGTCCCCGGTGTCGCGGGCCGTGTCCCGCGGGGAGCCGCGCCGTCCCCGGTGCCGCGCGGTCCCGGGGCGGGCCGCCGGGCCGCGGTTGCCATGGCGAGGCCCCGCCCGCGGTGACGCGCGCGGTGACGCCGGTGGCTGGCGGAGGGGGCGGCGCGGCCCCGGGGGCGCCGCGCGGAGCCGGAGCCGGAGCCGCCGCCGCCGCCCCCCGAGCCCAGCATGGTGATGGCCGAGCCCCGGCGGCCCCCGGCGCTGCTGCCCCGCGGCCTCGGGCCCGTCCGCGTCGGCTTCTACGACATCGAGGGCACGCTGGGCAAGGGCAACTTCGCCGTGGTGAAGCTGGCGCGGCACCGCATCACCCGCAGCGAGGTGGGCACGGCTCGGGGGGCGGCGGGCGGGCGGGGGGGGGGCTCCGCTTTTTGTCCCTCCCGGCACCTCCCGAGGGGACGCGGCCGTGCCGGGCACCGGAGCTGGCGGCGGCCCCGGCCGCCGGGGTGGGGAGGAGGGCGGCGGGGTGGTGCGCTGGTTGTCCTGCTCGCATCCTTCCCCGAGGCCTCCCGGGGATGTCACCCGCGGGATGGCACGCCGAGGATGTCACCACCCCAAAGATGCCACCCTCCCCCCCCCGGGATGGCAGCCCCGCGGTGGTGGCATCGCTGCCAGGATGGCGCGGCGAGGATGCTCCAGCGGCACTTTCTGCTCCCAGCCAAGGGTCAGACCCGCTGTGCCTGTCTCGTATTTTAGGCTTTCCTGCCCCGGGTGATCTGTTTCAGCGGCAGAACTTGTGGTCTGTGTGTGTGCTGAATTCTCCAGCACGGCATCCTGCAAGTTCACCAAACCCAACCATTTTTAGCCTCTTTGTTTCACCGCCCCCGGTGTGTTACCCGGTGATTATCGTTCGTACCTGGTGCTGTACCTAAAACAAAACAAAAAAAAAAAAGAATGTCGGTCTGCCAGGGTGAAAAAAAAAAAATGCGGTCGTGTTCACTTTAAAAAAAAAAAAGAAAGAGAAAAAGGAGGTATCTGATGAGGGTAATGGCTCTGAAGGATCAGCTTCCTCTTCTGTGTTGTTTTAGGTAGTTTTAGTTGCTACACCTAGAGGTGAGCTTTTTGTCAGCCTCTCTTCTGGTCGCTTTCATTGTTGGCTGGAGAAGAGGTTCCTGCGCTGCTCTGAACCTGACAAAAGTCATTAAAATCCCTGTCCCGGGAGCAGCCTGGAAAGGCCCGCGGCCATCCACCGCCCTGGGCTTGTGTGGGGGAATAATTCCTTACAGGATCGGGAAAATGCCATGCCCTAAAAGCTGGAGCTCAAAGGAGAGCAAACCCCCGGTGCTGGCAGGGCCACGCTGTGATGGACGAGCTCTGGATCCCAGGGACGGAAAGAAAACTTCTCCTCTTGCCTCGTTCCTCAAGTTCACAATAAACTCGAGTCTTCTTTTTTTTTGTTTGTTTTTTTTTTTCTTTTTGAGCCCTTCCTTGCTCTTGCCGAGGAGCCCGAGCGGTGCCAGCGTTCCCTTTTCCAAGTTCGGTGCCATGTGCCAGAATTGCAAATGCTCCACTCGAAGATACTCGGTTGTCATTCAGCCCCTCCAGTTTTCTTTTGGCAGGCTTTGTGATGGAGATGGAAACTTTAATCTCCGTTTTTTATTGTCGTTTTGGAAAGCCGTGTTTGTTTAGCGTTGTTCAGAATGACAGAGGTTACAGAAAACGCAGGAGCTTAAAAGCTCCCCAAATCCTGGATGATTCTTTCATCTGTGTCCTAAGGAATTGCTGAATTCTCTTAGTCTTGAATTTATTTATTTATTTATTTTTAAACCAGCTTTTCTGTCCAGCCTGCAGCTTTTTTTTTTCTTCTGTGGGATTTTTACAGCAAATTTGCCTGTGCTGGAGGGTTTTTTTTGTCAAAAGTCTCTGATTTTTTTGAGTCAGCTCCGACTTCTGCAGCGAGAGATGCAAGAGTGTTTTTCTAGAACCGAACTGCTGAGCTGGTTGCTGGAAGTATTTACACAGTCTTTGAGGAAGGGGAACCCTTGTTAAGATCACTTCTGGTGATGTCAGAGGAAATTAATTCCAGCCAAATACTCGTTGGAATAAGCACTTCCAGTTTGGAGCAGCTCACCTGATGGTTGGATCCCCGAGCACACAGAGTGGAAATCCTGCTTCTTAAAGGCTCCACGCTGAAGGGTTTTCGTGTTTCAAGCTTGTTCTAAACTGCTGCTTAAGGTCCAGTGGAAGAATATTCAGTTTTTAGGTCCTGCAAGGGCTGTGCTGCTGCACCCTCGGGTCTGTGCTGCAGGAGGATGCTGTGATGCTGCTGGGACTTGCTCAAAAAAACCCCAATTCTGAAAGGACCCCTTGTCAAAGTTTGTCCTGAACCTCCTGATTTGAACCCTTGACATCCAGAACCTGTTTGTTGTTGGGCTTTTCTTGCAGTGGCATTTTGAAATCGTGTTTTAGATAATTTTGACCTTTAAAATATTTGCCTTTATTTTTTTTTAACACAACTCTGCCTAGCCAAATTTAAAAAAAAAAAAAAAATAAGGTGAGCTCTTATTACCTTGAATGCTGCATTTATGGATTGTGTACGACCCGTCCCTTTTATGAAGAGGACAAAGCTGTTGCCATAAATTGTTGGCAGAGGTGGGAACGAAACGAAAACAAACGTGAAGCGGGAGAACCACACCGGGCGTGTGTGTGCAAACACAATCAGAAACCATCACTTGAATTATTGCAACCCTAACATTCTAAACAACCAAAGGGCAGCGTGAAAGTTGGGAAAAATGGGGGGATTAATAAAGATTTGACCTTTTTTTCCTGCCAGTCCACCCCGGGGGGGCTGAGCCCGACCTTTGCTTGGCTTGTTTTGGGTTTTTTGGTGCCATTTGAGTGGAGGCCACGTGGCTTTTTCCTGCCACGCTCCCTTTTCTTTATCCTGCTGCCCAGAAATCCTGTGATCCCAGGGCAGCTCCTGCTAATGAGGCGTGGAAATGAGCAGAGATTTTTTTTTTTTTTTTTTTCCTGGGCAGGAGGAGGAGAGGAGAGGAGAGAAATAATTGGAAGAGTAAAAAGTTGGAGAAGGTGAGGGAGATTTGCCGCCAGTGAAATGGGGTGGGGATGGAATGAGGAGAAGGTTTGGGATAGGTGTGAAATAAGGGAAAGGTTTGGGATAGGTGTGAAATTAGGGAAAGGTTTGGGATAGGTGTGAAATAAATAAGGAGAAGGTTGGGGTAGGTGTGAAATTAGGGAAAGGTTTGGGATAGGTGAAAGTGCTGCTTGGAAAAAGCAGGGAATTTGGGAACCCACCCCCCCTAAAACCTTAAATTAACCCCCCCTAAGGATTAATCCCCTGCAGGGGAACTCTGCTCGCTGCTCCCCAGGTGAAAATAAAACCTTGGATGTCTCTGTGGAGCCCAGATGTGCTTTCACCCGGCTGCTGTTACAGGGAATTTGTATTTTTCTCTGGGAAAAAAAAGGATGGAAAATAACCCCCCAGGCCCTGATTTGATCTGTGGCGCCAGTTCAGGTGTGCTCAGGTGCTTGCAAAGTGAATAACTCCAGCGGAGACAGCAGCTCCGAACAAAACGGGGAGTTTTTTCCAGGCTGCAGGAAGTGGTGTTCGTTAATTTTAATTCAGCGTTTTATCTACTTTAACGCACTGAGTTAGCAAATCTGAATTTCTGTGACCTGCAGGGACAAAGCTCTGCTTGAATGTGAACTTGCAGCGGGAGGTTGTGTTGTGGTTTTGGTGTTTTGGTGGGGTTTTGGTTGTTGTTGTTGTTTGGGTTTTTGCCTTTGTTTTTCCTTTCAAGAACTAAACGAATAAAACAGAAACAATGAGAACTGACAGTTGGAGTAGCCGAGGAGCAGAAGAACTTTCATCTTCCCTTGACAAGCGTTTGGTCCTCGCTCCTTGGCAGCTGCAGTTCCCAGATGTCAGGGGAGGGTTGAGCAAACTCCAGGTCCCTGGGCCTTCAGTGAAAGAGGGAAGGAAATACGGGCACTTCCTCGTGTTTTTTAAACGAGGAGAACCCGTGAAAGCTGCAAAGATATCTTGGAACTCCTTAAAAAAACAAAACCAAACCTGGTGATGGGGGAGATCAGGGGAGGCAGAGGATTCCCTTCTGGTTTTCCCTGTCAGGTGAAGGATGCGCTGGCTTTACCTGTTGAAATTTGGGGTTTTTGGGATTTTTGGGGGGGTTGTTTGTTTCGAGCTCTTGGCAAGCTGCACGTTTAGGAACAAAACAGACTTTTGAGATAGGAAACTGCTCCGTGGCTTGAAGGAGCTTCTCCACCTCTAAGAATTACATCCCTTTTCCTGTCATCAAGGCACAGCTGAGCTCGTGGACAAAAAGGAGCTGCTGAGTTCCCTGTTCCTCCTCACATCCTTGGGAAGGCTTCGCTGGGTTTTAAGTATTTTTCAAGTGGTTCTGCTGTAGAATCTTGCCTGGTCCTGGCAGGATGGAGATGCAGAATGAGCTGAGGTATTTAATTTAATCTGCATTTGAGTGGAGGAGCAGAGGTGGCAGCTGCTGCTCTGCTGCCTCTCCTATAATATTTACATTTTATGGACATATTTAATACACACTTGAAGTTGTGCAAGGCTTGCAAAGTGCAGGGAGGTTTTCCCTTCGAGTAGGTTTTTTTATTTTCTCGGCTCAACAGCAACTTTTTAATGGCCCCAAAAAACTCCTCATCATCAGACAAAGCCTGGTTGGATGTAATGCTGTGGGGTTTGGAAGCTGAAAATCTATTTAAATCTATTTAAAAATCTATTTCAATTGGAAATCCAGCTCGTTCTCCATTAGTTTGTAGCTCAAGATATTCTCGATTAGTGGCAGAGCTGTGCTCAGGATTGTTTCAGGTCCCTGTGGTGCTGATGGTCACCCACGGAATGCTGCAGCTCATCAAGGATTATTTCCTTTATTTCTGAGTTTTATAATTGAGGTGAAGTGTAAGTTTGATAGGAAACGAGAAGGTAACAAATAGGAGAAGAAGCAGATGATCCACTTGGGATTGTCATTGTTCAGAGCAGTCTCTTCATAGTTTTAAACACAAAAAACTTTCGAAGAATGACCTGGAATTTCTCAGGTTTTGCCACCTTGAGCGTCGCAGTTCCCTGATGGTGTTTTGGAGAAAAAAACGCTGTGGAATAATGCTGGAAATTCTGTGTTCACAGATTTAATTCTGTAGGATGTGGAGCCCTTTTGATTGTTTTTCATGGCTGTATATACCAGAATTACTGGAACTTTGTATTAGGTTTTGATGAAGCTGTTTTGCTCAAAGTTTTGGCCGTTTAAAAAAATAGTCCCACACCTCTCTTTTGAAAAAAAACCAAACAAACAAACCCAAAACCAACTTTTTGTTTGTTTTGGATAACTCAGCTCTGCAAAAGCACATCCTGCACCTTCAAAACAGCCCCGAATTTGCACAAATTTTACAGTTTATTTGGTCACAAGAGAATCTCATTTTCCTGGGGACTGGGGAAAGACAAGGAGATGCTGAAGAGGGAAAATCAGAGTGAACTGAAGTCAGCAAATAGTTAATGGTGAATTCAGGTGGGCCCATAATCAGCGCTGGAGCAGATAATGAGTTCGCCTCCCGTGGATTCCTGTCTCCTGTGCAGCAGCTCTCCCTTGTTCCATAGTTTGTGAAATTCTCTTGTAATTAGAGGCGTCTGTGGGGCTTACATGGTTTGCTCCTGCTGCAGCATTAATAAAGTGACATTAATTCAGGGTGAGCAAACACCATTTAGATATTCAGCATTTTTACAGGGGCTGCGTTGTCACTTTCTTTTCGGTCTCAATTTTAAAGCTGGTTTTCTGTTGGAGCTTTTTCAGCGCCCTCAGCACCTGTAGTTGTCTCCCCTTTGCGTTTGTTGGCTAAAAACAAGGTCAGCAGGGCCAGGATGTGTTTTGTGAACTGACTGAGATGTGTTTCCAAGGTTTGACTGATAAATTTACCTGCAGAGGTTTTTTTGGAGGGTTTTTTTTTTTTTTCCCCTCCGAAGGGATGAACTGCAGATTCCCTTTAATGACAGCACATGAATTAATTAAAGATGTCACAGCTGCAACTGCACGGATCCTCTGCGCTCGGGTTGTTTGTGTGGAGCCAGCGGTTCTTCTCTTAAAATATCATTTTGTGGGACTCAGGTTTGGTCACCTTGACTCCAGAAATGGGCACCATTGAGCTTTGTAAGGAGATTTTAGTCACTGCAAGTTGCTGATTTAGGAGCAGCTGGAGCACTGGCCTCCCTCACCTGTTCTGCGCCTTCCATTCCATGGAAAATCTGCTTTTTCTCACGGAAAACCTGCTTTTTCTCACGGAAAACCTGCTTTTTCTCACTGAAAACCTGCTTTTTCTCATAGAAGACCTGTTTTTTTCTCATGGAAAACCTGATTTTTTTCATGGAAAACCTATTTTTCTTCATGGAAACCCTGTTTTTCCTCCCCTGCTGATGTGGGTGAGGGCCCTGCAGCCCCTCAGAGGGACCCCGGACACTTTCAATCCTGCCCTGTTGTATTTTTCAGCCTGGGATTTGTGTCTCAGAACTCCCCAGAAAGCCTCCAGGTACCTGGGGCTGCATTTTTTCCCTTTTTAATGAGGATAAAACTCACCAGGAGCACATCAGGGGTGTTTTTAAACCTCGTTTGCTTTTTTTTTGCTGTCGGTCTGCAGGTGGCAATAAAAATCATTGACAAATCTCAGCTGGATGCTGTGAATCTGGAGAAGATCTACAGGGAGGTGCAGATCATGAAGATGCTCGACCACCCACACATCATAAAACTTTACCAGGTAGGCTTAGAGGGCTCTTTCCCCTTTTTTTCCCCTTTCCCCCCCTTTTTCCCCCTCTCTTGGTTCTGCTAAATAAAGATGAAGATCCCAGTTAAGACCAGTTCAGCTTTAAATTAATTTCATGCAAAAAGAAACCGAGCACTTGGCCTTTAAAATATCCGTGTACCAGGTGTAGGTGGAGCTTGAGGAATTAATTTTGCCACTGCCTGGATAATATCTCCCCTCAGTTCCTTTCTGAATGGATGACACCGCACAAAAGTGCCGGGGGAGAGGCTGAGAATATTTGAATGAAGTTTGAAGGTCAGCAGGATCTGTTCAAGGGGAGGCGGTGGTTGTGTCCTGCTCACTCCATCAGTCACCGGTTTAAAAATGCATTTGGTAAAAAAACGTATTTTATTGAAAAATCTGATACAAAAATAACTTTTCTCTTTTTTTAAAGAGCTTTCAAATTGTCTCCGCAGTTTGCTTTTATTTGTGAGCAGTCTCTTGGGACTTTCAGGCCTGTTAAAACATAAAATGCAAAACGAAATTCACAGAGGTCTCGCCCACGGTCAGCTTCAGCTCATGCTTGTTTCTCTGAGGCGATTGAAATAAACCCCCAAACGTTTTGGAATTGTTGAAATCCTGAAGTCTGACGTGACTTCCTGAAGTGGGGGACTTTTCGCTCTCAGTGAAGCTCTTGATTATTTTATTACACAACTCCGTGTGCCCGGCAGAACTTTCACAGCTTTAGGAGCGAACCGTCAAAATAAGGATCCTTTTGGGTGCTTGTTGGCTTTTTATTTTTTGTGCTCTTCCCACAATCCCTCACGTTTGATTTCTGCATCCGCAGGTGATGGAGACCAAAAGCATGCTGTACCTCGTGACGGAATTTGCCAAAAACGGGGAGATTTTCGGTAAGCAGGAGAATACTTCCGTGTTCGACTTTTTTTAATGCACTCCTGCTCTCGGTGTAAATAAGGATTTTTTGGGTCTGTTATTGGAGATTTCATATTCCTGTGCACCTGCAGAGCTAAAAACCTTTTAGTTTTAAATCCCATTTCCTCTGTTCCAGTTGGTTTCCACTGCCCCTTGTCCTTTTTTTGCTGGGGGGAAGCCTTGGCTTTGTCCTGGGACAGAAATCCTGCTCCTTTGGCTGAAGTGAATCTCAAATCAGTTCTGGCTTCGATTTTATTATAACAAAAAGAAAAAAAAAACCACCCAAAAATAACACCAAACCCTGCTGTAGGATGGTGTAGCTAGAGAGTGAGATAAATGAACAAAATGTTGAGGTTTTCTGGCAGAGTTGGCTCTGCAGGACGCTCAGGGCTGGACCTGCAGTAAAACCCAGCTGTGGCTCTTTGCCGCAGGGCTCTGGGGAGATATCCCAGCAGATCCTGGATGTCCTCAGCAAATTCCAGCTGCCTTGGAGAGCTGGTTCCTGTGCCCAGGGGCTGGCACCGTGCCCCCACCCCAATGCCTGTTTGCACTCTGGTTAATGCACAACCCCTGGTGCTGCAGGAGGCAGAGAGGGGGTGATCCCGCGACAAACGACCTGCTCTGGGCAGCCTGAAACGTTTGGAACCTTTAAATATCAAACCCTGGCAGGCCGAGAGCCGTAAAAGCCAACGCCAGCTTGGCTTCATTAACTTGTTTGCTGCGCTTGCTAACAAATGATGGATTAGCAGCTCGGGGAGCTGGCTGGGGCTTAGGGGTAATTCAGTTTGCGCCTTTGATATCTGACTTCACCTTGATATCATATGATTTGTCAGTCGCTCCGTGCCTGGGTGATATTTAGCTTGCAAATATTATGATCTCCCCCTCACTGCCAGGCTTTTGTTTGTTCTCGTGCTTTGCCAAGTGAAGCCAGCTGAGAGTTGTGCGAGCTGGGGTGGGGGAGCTCTGAGAGGAGTCTGCGGAGCTGCAGCTCCTGGGGATCAGCTCTGGCCACGGAGAAAAGTTTAAATGGACATATTGCCAGAGTTACAAAGCCCCTAAATGGTATTTGAATCAAAAATCCCCTAAAACACAGGTTAACAAAGCCCCCTAAATGATATTTGAATCAAAAATCCCCTAAAACACAGGTTAACAAAGCCCCTAAATGATATTTAAATCAAAAATCCCCTAAAACACAGGTTACCAAAGCCCCCAAAATGGTATTTTAACTAAAACTCCCATAAAACACAGGCTAACAAAGCCCCTAAATGATATTTGAATCAAAAATCCCCTAAAACACAGGTTAACAATGCCCCTAAATGATATTTGAGTTAAAAATCACCTGAACACAGGTTACCAAAGCCCCCAAAATGGTATTTTAACTAAAACTCCCATAAAACGCGGGCTAACGAAGCCCTCTAAATGATATTTAATTAAATGTCCCCTAAAACACAGGTTAACAATGCCCCTAAATGAACTTTGAGTTAAAAATCACCTAAAACCCAGGCTACCAAAGCCCCCTAAATGATTTTGGAATTCAAAATCCCCTAAAACGGAGGCTCCCAAAGGCAGGGCTGGAGCTCTGTTGGTCAGGGTGCTGCTGCTGGGCTCTCTGACGTTACACAACTGGTTTAGAAGATCACACTCATCACTGGCTGTGGAATCTCTGCGCATTTGCTGCTCCTTGGCCACTGACTTCATTCTCTGTGGGGTGTTGGGGGCAGTTCTGGGCGCACCCCAGCAGCTGATTCTCTGATTTTTGTGCCCCTTAAATCAGGAGTTGGCCGTGGGAGCCGCTCCTGTCGCAGAGCTGCTGCTCCCCTTGTTCTTGTTGCTGAGGATAAATGAAGTTTTTGGTTTCAGGGCTGACACTGGTGTTTTACAATGTCATCAAATAGGGGAAAAAAACCCAAAATGTTCTCTCCGCCCGTGACGCAGGGAGGACCAGAGAGAGGTCGGGTTGGGCACCTTTGGGGTACTTATTTCCAGAAATTTAAAAATAAAAAAAGCTTTTTTTATCCACCACGCAGCCACTGCTGAGGCTTCAGAGGGAGAAGTGTGATGTGAGGCTTAGAGGAGGTAAAGCTTGAGCTATCCAGGGTGGTGGAGCAAATTATTCCAAGCATTCCCCATGGGCTGTGTTGTGAAAATATTGTGAAAATACTGACCAGGTGGCTGTAGGAGAAGGAGCAGAGAAGAGTTTCCTCTTTTTTTCCATTTTTTTTTTTCGGATGGTTGAGGAGGAGAACAACAAGTTGGACACTGGCTTGAGCTCCCTGGTGCTAATTATTTGGGAGAAATTCAATTTCAGTGTTGTTTCCTGCTGCCCGGTCCATTTAAACCTGAATTGCTGCATTGATGATGACCTGAGTTCCCAGGTTGTGAAGGTATTGGTCAGGTGACCATAAAAGAAGGACCAAAGAAAAAATTCCTTATTTTTTCAGAGGGTTGGCTGGGAGAACAACAAGCTGGAAGCTGATTTGGGTTCCTTGGTGCTAATTATTGGGGAGAAATCGCTGAGTTTCAGTGTTGCCTGAGTCTATTTAAACCTGATTTGATGGAGTTAATGCTGCTTTTATTTCCCATGAGTTCTGTCAGGAAAATACGTGGGAATATTGACCAGGTAGCTCTAAAAGAAGATCCAGAGAAAAATATTCCTCATTTTTTCCATTTTTTTCAGGGAACTAACAGGCTGCAAACCGGTCTGCTTTCCCTTGTGTTAATTTTTCGGGGGAGAAAACCATTAAATGCCAGCGGTTTTTTTTACCTGCTGTCCAGCCTGATTTAAATGGGATTAATGCTGATTTATTTTGTTTCTCCTTGCCCAGATTACCTGGCCAGCCACGGGCGCCTGAGCGAGGCGGAGGCGCGGCGCAAGTTCTGGCAGATCCTGTCGGCCGTGGAATATTGCCACGGCAGGAAAATCGTGCACAGGGACCTCAAGGCTGAGAACCTCCTGCTGGACAACAACATGAACATCAAAATTGCAGGTAACCCGTGCAGCGGCACCTCGTTTTGATGTATTTTTTTATCTATTTATATCGGGGGGGTTTTTAATGTATTTTTAATTTATCTATATGTATCTTTATTTATTTATTTATATGTATTTTTTATTTATTTATATGTGTTTTTATTTATTTTTCTGTATTTTTATTTGTTTTTATGTATTTTTTATCTATTTTTATGTATTTTTATTTATTTATATGTATTTTTAAATTTATTTATATGTATTTTTTATTTATTTATATGTGTTTTTATTTATTTTTATGTATTTTTTATTTATTTAAATGTATTTTTATTTATTTGTATTTTAAAATTTATTTTTATGTGGTTTTTTATTTATTTTTATGTATTTTTATTTGTATTTTTTAATTTATTTACATGTATTATTTATTGATTTATGGGGTTTATTTATTTATTTATATGTGTTTTTTATTTATTTTGATGTGGTTTTTATTTATTTTTAAGTATTTTTCATTTATTTTTATGTATTTTTTATTTTTTGTATGTATTTTTTTATTTCTTTTTATGTGATTATTTATTTTTTTATTTTTATATATTTTCCCTTTATTTTTATGTATTTTTCATTCAATTTTGTGTATTTATTTATTTATTTATAAGTATTTTTGATGGATTCATTTACGTGTTTTAAATCGCTCCTCCAGTGGTTGGTTCATTCCTTTGTGGTTTTCCCACTTGAATATTTTTCCCACTTGAATGTTTTTCCCTTGGTGGGTGTCAAAGTCCATCCAAATTCCCAATATTAACTTCCGGAAAGAAAAAAAAAAAGTAATTAAAAAGTCACAGACATTTCTTCCTGGGTGTCTTTAAAGCTGCCAGATGTTCAGGTTAAAACAGAGTTAATCAAATAACTTCTTTCAACGTTTAAAAAAAAAAAAAAAGGATTCAAAAGGGAAGCTTATTGATTTTTTCTTCCCCTTTTTGCATGCATGATTTCACTTTAATTATAAATTTAGACACAGCAGATGTTGCTAGCAATAGAAAGCATTTTCATTACAATTCCACGGATCCTTCCATGCTGACTCGAGCCCAGAGAGGCTGGAAATGGGTAAAACAGAGAATATTTGGATTTGGGGAACTGTTGAACCTCAGTGTTCAGTGACAGGGGAGCAGGAGGGGAAGGGGAGTGCTGGAAGGAGAAGGAATTTCCCTTCCTCGGGCTGAGAAGGGTGGAATGATAAAACATTCCTGATCATTCCTGGGTTGTTTTCCCTTTTCATTCCCCTCCTGGCGCTTCTGGGATGGTGAAAGGGCTGCGGTGCCTTTGGAGCCTTCCCCCGGTGGGTTCATCAGCGCTGCCGTTTCTGGGGTGGGTTTCTTTCCCTTTTCCCATTTCTGGTTTCATCCTCGAGTTCACCCCCAGCAGCTCCCGGAGAACGATGGCTGGGAGAGAATTCATTCACCCGGGCAGTTTGTACTGACTAAATCCTAAACGCAGTCTGAGGGCTGCCAGCCACCCCCTGGCTCTGAGGAGCTGAAAAAAAGGGAATTTCTGTGCTCCTGTTCATCTGGGCTTTATCTCCTGCCTTCCCTGGCACGTTTTTGCCCTCTGCTCCCTCTCCACATCCCTGTGCAGCTGGTGATGTTCAGCCTGGCGGAGTTTTCCGGAGCTCCTCAGGGCTCCTGCGCCCAGAGCTTTTCCTGCCCTGTCCTTCAGGGATGCAAATCCCCCCCCAGGAGAAACTCAAAACCCCCTCCCTCATCTCAGGAGAGGCATGGGCTGTTCTGTCCCCGGGGATTTCGGTGCTGGAGCTCTGCAGGGACTCCAGTGAAAGCTCTGAAGATGGGAGTGAGGAGATCGCACCAGCCCTGCCCTGCCTCTGCTGCTCCCCTGCTCCACTTCTGCAGTGCAGAAAGTTAATTACAGGCGGGCTGCATGCTAATGAGCCCATTAAGTGGTTCTTCCGTGGGACAAAGTGACAGGAGCTCAGCCTTGGCTGCTGAAGGAGCTGGAGGGAAGTTCAGGCTGCTGGAAACTTCGTGCCCAGTCAGTGGTTGGATTTCTCACTCTAAAGGAGATGGATGACGGGCTCCGCGGTGTTTATCTGGGATTTTTGGAGTTATCTGCTGCTGTGCAGAGCCCTGGGAACGGCCTCTTCCAGTTGTTCATCTTGTTCGTGGCTCGTTTATCGGGCTGGGGAAGGACAGAGGGCAGGCAGGATTCCCAGCTCCGATAGCTGGCGTTTTCCTCTGGTTCCAGTTAATGTAGGAATTGGAAAAAAAAAAAACAAACAGAAAAACCAGCGCAAGAACTGATGAATTATTTTGATAAAGCTCTTCTTCACTTTCAGTGGACCTCTTGGTTCATTCTGCTGCTCCCAAGACTTGTGTTGAAGCTTTTCGCTCTTCAAGAGTGCAACAGTTTCTAGTCAGATGCTGAAACGTGCACAGAGTCACCTCTGTATTTCAGCCACCAGGAGAATTATTATTCAAAAACGTTCCAAAACCTCTGGGTTCATGAGATTCCCACTTCTGATGCCTGAGGCTGGGCTGAATGCTCGTAATTTTGTGTTAATATTGCTCTGAAAGGACGGGGCCGGGCAGAATTCAAAGGATCTTTTCTCTCCCACTAAGTGGACAACAAACAGGATGAGTGAAGAACTCGAGGTGAGAGCTTTGATAGGTTTATTTTCTAGAAGACGTGAGGTGGTTGGGAGCAAACCCCTCAAATTTTAGTGTAAGTAGCAAAACTGAAGGTATTCATGAGATTAAAAATCCACTGAGAAGGGGGAAGGTGAGGAATCCATGCCAGGCTTAAGGTGGAATTTGTGCTCAGCACTAGCGAGGCAACGCTGCCTGGTTCTTCCCAAAGTTTAAGCAGCTGGGTTGGTGTGGGATCTCATCTCCTTTGGGATTTGCTGCTTTTTGAGGGCATCCCTTGGGGCCATTGCAGCTCCCTGTGCTCTCGGTGAGCACAACCTTTGCCTTGCAGCGAGAAATCCCAAACCCAGCCGGGAATCCGGGCATCCTTCCGGAATGCAGGAAGAGCTGACGTTTGCAGCAGCCCAGGTAGGCAGAGACTGTTATTTTGAAGGAGGCTGGAGCTGCTGCTGGACAGGGAGATGTGCATTGACGTCAGGAGAGGCTGCTCAGCGCTCAGCCCCTGAAGTGGGTCAGGTTTGTCGCTGCCACAGCTCCCACCTTGCCTTTATCAGCACCTCCGTGCCCATTATCTCCCGGGCTCACATTTCTCCTCCGACAAAAAGCTCCCTGTGGCTCTTCTGCAGATTGAGTTCTGCTCTGTGGTTTTGGGGAGAATGGATTAATTATAGCTGCGGAGCTCCTTCTGGGAGGGTTCCGGAGGTACAAAATGAGAGGCTCTGGATGCTCAGCAGAAGTTGCAGCAGCTCTGGCGAAGGGAGCTCCCGTTTTCTCAGATTGCAAACGGGGCTGAGATCTCAGTCTGTTTCCATTTTTAACGGGAAAACAGATTCCTTTGCCGTGATGTGCGCTCAGGAAAAAAAAAAAAAAAAGAATTATACCTTCGAAATTCAAGATTATTCTAAAGGGGGTAATGAGATTGAGAAACCAAATGCCACGACTGTGGAGAGCCAATATTTGCAGATTGCACAAACACAGAGTTTATTCAACTGAACACAATGCTGCAAATGATGGCTTGCTTTTTTTTTTTTTTTTTTTTTTTTTAATGTTTTATTTTTTTTTAACGTGCAGATTCAGGGAAATGTTAAGAAGATCATTCCATTATATAATCTCAGTCCTCTGGTAATGAGCCCAATTTCAGGCCTTTTAGAATTCTGTGGCTGGCATACGTTTGGTTGGGTTTTTTGGAGGGCTGGCTTCCCTCGAACATCAGGGATGTTTCCTCTGAAACCCATTTTTTAACCCTTTTTTTTTGGGTTAAAAACGACCACTTTGCATCCAGAATGGCTGTGGCAAAAGAGGAACAAGGTGGAAGGGGGAGGATGAGAAAATCGTGATTATCTTGTGCTTAACTGAATCCTGGCCACTCCAAAAAGTGGGACAAGTCAACTGGCAGTGCAGTAATTAAAAATCGGGGAAGCCCCGTGGACCAAGCATCCAGGATCCTGACTAAATCCTGATTTATTTTCCTTTAAAAGGGTTTTCATGGATGCTGTCCATGTTGGAGTGCTTACAAATTGTTTCCCAGCCGTTAGTGTGGGGAGAATAATGGGAACAAAAAAAGGGGTGATCCACAAGAAGTTGTGCACCCTAACAAATAACTGATGTCCCCCACCCAGGGAATGACACTGTCCAACACCAGAACAAGAACTGGGTTTTTTAAAACCTGAGAGCCAGTTGCTGACGTAGAGAGTGCTGGTTTTAATTCCTGCACGACATGAAAAAGCCCAGTGCCAGTCAGGAGGTGTCTGGCAGCGCTTTGCGTTGTCACTGCGCGCTGAAATTCAGGATTCTGCTGTTTCATTGGTCATAAAAATGGGGGGAAACTGAAGATTTAGGAGTGCAGGGCTAAGGCAGAGTGGGGCAGTCATTTTCCAGGTGTGTGAGACTCCCAGGGGCTGGAGAGGAATTCCCACTGCTGTGCCTGAGCCTCCTTGGCTGCTCCTTCTGGAGCAATTCACAGCCCTCTGTCTCATTCATGAATTTGCCTAATAAAGCTCAATCGGCTGTGCTGTCACAAGACCATCAGAGCCAGCCAAGAGCTGCTCTTCCACCCACTTAAACACCGACTTCTCTGCGCAGCTCCAGGGTGTCCTTGCTCCCCGAGCCCCTTTGGGTGACCAGGAATAAAGCCAGTGTGTGTTACGAAATTAATCAGTCAAGATCATAATGACATAAAAACCGGAGGCTTCTCTTGCATCAGCTCCGTTCTTTTTGCTGCTCTGATTTTTTCTTTTTTTTTTTTTTTTTCCATTTTTCATTTGGTCGATTTCTTCAAAGAGGTGACTTTAAACCCCAGCCTGGCCAGGCCAAGAATTCCGCTTTTTTTTTTTTTTTAGGGTTTGAAATCCTCGTGCTCCCGAGCAGGTCGCGCTTTCTTTAGCCCTGCTTACAAAGAAATGTCCTCGTGAATCTGATAGGAAGATTTATGAGGGTGGCACCCCGAGTGAGAGCTGCAGTTCAGAGATAAAAAAGCCCCCGATGTTTATCTGCAGCGCCACGAGGATGTTGAGAACCTGACAAATGCGAGATGAGTGAGGGGAGAAATCAGATTTTAACGACACCTACACGGAGTGGCAGAACGGAGAGGAGGAACGGCTCCGTGTCTCCCAAAAGCATTGTCACCGTTGCCAAGCCAATTCTGTGCGGAGAAAAGTCTTCTCAAAAGGGAATAATGGTTTAAAAAAAAAAGAGAGAAAAAATCACTACAGCAGTCTGGCTGCGATGGGGGAAAAGAGGAAAAGAGGAAAAAAGGGGACAAAGGGAAAAGGGGGGAAAGGTGAAAAAGGGGAAAAGGGGGCAAAGGGAAGAGGGGAAAAGGGGGAGGAAAGGAAAAAGGGGAAAAGGGAACAAAGGGAAAGAGGGAGAAAAGGAAAAAGAGGAAAAGGGGGAAAAGGGGAAAAAAGGGGACAAAGGGAAAAGGGGGAAAAAGTGAAAAAGGGGAAAAGGGCGCAAAGGGAAGAGGGGAAAAGGGGGAGAAAAGGAAAAAGGGGGAGAGGGAACAAAGGGAAAGAGGGAGAAAAGGAAAAAGAGGAAAAGGGGAAAAAAGGAAAAAGAGGAAAAGGTGACACTGATTGTGGGGTTATGCAGAGAGATGGGGGGAATTGGGGTCGATCCTGTTGTCCCCCCCGTGTTACTCCAGCTGAAGGTGTTGCAGGGCTGCAGGAGGATGAGGGAGGAAGGGCAGCAGGGATGTCCCATCCCGTTCCACGCCGTGGTTCCTGGAGAAGTCTGGAATCCGAGCCGGCCTTGGCCGCTGGCAGCCCCGGGCTGGGTGACGTCCCCGGGCCCTGGTGGCGTCACCGTCCCTGCTCTGCAGGGCTCTGCTGGGACCTGACCTTCAGAGCGGCCCTGGCAGGCAGCCTGGCTGGCAGCACCCAGCAGGGCTCCCTTTGATGGTGCCCAGGTCCCCAAAGTTCACCCTGCAGGCGCCGGGGTGTGCTGACCCCGAGGCCGCGCAGCGTTCGGGGCTCTGCACGTCCCAGGGGTTTGGGGGAGTGTAAAATGTTCCTTCTCGGCTCCAAAGCCCTCTGCACTCCTGGTGTTCCCAAAACTGCCTCGGTTTTGAGTGATCTTGCAGGAGGAATTCCGTTGAAGGGCTGCTGGAGCTCCTGCCGGGAAAGCAGCCCCCGTTCCTTTCCCCCAGAGCTCAGTGTCAGCAGCAGCTCCAGCTCTGCTCTGCTGCCCTAAAACAACTCCAGGGCGGCTTTTCCTGAGTCTTTGTTCAATTTCTCTCTGTGTCTCTCGTCCTGAGGGTTCTCTCGTGGTTTTCTGGCTCCTCTGGGCAGCACAGGCAGCAGGAATGGGGTGGTTCAGCAGAGCCTGTGAAAACCACGGAGCGTTTATGAGCCCTGCTATCTGCTGGTCAGCACTGCCAGCATCCCTGGGAGCATTCGGGGCTGGCTCTGCAGCCTGAGCCCTGTTTGTCACCACTGTCACAGCACCTCTGGGACAATTCAGGGCTGAACCAAGAGCCTGAGCCCTGTTTGTCACCTCACAGCATCCCTGCATCAACAGCCTGAGCCCTGTTTGTCACCTCACAGCATCCCTGCATCAACAGCCTGAGCCCTGTTTGTCACCTCACAGCATCCCTGGGAGCATTCGGGGCTGGCTCTGCAGCCTGAGCCTTGTTTGTCACCACTGTCACAGCACCTCTGGGACAATTCAGAGCTGGATCAAGAGCCTGAGCCCTGTTTGTCACCTCCCTGCATCCCTGCAACAACAGTCTGAGCCCTGTTTGTCACCTCACAGCATCCCTGGATCCCTGTTTGTCACCTCTGTCACAGCAGCACCAGGAGCTCGAGGGGAGAAGCACCAGCCTCTGTCTCTAAGTTGCTTTTGCTTCTCATCCCCTGAATTACAAAACTCCTGGCTAATACCTGGTCCTGTGGGAAGCCCTGAAAAGCAACATTTGACAGGATTGTTTCATCTGTGGGCTGGTAGCTCCAGGGGCTGCAGGCAGTGCCAGTAGCAGTGTCCCAGCAGAAGTCCCCGTGCTTTCCCCGCCTGTTGCTCTTGGCACCGCTCCTTCCCTCCAGCTCCAAAGCCTGTCAGAATTTGTTGTGTATCCAAGGCTAGAAAGCACCTAAGGAAAACCCAGGAAATAATCTCGTTTGTCTGCCGTGGCTTGTTGAATTTTAATGGTGGCTCTTTACAAGTTTACTCAGAGCTCCTCCAGGTTGTGAAGGTTTTGCAGAGTTTTAATAATCCCGCAAGATGAAAACGCCGACGGGGGACATCCAGCACCCCCAGTATTTTCAGTGGGAGTCCCCACAGAAGGATTTGGGACGGGGATCCTGCCTGTAATTATTCCTTGTGGTGCAGTGGAGGCTTGGAGTGACTTTTCCCTTTTTTCCCCGCAGATTTTGGCTTTGGGAATTTCTATAAGAGCGGGGAGCCTCTGACGACGTGGTGCGGGAGCCCCCCCTACGCAGCCCCAGAAGTCTTTGAAGGGCAGCAGTACGAGGGACCCCAGCTGGACATTTGGGTACCAATATCCTTAATTTTACCTGCAGCCCAGTCAGCTTTCGGGAGGCTGGAACGAATATTTGGTTGTTCTTCAGGTGGAGATATGAGATATTTGATTGTTCTGAAGCTGCGGGTCTGAAATATTTGATTGTTCTTAACCTGCAGATCTGGAATATTTCATTGTTCTGAGGCTGCAAATCTGGAATATTTAATTTTTTTTTTAAGCTCCAGATCTGGAACAATTGATTTTTTCTGATCTGGGATCTTCGATTGTTCTTAACATGCAGATCTGGAATGTTTGATTTTCTTTTAAGCTGCAGACAAGTCGTTCCTCTTCCGGTTTATTTCTTGAGTGCCATAAAACCCTTGACCACTGCCTGGAATTGGGGAATTACCTGGATTCAAGGAATTACCCGTCCAGGTGGCTGCTAAAAGTGCACAGCAGGTGGATTTTAGAGGGGAACAAACCCCTCCAAAAGCTGCCTGGCCGGATGAGTGAAATTTGCTTTTTTTCAGTGCTTTTTTTAGTGTTTCCTGGGCTCGGTGGGAATGGAACCTTGGTGAGGTTAAAGGGGCTCTGGGGAAGAGAAACCCAGCCGAGAGGGAACTGCTCTGCTTTGATCCTGGGGCTGGAAATGAGTTTGTTTGTGCCCCCCAAAACTCCTCCAGGAGCTGCTGCCTGCCTTGGAGTTGATGTCTCCGTGTGGATTATTCCTGTTGGAATAATTGGGATATAGAGCACAATCCCTGCTCTAACTCCTGCAGTGGGAAGGGGACTAAAAAAAGCTGCGGAAATCCCAGAGCCTGCTTTTCCCTCCTGATTTGGAGGGTTTTATTTTAATTTTCTGATTTTATTTTAATTTTTTTTTTTTTGATTTGGCAGCCTCGGGTTGGCAGGGAGGGCACTGCACACACAGCATCACCCTGGCCCTGACTTTTTTGGCCAGGGCAGCTCATGAAAAGCCACCTTTGGGCTGCTCAGTTAATTCCAATTCGTCCGAATCGCCCTCACGGATAAAACCTCGGCGAAGTTTTTCCATGAAAATCGATGGAAAATGTGCTTTCGCCCACATTTATCTGGTTCTCTGTGTACACAAGCACCTGATAAATACTGGTTTTATAAAAAGGCTCCAGCCTTCCTGGACCTTTGGGAGTTGGTAAACACGGAGCAGACGTCAGCCAGGTGACACTGTGGACGTCAGAAGGGAATCCCTGAACTTTCACATCCCTTAAATATAAAACTTTTATAGACATAAATCATATATAAATCTTGAACAGGCTCTCTCTGCCCACAGAGGGGGTGTTGGCATTTCAAATGAAACCATCTTCACTCCTGAGTTAAGGATTCTGTGAAGGTGCTCAGCGACCCCCAGTTCAGTTGTGGTTTGGTTTTTTTTGGCAGGGTTTTCTTTTTAAAAATCTGTGTTTAATTGTAAAATCTCTGGGTTTTTACAGACTTTTGAGGTCAACACCTGCTTTTTTCCCCCTTGAGACACCCAGTGCTGTGCCAGGCTGGTGTGGTTCTGCCATGGAGTGTGGCACTGCTGGTTTTTTTGGCAGGAGCATTCCCACTGGCACTGCCAACTCACTGCATCCTTCCAGGAGCAAGCAGTTGGGAGCTGAGCTCTGGCCCATAATTTCCCCTTTTGCTCACATTAAATAACCCCCTGAACTGCCTGCTCACAGAAACTCCTCCCCACAGGCTTTTGCAGGCTTTAAATGTAAAATGTTTCAGCTTTTCACTGGGAGGGGCTGCTGTCTGAGGGTTGCTTTTGTTTGGGCAAGGCCGGGATTCATAAAAATACCCCGAATTCTCAGCTGAGGTTGGGGTTCCACAGGTACCACTCAGTGTGCACCTCCCTCCTTTTCATCTAAATTCTCCTTTTTTTTTTTTTTTCCTGCAGAAAAGAATTCTTTCTGTGGCAGGGCTTGGAGCTGAGCTGCAAATTCCCTTGTTTTCTTTTTTTGTTTTGTCCCCACAGAGCATGGGGGTGGTGCTCTATGTCCTGGTGTGTGGAGCTCTGCCCTTTGATGGACCCACCCTGCCCATCCTGAGGCAGAGAGTGCTGGAGGGAAGGTTCAGGATCCCTTATTTCATGTCAGAAGGTAAAACTGGCGTGGTTTCACTCGCTTGAATAAATTCTGGGAGAATCAGGGGGGAGTGGCGCTGCTTGCCATGAAGAATTTGGGCTTTTCTCTGCTTTAATGTGATTTTTAGTCTTGCTTTGGGAGGTTTTTTAGCAGCAGCGATGCACCAGCGATGCTGGCAGATCACTGAGAAGTTCATCATTCTGATTTTTTTTTTTTCCCTCCCCTCCCCGACAGAGTGTGAGCACCTGATCAGGAGGATGTTGGTGCTGGACCCCTCCAAACGTTTGAGCATTGCTCAGATCAAGGAGCACAAGTGGATGCTGGTGGAGGTTCCTGCCCAGAGGCCGATCCTTTACCCTCCGGGGGAGGAGAACGAGCCCGCCCTGGGCGAGTACAACGAGCAGGTGCTGAGGCTGATGCACAGCCTGGGCATAGACCAGCAGAAAACTGTGGAGGTAAAGCTCAGGTGGGGGTAAAACGCGCCGAGATTGGGGTAGGACACACTGAAATGGGGTAAAACAGTCTCAAACGGGGGTAAAACTCAATGAAAGGGGAGTGAAACGCACTGAAATTGGGGTGAGACACACTGAAATTGGGGTGAGACACACTGAAACTGGGATGAAACACACTGAAATGAGGGTGAAACACACTGAAATTGGGGGGAAACACTGAAATTGGGGTGAAACACTGAAATTGGGGTGAAACACACTGAAACTGGGGTGAAACACACTGAAATTGGGGTGAAACACACTGAAATTGGGATGAAACACACTGAAATGAGGGTGAAACACAGAAATTGGGGTGAAACACTGAAATTGGGGTGAAACACACTGAAGTGAGGGTGAAACACACTGAAATTGGGGGGAAACACTGAAATTGGGGTGAAACACTGAAATTGGGGTGAAACACACTGAAATTGGAGTGAAACACACTGAAATGAGGGTGAAACACTGAAATGGGGGTGAAACACTGAAACTGGGGTAAAACACACTGAAAATGGGGGTAAAACACACTCAGATGGAAGTAAAACACTGAAATTGAGGTAAAACTTTGAAATGGAGGTAAAACACTCTCAGATTGGGGTAAAACACTCAGATGGGGGGGATACACTGAAATGGGGGTAAACACACTCAGATCGAGGTAAAACTCACTGAAATGGGGTCAGACACACTCCAGAGTGGGGTTGGATAAATCATTAACTTGGCAGCTGGAAAGAGACCAGGGGGAATTAGAAAGTCAGTTCGTTTTGAGGTTTTTAAGAGGGTGGCAAATGAGAATCAGAGTAAAATTTGGAGCCTTTAAGAGGGTGGGAAAAGAGAATGAGGAAGGAGCGGGAAAGCAGAGAGCGGCTGATGTGTGTCTGCCCCATCCTGGACACAAATGCCAGGATTCCCTGTGGAGTTTACATAATTTCCTCTAGGATGGGGGCTCAGTGCAGGCTCAGAACAGAATCTCTGAGTGTCTCATCTCTCTGGGAGCTCACCACAAATAGGATTGATGTTTTTTCTGTCCCTGCCACTCTGCTCTGAACCCTTCTCAAACCCCCGGAGCAGCGTTTGCCTTCCCCGTTACCTCCCGAACCCGCCCCAAATCCCCTTTTCTCCTGGCAGAACACCGAAAAAACCGACCCCCATGAGGCTGCTGCCACATTTGCTGTGCCTCTCTCTTTGCAGTCCCTGCAGAACAAGAGCTACAACCACTTTGCTGCCATCTATTACCTGCTGGTGGAGAGGCTGAAGTCGCACCGGAGCAGTTTCCCCGTGGAGCAGCGCGTGGACGCGCGGCAGCGCCGGCCCAGCACCATCGCCGAGCAGACCGTGGCCAAGGTCAGCTCCCCCCCTGGCCCCTTCAGCCTCATCCCCTTCCAAAATCCTGCCCTTCCACCCTCCCTGCTGCTCGGTGTGGTTCCGTCCTGGAGCCTGAAATGCCAGCAGTGGGTTTGGGTTTGGCGAGGATCTCGTTTTTGGCTTCAGCTCCCAGTTCGTCTGCCATCGTCTCCCTGTGCTTGTGCTCCTGACTGGGAGAATTTGGGCTTGGTTTTAGCAAGGATCTCATTTTCAGCCTCAACTCCCAGCTCATCTCCAGTTCAGGGGGATATCCTGTGTTTGTGCTCCCAACTGGGAGAATTTGGGTTTGGCTTTAGTGGGAATTTCCATTTTTTCACCTCAATTCCCAGCTCATCTCCCACTGGAAATCCTGCCCTTGTGCTCCCAACTGGAAGAATTTGGGGTTGGTTTTATTGGGAATCTCATTTTTAACTTCAACTCCCAGTTTATCTCCTGTTGAAGGGGAAGTCCTGTCCTTGTGCTCCCAACTGGAAGAATTTGGGTTTTTATTTAGTGGAGATCTCCGTTTTTAACCTCAGCTCCCAGCTCATCTCCAAGCCTGGTTCTCGTGACAGAAAGTCGCAGAGAAAATGATCAATTTGAAG
The DNA here is from genome assembly GCF_029207755.1 of Chamaea fasciata. Lineage (NCBI taxonomy): Eukaryota > Metazoa > Chordata > Aves > Passeriformes > Sylviidae > Chamaea > Chamaea fasciata. The sequence goes on from NW_027094109.1 coordinate 5,453,320, forward strand.
ATGTGTTTAAGGCAGGTGGAGCCAGATGAACAAGGAGGAATAAAACACCTCTGGGAGGGGGTTCTTTGTATTGAATTCCTGCATTTTAAACCCACATTCCCACTTTTTTCTCCAGTTCCGACCTGACACTTGTCCCGAGGATAATTGGTTTTCACACTTGGTGGCACCACAGCTCCTGGCTGAGGCTGGTGGTTTCCTTTTGGCCGGGGGTGTGGGCACTGCACTCCAGGAAATAAAGGTTCAAACCCAGGGGAAAAAAATATCCCTGATTTCCTAAATTTTAGGAGATTTCCTAAAAAAACCCACTGAAACCATTGCTGAGCCTCCTGGTAGCAGACAGGGGGGTTGTACTGAATATTAAAAGGGATTTTAGAGCACCAGAAAGCCCCAAACTCTGTCTGTGCTGCTGGGAATAACTCAGCTTCATTAAGTGCTGAGCTTTGATGACATTTGGGGTTGGCCTGGCTGCTTTGGGGGTGGTAATGTTGGTTTTTTTCCCAAGTTTAAAGGCCAAGAATGTTCTTCATCCCCACCCAAGAGATAAATCTTGCACTTCTGCTTTGGCACTGGGCTGCACGTTGCTTGATCTGTGACTTTGGATGTTGCTCCCTACCTAAAACTCTTCCAATTTCGAGGTCTCTGCCTAAAACTCTTCCAGTTCTTGAGTTCCCTACCTAAAACTGCCCCGGTTTTGAGTTGTTAAATTCTGGTTTTTCAGGCCCAAGCTGTGGTCCCCTCGGTGAACCTGCATTCCCCAAATCCCCGGCTGCTGCAGTCTCCAGGGCTCCCCTCAGCCTCAGGAGCAGAAACCTTCTCCTTCCCTCCCTCCAGCTGCCAGGGAGAGGCAGCTTTTATGGAGGAGGAGAGGGTTGAGACACCAAAGGTACAGTTCAAAATCACCCCATTATTTAATTCTTCTTTTTTTCAGAAATTATTCCAGCTAAAAAATATCCTTGTCTTGTAAAAAGCGCAGCAGTGCTTCCTGAAACTTGAGTTTTCGAGCAGAAAAAGTTCCTGAAATTTGAGTGTTTAAGAATGCTTTGAGTTTCTGAAGAGTGCAAAAAAAGTTCCTCAAACTTAAGTATTTAAGAATGCTTCCTGAAATTGGGAGTATTTAGGCAAAAAGCAAAAGTTGTAGGTATTCCACATTCTCTGACTCTCCAAAGCTCTGTCTTCTTTCAGCATTCTTGGTTTATGTTCCATTCTCACCGCATTGCTGCTGGAAAGGGAAAAAAAAAAACCCCAAAAACCAAAAAAAAAAGGTGAATTTCTTTCCCTTGTTCTTCTAAAATCAATTTTCAAGAGCTCTGAAGACTCCTTCTCACACAAAGGGGTCGTGGCTGCAGCCGAAGTGTCCAAAAGGAGCTCCAGCCTCATCTGGAGGCAGCAATTCGAGGGGGGAAAGAGCTTAAAATAATTACATTTACAAAGTATGTGGCTCTCATAAAACTTCAGTTGTTTCCTCTCATGTCGCACCACGTTGTAAGTTGAATTTCAGCAGATTGCTCCTGCCTGCTGCCAGCTGGGGGTTTGATTTCCTGGCTGCCAGTTGGAAGGGTTTATTGCTCCCTGGTTTGTTCCCGACACCGAGAGTGTGGCCCTGGCTCCTTGTGTGGTCTCTGGCAGCTGGAAAACACAAATTTGGAAGTTCAAATTGACATTTCCAGCTTTATTTGGCTTTGGAGCTGCAGTTTGGCCGGGGGAGGTCAGCAGCTGGTGACAGCACTGAGGTGTCAGGGCTGAGCTCGCTGGGGAAAATCCTGAGTTCTTGTAGGACAGGACCACTCAAGGTTCTGATCCCTGGAAAAACTGCAGGGAGCCGAGCTGGGATTGGTTCTGCTCTTCCTTCCTGCCAGATCACTGCCAGGCTTTGGAGGGGAAAAAGCCCCAAATGGAAAAGGAAGGTGTGCAAGAAATGAAATTTAGAGGTAAAATCCACCCAAATCGACACAGAGGCAGTTTTCTCGTGCAGGAATCATCATTTTCCTGCAGTTTAATCTATTTATAGCTGTTCCTTGAGATTTTCCTGCCACTGGTTAAGAGTTGCTGTCCGTGCAGTGAAACCTCTTTTCCAAACCCCTCCTCCTTTCCGAAATACCGAAGGACTTGGAGGAGAATTCAGGAACGGCTCACATAAAATGGCTTTACATAAAACCAGCTGCGGCGGCACAGCCAGGTTTTGTGGGAAAGGATTGTGTTTTTTCCATCTGTGTTTTACCCAGCGTTTGTGCAGCAGGACGGATTATTACAGGAAATACAGATAATTGCAAATGATTACAGGACAGAGGCTCCAAAAGCTGCAGGGCGTGGAAATATTTATAAATGAAAAATATATCGATAACAGAAACAGAAATAAAAGAAGAAAGAGATAGAGATAGAGATAGAAATAGAAATAGAAATAGAAATAGAAATAGAAATAGAAATAGAAATAGAAATAGAAATAGAAATAGAAATAGAAACATAAGTATAAACATAAATATAAATATAAATGTAAGTATAAATATAAATGAAATGAAATGGTCATATATATATATAAATGAAATATTTATATAGGTAAAATCAATTATTTATATAAATGTAAATGAAATATTTATATAATTATAAATGAAAAAAAATATAAATATTTTTTTGCCTAAACTCCAAATAATTTCATTTGGCAAAGAATTAGTTAAGGCACAGAAGGATCCGTGGCAAACTTGGCTTGGGGAATAAAACCAGAACTAAAACCTCAGGAGCAGTTTAGGTCGGGGAGGTGCCTCTAAAGCTCTGACCCAAAGCTGTGGGAGGGGAAATCCGAGGAGGGAGATTCCACAGCTTCTCCAGGCAACCTGTGTTTGCAGGGGAACAACATTAATCAAGTGGACTCGGGCTGGCAAAAAGGTGCATTTATGGAGTTATTCCTGAGCACGGCCCTGCAGGGATGAAACACACGGCTGGGTTTTTAGTTTTTTGGGTTTTTTTTTTCCTGGGGTTTATCTGAGCGTGATAAATGAGCGCAGTGGGTATAGGAAGGGGAGAACAGCAGTAGGGAACATTCCATAAATATTTTATACGTGTGATGGAGCTGGCAAAATTCTTAATAACTCAAAGGAAAAAAAAAACACAACAAAAAACCCAAAACAAGAAAAAAAAATGCCCAAAAAACCAAAAGAAACTCCCCCCCCCAAAAAAAAAAAAAAAAAATCAGCCCCAGAGAGCACAGAACTGTGGGAATAAGAATATTTCATTTTAGGGAATTGAGCATTGAGGGAACGTAAATAGGAAATTAAGAATTGCACGTGACGAGTGTCACTTAACTCGGAGTTAAAGAGTTAATTCCGAGTTAAAGGCCAAGGATTTCCTGCTTTTGGGGGTGATTCTTTGGGCACGAAACAAAGCTGGGCACCGAGCTGGGCACAGAGCAAAGCTGGGCACAGAACAAAGCTGGGCACAGAGCAAAGCTGGGCACAAAGCTGGGCACAGAACTAAGCTGGGCACAAAGCTGGGCACAGAACTAAGCTGGGCACAAAGCTGGGCACAAAGCTGGGCACAGAACAAAGCTGGGCACAGAGCAAAGCTGGGCACAGAGCAAAGCTGGGCACAGAGCAAAGCTGGGCACAGAACAAAGCTGGGCACAGAGCAAAGCTGGGCACAAAGCTGGGCACAGAACTAAGCTGGGCACAGAGCTGGGCACAAAGCTGGGCACAGAACAAAGCTGGGCACAGAGCAAAGGTGGGCACAGAGCAAAGGTGGGCACAGAGCAAAGGTGGGAACAAATCTGGGCACCGAAGCAAGCTGTCCCTGTCCCTGTGCCCAGGTGAACGGCTGCCTGCTGGACCCCGTGCCGCCCGTGGTGATGAGGAAAGGATGCCAGTCGCTGCCCTCCAGCATGATGGAGACCTCCATTGACGAAGGGATCGAGGCAGAAGGGGAGGCAGAGGAGGACCCAGCCCAGGCCTTCGCTGCCCTGCAGGCGGCCCGAGGCGGGAAGAGGCGTCACACCCTGGCCGAGGTCACCAACCAGCTGGTGATGGTGCCAGGCACAGGTACAGAGCTCAGCTCAGGGCTCACCTCCTCCCCCAGAGCTCAGTCTGGTCAGCTGGGGGTGGAAAACACGAGAGTTTATCAGTACAAGACAGTTTGTATTTGCTAGAAAGGACGAAGGGAAAAAAAGAAAAACACAAAATACCCCAAATCTGCCGTGTAAAATCAGTGCAGCAAATTTACAGGTGATTAAACTGATGTACGACCCCGAATTAGGCAAAGTTGGCTGTTTTTTCACCTGAATGTCCCCAAATCATTGATCCCTAAGGATGAGCTGGCGGAGAGCGGTGGGGAAATGAAATGCTCTGCACTCAGTGGGGTGACCAAGCCATCCAGGCTATGGTTTTATCAGGATTGTCTGTGGGCAAAAAAAACCCCTCCAAACACTTCCAGACAAACCAGTGACCATCTGCAGAGTGTCTGACTGCTGCAAGGTACTGCAGAAAGCAGCAGCAAATCCCCGTTATTTGTGCTGCGAGTTTTACTTGGTGATTCCTTTGTCAAAACTGAACTTTTGGGCTGCTCACTCTGAGAGTTGGCAGGAGTAGCTCGAGTCAAGGGCAGACAGCAGCAATTTGTCCCTTGGTGGTGCAGAAACCACAGTCTGGGGAGGAGATCTCCTGCCCCAGTGGGGAGCAGAGCTCCCAGTCAGAGTCAGTGGCACTGATTCCCACTCTCCTCCTGGTTTATTTTGTGGGGTTTTTTTTTCATCCCAGGGAAAGTCTATTCCTTGGACGAGAACTCCTCCCTGGGCAGCCTGGACTCCGAGTACGACATGGGCTCCATGCAGAGGGATCTGAAATTCCTGGGGGAGACTCCTTCCCTGAAGGAGATGGTGCTGAGCAGCCAGCAGCCCCCACGGGTGGCCTCCCCTTTCCTGGGGCTCCGACCTGCCAACCCGGCCATGCAGGCGCTGAGCTCCCAAAAACGGGAGGCGCACAACCGCTCCCCCGTCAGCTTCCGCGAGGGCCGCCGGGCCTCCGACACCTCCCTGACACAAGGTGAGCCCTGCTCCTGGGGTCCTGGGTGTGTGGGATGGTCACCCCTCTGTTCTTGGGGCCCTGGGTGTATGGGATGGTCACCCCTCTGTTCCTGGGGTCCTGGGTGTATGGGATGGTCACCCCTCTGTTCTTGGGGCCCTGGGTGTATGGGATGGTTTTGGGCCTTTCGTGGTGGGGTTAGCTCCAGGCAGGTCTGGACAGAAGATGCCAGACACGACGGTACCTCCTTCAGACTCAATGGTTTGTTATTTTTATCTAAGTTACGGGCTCACAAGGTGAGCTCTGTCCTACAAGGCAAGGAAATGGCCCCTTCTAACTCACTGCAAGGACTTTCCAGCAATAACCAAAACCAGTTAAAACCCAACACCTAAGTTCTTTTTTTATAACCCAATTAAAGATCATTCAGTGTCCACAATTGGGGCTCTCACTAACCAAGGAGGAAGGATCACTCAAACCCAAGCAGGAGGAAGAAGAAGGACTCAGGCAATGCCCAAATCCCTCCATATTGTCCCTTGTGGTGACCCCTGAGCAGTGATTTCTCACCCGTGGATGAGCCTGCAGCCATAAATAATGCTCTGAAACATCTCGAAGTGCTCCCGTCTCTCATAAAACCCTGACACTCCTCTGCATCGGGAATTGTTCTGTTCAATAGCAACGATCTGTTTGAATAATCTGGTTTAAGAATGATAATAATAATGGCACCCAGAGCCAGCAGGAAATGCCCTCTGTGCTCAGCAGCCACGCCGTGGCTCGGATGGCACCCAGCTTATCTCCTGTGCTCAGCAGAAAATCTAATTATTCTGACAAGGGTTTGGGGGGGCTTTTTTTGCTCATCTCCTCTCCAGGAATTGTAGCATTTAGGCAGCACCTCCAGAACCTGGCACGAACCAAAGGAATCCTGGAGCTGAACAAAGTGCAGCTGCTGTATGAACAGATGGGGTCAGAGGAAGAACCCTCCCTGACATCAGCTGCCACCCAGCTGCAGGACCTCATCAACAGCCCTGCACAGGTACTCAAAGCAGAAATCCGAGCTCCATCTTAATGCTTTGGGGCAGATCAGGAGAGGGTGAGGTGGTGTGGAGACCCGGGAAGAGCCAGTTTATAAATAAAGTCCCTGTTCCCCTTTTCACCTTCGACTGGAGGACTTGCAGCCGGTTTGACCCATCCTCGTGGTGTCAGCGAGCGGCTCTGGCAGCTTTCACCTCCTTTTTCTCCTTCTTTCACCCAAGACAGCCGTTGCTTCCCATCTGAAGGATGGTTTGGGTTTGGCAAAGGCCAGTGACACCTTTTCTTGCTGGAGTGTTCACAGCCTGATCCGCAGAGCGAAACCTTAAAGAGCTCCCAAGTCCAGCGGAACCTCTGGCAGGGAAAACCCTTAAAGGGAGGGTTGAGAGAGCCTTTCCTGGACGTGCAGCTTGTTCCTGTTCCCTCTGCAGGAGGAAGGCTCTCAGCAGCAGCAGCAGCAGCAGCAGGAGGCTCCAGCTGCGTTCCCCAATGGTGCACATCCCCCTCTGCTGTCCCGAAGGCAGAGCCTGGAGACCCAGTACCTGAAACACCGGCTGCAGGTACGCCTGTCCTTCCCTTCCCTTCCCTTCCCTTCCCTTCCCTTCCCTTCCCTTCCCTTCCCTTCCCTTCCCTTCCCTTCCCTTCCCTTCCCTTCCCTTCCCTTCCCTTCCCTTCCCTTCCCTTCCCTTCCCTTCCCTTCCCTTCCCTTCCCTTCCCTTCCCTTCCCTTCCCTTCCCTTCCCTTCCCTTCCCTTCCCTTCCCTTCCCTTCCCTTCCCTTCCCTTCCCTTCCCTTCCCTTCCCTTCCCTTCCCTTCCCTTCCCTTCCCTTCCCTTCCCTTCCCTTCCCTTCCCTTCCCTTCCCTTCCCTTCCCTTCCCTTCCCTTCCCTTCCCTTCCCTTCCCTTCCCTTCCCTTCCCTTCCCTTCCCTTCCCTTCCCTTCCCTTCCCTTCCCTTCCCTTCCCTGTTCTGGCTTTCTGAAATTCTTTTCCCAGGGGATTTTCTCTAAGCAGGAGAAGCGTTTTTGTAGCTGTAACTTTGTCATTCGTTCCTTTCCCTAGGAGGGATGACATCCTGATGTCCCTCTGCTCTCACCAGTGTGAGTGAAACACCAATGTGTTTCAGCACTCAGACTGGTTTGTGTACAATAGTATAAAAGGGAGACACATCCCAAAAATCGAGGAGTCATTTTGAGCCTTCTGAAGCTCGGAGTCTGTGTGGTTGTGGTGTAAAACAGCGTCACTGCCCTGCCCTGCTGCCCTGCCCTGCAGCAGCTCGGGGCCCCAGGAAAAGCCCTCAGAGGAGAAATGAGCAGAGAACAGCTGAAGTGGGAATTGCTCCGTGTTTTTCTGGTGTCAGGCACTGACCCTGATCGTGCAGAAAGGGCATTTGGGGCTGTTTTCCTCCTCGGCCTGGCAGTGTTTAGTAACTGCTGCTGAATACAGATCATTGCTGGAACATCCCATCAGCACCTGAGGAGCCACTTCACAACCCCCTGGGCCTTCCTCTTGCACACCCCCTTTATTTCAGACCCATTTTAGTTTATAAAAAACTGGGTTTTCCTCAGTTTTCCTGCATGCAGCTTCTTCCACTTGGGAAGAAAGCTTTCCCTGGAGTTTTGTGGCACAGTCTCTCCTGCAGAAATATTGTCTAAGGGTTAGAAGGCAGTGGGCAGCACTGTGGGTTTAGTGGCTCTGTGGACAGCTGGGCAGTTAGAGGGGTAGAAAACCTTGCTCTTGCTGTCTGGACTAATTCTTTAAGTCAAAAGGCATTTAAACCAGCTCTGCTTTCCTTGCAGAAGCCCACTCTGCTCTCCAAAGCTCAGAACACTTGCCAGCTCTACTGCAAAGAGCTGCCCCGGAGTCTGGAACAGCAGCTCCAGGAGCACAGGTGAGAATCCCCCAGGTGATGCACAAAAATCCCTCTCAAGACTAATAAAAGAACTGGAACTCTCTTTGTTCGTTTAGAAATTATCTGGAAAAGGAAAGCTTCACTTCAAAACTTCTTTTGAAAGCGAGAACAAGTCCTGCCTTGTGTTTACAGATTTCTCTGCCTGATCTTCAGCTCCCAAATTCCCCAGAGCAGTGAACAGCAGGCTTTAAAATACAAACACATCTCATTCCAAACAAACTGAATTTGAACAATGCATGGGGTTAGCTTAAAAAAATGGATAAAGTTATCAAAGGAGATCTGTGCTAACATCGAAAGGTGATAACTTTGATGTGCTGCAAACATTAATGAGCAGGATTGCCCGGGAGCGCTTGGAGCTGTGTGAGCGGTCAGCAAATGGCCAGAAATGATTGTTTTTCTGTCCTGGCTGCAGGCTGCACCAGAAGAGGCTGTTCCTGCAGAAGCAGTCCCAGCTGCAGGCCTACTTTAACCAGATGCAGATAGCCGAGAGCTCGTACCCTCGAGCCCTGCCCTGCCCGGAGGAGCTGCAGCCCCAGCCCCAGCCGCAGCAGCAGCAGCAGCCCCAGCCCCAGCAGCAACAACAGCAGCAGCAGCCAGCCCAGTTCAGCCTGCAGCAGCCCCTGAGCCCTGTCCTGGAGCCTTCCTCGGGGCAGCTGCGCTTCGAGCCTTTCCTCAGGCAGTTCCCCAAGGAAGCGTCGCGGCTGTCCCCGCCGGGGCAGGGCCAGCCCGCACAGTTCCCTTTCCAGACTGGTGACCTGCCCTCTGCAGAGCAGTGCCCTCGCCTCCCCCAGAGCCCTGCGGCCTTGCCCGAGAGCCAGGGCAGCCCTGCAGAGGCGCAGCCCAGCTACGACTCGCTGCCCCTGGCGGAGCTGCCCGGACTCTTCGATTGTGAGATGATGGAGGCTGTGGATCCCCAGCACGGGGGTTATGTCCTGGTCAATTAACACCCAGGGCACAGCGGGAGGACAAATGGACAAGCATGTGAATTATTTGAGTTGGTTTTTTTTTTCTTTTTTTTTTTTGGTTTTATTTCCCCTTTCCCCCCTCGTTTCTACCCACCCCTGGAGAATTCATGGTGGTTTTTCGACCCTCGGGTTGACAGGGGAACTGAAAAAAAAAATAAAAAATCCACCTGGCTGGAAGGCAAAACACATAAAAAAAAGCAGGAGGTGTTTGGCCCCAGTGGCTGGGGAACAGGGAGTGCAGCTTCATGCCACAAAGTCTGCGTGGAAGGAGGCAAAGAAGGTGAATTTCAGAGGAAAGGAAACAGCCCCTTCTAAAATAAAAAACCGGGGAGTTTGTCAGCGTTCATCCGACATGCACTTGGAGAGAGGAGAGCGAGTGCACACTCATCACGCTTCTCGGCAATACAAGCAATAGTTTTCACTGAAATTCAGGGTAGAAGATTTGGGTCTGCGCTGATGGCAGCTGAAATCCTCCGGAGAGCAGGAGGAGCTCGAGGTGGAATTCAAGGGAAGTTGCACGTGGGTTTTGAGCTCCTGGTCTGGAACTACGACGTGGCCAGCCCTGAGTGTCTCAGGCAGCCTCCTCTTCCTCCTGCTGGCCCCCAACCAGGATTTCCCCAAACCTGCCAAGGGGCTCCTCACTGCCTGCTGAAGGAATCTGCAGCAAGGGACGCCTTGACTTCTGTCAAAAGGAAACCTGGGACTGTGTGGAGAGACCTCTGGGTGGGGCTGGGAATTCTGGAGGATCAAGGATGAGCCAACGGAGACAGAAGGTAAGAGAGCCGTGAGTGAGAGAGAGCAAAAACTGCAGGAAATTGCATTAAAAAAAAAAATAAAATCCACCTGGGTGGCTTTTAAAATCACCCCCTTTTGTAGGAGGGTTTTGTCCTGGAGAAGTTCTGCTCGCTGGAAAAGGATCCACGTGTCCCTGGGTTGCATTTAAAAAAAAAAAAAAAAAAAAAGAAAAAGCAAACAAAACTGTGTTTTGAATCTGCAGTATGTGTCGCTGGTGGTTTCTTGAGCTTTGTATATTTGGACAATTATTTAGGGTTTTAGAACTTTAAGGGTAAAAAAAAAACAAAACAAAAACAATGAGCTTATAAAAAGTTTAAAAAGAAAAAAAAAACCACCCCTGTGAAGTGATAGTGCTGTGCCTTTTTCAGTTCTTTATCAGCCTATATGCTTTTTTTTTTTGTTTTGTTCCTGAAGAAAGTAGACAATACCCCATTTATATCCCTGCTGTGGCCAAAGTCCCTTCAGAGCACACGTCCCACCATGTGGGACATGTTTAACTTTCTTAAGTGTTCGAATGGCTCGTGTATATAGGACACTGAAAAGTATCACAGCAATATTTCAGCATCAAACTGTTGATGTGTCTCGAGCATTTCTAGGGATGCTCCAGCAGGAGTTGTGTCTCCGGAACTTCCCAGTCGTGAAATCCAAGTTGAAGGAAGGAGGGGGGATGGCTCAGGGAGAGCTGCAGGAAGCTGAGATCTCCAGTTCGGGGGTTGTCTCTGACCCTGAAGTGGCCAGTGGCCAGGCCAGCCCTTTCCTGAGCAAACATTTAAGCACAATTGCAGCTTCATCAAAGCACAAAGAGCCAGAGGAACTGTGCTGAGCACGCACCAGAGTTCGCTGGAAGGTTTTGGTCTTTGATACTGCAAATCCCCGGGGTGCAGGGAGGTGGATGAGCGGAGTTTACAGCAATAAGACCACGTTAAAGCATGGGAAAGGAGGAGTTCGGCCGCTGGGTGTGAAGGGAGGGAGGGTTTGACAGGAGGCGCCTGGTCCCTGTGTGCTCAGGTGGAGACAGCTCCTGTTCTCTGGAGTCCCGAAGTGCTCAGCTTCTACCTCTGCTCTCCCAGGGATTCTCAAGGCAGCAGCAGCAGCAGCAGCAAAGGAGAGTTTAAGGAGCAGGGATTAAGAGAGAGAGATGGCCGGAAAGCTCTGCTTTAAACAGCTGAGAGAGAAAAGGTTTGTGTTGGGTGGGTTCCCTTGGAGAGGAAATCTGCCTGACACGGCGGAACGCACAAACCCAGCAACAAAAACTGACAGAAACTGCAGCAGGACGGGGCAGGAGCAGAGGGGAAACAGAGTCCTGTCCCTTCTCTCCTCCTTCCCTACCCCACAGCATCACCCACACGTTCTGGGACGTGAGGTCTGTCCGAACACTCACGGGACTGGGCAGTGCAAGCTGCTTCCAGGACACCCCGTGCTCTGGAGACTCTGCTCCAGGAGCTGGGAGAGTGCCAGAACAAAAACCACTTCCTTCCCCATCCAGCTCCAGGATCCTGCACGTTTCAGGACTCAGAAGATAAAAATAATTCCGTTCTGGAGTTCTGCAATTCATTTTTCAGGATGTGCCAACCGGGCTGAGCTCCTCTGAGCTTTGCAGTGCTGGGCAGGGGGAAGCTGCAGGATTTTTTAATGTAGTTTAGACTGACTCCTTCCCCTCAGCCAAAAGCATATTTAACATTTCATGTAATTTCCTTTAAGCCAATTAGGACTAAAAGGCTTCTGAAGCCTTCTCATACAGAGAGGATCCATTGGGCACCACTTCCCACTCCTTTGAAGTGGCTTTTTTTTTTTTTTTGTTCCAATCTGTTCTGTTCTAACGTTAGAGAACTGTGTACACTACTGTTAGAGTAATTATTAGCTTTATTATCTTGTACTACAGCCTCCTTTGAAGAGACTTTGGTGTGATGTATATGGGGTACAAATTTCATACGGAGAAAAGTGCAATATGTGTGTGTGTGGTATGTTCTTTAATGTATTTTTTTAAGGATTTAGAGGGTTTAGTCTCTGCTTTGGGATAAATGCACTAGTTTTGTGAGCTCCAGTTTGGCAAGTTCATCTGTAGTATTCACATGCAACTGATCTGCTGGACTCTGTAAGGCAGTTACAGTGTATTAATACAAAAAAAAAAAATAAAGAATATGTGCATTTCATTTTTTAAATTTCTAGTGAGCTAAAGCAGCGCCTGCCACTCTTGTCTTCATTAGGGTCAAGTTATTTTCTCTCTGGGGCACCAAAACAATCGCTGTCTGCTGCAAAAACTGGATTTTCCAGACTGAGGTTTGCTTCCCGTGGTTCTGACACACTTGGGGTTGTTGGTGCCACCGACTTTTGCCGAACATGAATTTGGCAAGACTGGAAAACGTGGTGCCACAGGATTGGCACAGCACTTTGCACTTTCACTGACAGAAGGCTCATTCGAAATTAATTAAAATGAGATCAAAAACCAGTGGGAAAAATCCTCAGCAGCTCTTGCTTTAACATCACCTGTGACGCTCCTGTGACCCTCGTGCTTCCTGCTCAGCCCACAGCGTGATGCTGGGAGACAAAACGCAAAAGTCAGTGGAGACCCAGTGGATTCACCCGTTCCCCCACCCCAAAACTGCTTTTAGGTGGTGGCTCAGCCCCAGGCAGCCCACGCAGAACCCTTCAACCAGGAGACCTCGGCTGACCTCCCGAGCTGTGTGCAGGACACTCCCTCCTCCCCTGCTGCCCCCGAGGCACAGGCTAAGCCATCCTTATCCCAGTGCAGACAGCAGACAGGCTCCTGCCCTCGGCTGAGCCTGGAAATCCCTCATTTCCCAGCGGTTCTGTGTGTGTGCAGCGTGCCCTGGCTGCCTGCAGTGCCCGGGTCACACCGGGGTGACAGCACAGGGGACACTGCAAAATCCAACAGCAGCTTTAACACTGGGGCTGGGCTCTGTGCACGCAGCCCTGCTGCTGAGCAGGCTTGGGAAATCCAAGGAGAGACTTAAAATTGTGTCTGAATTCTGTGCACACAGCTCTGCTGCTGAGGTGGCTTGGAAAATCCAAGGAGAGATTTAAAACCGTGTCTGAATTCAATGTACACAGCTCTGCTGCTGAGGTGGCTTGGGAAATCCAAGGAAAGCCTTAAAAGCATGTCTGAACTCGGTGCACACAGCCCTGCTGCTGAGCAGGTTTGGGAAATCCAGAATGAGCCTTAAAGCTCTGTCTGAACCCAGTGCACACAGCTCTGCTGCTGAGCTGCCTTGGACAGTCCCGAAACTGAGGAATATGTCAGGCTGAATATCAAATAACAGCAGGAATGAATTCTCCTCTCCCCCCCTTTCTCCCTCCACTGCTGGGCAAAGTGCAAGACTGGAAAACGAGGCAGGAATTCTGCAACCCTGACCCTGATGGGAGCGTGGCCAAGCAGGTCACTGTGGGGAAAGAATTGCAAGTTCAGCCGCCAGAGGGTTTTGCTGATTCAGGTGATTTTTTTCTGCTGGGGATATTGCACTGGAGGGGAGGTCAGATGGCGCAGAGCTCATCTGAAATGGGATGAAAAGAAACTTCTAATTGGGTGACTCCCACAGGGAGCTGTGGATCCGAGGCAAACCCTCAAAGGGATAAGAATCAGGGAAAAGAATGGAGGAATCAGGGAAATGTCTGTGCCCCCAGTGCTCCGAGGGTTCCATTGCTTGCACCCCGAGGTACAGGGAATAACTCGGTGCCACTGAGTGAGGTTTGCAGGGCTAAAGGAATGGGTTCTGTGTGGACCGAACCTGGCATCAGTCTGATTTTGGACAGGTCACCCTGATTCTCAGTGGTTAAATACCAGCAGAACAAAAGGTGGGTCGTGGGAGAGCCCAGACACACCAGCAAACAAAGAAATTTGAGGTTAATCTGAGTGTCAAACCACAAGATTGAGTAGAAACTGAAACCAAGGAAGGAACGTCCTCTAATTGAAAAGAAATGGCCCCTGATGGAAAATCGTACCTGCAGCTCCAGCAGCAGAGAATTCCACCCAGTGCCCGTAATTGAATAACCACCGAAAACCTCTGCCGGCTGTTAGAAACCCCACAAATCTTACCGAGGACAAGGAGCTAACCCGGGGGGGGTGAAATAAACAGCAGGTGAGGGGTAAAACTTGAGAAACTGAGCCCTGGCAGCTCCGAAAGGCACATCCAAACCCCACACATCGCCCCTGAGCCCAGGATAACCACGGGGACAGCAGCAGGGGTGCCCTAAGGAATCATCCCAAATCCCAAAAGGAGCACAGGGGCACACACCCCACAGGGCAACACGCTCGGGAATGTGGGTGCAAGGCCACAGCAGCTTTTATCCTCATTCTAGCTTATTTTCAAAGTTCTCTCTGCCCGTTTTCCCGGGGTTTCCAACCCACCATCCCTCGCAGGGATTGGAAACCTCCCTTCTCCCCGGAGCTGCCACTCTTGTTTCCTGAGTTCCAATAAAGGGGCTTTCAGGAGAGATCTCTCTCTGCTCAAAAAAGGTCCCTAAACGCGGTGGTTTCCTGCCAGGGAAACGCCACAATGTGGTTTTTTAAAAATGTAACAGCCCCTGCCGGGGTGACTTATCAGCACATAGAGGCCGGCGGGGTTTTGATAAGGATCCGCGTGGGGTGGGTTTGCGGCAGCATAAACCACTCACACACACACACACACACACACACAGAGGGAGCTGACGGGAGGTTTGTTCCCAAAAACCACCCCAAAATGGACATTTCCCGAGCTGGGAGGGCCCTGCCAAGCCCGGGCACATTGGGGGATTTAGGGAGCAGCGCTGACGTCGAGAGGGGAAATCACCTGGATCAGCCTGGGAGGCACACGGGGATGTTTCCATGGAAAACGCTCCAGCAGAGCTCTCCAGGACCCCCAGCCCCCAGCAGAACGGTGTAATAATGTGTATTTATACAAAAATGAATACCCTGAGCCCCTCTGTCTCTGCTTGCATCGTTGCTCAGCTCAGGTGCTGTCACACGGAGATTACACAGAGCAAAACCTCTCAGGAGGGAGCAAAACCATTTTCCTGCTCCTTCCCCTATTCCAGGGCGGGCTGTTCTGCTCCAAATGAACAGTTTCCATCTCGGCCACTTGGAGAAAGCTGCTGGTGTGGGGGAATCAGGAGTTTAAACTTCACCCAGGAGCTCCTTTTGATGGCAAAGGACCCTGCGGGAGCTGAGAACACCCGGAGCAGGGCAGGTGAGGAACTCGGAAATAAAAAGGCACAAGTCCTTCACTCGGAACAATTCCCGAGGCTGGAAAAGGAGAGTTCACAGCCTCCCCATCAGACTGGGTGCTCAATCCAGCGGCAGAGCTCAGGAATTCCTTTATCCCGGGGCTCCCAGCCCTGTGTGGGGTGAAGAGGGGAACAAACCCGCAGGAAAAAAAAAAAGTGGTTTAAACTCCCTTTTAAACGAGCCAAAGCAGGAGAACATCATCATCATCATCATCATCATCATTAACGCAGCAAATTAGCTCCTTAGCCCTGCTGGCGTCACATGGAGGGGCTGGTGGAGGGCTAATTAATTATTCCCGCTAATCAGGGGCTGCCAGCAGGAGCCGGGGCAGGGCTGCGGGTCCCCGGAGCCGGCAGCGTTTCCTTGGAGGCGTTTCCATGCCAACGCATCCGCCTGGGCCAGCGCAAGGTTCAGGTAATTCAGCTCGGAAAAAGGTTCGGGAGGGGTTTTAACCCTTCCCCGGGAGCGGCGATCTTCCCATTCCCTGGGGGGTTTGTCCCAAAATATCAGCCTTTTAAAGGGATGATTCGTTTTTTTTTTTCCCTATCAACAGTTCTCAGAAGCCACAATGGCAGTTTTAATTGGTTTTTGGGGTGGGATTTTTTTTTGGGGGGGAAGGTTCTTTTTGTTTTATGTGTTTTGTTTTTTGTGCTGCTGAGGTCGGTGCCTGCTCAGGGGTGCCCCTCTCCCCTCGGGTTTGGTCACAAGGCAAGGCGAGGCCAAAGGTTTGCTGTGTCAGGGGTGACTCTGGGCACAGCACAGCTGAGTCTGCAGGGAACAAACCCTCCATTAAGTGTTTTTATTTTATTTTTTTTTTTCTTAAAACAAGATGGAAAAGTCCCCGTTTTATAACCAAAAGGAAAAAAAATGCCAAACATCATGGGAGTGGGGTTAAAATACAACAGGGAAAAAGCAGATTTTTCTCACCAGAGTGTGAGGACAAGGCTTCAGTCCAAGCTCCTTTCTGCCCTGTTTCTTTTCGGGAACACACCGAGTGTCCCTGCAGAAGGAAAGCACCGTGAAATCCAGCTCCAGCTGCTCAGATCCCACATCAAGACCCACAGGGTTTTATCCCCTAAACACTGCTGGAATTAAACAGAGGAGCTGCTCCCTCCCCAGGAAGATCAGTCAAGTCCCACAGAATTACTGAGCAACCTTTTGACATCTATCATTAAATATTAATAAATATTGGAATAGAGCTTTTTAATTATAGCATCTTAAATCCACTCTTATTTATATCTGCTCGTAATTGCTCATTTGTCACACACCAAGTCAGGCTGGAAGCACCTGAAAAATTCCACTTCAGCTTTGAAAATGACCAGTTTCCAAAGGGATGGATGCAGCCCGAAGTTTGCCTTCAGGGAAGTTGGACCACCCTCAGAGGGAAGGATTTCTCCCCAAAATCCATCCTGAATTTCCCCTTTTTTCTGTGAGAAAGGTCTTCATGGTGTTAGTCCAACTCAGCCCAGTCCGGGCTTTGACCTGAGGGGTTTAGGGAAACATTCCCACTGAAAAGTCAAACCCACAACAACCTTTGGGGCTTTGAGGCTGGATTTCCCTCCCTCCCTCCCTCCCTGCAAGGGTTTAAATGGTGGCTGGAAAGGTTCCATGGTTTTCCACAGAGATTCCAGGATTCCTGTCAAGGATTACAATAAATAATAAATCCCAGGATTTGTTCTCCCCACACCCTGTGTTGTCTCTCACTTCTGACTGCACCAGCCCAGCCAGGGGTAAGAAATGACCGAGCTGGGATTTTGAATAAACCCCTCAAAACAAAATTTTGGGCTTTTGGGTTTTTTTTTTGGCTTCAGCTCCGAGGGCACAGAGATGGATTTCGCTTGGCCAAGGTGCAGAAAGCAATTAAGGACCAGGCTGCCTTCCCCCAGCAGTGGAGGAGAAAAGTTCCCTGCCGGAGCCAAACAACTTTCACAAATCCAACAGTTTGCCAGGGAAGAGCTTTGCCAGGGAGGATCTTCAAGCCTCTCGTCAGAGAAGCAGGAAGGCAACGCCGCACTGAAAGGCAGGGCCGAGAATCTCACTCCTCTCTGGAAATAAAAAAAACAACCCTTGGGGATCACAGGAATTGCAGTAATAGGGAAATTGAGTGTTTCAATAATTGAAAATGAAGAGACCAAGGACTTGCAGTGACAAAGCTGCAGGTAATGTTACACACAAGGGGTGCACATCCCCAAAATCCCCTTGGACAGGGCTCTGGCAAAGGTTATCAGGACTCCTAAAAAACTGCTGGAGACCATCCTTGTTACCTTCCCTCCCGGAATTTTGTGGAAGCAGGATTTCACCTTGGAACTGAATAAATAACCCCGTGGCTTCCTCTCAAGACTTCACCTTGGGATTGAAGAAATGATCCCGTGGCTTCCCCTTCCCAAATTCCAGCCTTCCCTGAGGCAGACGGGCTGGGACACTCCCCACCCTCAGAGGAGAGGATGCAAACATGACCTGGCACTCCCTGCAGGCTCCCCCAGCCCTGTTTTTAGGAACACCCACGTGCCGCTGCTGCACAAACAAAAAGCTGCCAGTGTGGGAGACTCCGGGGCAAGATTCCAGCGAGGCAGGAGGAACAAACACCAAGAAAAAAAAAACCCAAAAAAAACCAACCCCCAAGAGAGCAGCAGCAGCAGCATTTTAACAGCTTGCCTGGGAGAGTAAATATTGACTGGCTAAGGGGGAAAAGCCAGCTCATCCTCCTTTCTGGTGGCACGGAGGAGCCCTCCCAAAGCCAGCAGCAGCACAAGGCACAAGGAAATCCCTCGGCAAATATTTCTGGAAGGTGGCACTGGATGCACAATGGCTCTGTTAACATCCCGGAGAGGATTCCAAACATCCAGGGAATTCCCGGGGCAGGGAAATGGGTTCTCCACAGCCCTGGAGAGAGAAGGGAGCACGGAATGCTCCAAGGCCAGCTCCTCCCGGGGAGATGCTGGACCCTCCCTGCCCTCTTCCATCCTCTCAAGATCTTGCAGGAATCAGTTTTTGCCTGCACCAGTTTCCCTCGGCAGAATCCGCTGCCCCAGCACCATCAGCACTTCGGTCAGCTGAGGCAGAACCGGCCAGAGCTATTTAGGGCGTGAAGAGCCGAGCACTGAAACACATCAACAGCTTTCATCACCCCTCCGGGAGGTGCAGAGTCCACAGAAAAGGCAGCCGTGAACTGCACCAGCAGGAATACTGGATCCTTGGGATATCCTGAATGGGAGGGACGCACAGGGATTGTGGAGTCCAGCTCCTGGCCCTGCACTGACACCCCAAAATCCCACCCTGAGTGTCCCTGAAAGCCTTGCCCAAACGCTCCTGGAGCTCTGGCAGGAATGTGCCCATTCCCTGTGACCGTTTTCCCTGTGCCAAACGCCCGCTGGGGGAAGAACGTTGTGCTGATACCCAACTCCAACCTCCCCTAGCACAGCTCCAGCCCTTCCCTGGCCACAGAGAGCTGCAAAAAAAAAAGCCCAAATTCACCCCTCTTGCCATTCCCAAATTGCCAGCCCTTTCCTGGGAGGGCCCTGTGAGGGGAAAAATCAGATTTTGGGGGCTGGAACACAGCTCTGGATCATCTGACAGGCCCAGCTCAGAGCTGCTGTTGCTGTAAATCATTCATGCAGCACAGGCAGGTCACACCCCAGGTGACATTTCAGCGGCAGCCCCGTTAACCCTGGCACTGTTTGTTGGCGAGCTCCTTGAAATCTCCTCTTCCCCTTTTTGTTGAACCATTTAAAATACCTCCCCGCCTGAAAACCCGCGGAATATACACCCTGCAGCCAAAATCCCAGCGAGTTTTCACGATGTAGAAAAGGAAAATAAAAAGGTCCTGTGGTTTGTTCTCCTGATCTTCACAAGACGGACGAGTCAGACCACCCATTTCTCTCATAAATTACTGCTCCCTCTCACCTCTTTGGGCCCAAAAAAGTGAATCAGGATTGCACCTAACCCTTGCCGACGACTCCCCTCCCCGGGCCTGTCGCTGCTGGGAAGGACAAGCACAGCCCTGCACTCCCCAGCAGCTCCCACAAGTTTTTTTCTTTTGGGCTGCCAGGGATTTAAAACGTTTGTCAGCAAACTCTGCGAGACAGAGCCCAAGTGAGAGGAAGCAATTAATGGTGAGTTTTCCACCCAGAATGGATTATCTGTCAATAAGTGTCAGCTCTCCGGAGAAAACGAGAGCCACAAATAATCCCAATTAAGCCGGGGTTGTCCACTGCAGCGTTGGGGACTCCCCCAGGGACAGAGAGGGAGGGAGGTTCCCCCTCTCCAGCCACGGAAAACCTGCAAAACCACCTGCAACACCTCAAACTGAAGCCCCAGGGATGGCACAGCAGCAGGGCCAGGTCACGGTGGCTGCAGGAGCGAGCACAAGTCAGCGCACAGGGCGCTGCACGCTGCAGCTTCCATCCCGAAATCCCGAGCTCCAAAAGCCCCAGATCCCCACGCCATCCCCGGCACTCCCAGCCCCGGCTCCTCCCGGTTCTCCGGAGCACGGTGCCCTCTCCCGGGAGCCCGAGGAAGAGCTGGAGCAGCGTTTCCCGGCCCGGAGTGGGGCTAAACCCGGCGAGGTCCCCACCAGGGAAGCCCCCAGGGGCTGAAAACCCGCAGCCACCACCGAGCACAGCCGGCAGGGAGCACGGGGATCACAAAACCTGCCCGGATTTGCCACCCTGCTGCCACCGGGGTGGAGGTGTCACCCCCAGGGCTGGAATTTGGGGGGCTGGAAGGATGAGTTCAGGTGGGGAGAAGCTCCAGCAGCAGGACAGGCAGGTTCTGGCCAAGCAGAAATCCCTTTTCCTTGCCAGCTCTGGAGAGGCAGGGAGAAAATCACGGGTATTTATAAGCAAACCTGTCTCTAAGGCAGCAGTTTGCGGAGTCTAATAATAGGGTTTGGGTTTGGTTATGGAGTGATTCAGGCAGAACTGCAGGGAGCTGCTGGGAAAGCTCCTGTCCCCGGAGCAGATTCCCGGGAAGCTGGGAAGGGAAGGAGCCAACAGCCCGGGAATTGCACTCCTGGCTTTCCGACCCCGTGGATTCTCCCAGCTGGAGCCCCTGGGACAAAGCTCCGCGAGGGGCAGGGAAGGGCTGCACCTGCTGCACAGCGTGCCAGGGATGTGGGAAAGCCACCCGACCCCAAAATCAAGGTGAAGCCACGGCTCTGCCGTGCCTGGACCACCGGGCAGGTCCCAAAGCTGACCTGGCAGTGGGAATCCACCCCCAGCCCCACATCCACAGGCCCTGGAGCTGCTTCTTGGCTGACTCAAAGCGCTGGAGCTCCCCCAGGCAGCTCCGAGGGGAGGGTGAAAAACAGGAAAGGTCCAAACAGTCCGGGTCTTTGTGCAAGGGAGAGAACAGGGCTGGGCTGGGCAGCACCTGGACACGCTGTTCTGAGGCTGGTTAATTCCAGGGATCAGCTTTCCCCACCCTGCTCCTCGCTCAGAGCTTTTCCAACCAGCTCATTTCGACACAGAATCGCTCCGTGCTCCCTCCAGGCTGGACAAGGGTTACGTCGGTGCCACTGTGAGACACCAGAGCAGCCCAGAGCAGCCGGGTGGGACTCAGAGGAGCTTCACCCTCCCTGTGAAAAGGTGTTTGCAGCCTGATTCACCTGTCCCGTTCAACCCTCACCCAGTAATTCCCCTCCCCAGCAGGATTCACGGAGCTGCAGGACGCGGAGGGACAGCGCCGCACACCTGCGTTTGCTCCCAGCACGAACACTTGCTGCATTCCCCTGGAAAACACTGATAACTCCTAATTACTGCCAATTATCAGCTCCCAACCACCAGTCCAGACCAGGAATCCAAGTGGAAAGAAAGGTGGAGCAGCACAGTGGTTTCCAGGTCAGGGCTGGGACAGGGACAGGGACAGCAGCAGCATCACAGAGGTGCTGCAGGCACAGCCTGGGCTGCCTCTGGGGCTTGGTCTGATTTCAGCTCAGGGGTCTTCAGCAAGGGAAGAGGCAACAAGCGAGGCCAGAGGATTGGTTTGGATTTAGCAGCAGCAGAGGCCTGTGTGAACCTCGCTGAGGGCAGAGCTGGCTGCAGGGAGATGATGGACACGGACACAGAACCCTGATGTCAGCTCTGCCCGCCCAGACCATGCCCTGAAACCCTCAGAGCTGCACAGCCGGCACCTGGGAAGGTGAGATTTGCATTTCCCCAGGGATGGCAGCACTCAGACACCACCCAAAATCTGAATTTAGAGCCTCGGCTGCTCTGGGAATGGGGTGCAGTGGGATTCTTCCCCGTGGTGGGACCATCCAGGCTCCAGGCAGGGCACTGCTCGGAGCACAACCGTTCAAAACCTGCAGGCATTCAGAACCTCCTCCTGGGCTCCTGAGGTTGATCCCATGAGCCAGCCCAGCCTTGCTGCTCATCCAGCTCCTCCTGCTCTGTGCCAGCAGGATCGGCCTGGATCACACAACCTGGCTGAGACCTGCAGCAACACACGGATCCCCAGAGCTTTTCTGGATCCCAAACACCCCAACCTGCTCCCTGGTCCCCCCTGCTCAGACCAACCCAAGCAGGGTCACACCATGGAGCAGGTGCACAACTTCCCCTCTGCTCCATCCCATCCCATCCCATCCCATCCCATCCCATCCCATCCCATCCCATCCCATCCCCAGAGGATTCCAGGGACTGATATGAGTGAAAGCAGCTCCCTCCACCCAGCTGGTGATGCTGCAAGTTTAAAAATGGAGACATAACAAGCACAGCACAGCTCTGAGGCATGTTGGACCCACGTAACACATCCTGCCTATTCTGGGAGACAGAACTGCCAAAAAAAAATTAAAAAAAAAAAAAATAATCTTTCTCCTCTGTGGATGATTCCAGAATTTTTAAGATGCTGAAGTTCAGAATTCGAAGGATCTTGAAAAAAATCATTATAAATAGCAAACGAACACTCGGCTTCACAGACAGCACAAACACTCTGATCCCATTAAACACATAATTGTCTCAGTTCGGTTTTTTCCTTCCCAAAAGCACAGGTTTATCCCTGGAAATGTCTCCTGGACAGAGCAGCTTTGGCTGTTCCCTCTGTTGGTGCACGATGCTTCATTCCTTGAGATGCAGTGCATTCCAGTCCATTGTCAGTCAGGTGTTTCTCCTTCCTTTCCTCTTGGAAAAGGAAAATTTCTAAGCTTTGTTCCCTGAAAAAAATTCCCTGGGTGAAAGCACTGCTCGAGCAGGTGAGGACAGTGGAGGGGTGGCAGGGGGAGAGACAGAGACAATTTGAGCTGGATTTTCCCAGATTTGCAGCCCGGAGCAGAACCTGGTTTGATTATTCCATTTTTCTCTTGTCTGCAGTGAACCAGAACACGGGGAGCGGCCGGGATAACACATCCAGAGGTGGCTGCTGGATTTTCCAAAGGCTGGAGGCACAGCGGAGGCTCCTCAGGGAATCCTCCCAGCACCATCCTTCACACAGGGAGCTGTCCAAGAGTCCCAGCAGATGCTTTGGGGGGTTTTTTTGCTGGCCCAGGTGTGTTCCTAGCCTCCCATCTTTTTCCTGGCTTGCTTCCTGCGGGATTTCAGGATGGTGTAGTTGGCGTAGCTCGTGTGCTGCTCCGACAGCAGCGGGATGTAGAACGCCCGCAGCAGCCGGGAGGACCTGGAAGAGCAGAAAGGAAAAGGAAATCGCCCTTAAGTGACTTGGAAAAGCCGAAAGGAAAAGAAAATCGCCCTCAAGTGCCCAATTCTCCCCTCGCTGCTGCCACCAGAGCCGGTCTGTGCCATGGGCAGCGGTTGAAGAGCAGCAACCTCGTGCCCACCATCCATTCCCGGCGGGATTGATGGCGAGAGAGGGCAGGGAGGTGCTGAAATTACTGCCAGAAATTTAAATCCCAGATACCGGGATCCAGGGGATCCTGAGGGTCACGCAGCCCTGCGTTTCCCTCCTGGAATCTCTTTTCTCTCCCACCTTTCCGGCTGCCTTTTTCCCCCCCCTCGCCTCTCTGAGAGGCGAAAAGCAGCTTTGACGGGCACCGGCGTTTTGAAGTTGGGCTCCTGAGGCGATCTTCCGTGGAAATACTGAATTTCGAGAGGGCTGGGCAGCTCTAAAACCCGCGCTCCCTCCGTGCCCTTGCCAGCCACAAGCGTAACCCCAGCGACAGGCGGCTTGGAGAAGCAGCAGCAGCACTCAGATTCGGGTCGTTGGGTGGTCAGGGATGGCACACGCTGCTCACTTCAGCTCCCACCTCTGCTGCTCTGGACAGCCAATTCAAAGCCAATTCAAGCAATTATTTATTCTATTTATTTTTTTTTTTTTCAGCAGAAAGACGAATTGTGTTTTGTTCGCTTGCACTGGAGATCTTTTAAAAAAAAAATAACGCAGACGAGAAAAAAACAAAGGCAGGAACTGCCACTGGGAGCTGCAGCTCCCCTGGGGCTCCCGAGGCTCCTGCACAGCCTGGCCGGGCTCAGGCAGCTCCTGCACCCTCCCGGTGCCCTCCCAGCCCAGAGAGAGGGAGCCTTCACCTCCTGTCACCTGCTGTCACCTCCCCCCGTCAGCTCAGCCACCTCAGACAGCAGATGGCACACGGAAGGGGCCGGGTGACAGATGACAGGGAATATATTTAATGTTCTATTTGCATTTGCTGCTAAATTTGTCCCCCAGAGATGGAGCCTTGATCAGCACTCAGCTCCCAGCAGCAAGGCCGTGGTTGCTCCAAGCTGGGTGAGCCATGGGCTCTTGTTTTTCCAGGGTTTTTTTGGGTTCTGCTGCAGGACAGAGCAGCTCCCAGTCACCAGAGGTAGAACCGCAGTGATCCTTGGAGCTAAGCCTGAATTTCAGGAAAAACAACTCAAGAACTGTCCCAGTGGCACCAGAGGAAGCTGGTGTGGGATGGGAGGAAATCCCAAGTGAAGATGTTCCAGTCCCCCATTGCCAAATTCCCAGAATAACGTGGAACGGCAGCATTTGGACACCTGCAGCGGTGACATCCCTCCAGAAGTGCATTTTGTAACCTGGGTTTGGTGACAGCAGAGCTCAGAGAGAGGCAGGAGAAGGGAGAAGAGCAGGAGGAAGCTGAACTCTGCCACAGAAGCGGGTCCCAGTGCCACAGGGATAGGTCCCAGTCATAGTGACAGGTTCCAGTGCCACCTGGACAGGTCTCAGTGCCACCTGGGCAGGTCCAGTGCCACCTGGGCAGGTCCCAGTGCCACCTGGACAGGTCTCAGTGCCACCTGGGCAGGTCCCAATGCCACCTGGGCAGGTCCCAGTGCCACCTGGGCAGGTCCCAATGTCACCTGGACAGGTCCCAATGCCACCTGGGCAGGTCCCAATGTCACCTGGGCAGGTCTCAGTGCCACCTGGGCAGGTCCCAGAGCCTCCCAACCACAAGAAGCTCACGATCAAAGCTCTCTGCAAACCCTTTTAACGTTTGCACTTCCTCTGGGGGCTTAAATTCTGTACCAACACACAGATGTCAGAAGCAATTCAGCTGCTTTAAAAACAAAAACGTGGAAAACAGCTCGAGGAAAACACCACTAAAGGGAACAAGACAGGCTCTTCTCAAAGCAGGGTAATGCTCTGCTCCAGCAAGGTGACCCAATCATTAATTTTGCACTGAGAAATTTCGGGGTTTTTTTGATGGAAAACCCAAGTGTTTGGAGCAAGCAGACAGCTCAGCCCTCAAGAGCTGGGAAATGTGTTCTCCTCAGAGGGGAGTCGTGATATATTCCCCCTTTCCTGTGCCAGATTCGGAGCGCTCAGCCAATATAGAATTAAATGGACCTTGGCAAAGCAGCTTCCTGAGGAGCATAATTAGCTGGTGGCTCGGAGTGCTCTCTAATTCAATTAGCAGCACCATTTATCAGAGCCAGCTGAGATTTACATTTGCACTCGCTGACGTCAACGGGAGACTCGCAGCGAGCCCCAGAAGCCTCCAGTGCAGCAGGGCTGAGCTGAGCTGCTGGGGTCACTCATTTCACTGATTTATTTTCACACAACAAGAGCTGCACTCTGGGCTGAGCCACGGAGGTGCTTGATGGGTTTGGGTTTTCGACCACGGAGCTGCGAACCCGAAACTTCCTCTCGGATCCAAAGATAAAGCAGCCCGAAGAACACACAAACGTGGCTTTAAAGCAGAAGTGCACACTGCAGGGCAAACCCTCTGCACAAGGAGTGCCTTTGATGCCTCGATTGCCTCGTGAATAAAACTCACTGGCCACCTCCTGCTCCCATCCCAAAGGGCTGCCCAAACGGAGCAGCACGTTCTCCTGGAAAACACAGCTCATGGAAAATGCAGCCAAGGAAAGTTGTTTGTGCCAGCGAGCTGGGAACAGCAGAGCTCTCCTGGGAGCTGCTCAAACGTTATTTATCACTCCTCCTCCTGCCCTTCCCAGCCCCAGCCCCTGCAGGGCTCAAGGCAGGAAGCAATCAGGTCTCCCATGGAGAACAGGAGGGCACTGAACTCTGGTTTTCACAGAGGTTTGTCCTGGGCTGCTGCCTTCAGGAGCAGAGCTCTGAAGGCCTAAAGCAGATCCTTGTACAGCCGAGGGCTCCTGTGCTTGCAGGAATGCCCTGATCCCACTCCCTGACAGCCTGGAGGAGAGCAAATCCCAGTCCCTGCTTCCCACAGAGATCCCTGGGCAGACACAGCAGCGAGGTGCTCAGCGAGCAGCTCTGCGGAGCAGATCCCAGCAGGGATCTCTTCCATGGATTTTCTGGTGCCCAACAGAGGTGTGGCCCTGCTGGCTACCTCCTCTCCCTGCCAGCTTTCACAACATTTCTCAGAGCTCACCCCTCTGATGATTTATACCTGTCCTGAATTTGGCTGGGACAAAACAGAGTGACAAGTCTCCTGGGAGGAGGCGACATCCACCCCGTCTCTTTGGAAAGCGACCCCAGAAAACAGGAAGCTTTATAAAGGAATTGTTTATTTCTCTAGAAAAATACTCCTCCTCATCACCCTCCTAGCAGAGCTTCACCCTCTAAAGCCACTTAGGTCATAAATTTTGCAAGCAGGAGTTTGACAAAGGCTCCGCTTTGCTGGAAATTGGATTCCAAGCTGGCATTTGCCCACGGATCTCTCTCCTCCCTGTCCGCTTCTGCAAACAGAAATCACAGCCTGCCATCCTAAACCCCAGCCCTCCCTCTCCAAAGTGCAAATCCTACCTGGAAGCATCAAGGAATGGCTTGTAGGCAATGGTGACCCACTCCTCTCTGTTGGAGGAGTACCTTGGCTCCCGGGGGCTCTCTGTGGCTGTGTCCAAGTCCACCAGGTAGTGGCACTTGGAGATGTCGACCTGCAGGAGGACAGACACGGCTGGGGTTTATTTCCTGGGGGTTCGGCTGTCTGTGCTCACTCACAGCAATGACAAGAGGGGTGAACTCCCAGCAGCAGGACACAGGTAACGTAATTTGAATGTCTCCAAGCAAAGCCTTTGTGGGGGAATCCAGCAGGAGAGCACACCATGAAACCTCCTCCTTCCTGCTGGGATTCCCGTGCCTCCTCCCTGCCTCACTCCCTCAAACCCTTCCTTGAGGGATTTCAGCTCACTCTCCCACAAAATTTTACTGCCAACTTCCTTGGCCACGCTTGAGATCCCTTTCCCGAAGCACCTTTGGGGTTTAATGTAACAATTGAGGCTGGAAACAATTTAATTAGGCGGAGAGCAGATGGCTCCGTGGCATCACAACTGAGAGGCAAATGAAATTACACCACAGGAAACGCAGCTGAGGATGCTGAATCCACTCCTTGCTCTGTGTGAGAGGAACGTTCCAGGCCCTGGGAGAGGTTCTGGCTCATTAGCAGGAGGACTCCCAGACCACTAACCAAGTTTTTCTGGAAGTGATGTGGAATCATTCAGGGAAAGACAAGCTGCTGCCTCAAGGATCTCACTTGTCTCATCCTAAACGCTGCCCTAAAAGGGCTGGGACTTGAATTCCAGGTGCAAGCCAGGCTCCCCTTGTGTTTTCACAAGTTACAGTGAAGCCAAGGGTAATATTCCGCCTGCCCTGAGGGCCAACACAGCCCCTCTGCAATGATCTGGGGATTTACACAAGGCTTGGGTGATGCACAGACCTTGAAACGAAAGGAAGGAATGAGTCTTAGCGAACAAAGCTGAGAGGGATTTCTGAATTACATCCTCTCCTCCTCTGTTCCCCTTTCCTTTTCCTCCTCCCACTCCTTCTTTATTTGATGCCACTGCTCTGCCAAGTGGAGGAGAGCTAAGCTGGATCCCATCCTGCCTGACAGGAGAGGGAAGAGCCTAGAGCTGGAGCTCAGGGCACATCTGCTGCCGCCACCATGGGGTCTGGATGGTGCTAGAAGTGAAGAGAAAAAAAAAAAACCCCAGAATGGTGCTGAAAGTGCTTAAAAACCCCTTTCTCTGAAGGCAGCTGCTGTTAACAGCTTTCAGACCTAATCTGCTGGTCCTGCTTGGATGTATCTGGGTAAGAAATAACATTCCTTATCTCTTCTTTAGCACTTTCAGGGACAAATGCACCGCCCCAGCCGGGCAAGTGCAGGTAAGTGCTGCTCAATGTGATTAGGGGAAGAGAGATTGCAAAACAAGATCGAATCACTCTCTCCCCAGTGTCTCATAGCAACGGGAACACTGAGGATCCCTCTTCCATTCCCAAGCAGAGCAGTAATAGATACTCACACCTGAAACAGTTGAGATCTACAGGCATTGATTGGTTCTACCCATGGCTCAGATAATCCTCCTGAAGCGTTTGTTTTCTGCCCTTTAAATGACCAACAGCCTCAGGATATTTAGATTTATCCCCTCTCATGGTCCTGTCTGGTTCTTGCTAATTATTCTTCTGCTTTTTTAAAACCTGAATATGCTTGTACTCACTAAATCTGGGGGAAGATCTTGATCTCTTGGTGCGATTAGCAGGACAAAAGTCAGAGTTTTAAGCCCCTGTTTAATTTCTGATTTCTGAACTCCTCGACCCTTGAGCTTCCCTGAGAAACACCAAAGTTGTGGGGTGACATGAAGGAACAGGCACGAAACAAAAAGTGTGTTTTGCTCTATTAGTCACAGGCTGTGGAGCAGCCAGCTGTCTGTGCTAAAAATAAGCCCCAGTTAAAGATTTCATAAATTAAATGCACGGCAGCAGACAGCTCCTCTCAGGTGGGAACACGCCTCCTTCCCATTTCCAGTAACTGCATAATGAGCCTCAAAATAGGAGTTTTAACCCAGAAGACTGCCAGGATTTAACCTGTTAGTAATTTTAAACCTGCTAGCTAGCAATGATTTTAAAACATTCCCGTTTGTGCACTGGTTTTTGTTTAGTTGAACCAGGAAATAAATCAAGGATACCAATACACATTATCTTAGCAGATTTCCACTAATGCAATTAAGTTCCTCCTCGGTTGAAAATATGATGAATAGTTTTATTTTTAAACAGAAATAAAAGAGGAAAATTTCAACTCCTGCTCAGTGACAAATATTTTCTGTGGGGGACTTCAAATTACTCATTCCTGGGATCACATGAGCACACTACACTAAACCCAAAACTGCAATAATTGGGAGTTCTTACTTCTGCTGCTTCTTTTATTATCATTATGACTTCAAACTGGAGATAAAAGGCAAACAGAAACTGGCAAAAAAAACAGCCTGGGGAGATTTCCAAGTGCTGCAGAGGGACCATTTTTGGTTTGGAGCTCCCCAGGAAACAGAAATGGGGAGATCCACTCAGAGGCATTGCATTAATTTAAATTTAAATTAAAAAAAGAGAAAAACAAGCAGGAATAAATCCTCACATATCGAGATGGCTCCTCCTTGTTCTGGTCATTCATGTCCGTGGGAATGATCCTCGTGGCCATGGGCCCCTTGGCAAAGGGTTTGGGCAGCTGGCCCCGGAATTCTGACAGGATGAACTGGAGCTGCCAGCTGCAGAGAACAGGGAGAACATTTTGTGTGGACAGCACCAAAACCAGAACCAAGGAGGTCAGTCCCAGGGTGGGAAGGTACAGCACGGATTCCCAGGAACTTGTGGCCAATGCGCCAACCAAAAACCTTCCGAATCCTTCATCTGGACGCTTCAACACTGTTTGTGACACTGCTGGTGACAGCAGAGACCCAAGGTCCTCAGGGCTCCCCACATCCATTATTATGCCCCTCATTATTGTCATTCCTTAAGCTTCAGCTCTCGTATCTGCAGATTCCGTGCTCAGGGGTGCAGTTCTGAGCCTCATATTAAGTGTCACTCAGCTCTGCACAGAGCAGGGACACAAATCCTTTCCCTGCTGCACAGCAAGGACAACGTTCAGGCCCAGCAGCACAAACAAGGCTGGGCTGAAGAGAGGAACAGGGATGGGACCTCACAGCCTGCAGCTGGAATCGGACAATGAAACCCCAATGTGCAAATGGACCCAAACTGATAAAAATGTAAGATATCGTGACCGGCCAGCCATTTTGTGACCGTTTTGTGCCCATTTTGGGTCCACCTTGGGTGTAGCCCTGGCCAGGCTCTTGTCCTGCCCTTAAAGGCCTTTCAACAAATCCCTACTTTATTCTCCAGCTCTGCCCACTCTCTGTTCCAGCTCAGCCTTCCCAAGGCACCAGCTGTGCCCCTCGTTATCCCCCTCACCAAAGTGCACCTTTCCCATGGAAACACTCACTTGTCTGGCAGCAGGAAGCTGCTGGGGAACCTGTGCCACTCCTTCCCCACACAGACATTGACTGGCCTCCCCTCGGGCACCGTGTGGATCCCGGGGTCAGTGGCAATCCTGTGGAATTCCGGGTACAGGTCCAGGGGCCCATGGTAGCCTGTGGGAAGTAGAAAATCCTAATTAAGGTTAAAGTAAGAGGGGTGCTTAACGAAAGCCAGCACAAATTGTGTCATGGAGAAGTTTTTAACTGATAACTCAGGGAATAAATGAATTGGTCTATGCCAAGAAGTGGTTGGATTTAAAGCTTCCCCTCTTTCCCTTGGTGCCCCTACCAATTCTATTCACATTCCCCCTGTCCTGGCTGTCCATGGCCACCAAAACCCCAAAAAATACTGCTGAGGTGGGCAGGCTCTGATCCCAGGAATGTCCAACCCCTCTCCATTCAGGACTCATGCACCTAATTCCAGTTTTACACAGGAAAACGCTCTTCCAAGTGGGATTATCTCTTGGAAAGCTGAAGCATCTGCTTTAATACCAGCCAGGTTTTACATCGGTGGAGTTGCACTGGTGGAAGGCGAAGAGGATTTTTAAGTGATGTAATCCTGGTGCTCCATTCACACGCACACATATGGACGAATGTTTAATTAATAACTAATTAATGGCGACCATCAGAACTCATCCCTTCCCCTGCAGCAGCAACACCCAAACTCCTCGAGCTTGCTGATTTCTGCAGGTGAGGCAGCACAACTTCTGCAGGCCCTGAGCCCAGGGGGAGAGCAGAGGGCAAGAAAGTGAAATACCAACCTTTGAATAAGGCAACGGAGCGTGACAGTGACAAAAGGCCAAAGAGGAGGACAGTCCCCAGGGCCAGCCAGTTGGAGGACACTGTGTAGTGTTCCAGGCGGTAGCGCTGGAAGATGAAGTGGTAACATTTCTCAGGGAAGAGATTAAAAAAAAAGAGAGAGAGACAATATCAAGTTACTCCAGCTCTGACCTGTTCAGCAAAACTCTCATTTTTCACAACAATTCTCATTTTTCACAACAATTCCTGTTTTTCACAACAATTCCTGTTTTTCACAACAATTCTCGTTTTTCACAATTCTCGTTTTTCACAATTCTCGTTCTTCACAATTCTCGTTCTTCACAATTCTCGTTCTTCACAAAGGCCTGACAACAGTGCGTCCCCCACCAGATCTTTGGGAGTTTTTTTTAATTCAGAGCCACAAAAATGCACAGCAGCTCGTAGGGTTTAGTCACACTGAAGCGATAATTTGGGGTATTTCAAGAAGTTTTCAGCTCTTTGACCCAGGAAGGCCTCTGGGCCTGCAGTGCTCTCTCAGGGGCTGCAGGTTGGTTGTCCCCAGGTGAACCAGGGGCAAGGGTCCCTTCCACAGCTCTGCGGGAGTCCCCTGCACAAACTCACCCGATTTTTTCCATGCTGGACTGAATTCCTGCCTAACACAAAGCTCCATGACCCAGATTTCCAGAGTGACCTCTGCTTGTTTACCCTGCCTGCACAAACCACAGCTTGGAAGTGGATAAAAGAGCACAGAGCACATTCTGCATCCACCTCTGGTCACTCTGATAAAAGAAAAGCACTTTAGTTTTCGGTGGGGTTTTTTTTCCCAATTAAAAAGCCTTTCTGGGAATAGCCAGGAGGAAATACATCCAGTCCTTGGCCTGGCCCCTCCCTGCTGGTCTGCAGGAGTGGTTGCTCACTCCCTACCCTCACTGGTTTCTGTTTCTCTTGTCCTGTTTGCATTTTTTCTCCTAACAGCCAAACAAATCCACGTGGTTTGGAGGGGGAGAGTGACAAGCTTGTCCCGCTGGTTCCAGATCCTCAGCTGGATGCTCCACACTGGCCAAAATGTCATCAAACATCGGTAAAATATGCAAGAAATGCACAGGAAACTTTCCTGAAGGCGTATTTAAAATAAAAATAAATGAACGTTGCTCTGTGAGGTTCTGAGAGCACAGAGGAGTTCTGTTCAGAGCCATAAAATTGGAATTGACATTCCAGAGGTGGATCCTGCGTGGAGGCAAGGACTGGAACTCATCTGGGAGTGAATGGAGATGCAGAGTGAGAGCAGCACTGAGCAAGGCAAGGATGAGGGACTGAGGGGTGGGCAGGAATTCCAGCAGTGGACAGAGCAGGAACAGCAGGGTGAGGCCAAAGAGCTGGAACAGGCTCCAGCAGGGACTCCTGGCTGCATTCCTGAGCCTTTTTAACAGCACATGAATAATTCTGAGCTTTGGGAAGGTTTATACCAGTCTGTGTTAGTGCTTTGCTCTGTGAAGTGTTTCAAGTGATGTTTACTAAACATCCAGCTTTTGGCTCTTCCAAACGTTCAGTGCAACTTCCCAACATTTAAACGAGATCCCTCTGCCTTTTTTTCAGCCCAGTGAGGGATTCCTTCTAAAAAAAAACCAAATCAAAATGCGTTTCCTACACAGCCACGCTCCTGGCCCTTAACGCTGGGCAGCCAGGGAGGCACAATTCCATCAGCAGGTCACTGAACCCGCAGGGAATCTCCTGGATTTTGTGTGGCGTTGGGCACTACAGCATCACAAGCCCAGGAATTCCCACCTGGGGTTGGAGAACAGCTCAAAGCCACCATGAAGGAACGGCTGGGAAATATCCTCGGCTATCTATTAAAAACCACCGGAATTTACCTGAAGAGCAGAGAGAGCCACAGCACCGGAGAGGCAGATGAGGGGGTAGATGGGGAAGAGAAATCTCTCCTCTTTGTGGGGCTGGCTGAAGAAAATCAGCATCCAGATGTACATGGGGGCCAGGGTCAGCCAGTAGGGACGGCCCAGATTCTGAACTGGAAGACACAAAACCTCAGCCAAGGAGAAATGCAAGAATTCCTGCTCCTGCACAACCCACCCACAGCCCCCTGTGGAGACCCAAACACACCCTGTCCTGAGCACCCCTGCTGCCAAAACCCAGGTAACAGCACCCCAACAGCCAGCGGGGCATTCTCCTCACAGGATTCCTGCAGATTCCCACCACGCTGACAACTCCAACAGCCTCGGGAAAGACCAAAAGCAGAAAAGAAGCGTTACTGGCTCCAAGACCCGGACACAAACCCCACCAGGAGCTGCCAGGTGTGAGCAGGAGCGCTGGGTTTGCTGCTGGGCATTGCGCTCACCAAGATCAGGACAGGGATCTCCCCTCTGTGCTGGATTCACCCTCCCAAACGCTTGTTTCGAGCCCCAAGTTTGCTCAACCCTCATTTCATTGCCTCGTCACAGAAATAACACCAGGAGAGGTCTCCGAGGCGCCTTGTGCCGAACAGAGGAAACAAACCGATTCAAAAATAACAACAATTACCCTGGATTTCAGCTCTGCGCTGCCCGACGATTTTCAGTCCCTCTCCTACCCCCTCGCTGCTCCCAGCAGCGGAGTTAAGCAATTAAGCCAACGGCGTTTCGCAGACAATAAGAACAAAGCACTTGGCAGAGTGCGAGAACACCAAGTGAACAGCAGGAAATCTCGCCTTTACAGCAGCTCCTACTGAGCTTTTACTGCGTTCTGAGGGTTTGTCACTCACAGCCGAGCAGCAGATAGAAGCCAACACCCCTTAGCATACATTTTCATCGAGGATTGTGTTACTGTTTGCTGTATTCAGTAAAAAAAAACCAGACAGAGAGCAAAGCACTGACTGGAGTGATGAATGTGGAGGCTGCTGCTGACCCTTGATGAATTTCCCCGAGGAAAACAGCAGAGAGGAATTTACACTTCCCCTCTGGAGTCACTTACAAGTGTCATGTGCTCAAGCTGATGTCATTTTATTCAAGAAAAAGCCCAGTGTGAAGCAGGGAATATTCTGGTTCCTCCTTTTATTTATTTTCTTTTTTAACTCTCAGTATATCCACACCCATGGGGACGCTTCCCTGGCAGCCTGAAAAATCCACAGGGCACAGAACAAATCCAGCCTCAAACCCCAAAGGTTTCCACCCATTTCAGACAAGATGGGAACAGCACCAGGCCCAGCTTCTTCCCCCTTCAGGATTATTGACTGGGCCATTCCTGCTGCATTAAATGTCAGAATGAAGCTTAGCAACCACACACCTTGCTTTTTTAAACACATTTGTCCTCCCGAGGTGGAGGCAAGGAACAATCCTGAATGCTGACAAGCTCCAGGAAGTTTCCTGGGTGCTCCAAAGGCTTTCAGTGCTCCCAGTTTCAATCCCAGGAAAGAAAAGCTGCTCTTTGGCAGGCAAACTCTGCCAGCTGCCCCGCACTCACCACGGAATTTCTGCAGCAGGCACTCCATCAGACAGGTCAGAGGCAGCACGAGCAGGGCCAGCACAAAAACCACGTTAAAATTCAGAAAGCCATTGATGAAATAAAAGTACCAGGGCTCTGTACCTAAGGGGTGAGAAAAAGAGGTTTGAAACACGAGCAGGAATGGGCGGAACAGCAGCTTTGGCCCTCCTTTGCCTGACACAGCCCACCAGAGTGTCTCACACTCCCACCTGCCCAAGAAACCTCATTGTCTTCCTGCTCAGAAATTACTTTTCTCCTTTTTTTTTCACTGGGGGTGAAAACCAGTCAGTTTGATATCTGCTGCTCATGAAGCAATCCAACAGGCAGCAGAATTCTGTGACACAGGGCTCACCCTCATTCTGGACAGCAAGGAAGCAGAGGTGGAAACTTGTAAAACTGGGAAACTCGACCCCAAATTCATTGTCTCTCTCTAACTGCAGAGGAGCAGCACAAAAGCACACAATGCCTCGTAGTTCTGGAGGGAGGATGCTCGCTGGGGCTTGGCAGGAGCAGAAAATGTACCAAGAAGGATGAGGAAGGAAAGGAGTTTGTATTCCCACCTCACCCCGACAAAAGACTCTGCCACTCAGTGCTGGGTTTGGCCCCTCCTTAGACTCAGCACTATTTAAATGTCCCAAATTCAGCCTGTTCTGACACAAACAGGAGCCAGGCAGCTCTGCCTCCACACTCGGGAACTGGCTGCAAGCTCTGCAGGATGTAAACTGAAAGAAAACTCCAGTCCAACTGTCATTTATTTAGACTCTTAATTCAGGATGCTTAAAGCCCTTAACAATGAGGAATGCCAGCTCCTCTCCACACATTTCCCACTCTCTCAGTGTGATTAGCTCAATCAGCCAGTAAATGACACGCGGGGGCTTTAATCACTGCACTGTTGTGACATGTGTCACATGCCACAGCAATTTCCTGCAATCAGAGCCACTTAAATTGGGTCCGTGTTGAAATTAATCAGACAACTGAATAGCAGCAAGGAAAACCCGAAACCTCTGCAGCTCCTACAGCTAAAAAAAAATAAAATAAAATAAAAAAGGGGAGAAGCTGCAGTGGGAATGTCACAAACAAGGCACTGGAGTCACTGCTTGGCCAAGCAGCTTGGGTTTACAGAGGAAACCCCGAGTTATTAACACTGAAGGCAAACAGCAATCCTATAAATAAGTTCTCAGTCTTTAAAGGATCATTCCAGGGCCCATCCTGTCACCTTTCTGGCTGCCACGGAAAGCAAAGGAAATCCACCCTGAATTCACCTCTCCCTGGTTTCTGGTTTGGCAGCCCGGGGGTCAGGAGTGAAGGACACTTGATGAAACACAACTCCTCCACAATCCAAATGCAGCCCAGATAACGCTGCTAATAAACAGATCAGCCGCTCTGAGGCACAGCTTGAACACAGAAAAGGCTGCTCGCTCACTTTTTTTTTTTTTTTTTTTTGCAGTGTGACTGAATTGCCCATTAAAAAAAAAAAAAAGGCACTGGAGCCTCCTCTCCTTCTCCAATGAGGGATTTTCTTCTCTGTGAGAGGATAAAAAAAATAAAAAGGGAAAAAAAAAAGGAGAAGAGAACAGTGCACAGCAGGCAAAAAGCACCGGGCTGGCTCACTGGTGACGCAGGCATTCAGAGGCACTCAGGCTCAAAGGCTCCCAGGGAAAAAGGGGATTTTTTTATTCCTGTTATTCACAGGGCTCAAGGTGAACTGAGACAGAAGTGCAGCCTCAAAAAGGAATGACCCTGCTGCATGTGAGAAGTCCTGGGCCAGAACAGGAGAGCTGCTCTCCATGCTCAGGTTAATGGGAACATGCCCCCAGAGCAGGAGAGGAGATGGAGCTTCCTGCAAGGATCCACACCCCAGAGCCGGGCAGGTGTGGGGTACAGGACACAGACTGGGGAAAGCCGTGGGGAAGGAACAGCCAGGCAGCTCCTGGCACGGTGGTCCCACGGGGGAAAGCAGCTGGAAGCACTGTCAGACCCTAAATGAGAAAATGCTTTGAACTCTGAGGCCTGGGAATGGCTCTGGGAGCAATTCTAGAACTCAAACTCGGGAGTGAATCCAGTTTAGCTGCACCTTGAGCACAGGAATGGTGAGGGCAGCTCAGGCCAGAGCAGGGGAGCTGTAGAAGAGGTTTCAGATCAGGAGCCCCACCCTGGGCTGCAGGCTGAGTGCAGGACCTGCAGCTGGCAGGCAGTAACTAAGTGCAATAACTTGGTCGTGAATCACAGCCCCCGTTCTGATTCAGCGCTGCTACAATGAACACTCTGCTCGCTGCACTGCATTTATCCTCGCTCTGTTCAAGCACCAGGGCCCCACGGAGAAAAGTGTCACGCGAACAGCTCCAGCAACCTTCCACTCAAGCTGAATAAAGCTCCCCAAAGCGGGCCAAAACTTTGGCCACAAATTATGACTCCTTAGAATATAAAGAGACAAAAAGCATCCCAAAGCCTCAGAATCAGGGATAAACCCTCAGCAGCTATTTTCCCCTGGCTGTAGAAACCTAATCGCTCCAGGGAAATATTAACTGCACAGAGAATATTTATGTAGAGGGAGTGTATTGCTAAAGACAGAAAGAAAAAAAAAAAATGAATTGAACTTTGTCTCCAAAATACTGCAGTGCTTACACTGGAGATGATCTGGGCTGGTGCCTCTGCCCCCATCATGTGAACGTTGGGAAATCCCAGCTCCCAGAGCCAAGAGGGATTGTTCAGCCTTTCATCTCCCCTGGCACTGTTATTTTTCCCCCAGTGTTTTGAAGCTCTCTAAACACACAGCGTTGTCCCGGCCACGCTGCATTGAAGAGCAATCCCAGGCAGGCTCTTTCACTGGCCTGAGGATGTTGTGTGAATGTCACTGTGAATAAAACTCTTCAGGACAGACTGCTCCCTGGAGGCTTCTGGAAACAACTCATGCACCAGTGTGGAAAAGGTCAGGCACAAACCCCTGCCAAAACCTATCAGAGGCAGAGCCTGGGGTTTACTTAGAGAAAACTCCCAACTCCACGCTCCAGAGCCTTCCTGCAGAGGCCAAGAGCAGCTGCTGTCCTGCTGTGCCACAGCACAAGTGACAAATCACCACTCAGCACCACCCAAAGCAGCCCCTCGGCTGAGGCAGCTGCCAGAGAAAGCCTTGCCGCTGCTCACCACTGCTGAATCCCTCCTGGAGCAGCTCCTCTGGCCCCAAACAGAGCACCGAGGTGGTGCAGGGATCCTGTGGTCCCTGCCAGCCCTTCCAGAAATTGATTTCCTGCTGTTCAGCTCTAGAAACGTAGGATAGGGATAGAAAGAAGCATGGATTGTGCGCCGTTCCTCACTTTCCCGAAGTTCTGCAGCCTGACTGTGAGGAGGAGCAGCCGGGAACAAGAATCAGGCTGACAAACACACGCAGGCCACTTGTGCACACAGTGAGACATCTCCTGGCAGTTTTAGGGGAACGGAAAATGAACAAAAGCAGCACAAGTCCCAGCGTGGAGAAGCCGGGCAGTGCAGTCATTGCCAGCTCGACAGAGACATCCCGTGTCCAGAAGCAGCAGCTGCAGCTTTTGGAGCTGGCAAATCTGCTTTGGCTTTGGGATACGTCAGGAAAAGCACTGCGGGAAAACCTCGGGCTCCCTCCCGGGCCTGTTGTCCCACACTCACCATAAAGATCAGGGCCGTGGGGGGTGAAGACATTGTACAGAACGATGTTGAGAGGTGCCACCACCAGCTTCCCGTAGTAATAGCTGTCCACCACCACCAAGGGCACCTGGAAAAAGGCAGAACTTAGTCCAAGTGGCAGCAGCTCCAGCTGATTTTCCTTCAAGGAACTCATCCCTTCCACTGCCATCCATTCCCTCTCGGTGCTGGCGCAGGCACTCACCAGAAACAGGATCAAGGACACCACACACCAGTTCAGGAAACTCTTCCACCTCTTCTTCAGGATCAACAAGTCAAAGGCAATGGGAAGCCTGAAAGAGAGACCAGCTGTCAGCTGGAGACCTTGAGAAGCCCCACTGCAGGTTCTGGTGCATTAAATGCATTGGTGCATTGCCCCTTCAAAGCAAGAGAAGGAACCACCACCTCACTGGCCTCTGCTTCAATTCTAGATTTATTTATGAGCTCAGGTTTTACTCATATCAATGCCAGGAAATCTTCCCAACCTAAGTTGTTCAAAGGCCAGGAAGCCTGGTCCTGGGCCTAGCAATGATCCTGGACTAAGGGAACGGAGCTGGGAAGGGTCTGGAGCCCCAGGAGAGGCTGAGAGAGCTGGGAAAGGGGCTCAGCCTGGAGAAAAGGAGGCTCGGGGGGCACCGTGTGGCTCTGCACAGCTCCCTGCTCAGTCCCTGCTGGGTTTCTCCTCCACCCCATTCTCCCCAGGCAGGTGAAAACCACCTGAGAAAGGGCAAGAAACCCCTCCTTACCCCAGGGCTGCGCTGAAGGGCCAGCCCAGCAGGGCTCCAGCAGCCACCCCCAGCACCGCCACCGAGGTCCTGTCCATGTACCAGCCCGTCATGGCCACCACCGTGGTGTACATGCAGAAACTGCTGGGCAGGAAAGCTGAAATGCAAACGGGATGAAGATGAGAGGTCAGCACAGCCTCCCCACACTGCACCCAACACCTGCAGCAAGTGTTGGATAGTGGCTGGGTAAACGGGTACAGCCACGGCACGCAAAGGTGAATTGCCAAAATACCAGCCTCCTTCCTCAGAGCTAAAGATCCCCAAGGAAGGCAGGCCAAGAGCCTGGTTAAAAGGCACAGCAATATTAAAAACCAGGAGGCAGCACCAGGAACAGGCCTGGGAATTGCAGCACAGAGAACAAAATTCAGACCAAGGCTTATTCTGTCGTGAGAAGACAACAAAGAGCACCCCAGAGATGTGATTTTCTCCTCTCTGGAGCCGTTTTTGGCCACTGTTAGTGGCGGTGCCAAGCCAACTCACCTGCGGAAGCACAGAACATCCCCGTGCTGAGCACCAGGAAG
Source organism: Chamaea fasciata (assembly GCF_029207755.1). Classification (NCBI taxonomy): domain Eukaryota; kingdom Metazoa; phylum Chordata; class Aves; order Passeriformes; family Sylviidae; genus Chamaea; species Chamaea fasciata. Next base: position 5,492,040 of record NW_027094109.1, read on the forward strand.
GCCAGCATCAGCCTGCTCACGTGCAGCCCAAACTTCTTGCACACAGCCCTGGGGAAGCGGCAGAGAAACAGGTATAACAAAATAACCTCAGGGGGGAAAAAAAAATCAGCAGCACCCGAGGCATGCAGAACCACAAACAACCCGTGGAGCAGCCTGAGAGCTCTGAGGTGGGGGACTCCCTCAGATTTCAGACTCAGGATTTCAGACCCTGAGTGACACCAGCGCAAAATTTCCCTGGCTTCTCCCAGCTGTGCAAATTTCAGGAGCTTGTGGCTGCACTGCTGCACACATCAATCCACCTGTGACCCCCACCCCTCACAAAACCCCGTCATGCAAAAACAAAGCCACAGCTCATCTCCTTAAACCAGAGCGCTGACAGACAAAAAAAAAAAAAAAGTCATGCAAGGTAGTGGTTTGAAAATCAGGCAGCAGGTAAAAATAAAATAAAACTCCGGTTTAGACAAGATAATTGCATGTTAGGGCTACTGATTTTAGTGGATGTAAACAGCACTTGGCAGAGAGATTACAGACAGCAGCAATCAATGTGTTCCAGTCAAATTCACTGTGATAAGCAAACACAGCACTCCCACCCTGCTTGCTGCCAGCACTGAGAAAACGAGTGGAGTCAACAAAACGCTGGAGTAGAGGTGTGGGTGGCAGATCTGGGAGTACAATTTTGTCCTAATTGTGGCGTTCTGACCAACATCTCATTGAATTTATCACGAGAACGTGTGTTTTCTCATCCACACAGGAGCCTCAAAGCCTGTTTCCCGCGGCAGGAACTGGGTATGTCACTCACACTGCTCCCAAACAACTCCTGCACACAGATCTGACACTCACTTGTAGAAGTAGAGTTCACAAATGCAGCTCAGGAAGGCCAGGAAGCATCGCAGGAAATAGAAGATGAGAACCTAGCAGACACAGCCAGAGTCTGAATGAGGCACAGGGACACAAAACGGGTTTGTAAAACATCAGGGGAAACCCACGAACCCTGGGAAATCCACAAACCCTGGGAAACCCTTACAGGGAGGTCGGTGTTTGTCAACAAACCAGTGTTTTATCAACATAATAACGTTTCTAAACATTACAAAGTCAATTTCCGCAGCAAACAGGGCGGCTGTTTCCCACGCGCTAAAGGCACATTCCCTCCTCACAAAAGCACGGTTTACCTTGTTGGTTTGCAGAACCCTGGCATGGAACCAGGCTGGCAAGGCGTGGAGCCACAGGTAAGCATAGGAGCGGATGGCGTAGGCTGGAGAGTACTCCCACGTCTGAAACCCCTTCCCATAAATGAGGTAGTGTGTCTACAACAGAGAGCAAGTAAATAAATTAACACGCAGCACGCAGAGCAGAGAGTTTTCCACTCCCCCACCTCTGAATCCCAGAGGAAAAAAAAAAAAAATCCCACTGAAACAGAGGGATCAGCACAAGGTTCTAAATAATAAATCTGCATTTGCACAAGCCCACTGGAAATTGAATCAGAGATCACAAGGTCCTAAATAAATGGGTTTGTGCACAGGCCAGGTAGAAATTCCCGATCCCAAGGGCAGGAAGGGACTCACCGGTTCCCAGTAGTTGAAGGTCTCGTCACAATCCGAGATGTTGCTCAGCAGAGCCGCACAGAACCTGGCCGAGATGAGACACTTGAAAGCTGTTGATCCTTCAGGGGCCCAGACGTGCCCTGCTTTGCTCCCGGATGATCTAATCCAAAGGGTGGGAAGGGGTGGGGGGGGGAAATAAAAAATTAAAAAATAGAAAAATGCAGCAGGAAGACTCAGCAACGAGATCAAGGCTCACGAGGTGATGACAGCGAGCCGAGCGTGGCACTGGGGCGGGGAGGGGACGGCGGCCCCTCACAAGGAAAAACCATCTCGGGGCTGGACCCCCGCCCTGCCGCAGCCCCCCAGCACCGCCGGAGCGGCTCCGGCATCATCCCACAGCCCCGAACGCCCGCGGAAACCCCGGCAGCCCCGGCAGCCCCGGCAGCCCCGGCAGCCCCGGCAGCCCCGGGAGCCCCGGCAGCCCCGGCAGCCCCGGGAGCCCCGGCAGCCCCGGCAGCCGCGGTAGTCTCGGTAGCCCCGGTAGCCCCGGCAGCCCCCGCTCCGTCGCCGGCGGCACGCACTCGTTCCTGGGCTCCTCGCCGCCCGCGGGCTCCGGCCGCCGCCCCGCCGCGTCCCCGCCGCCCGCCCGCGGCCGCTGCCGGGCCCCCTTGGCGGCCATGGCGGGTACGGGCAGGCGGCGCCCGCCGGCGGCCGCGGCCCGGCCCGAGCAGCTGCGGGAGCGCGGCCGAAGCCGCCGCCGCCATCACGGGTGTGGGCAGCGCGCTCCCCGCGGGCGGGAGCGCCACGGCGACGGGGACGGGGATGGACAGAGGGACAGGGACCGACACAGGGACAGGGAGAGCGCTGCCCTGCGCAGCCGGGTCCATCACCCACCCGGGTCCATCACCCACCCGTGTCCATCACTCACCTGTGTCCATCACCCACCTGTGTCCATCACTCACCCGTGTCCATCACCCACCCGTGTCCATCATTTACCCATGTCCATCACCCACCCAGGGCCATCACCCACCCGGGTCCCAGCCCCGTATACTCCTGTCCATCATCCACCCGTGTCCATCACCCACCCGTATCCATCACACACCCGTGTCCATCACCCACCCGTGTCCATCACCCACCCGTGTCCATGGCTCACCCCGTCCCTGTCCCACTCACCCAGGTCCGAGCCCGGGTCCATCCCCGTGCCGCCCCTGCCCGCCCAGTGCTGGGCAGGAAAGTGAGGGAATGGGGAACGCTCCGATGGAAAATGTTCTTTATTCGGTACCCGCCGCGCTCAGGAGATGGGGAAGGGACAGAACGGGAAGGGTGTGGACACGTTGGAGGATATCTAGGGCAGGGAACAAACCTGGGAAAGGGGCTGGAGCCCCAGGAGAGGCTGAGGGAGCTGGGAAAGGGGCTCAGCCTGGAGAAAAGGAGCTCAGGGGGAATTTGTGGCTCTGCACAAGTCCCTGACAGGAGGGACAGCCGGGGGTCGGGCTCTGCTCCCAGGGAACAGGGACAGGAGGAGAGGGAACGGCCTCAGGCTGGGCCAGGGGAGGCTCAGCGTGGACACCTGCAGGAGTCTGAACTAGTAAAGAATTCGAATCCACTCTCACAGGACCCTAGAAAAGAAAGGCTCCGTAAAACGAGGTTTCATTACACACCCAGAGAACAGGACAGAGCTCCGTCCTCATTAACAGCAACTCCCACATGGAAAACACGTGCAGGTGCTCAAAGTCCACTCCACCCTTGTGCCAGCATGGCAACAACACCATGCCGGGTCCAGCCACATGCAGGTGACATTTCCCAGGTCAGAACCCAGCCCAGGAGCTGCTGGAGGCCCTGCAGACCACGGGAGATGTTCTACCTCAGGGTCACACCCAGCTGCTGCTGTATTTCCTCCCGAAAGTGCAGCTGCATCTCCGCTGCCTCCCGGCAGCCCAAGGCCCTGTCACAGGACTGGAAAGTCACCCTGTAGCACAGGCTCCTCCGGCCTGTCCCTGGCTGCTGGAAATCGTCCTTTAACTGGATGGAAACCACCGTTTCACCTGACACCCTCCTGGCAAGGCTGTGAAAAGCCACTTCATCAAACTCCTTCCCGTCAGGAAGCCAGAAGCTGACATCGTGCACGTAGGAAGGTGGATAGAGGGAGAAACTCTTGAAAAGCCTCAACTCTCCCTCTGGGAACTGCCTGAGGAAGCGCCTGTCCGACGTCCAGAGCATTCTCCAGTCGGATATTCCACACAGCAGCATGGCCAGGAGGTCCAGGTTCAGCGAGACTGAGACAACAACCAGCTCACGGCTTTTTAATTCATCAGGAGCTGTCCTGATAACCCCCACACAGGAGCCTGAGGGCTCTGGGTCTGTCCCCACACAGAGGAAATGCTGAATCTCACCAAGCTGCCATTCAAAAGCAGCAAAGTCATTTAGCTCAGTTCCAAAACTTGTTGCTTCCTGCAGGCTGATGGGGGGTTTGACACCAGAAACGCCCTGGTGAAGAGAATTCAGGGTGGTTTTAATGTTATCCACCAACATCTGGATGCAGCTGTTCTCTGTGCCCCTGCTAACTGCAAGCACAACCAGCATCTCATGGAAAACAGGCATGGAGTGGGGAGTGATCCTGCATTTCCTAAAAACTGGCCCGGAAAGAACCTGAAGAGTCCCTGGGGAAAAAGCTCTTTGTTTTATTATTGCCTGAGCATGAGGCAGGAGGGAAGGCCTAAGATAAAACTGCTGTGGAACTGGGCACCCTTCCTGCACATTCTTATCCGTGTCCTGGCCAAAATGGGAAAACAAAACTGCGTCTGCCAGACCCTGAGACGTTTTCCCAGTGCTCGGAGCCTCCCCCGGGCTCAGAGTGATCCAGAAGATGCTGGAGTGGCAAACACCATGAGGGTGACCTTGGTGGAGCAGAGGAAGGCAGGAGCTGGTGTTCTGCAGTGGAAAAGCTTGGCTGAGCCCTGCACTGAGCTTCTCCTTTATTGTCCTCACTGGATGACTTGAATTCTCTTCGAGGAAACCCCTGTGAAAAACAAAAGTGCAAATTACAGACGCCACCTGTGATCCCCTTCCCGTGGCCATGAATTGAGGGCAGCAATTTACCCAAAACATTCTTTAGCTGGGAACTACTTGACCAAGCCAAGTCTTTCACCAAAGGTGTTGCACATTTTCAGGGCTGTGGTGTTTGTCTGCCGGTTACAATCAGGAATTAACTGCAATTTGCTGGTAAAAAAATGGATTTCTCACTCACCACACCCATTTATCTGACCACACTGCTGGTCGTTCCCACTGAGAGCACCAGAGCTGATACTGCCAAAGAGAAACTAATTATAAAACTCACCTATTCATTTTATCCATGAGGACTTGTGGCACTTGAAAAGAAACTTTCTGGCCTCCCAGTCGCGTCTTGCAGCTCAGGGGTGTGAGACACAGGGGTGCTGTGCTCCGTGTGAAAACGTGGTTCAAAGCACCCTCTACACAGAAGGATTTATCCTGACTCCTGGAAATACACAAAAACAGAGCAAAGTCACTGAAAATTCCTGATATTTAATGTGCCTCAAGTAGGCAGGAGCAGGCCAACCCCCAGCCATCCTTTCTTTAGGCTTGAGATTGATATTTGTTCTGCAGCGGATGCTTTTGACCTTTAAAATCCTCAGATAGTCTTATTTTTAGGGGGCGCTTTGGCAGGAAGCTTGCATTTTAATCTTGGTTACTCCGCTTGGAGATGAACAAGAACTGCAGCTATTTTAAGGAAAATTTCAAGGAAAACTTCAAGGAAAATTAAAAGGAATTCCTCTCCAGCCAACAAGATACTCAAAGAGCATCCTAGTGCTGGGGCATTTCAGGAGCACAAACACCAGAATTCCGGCTTTGCCACGGGATGGTTACCTGTAACCTGTGCATTTGTACCCCTCGATAGTCTCTGCTCTAAAAGGATGGACATCGCTCAGGATGAAGCCAGCTCCCGCTGCCACAGCCACGATTTGCCAACTGTTGTGCCACTCCCTCCTGGGCTGATCCGCAGGAGTGCCGCCCTGCCCATTGCACAGGGCCACGTGGATTTCTCCCTCCTGCGCCAGCACCTCTGTGCAGCTGGAAGGGAAGCCAAAAAAATTCCTCTTAGCGCATCCCCAGTGCCTGAAAAAACACCTGGAGGGCAGCTGAAAAGCTGTTAGTTAACACGGAAATCAAATTTCTGGCGTGCTCACCTATGGAAAAAGCCAGCAAGGAGCTGCCTGTTCTTCACCACGCCAGCCTTCCTCCCACAGTGAGGGAAGTTGAAATAAATACGGTCGAATTCCCGTTTTCCCGGTAAGAAGTGCTCCTCCAGCTTGGTGCAGTCCACGGAAAACACAACCTCGGCTCCTGCGGCAGCGAACGCAAAACAAGGCTCTTGTGGTTATCAGGGAAGGGGGAATCTTAAAGAAAGGTGGGACTGCAAATCATCCAGGGCGTTTTGAAGTAGGGGAGAGCTGCCTCGAGCGTCGGGAGCACCAGGAAGCCCTGTGGGGTTCTCTTTGCCCTTCGCTCCCTTTCAAGGCAGCAGGAACTTCTGGAAACAGTTGAGAACAGTCGTTTCGGTATTGTTTCCGTCCTGGTTCATCCTGATCGGATTTTAAGGCATTTCATTTCGCCACCCGGGCCATTCCAGCCCCTTTTCTCAGGAGTGGCGAGGGGCTCCCAAGGGACGCGGCAGCGGGGTGGGGGGCAACGCCGCCACTCTGGGTGACACCAGGGTGACGGCGACGGCGGCAGGGTGACAGCGATGGCAGGAGGGTGACAGCGATGGGCTCAGCAGCCGCTCCGTGCCCGTCCCCAGCCCGTCCCCGCGGTCCCCGGCGCGCACCCACCGCTGTCCCGCAGCCGGCGGATGCTCCGCGCCGCTCCGGCCGCTGCGGCCGCCTCCTCCTCGCTCTGGTAGCAAGTGGCCACCACGTGAGTGCCCTGGGCCCCGCACAGCGCCGCCGAGAAGGAGAAGTTGCCCTCTCCGAGCAGCAGGACGCGGCGGAGCCCCATGTCCCCCGGGCGCTCACGGCCACCGGCGCTGGCTCATGACGTGGGAGCCGGTCAGCGGCCGCTGCCGGTGGCGTCGGGTCCCCGCGGGCATCCCCGGGGACTCCTCGGCAGGCGCCGTGCCGCCCTGGGGCGCGGGGAGGTGGCGGTGTCCCCGGAAAGGATGCGCGGTGCCATCCCCGGCAGCGGGAGCGCGGAGTTTTCGGGCAGCGCTCCCGCTGCCGGCCGCCGTGCAACAGGAAATGGTGCTGCGTTCAAATTTAAAAAAAAAAAAAAAAAAATAGAAAAAAAAAGAAAAGGAAGCGACTGTTAAAAAGCCGAGGGAGGGTAGACTTACAGAATCACAGAATGGTTTGGTTTAGAAGGGACCTCACAGCTGATCTCCTTGTGCAGGGACACCTTTCACTGCCCCACTCAACCTCGCTCCAAGCCCCAGCCTCAAACACTTCCAGACACTTCCCACCTTCTCTGGGCAACCTCTGCCCGAGCCTCACCAGCCTCACAGGGGAAAATTTCTTATCCATATCCAACCTAACCCTGCTCTCTGTCGGGTCTGAGCCGTTCCCCCCTGGCCTGGCGCTCCAGCCCTTTGTGAACAGTCTCTGTCCACCTTTCCTGGGGGCTCCCATCAGCTTCAGCTCACCCTGAAACCTCTTTTCCACGCTCAACAACCCCAATCCCCTCAGCCCTTCCTCACAGCCCAGGAGTTCCAGCCCTATAATCCACTTGGTGGCCTCCTCTGAACTCATATTTACCTGTACCTGCCTTTACCTGTTCCTGCAATTCTCCTTCTTTGACAACATTTGTGCTGCTTGAATTCCCAAAGGGGAGAAGCAGAGGCAGAGAACAGAAAGAGAAGCAGTGGAGAGGTGGTGGAAGCATCATTTGGTGTCAGATAATTGCAGACGTAATCAAGACGTGATAAGAAGGTCCCTAATCCCTCCACAGGGTGATACAAGGTAAATTAATTACCCTGCCTCACATATGTGCGTGGTGCCTTTGAGAAGGAAGGAAATTATGGTCTGTAATGCCTACAACAGCCAGGCTTGGGTGTCACCTGCTCCATCTGTGTGCCCACAGCTGCCCCACAGGGCAGGGACGGTGTGTCAGGACAGGGTTTCACGCAGATAATGACAGGGGAAGGTTTGAAATGAGCAAAGCTGAGCTCCTACACAGACCCACTGCCACAATTTGTGAGCTCTGTGCCAGGCTCTGGGTCCCTGTGGCCTTGAGAGAATCATTTTGTCTGTTTTAAATGATGAGTAAGGGGTTTTTTTGTCTCTTTTTAATGATGGGTAAGTGGCCTGGAGAGGTGATGGGTACTGAGAAAATAGTTACCACACAGCCTTCCCATTCCAATAATTACCAAAAACCCCTCCTAACTTATATTTAGCCATGCTGAATGCGGATTTTCCTTTTCAGCACACTCAGAGCTTTGGAAACAACCTGCTTCAGATTACAGAGAAACATCAGAGAGGGGATTTTACATGTGCAGAACTGGGACGATCTGTTGGATGTGAGGAGCTTCTCGATGATGTTTGTGCCTGGAGATGACAGAGGTGTTTCCTGTCATTCCCCCTGCTGGGCTGTGCTCCTGTGCCACCCCAGAACAGGTATTTCAGGTCACTCAGGGAGTGGTTCTGCATTTCAAGTATTCTTGTCTGGCTGACCTCACCCAGAGAGCTTTCACTCAAAATTCCCATTTTCTGGCTGCTGATTTGAGCCTGGCCAACCCCCTGTGCTGTAAAAGAGATTTCCTTCAGTTGCACTTTCTGGCTAAATTCTTACTACTTTACATTTACTTCTTTTCAGTGTTGATTCTTTTAGGATTTAAACGAAAACCTCCTTGATTTCCAAGCCACCACCCTGAGCTGGAAGCTGCTTTGTGCAGCCCAGCTGCTCAGTCCTGCGGCACCCCAGGCCTCCAGGTGGAGAAGGAGCGAGAAGGACGCAGGAAAAGCAGCAGGAACCCTCAGGAACCAGTGGCGCAGAGATCTCCTTCCAGCCCCAAGACCCGTCACACATGAAAGCCACGTGGGAAATGCTCTTTCTGCTTTTTAATCTGTGCTGTTTGTAACTTCTGAGGGTGTCTGGCATTTGTTCTTGTGTGCAGAGGTGGCCAGACAAGCCCAATTAACACCTTAGCTGGGAGAGCTAATTAGAACCAGCTACTAGGAAACAGCAGGCCTTGGAAATGAGGGGGGATTTGGGGTGTTTGACAGGGATCACAGAGTGCTCATTTGATTTTCCTCACCCTCAGCCACAGAAGGGTGTCCTCCCTGCCCAGCTGAGGTGTGCTCTGTTCCCTGCTCATAGAACCTTTGTCTTCGCAGCTGTAAGGAACATAGAAAATAGGTCAGGCCATGACTGAGTCTGATGATCTGTCCTTTTTGAAGATGAATTTTAGAATTTCAGTTCCAGTCACCTAGGCTTCCCTTTTTACCCCTTTGAAGAGAGGTGCTAAGCAGATGAAATGCCTGGAAAGGACTTCAGTAGTGGTTTGTGTCTGTCAGCAGCGCTGCCATGAATCAGGTTATTGCTGTAGACATCAGATCCTGCTCACTGTTTGAAGGGCACTAACAGCAGAGTTTCAAAGGGGTGTGATTTGCATCATCAGGGCAAGGTGTTTTCCTTCTCTTTGGGTAGATCTGTGTTTGCTGCAGCCCTGCAGCTTTCACCTGAGGCTGCTCTGAACTGGCTGCAGCCCCTGGATGTTTCTCCATTACACGACTCATTCCAGAGATTTAAGATACACTTTTCTTCCAGCCAGCTGTTATCAAATTCCCACACTCCAGGTGGGTTTCAGTTGCCGTGGAGCTGTTTTACCAGTTTCATCTCCACGGGAGAAACTTGCCTGTTGCTTGTGAAACGCTCTGAAATCCTCTGGCAGCGTCGAAGGGAGAGAGAACACGAGGTGTGATGAGCAAAGTGCTTCGGAACACCCAGATAAGCTGTCCTGCCACCCAGCAGTGATGTTCCCCTGTGTAGCCCTGGTTCATGCCTGAGGTGTTTTGGTTTTCTGAAATTCTTTTCCCAGGGGATTTTCTGTAAACAGGAGAAATGTTTCTGTAACTGTAACTTTGTCATTCATTCCTTTCCCTAGGAGGGACTTCTTGATGTCCCTCTGCTCTGACCAAATGTGATTGAAACACCAATGTGTTTCACCAATCAGACTGGTCTGTGTAGAATAATAGTATAAAAGGGAGACACATCCCAAAAATCAAGGAGTCGTTTTCAGCCTTTTGAATCTCGGAGTCTGTGTGGTTGTGGTGTAAAACAGCGTCACCCCTGCGCCTTTTATCCCCTGCACCTTTTATCCTTGAAGGCCAGGGTCAATGAGGTGAAGATAACGCAGCAGGAGCTGCCAGTGGGGAAAGAAGAACAGGCTGAGGAAGGGAAGGAGAGGGAAAAATCCTAAAGGCCGCAGATGTGGGAAGGTGGGGGGCACAGGGATGGGGAACCCGCAGTGCCTGGCCCCTGTTCCTCACCATCAGTGACCCTGAGGCAGCCACACTTCTGCTTCTCAAGGCTGATGGCTGGGGAAAAAAAAAACGGACTTGGGACTGGAAAAAAGAGTGGGAGTGAAGTGTGAGTGAGTGTAATGCAAGTTTTCTCTAGGTCAGGTCACCGTGCAGGGAGCTCTGCTTTCTCAGCCCACCCCAACACAAAACCAGTCCAAAAAAACCTGCTTTCTCCGTGGCTTTTATTCGTTAGTAAACTTCCTCAGCATAAATAATACCAGCGGCCACTGGGTACGGCCGGCACCTGGCGGAGGGAAGAGCCCTGGAACGGCCCTCCAGGGGTGGCTTTGGGGACAGCAGAGGGAGCAGCCCCTATTTCCTCTGGGCGCCGGCGATGGCGGGTTTGTCCTCGCGGGTGATGGGGATGCTGCGCTCGGGGACGTCGCTCTGCTTGCGGGGAGCGCTGACCGTCAGCACCCCGTCCAGCGACAGCGACGACGTGATGGTCAGCGGGTCCACGTCGTCCGGGATCCGATATTTCCTGCTGAACTCCCTGGCGATGAAGCCGTGCTCGTCCTGCGCCGAAATGGGGGGAGGAGAAGCGGGTTTTAATTTGGGGTGGTCCCGCCTTAACCCACGGGGTCTTCGCTGGAAGGTGGCGGCTGGGGAGTTGGGGGTCTCAAAGGGAAGGTTTTCAGGGAGTTAAAAAGGGGGTTTGAAGATGAGCTGCCCTCTGCTCCTCTGCTGTGAGGAATGGCTGAGGGGATTGGGGTTGTTGAGCGTGGAAAAGAGGTTTCAGGGTGAGCTGAAGCTGATGGGAGCCCCCAGGAAAGGTGGACAGAGACTGTTCACAAAGGGCTGGAGTGCCAGGCCAGGGGGGAATGGCTCAGACCCGACAGAGAGCAGGGTTAGATTGGAGATGGATAAGAAATTTTCCCCTGTGAGGCTGGTGAGGCTCGGGCAGAGGTTGCCCAGAGAAGGTGGGAAGTGTCTGGAAGTGTTTGAGGCTGGGGCTTGGAGCGAGGTTGAGTGGGGCAGTGAAAGGTGTCCCTGCACAAGCAGATCAGCTGTGAGGTCCCTTCCAACCCGAACCATTCTGTGATTCTGTGAGTGTGCCTGGGCTGCAGGTGCCTGCAGGAGCACAGAGTTTACAGGAGGAGGCTTTGTGCCCAGCCCTGTGCCCAGCCCTGTGCCAGCCAGAGGCTCCTCTGCTCTCTGTGCTGCCATTCCCACCCACACCTGCCCTACAGACCCTCAGTGCCTGATCCCACTGCTTCATTATCTCCTTAGCCAGAAAAGGATTCCAGGAATTGTGTCAGGATTACAGAGCAGTACTGGATTTCCTGGCTGACACACTGTGCTCCCAGGAGCTCCTGGGGGTGGCAATTCCAGGGACAGGGGATGGGAACTGGGAAATGCTGTCACACCCAGCTCTGGTCATGGCTTTGCATCTCTGCCTGCCCAGTGTCCACACAGGTCTCCAGAGCCAGCAGGGAGAGGGATGAATGACTGCAGAACACAAGTTTTACGGATTAGAAACTGATAGCCGGGCCTAGGGAAGGTAACACACAGGGCAGTGCACTGATTTGTTATGTGGCTTGATTATCACAGTTCATTTTTAGTTCACTGGACGCCTCCCTGCATTCCTGGCCTCTTCCCAAAAAGAGGAGAAGCCCCAAAATGCCCATTTCCCAGATGGTTTTCCAGTTCAGTTCCCAGTTCACGCAACATCAGCAATAAACCTGCGCCCTCCTGCTGCCCTGTGCGGGATCAGCTGGGGGGGATTGCACGGAGCATCTTGATTTTAAAAAATTACAAATATTTGAGGCGAGCACGGGGTTGTTTTGCAGCCACCAGAGGTGAGGGGGTTCAGTGACTCCCTCGGGGCTGAGGTTAGAGCAGGGGGTACCTGGCGCTCCTCGTGCTTCCCGTGGATCTCGATCATGTCCCCGAGCACCTTCACCTTCAGCTCCTCAGGGGAGAAATGCTTCACGTCCAGGTTCACATAGAATTTGTCCTTGTCCAGTCGCATCTGCAAAAGCCAGGGGGTGGTTTCAGAAAAGAGCAAAAGCAAGGAGGTGGCTTCAGAAAAGAGCAGGTGAGCTTAAAAAAAGAATGCAGCAGGTCAAGACTCGAGCTGGTCACTACACACACGCCCTGAGCTTTATTTTGGGATCTGATCTGAGTGGCTCTGTCCCTTGCTGGCCTTGCATGAATGCCCATCACCACAGGACCTGAGATTCTCCACCTGAATTGCTTCAAACTGACTCTTTACTCCAAGCTGACTCTTTATTATGGCAGCCAGACCCGGGCCACTAAATCGAGAGGAACATTATGCAGGGATTAAAATAATACTTTCACTCCTTCTGCTGGGAATAGCTCCTCAAGCTCCTTGTAAACAAGGCAGTTGACTTGCAGGACAGGCAAAAGCCTCTTGGCTCAGCCCCTGGAGGGAGGAGGCGCCTGCTCCGTGATCCTCTGGGTCCTGGATCTTGTTAAAACGCTGCTTTAATGGGCAAGGATTGTTTAAACCAGGCCCCTTTTCCCTCAGCAGCCATGGGCGATCCAGGAGGATCCCACTGCCCCTGTGCTCTTGGCTTCTCAGGCGGGAGTGGGGTGGAAAGTTTGGCGCAGCAGACTGGGAAATTAGAGAAATTAGGGAAATTAGGGGAAATGAGGGCTCCTCCTTTCCCCTGCCAGCTCCTAGGGTGACCTGCCGTGCACACTGAGCTCGGTTTGCCTCTGTTCCCATCACTGTGGCCAGCCTTGCTCCATCCCAAACAACGCAGAGGCACGAACACGGCGCCTTTTCCCCCAGCCTTTTTCCTAAAAAACAACCCAAAAACACCACCTAGGAGCGTCTTCCAAGCTCTCAGCTCTCCTGGGCCTCCAGAGCCAGCAGGCTGTGCCACAAAGAGCCCGAAGAAGCAACCGTTACCTCCGAGAGTCCCGTCTCTAGCCAACTGGGCATCCGAAGGATGGGGGATCTCATCAGGAAGGGGCTGAAGCTGGGGGAAACAGGGAGCAGCTCCGACTCCGGCAGGTGCTCCCCGAAAATCTGGTCAAAGATACGGCTCGGTGCCAACCAAGAGAAGAAAGGTCTGCGGATCAGGGGGTTGTGGATGGTGATATCCATTGGAGAGCGCTGGAGGAGCCTGGCAAACAACTGTGCCGCAGTGCCGTGCCGGGAGCGGGGACAGCTTTATACCCGTGCAGCTGGCCTGGCCTTCCACCCCCCCGAGGCCTCTTGAACAGTGGTGTCAGGGATTTTATTGTCCCACTCCTGGGCTGGGCCCTTCGGCGGTGCCCAGCCGCTGTCTGAGGGATTTGAGCGCGCTGCTGAGGAGGAGGGGGAAGGGGACAGAGGAAGGAGAGGAGCCCAATGGGGCAGCAAGAAGCCCGAGCGCCCCGGCGCCCGCCCTGCTGCCCACGTGCTGTTTATCCACAGTCCCATGGACTTGGCCCGTGTTCCCAGCTGCTCTGGATGCCAGGGGATCAATGCAGCTCCTATCTCTGGCTCCCAGGGACCGGGACAAGGGGCTGTTGTTCCCGCTGCCCGCCCGGGGGCCTCGGCTCCAGCATCACCCAGCAGGGCTCTGCCTGCCCCGGCAGCCAAGGGAGCCCCCAAATCAGGGCTGGGGAAGGTGCCAGGAGGGCTTTGCTGGGATGGCCCTGGCGCTGCAGCTCTCCCCAGCGAGCCCTGCTGCGCTCACGGTGTGTGTGAGTAAAGGATGGATCTCTCCACCCGCTCCTCTTGTCTTCTGCCCGCTGCAGAACACGGTTTTCTGGAGGGAGGACCCCCACTCCGTGAGCCCAGAGAGAACTTGGGCATGGGCACGGTGCTGCCGTGCACCCAGGGGTGCAGAAATCTCTGTCTGCCTCTGCCCCTGCACCAACCTGCCTTCCTGCAGCTCTCCTCCCAATAATTCACGCATTTATTTTGATTCCTGCCTCGCCTGAGAGCCCAGATCACAGGAATGGGTTCAGCCTAGCAACTGCTGAAGGGCAAGAGCTTGTCTGCCTGTGAGAGCTCGCAATTTAAACACAATTTCTGGCTCAGAGGCGCTGCCAGCTCTGCCAGCCCTTTGCAAAAGGCTCTGAGCCTCTTCCTCTTGGCTTGCCTGCAAGAATGGGGAGCGGGATTTGCTCTGTGCAGCAGCCCAGGCCATAAATACCCTCTCCAAGTCCCCATGACATCAACAGCACTGCACCTGCTGTCCCGCACTGCAGGGCTCCAGGAAATCTCTGCTTTCAGGGTGGGCAGAGCTCAGCTGGGCACTCCTCCCCTGCTGCAGCACCAGCAGCCCACCAGCCCCGCTCAGTAAAACTGGGTTTACGCCAGGTTCAGAGCCTGGCTTAGCTGGTGATGTCTGGCGCCAGCATTTCTCCACGGCTTTGTGCCAAAGCCCTGGCCAAGGGAAGAGGCTGGGCAGCCAGCAGGGCTGGGGATGGGGCAGCAGTGGGGTCTGGATCCTGCTTCGCTCCCTGCAGCCCTCCACCACTAAAGGGGCAGAAGGCTTGAGGGGAAACCAGGCTCCTCACGTAGGGAACGGGAGGGGTTGGAGCCCCAGGCTCACCGTGGGGCAATGCGTGTGGGGGCAGTGGCTTCATTACACAACCTGGACAAGCAGCAGCCACCCGCGGGGGCTCAGGGCCACCAGTTCCAGTGCCAGGGACCCCCTGAGCCGGCTCCCAGGAGCTCCTTTGCTCTGGAGCAGCACAGCCTGGGGCCCGCCCCGCTGCCCTCAGCCCCTGGGTGCGGGCTGTGCTCAGCTGCCCATCCAGCCCCTGCTCCAGAAGGGACCCTCAGGGGCCGGGGGGACGTGCAGGGGGTCCCCAGGGTGCAGGCAGTGCCTGCCCTCCCTGCTGGAATGCAGCGAGAAGCTTCCCTGGCCGCCCCGGCCCGGCGGGGGCTATTTTGGTCCAGCTTTTTTATCACACTCTCCTCCCTTTGGAAGCCACCCAGCTGAAGGCTTGCAGCCTTCACTCGGAGAGGCAGCCAGGGCTGGGAAGGAAGGAGGGAAGGAGAGAAGGAAGGGAGGAAGGAAGGTGCCCGTCCCGGACGCGCCATGGCCGCCCGCACCGTGCCCCACGCCTACCCCATGAGCTCCGAGTACGAGTTGGCCAACCCCAGCAAGATCTACGACCAGAACTTTGGGGAAGGTAAGGAAGGAGGTGGGATCCCCCCCGTCCTCTGGGCACCTTCCTCCCCTCTGCTGCAGGAGGGAGGCTGGAATTCCCTCGGGGGAGCTGGAGCTCCAGACCGGGGAATCAGGGGGGAACAGCCGGGGAATATTCCAGGGGAAAACCAGGGGGAAAAAAAGGAAACAGCCAGGGAATAACCGGGGAATAGCCAGGGAATAGCCAGGGAATAGCCAGGGAATAGCCAAGGGAAAAACAGGGAACAGCCAGGGAATATTCAAGGAATAACCAGAGAACAGCCAGGGAGTAACCAGGGAACAACCAAGGAATAGCCAGGGAATGATGAGGGAATAGCCAGGGAATAGCCAGGGACTATCCAGGGAATAACCAGGGAATAACCATGGAAAAACCATGGAAAAACCAGGGAATAGCCAGGGAATAGCCAGGGAATAGCCAGGGAATAGCCAGGGTCTCTCTCTCTCTTCATGTCCACTTCTCCATCCATGCCCACTGCTGCCTGTCCCGTCCCTCCCTCATGCCAGCCATGCTCTGGCATTCATGCACGTGCTGTGAAAACATGGAGCAAAATCTCTCAGGGCAGGCGGGGAGGCGGGGGGGAAGCTTTTCCAGCCGGGGGGATGTGGAGAAAAGCTGAGCTGGGGCGTTCAGCACAAAGCTGGGCAGTGGGGAAGGAATGTGGGCAGCAGCAGAACCATTCAGCACCGGCACAACAGCGTGAAAAGGCAAAAAGCTCCAAGGAAAGCCCTCTGGACAATGGCACACAAAAGGCCTTTAGTTCTTCAGGGCGGTTTCTTCAGCATCAGCAGTTTCCATGCCCATGCCTGGCTGTGGGCTGGGCTCTGCGGAGCTCCCGGAGCACCCACCGGGCCCTGCCCGTGCGGCCAACATGTGAAGCTGGATGGCAGCCCCGGGCAGCCCAGGGGCACGCAGAGCCTGCCAGGGACGTGGCTCCGGGTGTGTTTTGGGGGCACAAAGGTGGGAGCTGCAGCAGACTCCACCCCCGCTGCGGTGATGAGGCAAAGCCAAGGTGTTCTCCAGGTCCCAAACTCCTCCTGTGTGCTGCTCTGCAGGGGAATGGGCATCTGGATGAACAACCGACATGATTGAGGAGAGGCCAAATTTATTTTTTACATCAAACTGCAGTTATAGATTCTGTAGATTGCTTGTTCACGTGTTCAGCATCATCTCACTGGGCAGCTGGCCTTGTCCACGAGGCAGGCACTCATCCCTTAGGGAATTGGGTTTCATGGCCTCCTTCATCTTCTTGTCTTGGCATTCTTGTTTCTCAGGCTCTTCTTCTTATTTCTGAGCAGGCGTGGGGTCCTCTTCTTCTTTTCTTCTTTTTTTTCTCATTTAGCCCTGTTTTTCTCAGGAACCCCGATGAATTCCTGAGGGTTCTGATAGCAAAACTGCAGGTGGTTTGATGAGATCGCTCACAAATAGTGGAGCATCAGAGTGGCCTGGTGTGCCATTGCTGCACTGCTCCGACGCTGGAATTTCCAAAGCCCCTTCAATTCCCTGGAAAACCCCTCACTGAGTCTCCTTTCCAGGCGTGTCCCCGTCGGAGATTTTAGCCCCCACCCTGTACCACGGCTACTACATCCGGCCCCGCCTCAACAAGCAGCTGGAGAGGGGCACGTCGGAGATCTGCCTGAACCAGCACAAGTTCCAGGTGTTCCTGGACGTCTGCCAGTTCCTGCCCGACGAGCTCAGCGTGCGCACCGTGGACAACCTGCTGGAGGTGGCGGGGCAGCACCCGCAGAAGGCCGATCGCCACGGCTTCGTCTCCAGGGAGTTCACCAGGACCTACATCCTGCCCCTGGACGTGGACCCTCTGCTGGTCAGGGCCACCCTGTCCCACGATGGCATCCTGAGCATCGTGGCTCCCCGCACGGGCAAGGAGGTGAAGGCCAGGGTCAACGAGGTGAAGATAACGCAGCAGGAGCAGCCAGCGGGGAAAGAAGAACAGGCTGAGGAAGGGAAGGAGAAGGAAAAATCCTAAAGGCCGCAGATGTGGGAAGGTGGGGGGCACAGGGATGGGGAACCCGCAGCGCCTGGCCCCTGTTCCTCACCATCAGTGACCCTGAGGCAGCCACACTTCTGCTTCTCAAGGCTGATGGCTGGGGAAAAAAAAACGGACTTTGGAATGGAAAAAAGAGTGGGAGTGAAGTGTGAGTGTGAGTGAGTGTAATGCAAGTTTTCTCTAGGTCAGGTCACCGTGCAGGGAGCTCTGCTCTCAGCCCGGGGTCACTGCTACCCTTACCTGTGAGGCTGTGTCTCAGTGGACTGTGCTCTAGCCCAGAAGGGCACTGGGGAGAGAGAAAAGGGGATCCCAGAGCTGCCTTCTGAGCGGGTGGCTGTGTTGTGGCTATGGAAGGCGGGTGTTGGTCTGTAAAAGTGCCTGCAGCGATCAGGAGGGGAGAGGAATAAATCTTGCCTCTGCTCTTCTCTTGTTTGCCTTGGGCTGGTGTTGCTCCAGTGCAGCAGGAAGGGTGGACAGTGCCCAGCTGGGGCTGAGCTCGCCTGTGGGAGTGGCACCAGTGGGGACATGGAGGGACTGTGGCCACCTCTGTGCCTCACCCTGTCACTGTAGGACACGAAAGAAAGACTCCAGATATTTCAGAAGGCAAAGAGCACAGAGAAAAGGCTTTTTTTGTCCAATTCTCACTGCCTTTTATAAGGTGTTCCCATACAGACTTCACATGGGTGGTGAATAGGAACGACACCTCTCTGATCCCATGGGTTAAACCAGAGAAACAGCAAAACACCACCTGGAGAAAGATTGTTCTGAGGAAGGAGAGTTGTTCGCCAGGATTGTTTTGAGAAAAAGCTTTCTTGAGAAATTTTTCCTCGGGAGAACATCAGCAGCTGCCAGCAGGCTAAGACCTCTCAGACCCAGAAATATCAGGCCCACATCACCCCCCTGGCCCAGCTGCTGTTTTAGGGAGCCCAGAGCGAAGTGACCTCAAGGACAAAAAGGTGAGGAGCCCTTGGAAGGTCCCTGAGCACCTCCAGACCTGCAGCTGGAACGAGCCCGAGTTAACGGGGCATCAATCCATTCCCAGCCCCAGCCTGTGCCTGCTGAGCCCTTCAGCCAGGGGACATCTTCACACACGGACCCTTGGGAGGGGCCTGAACCCCAAATACCCCAGGGCAAGGCTCTGCTCAGCCCCCAGCTGCCTGCCCTGTCTCTGAAGGCACGGAGGGGCTGGATTTGGCCCCTTTGTGATGCTACGTGAGCCGTGTCCCCGCGGTGGGGACAGGGATCATGTGTGCTGCCGGCAGCTGCTGCCCCGCCGGCCCCAGGGCTCAGCAGGTGACAGTTGCCACCCTTGTGAGCTCAGCGCCGAGCCAGGCACACAAAATGCTGTGTCAGTGGCTAAATTTGGGGGTGCCTGTCGCGCCTGGGGCTCTGCCTCCACCCCACTGTGGGGACAGGGATGCCTGGGGGTGGGAATGCCCCGCTCAGGAGCCTGCCCAGCACATCTCTGGGGAGCTGGAACACAGATATGAGGCTGGTTTTTGTGTCCCCTGCCAGGAAATGTGGCATCCAGAGCAGAGCAGAGCGCTGCCCGGCTATTTTCAGCTCTTTTGTGCTCCCCAGGGCCGTGAGGATCAGTCAGATGAGGAGCAGCCCTGCCTGCCAGGCTCAGGGGGCACGGGGAGGGTGGCCGAGCCCAGTGCAGAGCAGATCACCTCAGTGTCTGACCTGCTGAAGCAGAACCAGATAAACTGTCAAAATAAAGAAAAAAAATCACCTTTACAACGGGCATTTTGTAAGTCATTAATAACAACCCCAGGGGTCATTCTGGGATTCCAACCACCCGCATCCCACTCACCCAGACCCCAGGAGGGCTGAGCTCCTGAGCCCTGTGGTGAGGGCTGAGCTCCACGGGTGTGCGGGGGCTCATTTCCTTCCTCCCCCCATCCTAAAAGGCTTCCAGACACGTTGTGGCAGCTGCTCTAAAATGCTCCTTTTTGTCCCTGCGCTGGCGAGAAATGCTGCTGGTCCCTTTGCTCATGGTTGGGATGAACTCCTGTGGCTGGGGATGGCCAAGGGGGACACACATGGCACAGCCAGGGGACACACAGGGCACAGCCAGGGGACACAGGGCACAGCCAGGACACACATGGCACAGCCAGAGGACACAGGGCACAGCCAGGGGACACAGGGCACAGCCAGGGGACACACAGGGCACAGCCAGGGGACACAGGGCACAGCCAGGACACACATGGCACAGCCAGGGGACACAGGGCACAGCCAGGGGACACAGGGCACAGCCAGGGGACACAGGGCACAGCCAGGACCAGCAGGTGCCATCTGTCCCTGCCCAGCTACTCAAGGAAACACTGGGGGCTGCAAACAGCACACAGCCCCGGCCGGGGCTGCGCTGGGAGAGGATTCTGAGACAAAAGGAGCTCGCCAACCCCTGCAGGGCTCTCTTTTCTCCATTGCTGACAGACGATGCCAGCTCGGTGCGTGTCTGTACCACTCCTGTCCCCGTGCCGGAGGGACCTGACATTTTTGCCATAAAAACGCCCAGAATCAGCGGTGGCGACACAATTCCGTGCCCTCGCCAGCTCTTCCTGGCCCTGTTTTTGCCCTCCCGTGTTCATCCTCCCCGCTCGGGGCGCTTGTGCTGGGCGGGTGTCACAGCTCTGTCACACGGGACCGGGGCTGGCAGTGCCCGGGGGCGGGCAGGGCTGTCCCTGCCGTGTCCCCGCCGTGTCCCTGCCGTGTCCCCGTCGTGTCCCCGCAGTGTCCCCGCAATGTCCCCGCCGTGTCCCCGCCGTGTCCCCGCAGTGTCCCCGCAGTGTCCCCGCCGTGTCCCCGCAATGTCCCCGCCGTGTCTCCGCCGTGTCCCCGCAGTGTCCCCGCAGTGTCCCCGCAATGTCCCCGCCGTGTCCCCGCAGTGTCCCCGCAGTGTCCCCGCCGTGTCCCCGCAATGTCCCCGCCGTGTCCCCGCAGTGTCCCCGTCGTGTCCCCGCAGTGTCCCCGCAGTGTCCCCGCCGTGTCCCCGCAGCCCCGCCGCTCCCATCGCCGCAGACACGGCCTGGGGAGGGAATGCGGAGCGGCGGCCAAGCCCTCCCCGGCCCTGCCAATGTTTTTTTGACGCTTTTCTGTTTCTCTGGTGGAGCTCGAAGCGGCAGCTCCAGTATTTGTGAGAGAGGCTGATGGGAACAGGCTCCCAGCCGGTGTTTTTTTTAAAATTCCCCTCCTTCCCCACAAAGCAACAAAGCCCGAGTTATCCCAGAAATCAAAACAGACGCTGGTTCATTAAAACAACAGTGTCTGTGGCAAGGCCAGAGACACGGAGTCTGCAGCTTCCCAGGCAGGGACAGGCTCCTGGGAACACCTGGGCGCTGCAGCAGCCTGGGAACGCTGAATCCCGGCTGTCTGCACCAACCTAATCCCAAATCCTGTGGCGTTGCTCCAGCCCCAAGCTGAGGAGCAGTGTCAGAGCACGGCTCGAGCTCTGCAGGTCTCAGTGCAGCTCACCCCGAGCCTGCTGCGACCCTTCCAAAGCAGAATCCTTCTCCTTGTGGCACACCTGGGCAGGTCCAGGCTTTGCTGTGCCCCTGGGTGAGTGACACACGGGGCTGTGAGCCTGGCTGAGAGCACACCTGGAGTGGGAACCAGCTCCTGTCACAGAGAGGTGAATTAACGCCCCCAGAAAGGTGAATTAATGCCCCCAGAAAGGTGAATTAACGGCCCCAGAAAGGTGAATTAACCCCCCCAGAAAGGTGAATTAACGGCCCCAGAAAGGTGAATTAACGGCCCCAGAAAGGTGAATTAACGGCCCCAGAAAGGTGAATTAATGCCCCCAGAGAGGTGAATTAATGCCCCCAGAAAGGTGAATTAATGCCCCCAGAGAGGTGAATTAACCCCCCCAGAAAGATGAATTAATGCTCATGCCCTTGCTGGACACCCCTGGAGCGATCAGACCTGCACAGAACTGGGGCCCTGCAGCTCCCTAAGGCGGGGAGGGCTCTCCTGGGACCCTGCCACTCTCCAGGGCACGCCACTGAACACTTTTATCCAGGCAGCTTTAGGAAGAGAGTGGATTTCCAGCGTCCCTGAGGCCGTGGGGCAGGAGAGCTCGGCTGGGGAGAGAACTCCAAGAGATCCCCTCATCCCCAGGTGATGCCACACGTTCATCCCCAGGTGATGCCACACGTGCCACACGTTCTCCTGGAGGTGCGAGGATGGGAACAGGAACAGGAGCAGCCCCGAGCTCCCACCCTGGGGCTTCTCCCTTTGTCTCCTCCGTCCCCTCCTGCATCACGGCCCGGGGGCGCAGGGGGACAGCGGAGGGACGGCCGCCGTCCGGGTGACAAAGCAGAGCTTTACCGCCCCGGGAGGCGGCGGGACCTCGCCCGGAGCTCCCGGGAAGGGCGCGGGGGCCAGCTCCGGTAGATGGCACACGGGGCCAAGCGCTGCGAAACCCGACACTGCCAGACACTCCCTGAGCGGGCAGGGGCCGAGCAGGAACCAGGAAATAGGAGCCGCGGCCGGGCACGGAGCGCTCGGGCTCCGCGGGGGAAGCGGCGGCGACATGGGCAACCTGTGCGGCTGCGGCCGGCCCTGGTGAGTGCGGGGCCGGGGCGGGAGGTCTGGGGGCTTGCCGAGGCTCTGAGCGCTGCACCTGGCCGGGCACGGACAGGTGAGCACGGGGACAGGTGCCTGGGGCACGGCGGGACGGCGACAAGAGGGGGTTTTTTTGTCACATCTCAGCCCGCACGGTTTGGGAGGTGCGGCCGCGCGGCAGCTGGGAAGGAGCTGGTGGGAATCGCTGTCCTCATGTCAGCGCTGCCCGGCCAGGCAGACACCACAAAGTGTCCCGTTGAGGGGTCCCTGTGTCCCTTTGAGGGGTCCCTGGGTCCCTTTGACGGGGTCCCTTTGAGGGGGCCCTTTGGGAGGTCCCTGTGTCCCTTTGAGGGGTCCCTGTGTCCCGTTGAGGGGTCCCTGTGTCCCTTTGAAGGGGTCCTTGTGTCCCTTTGAGGGGTCTCAGTGTCCCTTTGAGGGGTCCCTGTGTCCCTTTCAGGGGTCTCTGTGTCCCTTTGAAGGGGTCCTGGGTCCCTTTGAGGGGGTCCCTGTGTCCCTTTGAGGGGGTCCCTGTGTCCCTTTGAAGGGGTCCTGTGTCTCTTTGAGGGGTCCCTGTGTCCCTTTGAGGCATCCCTGAGTCCCTTTGAGGGGTCCCTGTGTCCCTTTGAGGGGTCCTTGTGTCCCTTTGAGGCATCTCTGAGTCCCTTTGAGGGGTCCCTGTGTCCCTTTGAGGGGTCCCTGTGTCCCTTTGAGGGGGTCCCTGTGTCCCTTTGAAGGGGTCCCTGTGTCCCTTTGAGGGGTCCTGTGTCTCTTTGAGGGGTCCCTGTGTCCCTTTGAGGGGTCCCTGTGTCCCTTTGAAGGGGTCCTGTGTCTCTTTGAGGGGTCTCTGTGTCCCTTTGAGGCATCCCTGGGTCCCTTTGAGGCATCCCTGGGTCCCTTTGAGGGGTCCCTGTGTCCCTTTGATGGTTCAGTCACCCCCTCCTGCCCTCAGCCACTCCAGCCCCTCTCCCTCCTGCTCCTGTCGGGGTTGATTTATGCCGGGGAAATCCTGGGCGCGTTGTTGGGATGCTGCGGCTCCTTCCCCCTGCGAGGGAGGGTGACACTGTGATCCCGCCGGGCTCCTGCTGTGCCCTGCCCCTCCTGCTCGCGGGGAAAGGGCATCCCCCGCTGCCAAGCCGGAATATTTTCACCTCTGGGCTGGAATATTTTCCTCTCTGCGAGGGGAAGAGCCGTGAATGCAATCAGGTGAAGCTCTGAGGACGTTCTCCTTCCGACGCTGCAAGTTTGTTCAAAGTGGGAGAAATTCACCCGGTTTTTAATAATTCCAAGAGGGCACAGCATCACCTAGTGGAGTAAGGCTCGGGAGGTGAGGACATCGAGGTTCTTCCAAGCCCTGAGCCCTGAGGAGTTTGGGATTTAGGAACAGGAGATGGAGGTGCGAGGCTGGTCACCCACCGAAACTCCCATTTTTAATTTCCTCCGCCCCGTGGCAGAGGGTAAAGGAGGCACCCAGGGCATCAGCAGGCAAGGGCTCCATCACGGGGTGCCTGGGGCACGGGCTGAGGGCTTTAAAGAAAAGATGTCACGGCAAATTTATTCTGTCTGGGGAGTTATTGGTGAAGGAATTGTGCCGCCGGGTCTGGGCAGGTCCCAGGCTCTCCCCATTGAAGTGGCACCAAAATGTGCACAGAGAGGGAAAACTGCCCAAATCCAGGCCCCGGGAGTGTGTGGGGCAGGAATGAGGATTGTGTGGGGCAGGAATGAGGATTGTGTGGGGCAGGAACCAGGATTGTTTAGGGCAGGAATCAGGGTGGCCTTGGCTCGGGGAGGAGAGGCAGCAGTGTGGGATCAGGGCTGTGGGTGCTGCCCCGGAGAATTCTCTCAGGGAGTTCCAACACGTCTGACCCGCTTTGGGGAGCAGGGGAGAGGTTTCCCTGCTCCCTTTTCCCGGGCCACACGTGTCCCCATTCCCGGGGAGGTGCCTGGCTGTGATTATCCCGCAGACAGGAATGGCTGCAGCCCACACACTGCCTGCAATGCTCCCTGAACAAAGGGAATGCCGGCCCTGGTGTCTGCCAGCACAGGCTGCTGCTTCTGCCTCTAAAGGTGCTGCTTTGGTGAAATCCTGCAGGTCTGAGAGCTGGGAGGGAGCTAAGTGCCTCTAAAGGTGCTGCTTTGGCGAAATCCTGCAGGTCTGAGTGCTGGGAGGGAGCTAAGTGCCTCTAAAGGTGCTGCTTTGGTGAAATCCTGCAGGTCTGAGAGCTGGGAGGGAGGGAAGTGCTCTGGCACACAAAGCTGGGCAAGGAGGAGATGCTGCAGACAGGGGAGGAGGAGGAGGCGGCTGTGAGAGCCCCACCAAGGGGTGCTGCTGTGACTTGACCCCCAAACTGCCGGGGAGAACCCCCCAGATTTTGCCTGTGGAGGGCTGGAGGTGCCCCTGCGGAGCCTTGGCCACCCTTGGCCAGCCAGGCCTGGTTAATCATTACCGGCCATTCCTGAGCTCTGTGCTGCATTCCTGGGGGTTTTTGTTTTCCCTCTGCAGTGCCAGGGCATGGCTGCACGGGCTGTGGAGCTGCCGGGGAGAGCTGGCACGGGCACAGCCCTGCCCGGGGCACTGCTCTGTGCCTGCCTGCCAAAGGCACTCACAGCATTCCCTGGAGCCCCGGTGCTGAGCTTGGAGCACTGCCTGCCCCCTTGGAGCTGCTGAGCCCCCTCTGCTCTGTGTGTGTGCAGGGGGGGCCACACAAGGGCTGCCACCTGCTCCCCAGCCCCCTGAGGGTGACATTTCCTCCCCGCATCTGTCCCCAAGGGGGACACGGTCCCCTCTGCCAGGCCCAGCCTGGGCTCCAGGCTCTGTTCTTCCAGCTGGGATTTTGGGAATTTGGCTCCTGTCCCCTCCTGGAGCAGATCTCGTCTCTCTCTGGTCACGCAGGTACAGCCGAGGGGAGGGTCTGGCTTGGCTCGCAGCGAGGGCAAAGCTTGTTTGGGTTGGTTCTGCTCTAAGCGGCAAAGTGAGAACAGGAAAAGTGTCTGAAACCTTCAGGCAGGCAGCTGCTGCCTGGATAAGGGGCCAAGGCACAGGGAGTGGGGCTGGCAGAGCGGCTGACCCCAGAAGAAGGGGTTTGTGCCAGCTGGGACAGTGCCCTGAGCCCTGTGCCTCAGAGCTGAGCTGTGGAGATGGAGCCGCAAAGCTCCTGTGAGGGGAGTTCTCTGACGCTGTTTGACACCACTACGGCACAGACTCCGACTTCAGAAGGCTGAAAAGGACTCCTTCATTTATATATTTATGTTTATGTTTATGTTTATGTTTATGTTTATGTTTATATTTTTATATGTGTCTCCCTTATATACTATTTCACACAGACCACTTTGGTTGGTGACACAAAGGCAAAACCTCTTCAATCGCACACCAGAGGGAGTTCTTGATGTCCCTCCTAGGAAAAGGAATAAATATCAAAGTACAGTTTACAAAAACACGTCTCTTCTTTACAGAAGATTCCCTGGGGAAAGAATTTCGGAAAACCAAAACACCTCAGGCAGGAAACCAGGGCTGCAGTTCTCATTCCTGGGATGCTGCTGGGACAGGAGGGCGGGCAGGGAGAGCCGGGGGTGACTGTGGGGCGAGCTCCGGGTGTGTCTGAGGAGGAGGAAACTCGTCCCCACACCTTCCCTGTGGACATTCCCCTGCAGGATCACTCGGGCCCGGGTGTGGCTCTTTGCTGCCTCTCCCTGGGCCTGTCCCATGCCCTGGTACCCCAGGGATGGTCTGGGATGGTGCCTGGGGAGGGCAGAGGTTTGGGGTTTTCAGGGCTGATGTGGAATCTCTCTGATTGCAGGAAGTGCCCTTCGCCGTTCAAGAGGAAGAAGGAGAAGCAAGGTAAGGATGTGTGGCGATGCTTTGGAGTGACAGGGAGGTGACATCAGTCTCCCGCACTCCTTTCGTACTTAACCTTCCTCAGGAGGAGTTGGGGGCAGCATTTCTTTAAATCTTAAAGCAAGGAGGGTGATGTGCCACGGGGTTTCAGCAGTGCCTTCAAAATGACCAAATCCCACCTCAAAACACACCCCCCGTGCTCTCCAGCCCAGCCGGAGCTGCATCACCTCGTGCGGGAGCTGCAGACTCTGTCTGACAGCACTGCCCAGAACGAAGTGCATTCCTCAAGCCGTGTCCTGTGGCCTTTGGACCGCGCTGGGCAAAACAAGTTTGCCAGGCAGCCGAGGGAATAACAAAGTTAAACGTGGCTCTGACTCCTCGGAGGGCCTGACAAGGAGCTCTCTGTGCTGTGTCTGTGGGTGCTGCCAAGAGCCCTGCGGTCCGCAGCGTGCTGGCATCCTGGGGAACCTTATTTTCCCCCAAAGAAACAAGCCCAGGCTTTCTTCTTGCAGGCATCAGGGCTGAGGGAGCCAGATGAGGTGGAAATCTGGTTTGTGCCCGGTGGGGAGAGCCCGTGGGCCAACACAGCGTTGCTGCATCCCCGTTTTGGTTTTCCCAAAATAAAGTGTTTTAAGCTGACCTCCTGGTGTTTGCTTTTGCAGGAGCTAATGTGAGGCATGAGACTCAACAGCAGCAGCCTGGCAGGAAGGTAAATAACTTGCCAGAGGGATTTTTCCTGAGTGTGTTGAGGAGACGGAGCTGCCCCGAGCTCCGTGGGCTGGGAGGACACAGGGCGGAATTGAGAGCCACGAGTCCTCTCACGCTGTGCAGCCTCTGAAGTGTCCGTGGTGCTTTTTTTCTACACTTTTTTTTTGCCCCTGAGGTGCAGATTCTGAGAATCCCAGAATCCCAGAATGTGTAGGTTGGGAGAGACCTTCAAGATCATCGAGTCCAACCCAGCCCTGACACCTCAACTAAACCCTGGCCCCGAGTGCCACATCCAGTCTGTCCTTAAACACCTCCAGGGATGGTGACTCCACCACCTCCCCGGGCAGACCATTCCAGTGCTTTATCACCCTTGCTGTAAAAAGCTTTTTCCTGATACCCAACCCAAATTTCCTTTGGTGCAGCCTAAGGCTGTGTCCTCCTGTTCTGTCAGGTGCTGCCTGGAGAAAGAGGCCAACCCCACTGACTACAGCTTTACAACCACCTCTCAGGGAGTGGTAAAGAGTGACAAGGTCACTCCTGAGTCTCCTTTTCTCCAGGCTGAACAGCCCCAGCTCCCTGAATCCTGAGGTGCCAGCGGGTGGGTGCTGCTGGGGGCAGCACAGCGAGCTGAGTCCCCAGAGCTTTGTTTTTTATTTCCCCTCAAAGCTCCCCACGTATGAAGACGTCCCAGATGTCCCTGTGTACGCCACGGTGAGCCAGCCCAAGGCTGTGCAGCAGGACGAGAACATCCACTACGCCGACATCCAGGTGTTCTCCAAGGCGCCCGAGCGCTCAGCGGCCCAGGTGAAGAGCCTGCAGCTGCAGAACGCCACCGAGTACGCCACCCTCAACTTCCCCAGGGCCAGGCTGAAGTATGACAGCAAAAACGGGACCTTGGTCTAAAAGGCTGGGCTGGCCTCGTCCTGCTCCCTCGGCAGGAAAAGGAGTTCTCAGCTCTAGGTGCGGGGAAACCTCGTGGACGCCTCTGAGGGTTTGGAGAGGCTGCGGCTCCCGCCTCGGACATTCTCGCTGAGGAGGTTCCTCATCTGATTCTGCTGGCAAAAAACACCTCCTCCCCTCCGAGGAGCTGCTCCTGGAGCTGGCAGCCTGTGTCCTGCCAGCCCTGTGAGGTGGCAGAGCTGCTGCCGGGCTGGTGAAGGCTCGGGGCTGCAGGAAGGGAATGCTGCAATCCAATCCCTGCTGGGGCACAGCTCCAGCCGAGCCTGGCTTTGGGAATTCAGGGATTCAGCGATTCAGGAATTCAGGACTGAAGGGAGGTTTTGGCGCAGGGTTTGGTGCCAGTGTTAAAGCTCTGAGTGTGCAGAGCGACACGTGGGTGGCGCTGGGGGGAGAGGAGACCTTCAGCAGGATCTGTCTCCTCCCAGCAGCTGCCAGGCCCTGTGTGCATCCCCTTCCCCCCAAATCAGTGTTGTACAGCCAAGCAGAGCGCCTGGCAGCCTGGAATGCAGGATTAGGAGGGGTACAGAAGAATTCCTGTCACTGCTGGGCTGTCAGAGGTGCATCCTGTGCAAACAGGCGAGGAGTGAGCTCCTGGCTCTGACTGGAAGCGAAGCGAGGGAAATTTGGCAATTTAGCTGCAAATCGCTGCCCGTGTTTAGGGCAGTTCTCAGAGTCCAGCTGGGATACTGGGAGTGAATCCTGGGCTGCTTCATGGAGGACTTTGGACTTTGCCCACAGTTTTTCCTCGTTTTGTGCTGTCAGCCCTGGTTGTAAACCCGGGTGACACAGAGCACACGCGCGTGGGGTTGTCAGCTCCACCTCTGAGAGCCTGGTTCTGGATTTCCAATAGCGTCAACAATTCAGTGTAGCAGTGGCCCAAAGGGCTTCTGCCCCTGGGCAGCCCTGGCAGGACACCAGGGCACCCCAGGCACATCTGCAGGCACTAAACCCAGCCCTGGCACCTCCTGCTCCTCAGTCGTGGCCTGCAGAGCACGTTGTGGGGCGTTTAGAAATTGTGCCTTTTATAAACACACAGAACCCCGCGTTTTATAACTCAGCCCGCTGAGTTTCCTGCGTGCGGGAAGCACCAAGGAGTTCCTGCTCGTGGTGGAAAATGAAGCTGCTGCGGGCTGTGGAAGGTGGAAGTGTTTGAGGACCAATCGTCCAGGTTTTCTACGCGTTTACCTGAGTGCCCGAGCCCCTGGAATGGTTCTTTATCTCCCGTTCCCCTCGGGGCTGTTCCTGGAGGCGCAGCTCATCCCGGAGACAATTCCGTGCTCCCATTCCGGTGATTTTTTCCCCCCAGGCTTTCCAAGGGGAATTGTGGAAGCCGCGTGTTCTGGAGTAGGGATTTTCCTGAAGGACTCGGTTTTGCACTGAATATTAAAACCTCCCGTGCTTCCCGCGGTTGCCGTGCGTGCCAAACGAGTGTTGACGTGTCATTAAAGATGCGATATTTGGTTTTGAGCGATAAATCCGCGCTCTGGGCCAGGCTTTGCGGGGCTGGGGGGACACGCAGGGTCCGGGGCGGCGATGCGGGGCTGGGAAAAGCTGGCTCCGACCCCGATCCCGATCCCGATCCCGGCCCCTCGATCCCGGGGCGGGGCCAGCGCCATCCCGCCCCATCCGTTCCCACGGCAACGGGGGACGCGCACCGGGAGCAGGTAGGGCCGGAGGTGCGGGTCCCATCCCATTGCATCCCATTGCATCCCATTGCATCCCATCCCTCCTCACCCCTCCCATTCCACCTCATTTCACCCCATCCCACCTCATCCCACCCCATCCCATGCCACCCCTACCCGCTCTGTGTCCCCATTTCCCCCCGTGCCACCCCATCCCCAGCACTCCTCGCCCCCGCAGCACTGCCCTGCTCCCGTTCCTGTGCCTGTTCCCCACATTCCCATCCCACAGCCCATCCCAGCCCTGCTCCTGGGTATCCCCGTGCTCCAGACCCCTTCCCACCCAACCCACCCCCATCCCATCCCACCCCATCCCACCCCATCCATCCCATCCCATTTCCAGAGGCTTTGATGGATTTGCTTTCCCCCCCAGGTTTGGGGCTGCTGGCACCTCCCCGTGGCGCTGAGGTGACCCCAGCATGGGGACCCTGATGGACACGGTGCCTCCTGCACCCTCTGTGAGTGCCCGGCAGCCTTTTCTGCGTCCTTCCTGTCCCTTCTGGGCCTCCACGGGGACTTGGGGACGGGTGACGCCAGGGCAGCAGTGGCTTTAGCAGCTCTTTGGGTGATTGCTGCAGCCACGGCCCCACAAAGCCCCCGGGGGAATTCCTGCACCAGCCTCTTGTGGTTTTGGTCCCTCCAGCCCCGATTTTAGTGACCGGGAGCGCGCAGGGACGAGGGTTGGGGTCATGCTGGAAGCGGCCAGGAGATGGCAATGCCACCAACAGGATGGCAATGCCACCACCCCCCGGGCTGGGCTGGGAGGTCACCGACCCCGGGAGCAGCTGCTGGGGACAGCCTGGGCATATCCTTGCCCACATGATGATTCCTTTGGGAAAATTCAGGGCCCGTTCTGGAGCATCACTCCTGACAGTGATGAGGCTTCTGGCAAAAGCAGCGTTGAAAGGCACCTTTGGGGTAAAAGTGGCAGGAGAACACAACTCCTGCCACCAGCAGCTGGGAATGTCAGACTGAAACACAAAGGGAGAAGCGGAATTCAATTTTTAAAAGTTATTTTTTTTCGGCCCACACGCCCACCCCAGCCCCGTTTGTGTCCCCGAAATGGACAGCCTGGCTTCTATTCCCTGCCATTCAGGCCGAGATAAGAAACCTCCTGCAGAAGCAAATCTTTGATGAGGAAATCCCTGAGCAGGACTGTACCTGAGCCTGCCAGGGAAAAGGAGAACATTTGGAACGTTTGGAACATTTTGCCCTTGCCAGGGACAGGAGCAGGCTCTGCAAGAGGGAAATGGGATAAAAGGGATCCCTTGCATCCCAGATTTCAGCCCCAGCTCTTCCTGGCTGACCCAAAAATCTCAGCACCCTTCCCTGTTCTATTACAAATCCTCCAAAATGTAAAAGAACAGGTGGTAAATATATACAAGGGAATAAATATAAGCACGTGTGATAAATTATTAGCCAAGGAGAGCTTTTTAAAGTCCACAGTGGAGGCTCAGAGTGTGTCTTGTTGGTTTTCCCCTCAAAATCAGGTCACTTTTTTGTCTCACGGGGGAACCACTTGGTTTTCCCACAAAATTTTATTGGAATTTCACTGGCATAAGCTACTCAATTGCATTAAAAAAGGGGGGGGGGGGTTTTAAATATTTATTTAATGGCATTTTGAAGCTCAAAAGTCACCGGGATCAGGGCTCCAACCCCCCAGCAGCTCCAGCTTACAAGGCTTTGTGCAAAGCCTCGCTGTAATCTGTTGTTTTGCTTAACAGATGTGGCATTAGACTCGATGAAAAACACCAAAATCTCCACTCCCAGGGAATTACGAAAAGCAGGGAGAGCAAACATGAATGATTTAAAACCTCCTCCTTTTGGGTTGCTCACAGAGGGAAGGGACCTGTTGCTCCTCTCTCTGTATTTTAGCCGTGGCGGGCTAAAATAGTGAAATGACACCATTGACTTTTCCTCAGGACGCTTCAACGCTTAGGCAGAGGAAAAACAAAATAAATGTTTGTTTTTAAATGTGTGTCACACTTAGAAACGCCTGGTGAGATATTTTGGGCCCTGAGGGCAGCGGGGTCGGTGCTGGCGGTGGAGGGGATTTCACCCACCCCGGTTTTATTTTCCCTTTTCCTCTTTTCCCCCCGGGCGTTTCCTGTAAGGTGACACCAGCCTGGGGATATTTGAGACTTATTTCTGTGATGGGCGCTCGTCTTGATGGGGAGAACGAGCTGGGGGTTGTGCTTAATTGTTTGAACGTTTTCTCTCGGGTTTGGTGGGGAGGGGGGGTTGGTGGGTTGTTTTTTCTTTGTTGTTTTTGTGGTTTTTTTTTTTTTTTTTTTTTTACTTTTTTGTTTGTTTGTTTGTTTGTGGTTTTGGGTTTTTTTGGTTTGTTTTGGTTTGGTGTTTTGTTTTGTTTTTGGAGGGTTTTTTGTTTGGTTTTTGGGGGTCTTTGGGGGGAGTTTTGGCTGGGGTTTTTTGGTTTTTTTTGGTTGTTTGGGGGTTTTTTTGTGTTTTGTTTTGTTTGTTGGGTATTCCCCCCCCACCCCCAACTCGAAAAACGCGATGTTCAAACCCGCAAACCTTTCAGCTGCCGTGGCCTGGCTCGCACCTTCCTGCGGCTGCAGAGCGATCTTCTCTCAGCGCTTTGCTCCCCGTGCAAGGCATCACCTCCCTCCTTCCTCCTCCTCCTCCTCCTCTTTACCCCCACACCAAGCAGAGCTCCCTGCGCACGGCGAGTTTGAAAAAATCCCATTTTCACAGCTCGGTTGGGGAGTGATTTTTTTATTTTCTTTCTGGCTAGAAATGAGTTTCAGATGTTGGTATATATTTTTTTTTTCCCCGCGGCGCGCCTGCATCTGGTAAAGCCGCGGCGTTGCCGTGACAACCGTGTGACATCTCCGCTCCCTCCTCCCTTCGGGCCGAGCATGCCCAAAGCCGGCTCCGCTGCCCGGGCTGCACAGATGGGACCATGAGCGCCCTTCCCCATGAGCTGCCGCCCTTTGTGCTGCCGAGGAAGAGGAGGGAGAGGAGGGAGAGGAAGGAGAGGCGGCCCCGCAGCCCCTGAGCCCCCCGCCCGGGACGATGCTCGCCTGCCTAGCCAGGGGGAATTTGCTGGATATCCTTCAGGAGGGTTTCACCGAGGTAAAAACACCTCCCCGAGCTCTCCCGGGATGGTTTTGGGGTGGGATTGTTGCGTTCTCGGTGCTTCGTGAGGCAGAAAAAGGGGAGAAAAACCAGCGAGGTTCCGTCTCCCCGGCAGGAGTTTGGTGAGGAGTTCGGGGCTGGTTTTACATCCCAGCCCTGCTCGTGCTGTTTGTGCTGCTCGGGAGGGTTTTGTGCTCTGTGATAACATTCCCGCTGTCCCGGTAAATAACAGAAGCTGCCGGAGGTTGTGGGGCAGCGTCCGTGGTGTAAAATCGGCTCCTCTCCCGAGGGATGTGCCGTGTCTGCGTGTCCGGGGTTGTAAATCTGCTCTGAGGATTCGGTTTCTCGGGAGAGGCTGACAAAGAGCTGGTTTGGGGTTCCCCCCCCCCCCCCCCCCCCCGTCATCTTTTCCTGTAAATTGAATCCCCAGGGGACTGCAGTTCAGCTTGGTCGGGGAAATGTAATTTTCAAAGTGTCCTTTATAGGATAGAAATGGATCGTCGAATAAGGAACTCCAGAGGTGGGAATCCTGCGGCTGTGTGGGGAGTGCAGTGGGACTTCCCTCTTTAGGGGGGCACAAAAAATGAGTTTGGTTGGATATTTATGGACTCGGGAATGCCCGTGCCGGAGCACGACCTGCTGCCTGTAAGCTGAAAAGGAAGAAAAACTGTGGAGGGTTTGCTGGAAGCACGGAGCGGCTGCTGTTTTATTTCTCACTTGCTCGCAGGGATCTTCTTTTGAACTTTGGGGTGTTTTTTTTATTATTTAGTTATTCATTCTTTCTTAGAGCGCAGAACTGAATTCTGTTTGGCGTTTGGTGATTCCTCAGGCGCGCAGAGCTTGGGTGCTGCTCCTCCACGGCCCCGTTGAGCACAGAAAATGAACACTGCACAGAAAATGAACATTTCCCATCCCTGCCGGGCTCCCCAGCAGGGAAAACAACCCGGGGGTGAAACCCGAGCCCGGCTCCAGGGCGGCCCCAGCTCTCCTCGCATCGCCCGGAGGAGCTGGGATCGCTCCATCCCCTCCTCCACGGAGGGTCGGGCTCGGTTTTAGCCAGCCAAGGTCCGGGTTTAGACCGAGCTCACACTTCCTGTGCTCGGGGGCAGCACATCCTCCTCCGGCACGAATAGTAACTTATTTATTAATGACGGGAGCAAACCCCGGGGACGCTCAGTGTCTCACCCCGGCAGGTTTCACCCACAGGCAGCCCAGCTGTGGCAGAAACTTCCCTCTCCCGGCACAAAAACAGATCCACGGGCTCTCTGCCTGCTCACACACCCCAGCAAAAGTAAAACTAAAATCATTTTAGCGAGGGCTGACCCGTCTTCTGCCAAGGACGTGCAGCACAGCCCCAAGTGAGAGAGGAGCTGTGCCCTTCCAGCGGTGCTGTTGGGATCCAGCTGTGCGCCCTGCCCGCCTCTGTTTGTTTAGTGACTCAGAAATCACCGTGGGAGCGTGTCCCCGTCCCCACGGGCGGTCACCGACCCCAACACGGCCAAGAGGCTCCGGGGAAGTTTCTTTTGTCCCCTCGCCTCCTTTCCCCTCTGTGCCCCCATCCCTTCTGACTGAGGGCCACCTCAGCAGCCCAATTATCCCTAATTAGTGCAGCTCCG
This sequence comes from Chamaea fasciata, assembly GCF_029207755.1. Lineage (NCBI taxonomy): Eukaryota > Metazoa > Chordata > Aves > Passeriformes > Sylviidae > Chamaea > Chamaea fasciata. Next base: position 5,525,698 of record NW_027094109.1, read on the forward strand.
CGGTCCTTCCTGCTCTCCTGCCCGTTCTGCCGCGCGGCTCGGGGTGCGAGGGATCGCATCCCGCTAAAGGCGCCCCTCAACTGCTGAATTATCGCTTTATTTCCCTTTTCCCCCCTTCCCTTCCTTCAGAGCCCTGGTGGACGCTGTCACCTGCAGACATCTGAAGGCGGGATGGTTTCTTTTGATGTTGGGACGCAGGAAAAATCCCTCCCGTGGGCATTGAAGCCCCTCATTAGTGGCCTGCCCTGCCTTGGAGGTGTTTCCCCGCTGTTTGCGGGGACACCGGGCAGATAAATAATTCAATCCCCCAGCTGGACGGTGCCCTGGGGATGCGTGGCTGCTAAAAGCAGGAGTTTATGATGAAAGGGAAGCACAGAGAGGGGTCTGGCTGTGTCCATGTGGCCCCAGCCTGTTCCCCCTCCTCGGGGAAACGCAGTTTATTTATGTGCTGACACTCCCGGCGAGTCTTGAAAACAGATGGGGCGCAGAGAAATGTGTCAGGAACGAGCCTGGCAGCTCCAAGCTGCGTTTTAACAATAACTCACCTTCTCTTTTTCGGGCTGGGGGATCATTCCCTCTGGCAAACTTAATTACGTGGCTGCTTGTGTGCAGCGAGTCACTGAAAATAACTGTTTTCTCCCAGATCATGTTGAACAAACAATTAATTCCAGAGAGGACACGGAGACTTCCAGGGCCTGAGCAGAGGTCGTCTGGAGAGCAGAGCCTCCCCAGCAAAGTGAAATGCTGGGTTACCTGCCCGGGAGGGGAAATGTCTCCACATTTCCGAGGTGGGGAGTGCTGCAGGGCTCTGCTCTGTCCCTCACCGGCTGTTTCGTGGAATATTTCCCCAGCTGAGTGGGTAATTCCTGGGTTTTCCACATGTACAACCCATCTCCTTCCCCCTTGTTTGCCACGTCCTCTGGTGGGGTTGGTGCCCATTGTTAGGAAAAATTAATCCACCAACGGCAGAGGTTTGTGTCCAAAAAGGAGACAGAGGAGTCCTTTGACTTTATTCCAATAAAGGGAGAGGCCGTGGGGCATTTCCCCTGGGGTCTCTCAGAGTTTTGGAGGATGCAGCCTCCTGTTTATCCCAATTTCCCGGGCACATTTCCCTCTCTCTTTCCCCTTTGGCTGAGGTACTTGAGAGGTGCAGACTTCCCAGAGTGCCTGATACCTAAAACTCCCCTTTCATGTATAACCCCCCTTTTAATTTTCATTCTTATGGAATTTATGGGTTTTCCCCGTTGGTTCTTTCATCTTCCAATATCCAATTCCATTTATCAGCCAACCCACAGTTTGTTTGTCAAGGCAAATATCTCCTTTTCCATTCATCAGTCCGTGGGATCCTTCTTACTATTTCTTTCATCTCTCAGTGCTGGTTTTATCAACCAGTAAATCCAGAGTCTGTTTGTTTGTAGAGACAAGTCTGTCATCGCTCTCACCATCCTCTGGAGGTGCCATCCTGCCTGTGGGGTGTGAGCTGTGAGTCCTGGGCAGTGCCCTGGGGCTGATTTTGGTTTCTTCCTCTATTTTGGGTTATTTCCTGGCCGTGTGGCCCTGCTGCTCTCGGGGCCAGGTCCTGATCTGTGACCAGAGGTCTCATCTGTGTGACCTCAGCGGGAGGAGCTGGCACTCACCCTCTCCCAGCCGCCGGGGCTATTTATAGGGTTAATAGGATTCACCATGGAGAGCTGTTTTGACTTCTGGCTCCCTCATCCTGCTCAGCCCCGGCGCTCCTGGGGCTCTGAGTCCCTCCCCGAGCACGCCAGCCTCTGGAGGTGCTGTTTCGTCACCCTGCTCTGTTTTGGGGTGGAGCTGTGGCAGCATTTCACACCTTCCCCACCCTGTTAAACCCCCGGGGGGGCGCTGGCTGGGTGTGAGGAACCCTCGGAGCCTTTCCAGCCTCTCCGACCTGCTGGGCTGCCCTGAAACCTCTGCAAGCCTCCAGCACAGCCAGCAAAACACAGCTGGGGCTGCCCACAGCTGGATTCACCCCCAGATGTGCTTTGGCGCCCCGTTCCTTGCTCTGTGGTCAGTTTTTTCCCCAAAGCCTGGTGCCTGGCCAGCAGTGGGGTTCTCAGCAAGGGAAGGATGGATTTGCTGCTCTATAGGATTAGGGCTGGAGCACTTGGGACTCAATCCCTGCCTCGGTGGCTAAGCCAGGCTGTCCCTTGGCAGGGTGTCTGTGCGGGGCATTTGCTCGGGGACACTCACAGGTTTCTGCCCCTCAAACCTTCTCAGCAGGAACAGGAAGGGGGTTTTTTTTATGGGTACAAAGAGGTAAAAGGGGATGCTGCGCTCCCGGCAAGTCATGGGCGGAGGGAATTCAAAGTTCTGTGTCCTAAATGTGCCTTCAGGGCCCTTCATGCCGGGCCAGGGAATGTCCCCGGGTGTCCCTCCCCTCTGCAAAGTCCCTGCCTGCAGATTTTGGGGTCCTGAGGTGTTCAGGCTCCTCTCAGAGCTGCCTGTCCCTGCCTGGGCACAGGGATCCTGCTGGGGGAGGAACAATTCTCCCTTTCTTCCCCGGAGCATCAGGGGATGTGTCAGTGCAGCGTGCTCGGGCAGACCTCAGCCTCTGTTTGGGTATAGTGGAACCATCTGACAGCTCAGGGTGAATGATGTGCTCCAAAATCCTCTTTGGAGCGAGTCCTTTGCACTCAGAGCTCAGCTTTTCGCCAGTTTTTGCCTTTATTTTTTGCCTGTAGCTGGCACAGAAGCTCTGCCTGGGTGAGAAAAGGGCCTCAGGTACCTGCTGAGCATCATGTGAGACCAGCTGCTGCTCCAGGATCTTACATTTGCATCATTAAGCCTTTTCACAGCACAGAATTAATGAAATAATGGTGTATTTAGGCACAGGTGGGAACGACTTCATCCTGGATAACTCTGGAATGGGCCACGGCAGTTTTTGGCTTTACGAGAAGTGAAAATGGAAGTGGCAGAAACAATTTAGGGAGTCTTGATGGAATCGGGCCGTGCTGTTTACACTTCAGCTCCTCCTCTTAATGGGCAAAGAAAGGACTGAGGGAAAGGTGGGAAACTCTGCAGTCCAAAATTCCACGTCCCCACGTCCTCTGGACATCAGCACCTGCTCTAAATGAAGAGTTTTGTGAAGGAGAACTCCTGCGGGTGCCGTTGGTCATTCTGGGTGCTTTTCACTGTTGGATGCATCTCAATGCCTCGAAAAACCTTAATCACGTTCAAGCATCAATTTCGAGAGGGCAAAAAAAAAAAAAAAAAGAAAAATCTTTTGCTGGCTTTGGGAGCAGAGGGAATAATTTCTTTTTGCTTGGAGGTTGGTGCTTTCTGCTCCCACAAAGGCCTTCTTCAACAACAACAACAACAACTAAATCAGCAAAGTGGAGGAAAGGCTGGCTGGAAAATTACAGTTCCCATCTAATTAAGGTGATGTCAGAAAGCTCAGCAATCCTGCAGGGCCTCAGCCAGCACGTCCTGATGCAATTAGGCTGCTGCAGACCTTGGGCTCGGGGCTCCGGGAGGGAGGAACAGAGAATTCCTTTCATCCTGGCAGCACCAGGGCTCCTCTTGCTGACCCTGGGCCTTGGGCAGGGGCCACAACTCTGCAACAAAGGGAAATGGGTGTAAAGAGCCTCAGAAAGGTCACTCTGGCAGGGGGAGCCCCTAAATCAAACACTAATGGTGGAGTCCAGCTCGTCAGGGCAGTGCACAAAGGGAGATCAGTGGGAAGAGCCTCAAAAACCATCATTCCAGCAGGGGGATTCTCTAAATCCAGTGCCAAGGGTGGAGTCAAACTCTGCAGATGAATGTAGAGAGGGCATCTGCTTCTAGAAGGGTCACGGGGTCTACTGAAAGGTGACAGTGAGCAGGGCAGGCCCCCCCTTGCTAAAAAACCTGATTTTGTCCATTTGTTCAGCACCAAAACGTGCAATATTTTAACCTCAGAGAGGTCAAAACTAACCTCGTACGTCCCAGGCTGTGATTTGCCCGTGGAAGTCTGCTGGGATGTCCTGCAGTCCCTAAAACCTTGCTTTAAAAACCTTCTCCTGCCCTGCAAAGTCTTCCAGGGTAAGACAAAAACATCCCACGCAGCTCTGCCCGGAGCAGCCTGGGCTCCAGGGGCAGCTGCTGCTCTTCCCCATGGCCAGGTACAGGTAAAAGGGGCTTTTTTTGGCACACAAAGCTGTGTTAATGTGAACAGGATTAAGCTTAGCTCCACCATAATCCTAAATAATGTCTGTTCTGTAGAGGAAACCCCACAACAGGGCTGGTTTTCCTCTGAAAAATCCTGGCTTTGGGAGAAGCCTCGGTGAGGAGCTGAGCCCTGAAAATTCTAAGGCTGGGCTGAGCAGGAGCTCAAACCAAAGTGCGGGGGAAGCAGGAGCACTTGAACAAACGCCTTTGTTCCCAGAACTTTTGGGGTTTTTTGGAATTTTGTTGTCCAAAAGGAGCTGAGAGCTGTGTGAGGGCGGGTGTTGTGATGCCTGCAGTCCCAAATTGGGGTGGAACCTGTGGGTTTGGGGCATTTCCGGGGGTAAATGCAGGCTCAGGGGGGTTTTGGCGTGGTGGGATGGGCTGGGAAGAGCTGCTGTCCCCACGTCCCAGCAAATCTTTGTCCTCCCTGTGCTGGAAGTGGACACCTGGATTATTTTCCAGGGGGGATGGCAGGAAGGATGTCCATCCATCCATCCATCCATCCATCCATCCATCCATCCATCCAAGCAGGAAATCACCTCGCTGGGGTGATTTTTAGGGCTGTGTTGGTGTAGCTGCCTTGGGGCTTGGGACAACAGGAATCCTGAGGGGGCGAAACAAACAAACAAAAAAATCTTCCACTTTTTTTCGAGGTCTCAATCTGTGGCTTTAGAGGTGGGAATCTGAGCGCCTCGTGGCTGTGTTGAGGGGCTGAAGGAGCAGCCCACAATGTCCTTGTTCTTCCCCAGCTGGTGGAGAAATGGAGGATTTTGGACTCTCCAGCTTCACAGGTTGCCCTTGGGGTTCCTGCTGGGCAGCTCGGGGGGCTTGGTCCCCTCCTGCATTTCACAGCACTTTGCCGTTCTTAGGTCACTAAAGTTTTATTTCTGGCAAATTTCCTCGGTAAGTTCAGTCACACGCTCCCCTCAGCTGCCAGCAGTGACAGCGCCCTCCCTGGAGTTTTGAGTTTTGCAGCAATCCAAGGCTCTTGCTGAAGTCATTCCTCTGCCAGGTTTTTGGGCACGACGTTAGGGAAACGCTTCTCTGTCCAAGTGTCTGAATGTCTGCGGGAAAATCTTATGTTTGATGGAAAAAACCCAAAAGCGACCGGGCAGGGCTGTTAATGAAGTGTAAGTCTGCAGAATTCCAGCAGCCATGGGAGTGGAACGACTTTGTCCTGGTGACATCCCAGTTCCGTTGCCTCAGAAGGCTCCTTTGGGTGCTCATTGTTTAAAATGTAACTGCTCTGGGATTTAGGAATGGCTTTTTAATTTTTTCTTTTTGTTTAACTAATAATAACAGTGGCAACCTCCTCCAGCTTTTAAGAGATAGAGACTAAAATCTTGCCAAAAATTCCTCTCTTTTTTTTTTTTTTTTGTGAATGTGCGAGGAATGTTCTGCGAGGAGGAACAGAAAACAAACCGCTCGGAAGGGTTTTTCCTCTGAATGAGACAGAAGTTGGAGAGCCACAGAGACTCCTCCAAAACCTGCAGATTTTCTGCAGCCCGGGAGGGGCTGTGGGAATCAGTGCCAGATCCTAAAATGATTAGAAAAAAAAAAAGCAGAAAATAAAGATTTCTGGGGCTGGGCGTTGCTGCAGAGCCCCTCCCCAGGGGTTGATCCAGCAAGGATGGATCGGCTCTGCCACCTCTGCTCCTTTTTGTCCCAGAGCCACCAGGGACATCAGCCCCTGTCCCCTCTCAGCTCCCCAGGCTGTGCTGAGTGAGCAGAGCAGCCTCAGGCCCAGGCGCCTTTGTGAGCCAGCAGACCCAGCCAGGAGTGATTAAAGTTGGATTTCCTATGCCAGGATAATGAAGAGCCAGGCTGTGACCAGACTGTGACTTTGATGGGCTGTAAAAGCGTAAACTCTGCCTGACGCTGCTGAGATCATATGGAATGGGGGCTTAAAAGCTGCTGCATGGGCACAATAATGGGAAGCTTAGTGAAAAGGGAGGTAATCCCATCAATGGATCAGTTTGTTTACCCTCCGTGCCCCACTGCAGCCCTGCCCGGAGGGACTGCAGCCTTTCCAGCAGCCCTGCGAGGGTGACAGGGAGCGGGATGGAAAGGGAAAGGTCACCGGGGTCTGCTCTTTGCCTTGGGGTCATCTGTGCCAGACGGGTCCCCAGAGTGACCAGGAGCCCGGGTTCGAGTTTCCCTGGTCTCTCCCACACACAGCATCCCTCCTGAGCTGCTGGCCAGGCCCCGTTCCTGGCTCCCAGGGCCCAAGGCAGCTTCCCTGCATGCAGGAATAGAAACTGGGCCACTGGAAGTGCTGAGGCAGCTCCCAGGACGTGCAGGGGCTGTGCAACTGCTCCAAACGAGCCACGCTGGGAGTGCTGCAGGGGGAGGCTCTTGTCTCTTCCAGGAAACCTTCCCTGGCTGTCCTGGAATTGTTTAAAGGGCAATAACTCGGGGCTCCCTGCTCCTGCACCGGGGGGTTTCTGCTTTCCTGCCCTGAGGATGGCGGGGATGGGGCAGAGGGTGAGCAAAGTGAGGAGGTGCCAGCCCTGGTTTGGCTCAGGGGCAGATGAAATGAGAAGCTCTTTGGTCGGCTGTGCTCGGCTCAGGAGTCCTGTCCTGCTGCCTCCTCCCACGCTGGCGCACAGCAGGCAGGAGGGATGTCAGCCAGGCTTTGGGGGTGACACCTCTTTGCTCTCCAGGGCGGGAGATCTGTGGAGATCCGAGAGACCAGCGAGAGCCCCTCCACTCCCCCTGCAATGCGAACGTTTTGGTTTCTGTTTCAGCAACAGCTGCAGGCCTACGTGGCCTGGGTGAATTCCCAGCTGAGGAAGAAGCCAGCAGTGAGGCCAGTGCAGGACCTGAGGCAGGATCTGCGGGATGGGGTCACTCTTGCCCTGCTCATCGAGATTGTAGGTCAGTGCTGCCATCTGGCCCTGTTTTTCCCCCCTCAGCCCTGCCTCTGCGTGGAGGGGCTGCCCTGGCTCTGGCATCTGGCAGGCAGATGTTGCTGGGGGTGGCAGAGCTCGTGGGGAGGGGGAACAATCATGAATCAGATCATGAATGCGGTTCCATTAAAGCCCTTATGGTCCAGAGGAGGTTGCAGCAGATGGGGGAGCCCGGCAGGGGCACTGGGAGCTGCCACACGGAGTCAGGGGCTGTTTTTGGGGACCTGTTTGCTGATGTCGCCCCTTCTCCCCGGGCGGGGATTGGGGGTGCAGGGAGTTCACTGTCCTCGCTGCTCCTTCCTCCTCACACTCATCCCCTGCCCCGCTGGGGGCTGGTCTCCAAACCTCCCCCAGGTGGGTCTGTCCCATTCCGTCTGCTTCAGTTCTCCACCAGCTGAGCCCTTTCCATGGGGCTCAGTGCTTTGGGAAGAGGCAGCTCCAGCCTGGGTCCCCCGGGGGGGTCACAGATCCTGCCGGAATCCTGCTGCAGCCCCCAAAACCCTGACACCATCCCACTACAGCCCCAAACCCCGGTGCTGGGCTCCCACTGAGCAGCACAAGAAGCCCCGTGCAGCTCCAGACATGGGATCAGAGCGGTGCCAGCAATCCCTCTGACGCTCCCCAGGGTCACTTCTCCTCTGATAAAGCTTTTTTTCTCTTCCTCCAGCTGGTGAGAAGCTGAGTGGCATCGAGGCCAAGCCCAGCAGCCAGCAGGAGATGAGGGAGAATGTGGAGAAGGTTTTACAGTTCGTGGCCTCGAAAAAGATCCGCATGCACCAGACCTCAGCTAAAGGTACGTGGCCCTGGGGGTGATTTTAGCTGTTGAAATCCTGTTTCTGGCTTTGTTTTCTATCAAACAGGTAATTTATGAGTTAATTAATGTGTCCGTTTGTGGGGGAGTTGGGTTCTTTTCCCCCCTCTGGTTTAGTGAAGGTTTTGGGTTGAAAGATGGATAATGCAGAGGAAAAAAAAAGTGACTTTTTTTCCTGCTACTGAGCACTCAGAAGCCCAGGCAGTGGTGTAATGAGGAATACAGGCATGGAATCTTTCACCAAAAGGACACATAAACCTGCTAGAGTGAAAGGAGACACGGAAAAAACCTTTGTGGTTGACTGGAAGCCATGGGCTGGAAACGGAGAGGAGACACGAGGCACAGTCACATGTCTGTGGCGGGGTTTAGTCAGGACTTTGAGTAGCTCTGACTAAACTGTTTGGGGAAATCTTGGTCTGGAAGAGTGGCTGATCTTTGCCACGACATCAGCGTGGCGGAAAATACTCGTGTGACATCCCTGGAGAGGATTAATTAACATTTGCAGGGTGCTGCAAACACTTTATGGGCACAGGAGAAACGCGCAGGAGAAATTCTCCAGTGCCACCACTGGGGAAATGCATTGCTGCTCCGCTTTTTGTGATTGAAAAAAGGGAATTCTCTGCTAATAAAGTCAGCCCTCAGTAACTGCTGTGCTTCTGAGTGAGCATTCAGTAATTATGTGTTCAGTAATTAGCTGCTGGAAATGGCCGTGAAGGGAGGCTCAGGGCTGCTCAGAGCTCTGACCTGTGCTGTGGAGGTGGCAGGAACTTCGTCGTGCCCTGCACCACCCGAGCTGAGCTGGGACAGCCCTGCTGGCTTTAATTATCTTCACCTCCTTGGGCAGCCACAGCTCTGACGCTGTTTGACACCACAACGACACAGACTCTGAGCTTCAGAAGGCTGAAATGACTCCTTTATTTTTGGGATGTGTCTCCCTTTTTATACTATCCTACACAGACCGATTGGTGACACAAAGGCAAAACCTCTTCACTCGCATTGGTCAGAGCAGAGGGACATCAAGGAGAAGTCCCTCCTAGGGAAAGGAATGAGGACAAAGTTGCAGTTCACAAAAACTCTTCTCCTGTTTACAGAGAATTCTTTGGGAAAAGAATTTCAGAAAACCAAAACACCTCGGGCACGGGACCAGGGCTCCACAGCTCTGCTGGCACCTCACCCTAACCACCCGAACGTTTGCATTTCGCAGATATCGTCGAGGGGAACTTGAAATCCACCATGAGGCTGATCCTGGCCTTGGCTGCTCACTTCAAGCCGGGCTCTGGCAGGGCTGGCAGCCCGGGCTCGGGGGGCAGGAGCTGGGCAGCAGCCCCGGGCAGCCTCCGGCCGCGCTCGGCCGCCGCCGTGGCCCAGGGGGCAGTGGCCGCGCTGGCCGAGGTCCGGCAGGACGTCCAGCACTCCGGCCGGGACGTCTTCAGGCACAGACAGAGGTGAGGGGCTGTGGTTGTGTGTTAGGGACGGGGTGACGCTGTTTGACACCACTACGACACAGACTCCGACTTCAGAAGGCTGAAAATGACTCCTTCATTTTTGGGATGTGTCTCCCTTTTATCCTCTTTCACACAGACCAGTTTGATCGGTGACACAAAGGCAAAACCTCTTCACTCGCACTGGTCAGAGCAGAGGGACATCAAGGAGAAGTCCCTCCTAGGGAAAAAAAATAAATAACAAAGTCACAACTGCAAAAACACATCTCTTTTTTACAGAAAATTCCCTGGGAAAAGAATTTCAGAAAACCAAAACACCTCAGGCACGAACCAGGGCTACAACCCTGAATATCAATACAAGGCTCCAAATCATCTTGGAGGGCGTGTAGCAATGTTTATTAGAAAGCAAACCTTTTTTGTGCACTGTTCCATACAATTGGACACAACCTGGTCATTCCAGCCAACACCTCTTCGTAAACACCTTTGCAAGTAAACAAGCTGGCAGAGCAGCAGGTGCAAGAATTAGAAATTGTTTGGAATGTCTTCTCCCAGCCCCTCCAGAGCAATCCCTGGGAAAGTCTATCTGATTTGTTTTCCCCCAGGCTCTGCTGCTGCCTGATGCCTAAAAACTTCTCTTTGACCAGGCTGTCAGCATCCACAGGGGGCTCTTCCCTGCTTAGGTGAGGCTGGGTTGGATTCAAATTCAAATGGAAATGGAAATAAACGCGTCTTTGTCCATTTCATTCCTGTCAGGAGGAAGCTCCCGTGGTGTGAAAACACCTCCAGAGTGCCCTGGCACAGGGGGCACTGCCCTGGCCCGGGTTGTTCTCAGGTTTTACAGCACAGCAGCAGCTGGGTCAGAACAGGAACAGAACAGGGAGTTCCAGCCCGGGCAGAGGAGCTGCGCTGCCTCTTCTCCCCACGCTGCCCTTGGTGCTGTCTCCTTGGAGATGTTCTCATGCCAGGGGAAACTCAAGTCGGGTTTTCTCCCGGGAGCTTCATTTCCAGAGCTGAGGATGTTCTACGAGTCCATTCTGGCTCCTCCGTCGCTCATCCCACTGCTGAGTCCTGGGGATGCTGGAAACCCACACAAACACAGGGGGGATAATTCTGAAAACCCCATTTGCCCCTTGCCAAAGGTGCCCTGTGGGTGACAATAACAATGACGGCGATGACATTTAACTGGGAGCCAGGTGCTGGGGCTGTGCAGGGTTTCGTTTACACAGCCGAAGGTCATCTGCCCGTTTGATGTTGGCTCCAGGGAGCACCCATGAAACAGTCTGGAATTGAGGCTGAAACGGTAAATTCTGTTGAAAAATGAAATGTTGAAGATTTCCCTTGCAAAGGCCTTGGAGCTCTTCAGGAAAGCCAGTCCTTGTGAGGTCTCCTTGCATTCCCAGAGCTTTTGGAGTTCTCCACTCACAGAATGAGGGATGAGTTTCAAACAGCAAGGCCTGTCTGCCTGTTTTCCCTTAACACCAAGAAGATGGGGATCCCAGATAGGAAAATAGGCTTTTTTCCCTCTGTCTCCTCTTCCTTACCTCCTTTTCCTCAGCTTCCCCCCCGCGCTCCTTTTTGGAGGGAGAACAATTCCAGCTGCCCTCAGGTGAGTGCTGCCCTCATTTTGTCCTTGCCAGCCCCAGGAGCAGCAGCATGGACGAGGAGATCGAGAATCCCTACTGGAGCGTGCGGGCCCTGGTGCAGCAGTACGAGGGGCAGCAGAACGTGCCACTGGACTCCCATCCTTCCAGGTAAGGGATTTCATCACCTTGGTCTGGCAATCCCTAAATTTGCCTGTTCTCCTCGCCAAAATCTGATGGGAAAGGGCATCCCTGGCTGGTCTGGAGGGCGAAACCTCAGGGATCAACGGGAAGCAGTTTTCTGTTGTTTTGGTGGATAGAGGAGAGGAATTGGCGCCCAAGAAAAAGGGCTTTTGAGGAAAAGTGACTCCAGCGAGGGAGCTGAGCCAGCGTGGAGAGCTTCGTAGTAAAGGGAAGCCGCTCCCTTTTCCCCCCGAGGAGCAGAAACTCCTGGGAAGAGCAGGAACTGTGTTACTGAACACACGGGAGCTCCCTCTGGAAACGGGGCTGTGCTCCAGTTAATCCCATCTGGAGCAGATCCGAGGGCAGGGCTGCACGTGGGGGTCCGGAGCCTCCCGTTCCCCCCGACAGCCCCAGCTCCGCTTCTGCTCGTCCTTCCCCTGCCCGGGCTGCTCCCCGAGCGCCTCCCTCCCGTTCGAGTGGGAGTGAGGAGCTCATTTGCCAAGGACAGATTGCGGCTGACAGCCTCTCAGCAGGCAGGACCTTTCCCCAGCCTTTCCCAGGCCGATTTTTATGCTCCACGGCACCAACGATTCTCCGCGTACCTGAAAATTAAGGTTGCTTTGCCCAGCGGAGGAGGAAAAAAAAAAAAAAAAAGAGTTCGTGTTTGTCCCCCGGTTTTGCTGCTTGTCATTGAGAGGGTGTTTATAAATAGACTTTTGGAGGAGCGTGGGGCTCCCGGGGAGGCAGGGCTGGAGCAGTGCCTCCACATGATGTCAGCAGCGTGCTTTTGCGGCCGGCCTGCCAGGGGGGATGTGAAAATCCTGCTCTTGGCAGCAGCGTTTGGTGGATAATGCCACAGGACCTTGGCACTGGCTCCTGAGCCGTGAGCCCAGGAGTGCCACGTTCTGCTCCCTGCCCTCATCCCTGCTCTGAGGGAATATTTGATGTATTCTTCTACCCTATCAGGTGGTTGCCGTTTCCTGGTGTTTTGGTGGTAAACAAAAATCCCTCCGCGCATTTTAATTTTATTTTTCCCCCCGCAATGTCACGAATTCTCTGCCCACAACGAGAGACACAGCGAGAACCTTTGCAGAAGTGACCAAAACCTGGGAGCCCTCCAGGTCCCGGGGGTGTCTGTGCTGCCACGGTTCTGCACGATGGAAACAAGCTGCTTTCCCTTTCCTCGCGGGGAGAAATGTTCTGGGAGAAACGAGATGGGTTTTGCTTTTTTTTTTTTATTGGTGAGAGACGTTATTGAGTGCAGCCACCCCCGTCCTGCTGCTGCGGTGTCCCAGGGAGCATCCCCGGCCCTGCCGCGGCTCCTTCCCCGCTCCGAGCGCTCCCCCAGCAATTCCCGGGGACGGCAGCGCCAACGAGCGCCGGCTGCCGAAATGATTCACGGAAAAAATATTGCTAAAAAAAATTAAAAAAAATTAAAAAAAAATCAGATGATTCCCAGGCCGCCGAGCCCCTCACCCACCCCTCTCCCTTTCCCCTCCCCTTCCAGCAGCATTCCCTCCCCCACCCCTGAGCCAGGCATCGCGGAGAAAGGCACAGCCCGTGTGACAGCAGGAGGAGAGGGAGCCGTGCCTGGGGCTGGGCAGAGCCTGGGAAGAGTCCGCATCCCTCTGGAAGCCGGGAGAGCTGCCTGGGAAGAGCCTGAATCCCTCTGGAAGCCGGGAGAGCTGCCTGGGAAGAGCCTGAATCCCTCTGGAAGCAGGGAAAGCTGCCTGGGAAGAGCCTGAATCCCTCTGGAAGCCGGGAGAGCTGCCTGGGAAGAGCCTGAATCCCTCTGGAAGCAGGGAAAGCTGCCTGGGAAGAGCCTGAATCCCTCTGGAAGCCGGGAAAGCTGCTCGGGAAGAGCCCGCAGCTCCTTCCCCCGGCGGCTCCTGGGATGCTCGGCAGCACAAGGAGGGCGGGATGGGATGAGGAACAGCCCGGAGCCTTGCGATGAAAACAAGCGGCCGTGCAGCTGACCGAAATGCAGCAGCAGGAGACAAATAACGTGCGAGGGAAAGCAGCGGGAGCCGGAGGCGGGCTGCACGATTCCCCGGGATCAAACCCCTTCGTGGGGGCTGCGGATTTGCCTCTCAGCCGGCAGAGACCCTGAGCCGGTTATTTTGTGTGTGTTTGTGCTGTTCCTGCCGGGAATCCTCTCGGCACTCCGGCTCCAAAGCTTCCCGCAGGAGTTTGACAGGAGCCGAGCCCCGGGCATGAGGAGGGAAGGAGGAATGAGCAGAGCCGGGATCCTGCGGATTATTCTGTGAGGCCAGAGGTTCAAGTGGGATCATGGGAGGGAAGCAGGTCAAATGGTGAGCGATTGTGTGCATTGTCCTCGGCAGCAGCAGGGATGGGTGTCTGTTAAAATTCCGGGGATTCAGGCGGTTCCTCGCCCCGAAGGCTCGGCCGTGCCCGCGGATCCGGGGCTCGGGGGAGGCAGGATGTGGGTTAAGGAACCAAGCGGTGGAAGGAATAAAGTGGAGCAGTTTGCATCATAAATCTCTCTTGGAAAGCTTTCATTTCCCAGCCCTCGTTTCTGCATGCTTTAACAGGGAATTGCTGTGCGCTTTTAAAGGCGTTGCATCAGCGGGTATTTCATACCCTGATGGCTTGGACTGATAGAGAACCCGGGCAAGTGTTTCCAGCAGTAATTGGGTGATGCGGAAAGCAACCTGACCTGTGCTGCTGCTCCGGCTGCCTCTGGCTCTGCCACTGTTTGGAATGTTCGGGAGGTGGTGATGGATGCTGGCTGAAGCCGGTGGCCTTTTGAAACAGGAAAACTGCCCAGAAAAGGGTCTGGGGACGTGGGAATGTCCGAGGAAATGCAAAGCTGTCTGTGCTGTGGGGACCTATCCCCACCTGTGGTCCCTTTTAGCGGCTCTGGGCTGTGGATCCAGTGCTGGGAGAAGCGGGTTTGGAATGTTATTTCCAGGCTCATATCCTTGTTTCTCATCCTGCTCATCCTTTTCGGTTCCCCTGTTTCACCACCTTCTCTCCCATCTGTGGCTGGAGGTGTTTTTCTGGGACAGCTTTTGCAGGGATGAGAACCAGCAGCGCCTGGGGGCGAGGGCAGCTTCAGAGAGTCAGCTGAGAGCAGGAGGGAGGGAATTGTGAGATCTGTTCCTAGAAGGAGGTGAAATCCCTCCTGGAGCTGCTGGCCATGGCAGGCCAGCTGGGCTTCCTGCTGGCATCTGTGTTCTGTGAAAGTTTCATCCTTTTTGGCCCTTGTTACATAATGCAATCCCAGCAGAACTGCCAAAGCAAATTATAAACAGCATTAAAAAAAAAAAATAAAAATCCCCAAACCCATCATTTTATGCCATGCCCCCCATTCAGCAATGAGCAGGAGCAGGGGACTGGCTACAAATTTGATATTAAAAACTTGTCTAATGAGGGACTGCTGTGATGGATTTGGGATTCCTGGAGGTAGATCCTGGAGCAAAGCCAGGTGGCCAGGAGCCCTTAGAGCATCCTGCACACACCTGAAAGGACAGGTACTGTCCCCGGTGGAGATTTCTGCTGGACAATGGTCATTCTTTCACTTTAACACGGGGGAAGTCTGCAGCACAAAAAACGGGGCTCGGGTCTGTCGATTGAATGAGGAGAGGCTGGTCCTGGCCGTGGGAGTGGGGCAGGCAGGAGCAGCAAGTCATTTCCATCTCTATTGCAGGGCCTTTCCCATTCTGTGGGAGCTGTGGGAGACGGGGCAGCAGCGCTGGGAAGATGCAGGGAGGGAGCTGCTGAAGCCTCTGATTTCTCTAAACCTATTATATTATTTCCACACTGTTTTTCTTTTTTGTTCCCCTGCCCTTTGTTTCTGTGTTGGGGGAGAATGAAAAATTAACTCCTGCTCACACTTGCAAGGATTAATTCCTGCGACTTTCGGGGTACATTGAATGGGTCAGTGAGCTTCAGCCACCTTTTGATGTTGTCTGGGAGATGCACTTAGGAAGAATTCCTGAGAAAAAGATTGCTTGAACCTCCCAGTCAGCTGAGATGGCTCCTGTGAAAATATGTGGGCACTTCCAAGAAGTTTTAATCAAAGAACAGGAGCGAGTGGAACCTGACTCTCAAATATTTTGGGATTTAAAGTTGAAATGATTCTTCTCAAAGCTGTGGAGCGAGAGGTGAAGCCAGGGTGGCTTTTTGTCCAGCACAAGGCTGGCAGTAAATTACTCCTGAGTGTGGTCCTACCCCTGAGCTCAAAAAATGACATGTCCAGGCTGGGTTGTTGAAGGGTTCTCTGGGATGCAGACAATTCTTAGGTAAAAGTGAATATGGAGACGTGCTTGTTGGAAATTTTTGCTGATCACCAGCATCTTCATCTAAAAGAGCTGTTTGTTCCTGCCTTGCTCTGCAGCCTGACTTCACCCAGCCCTGTCCACAGTGCAAAGAGTGAATCCACTGTCGCCCCCTCGGAGGAGAAGGAGAGACTCGTGATCCTCCAGACTGAAGAAACAGAGACTAAAACAGGTAAAACATCGGGACTTTTTAACGTGATAAAAGCTGCCCAGGGCCTGGAATTGTTTATTGCTGCCTCCAGGGGCACTGAGGGATGCCCTGCAAAGCCCACAGGTGCTTTTCCCCCTCTGGCACACACACCGTCCCCGCAGTGCTTGGAGGTCTCCCTGATTCCAGATGAGGTGTGTGCAGGAAAGCTCAGTTTGCCTCAGGAATGAGCCAGAAATCCTCGGGATCAGCTGAGCTGTCACACCTCGGCTCTGGTGGGTGCAGCAGGTCCTTGCTGGGCTGCCAGCAGCACATCCAGCCCCTCTCTCTTGCAGAAGAGGCCGATTCTCACTTCCAGCCCGAGTGGCAGGCAGGGAGCTCCGGGTCCTACCTGGAGAACTCATGGGAGGAGCAGCTCCTGGAGCAGCAGGACCACCTGGAAAAGGAGATGGAGGAGGCGAAAAAGATGATTTCGGGTTTGCAGGTGAGAGATTTCTCCTCTCAGAGGGTGTTCCCTTCCAGGCTCACCCAGCCCTGCGTCAGCTTGGCTGAACCTTCATGTTTGGCACATTGTCCCCACAATTCTTCATTCTCTCAATTCCCCTCCCTGCCCCTGAGCCCGGTGTGGCCTGGGGAACAGAGCCCCTCCATCCATATGGTGAAGGCACTGAACTCTCTCAGGAACATCCCTTTCTGTTTGTGCTGGGAACCACGGTGGCTCGGAATTGTAAATATTTATGTGGCAGTAAACAAAGCAGAGATTGTGCGAGGAGCACAGGCAGCTGGGCGGGCACTTTCCCCGGGGACAATGGGCAGGACACAAAAGAGTCACCAGAAGAAAAAAAAAATAAATAAAATAAAAAATTCCTTGGTTCACTGCTAAAATCTGGCTGCATTTTGTGCCCACTGGGAGCAGGGACAGGAGGGACTGGCACTGGCAGCTGATGTGGCCAGCCAGGAAATGGGATTTGATTCATCGATTTTCCTCCTCTTACTCAATAACTGAGAGGCTCCAGTTGGTGAGAGTTTGCTTGAAACGTTGGGGATCTGATGCACACGCACCCTAAAGGGTGCTAAAGCTGAGACTTCACTCCCTGGAAATCTGAGTTGCCCTTGTTTGGTTTGTTCTGTGAGGAAGATCGTGGGCTGACAGACCGCCGGGAGAGCTTTGTCAGGGGATAAGTCTTCTTGTCCATTCCTTTAAAAAACCCCTCATTTTTGAGGGGAATAAATCAGCAGAAATGGGAAATGAAGCTGATTTGGGGACTGTTGATAGGAGTGACTGCTGGCCAGAGCTGCAGCTCACCTATTTCCCTTTGAAATCTCTGAAAAGGAGATTTTTTTCCCCCTCCTTTATCTCCCCAGGCTTTGTTGCTCAATGGGTCTTTACCTGAGGATGAGCAGGAAGGATCCTTTGAACTTTCTGAGCGTGGAGCCTGCCCTGAGGAGCAGCTGGTGAGAACATCCCAATTCCCCAAATTCCCCTGCTCCAGCTGCCTTTTGCCCTGCCCTGCCCCGGCTGCACAATAACAACGCTGACGTTTCGCATTCAGATCATCATCCGGAGCCGCCTGGACCAGAGTGTGGAAGAAAACCAAGATCTGAAGGTTAGAGGGTGACTGATGGAGGGGGAAGAGAGGCTTTGCAGATGGTTCTGCTTGATTTTGGGCGGGAAAACGGGGTGAGGATGAGGCAGGGCGGGCAACATGACGGATGAAATGGGGAATATTTATTGTTAGGGCTCCAGCTCTGGAGGCTTGGGGCCGGTTCTGATGCTGGCAGGAGTGTTTGATGTTGGCCTGAAGGATAGATTTGGGGGACTGGGAAATTGTTGTTTTCCTCAGGGCTTTAATAGCAGCTTTTGTCATGTTTGTAACCATCAACATTCCTCAGTGCCTGACTGGCTCTTGGATGTGTGGGAAAAGGTGGGATGTGCTTCCTCCTGCAGCAGGAAACACCGGCTCTGCTTGGTTCTGGAGGGGTGACAAGGTGAGGATTAAACAAATTGTGTTGCTTTTGCAGAAGGAGCTGCTGAAATACAAACAAGAAGCTCGGAACCTCCAGGGAATAAAGGTGAGGAAAGGGGGAATTTCGTCAAAAAATAAATAGCAGTGCTTTAGGTGAGTAGGGCCAGCAGCAAGCACACACCTTTGAGGAATCTCAGACTGTGGAAGGAGGAGTACTGGGGGCTTGGAGGTGCGGGATCCTGTGGCTTATTGCTGAATTTTTAGGCAGGTAGAAGGAGCTGGATTTCCTGGCTTCTGTTCTGTTTGTAGGACTGGGGTCAAATATTCCCCTTTTTCTTTTCTTTTTTTTTTTCTCCCTGTTTTGCCTAAACCAAAAGAGACATAAATTGGTTTTCCTGGCTCTTTTATTCCCTGCTCTCTCTTGGAGTACACACCGAGTAGCATTGGCCCAGTGAACTCATTCCTGCCAGCACAGGAAAAAGAGCCTGGGGTGTCCCTGCCCTGCCCAGAAACAGCCCAGTTCGTGCCTCTGGAGTTGCTGAACGCTGCTGATCTCCTCCTGACAGAGGTATTTTTAGAGCTGCCTGTCAGAAAGGAGCAAACAGCAGTGGCTGCCCAAGGTGGAGCTCCGGGTGAGTGAAAGGTGCAGAATTAGTGCTGACTTTGGCCTCTCCGGAGAGGATTTCACTGCACAACTGGGTCACACTCAGGGCTTAAGGCTGCTTGTGTCCTGGGCTGATCTTGGCCTCTCTGTGCCCTCTGGGTGCGTGGCTGGAGCAGGAGCTGCAGAGCACTGAGTGCCCTCCAGAGCTGCTCCCGTCCGTCACAGCCAACGTCCGTCGCTTCTGCGGCGGGGAATTTAGGCTGAGGCAGGGGAATCCCTCTGTGCTGGTGGCCAAAATGTTGGCAGGGAAATCAGTTTGGGGTAGGGGAGAGGCAGGAGAGAGTCCTCTGGGGCTCCTGGCAGCCGAGTGGCCACAGTGACCCCCAGGGAAGGGAAGGGTCCCTGCCCCTCCTGCAGACATCCCCTCTCCCCAGGACGCTCTGCAGCAGAGGCTGATCCAGCAGGATGCTTCAGTCCTGCAGCTCAAGCAGGAGCTGCTCAGAGCCAGCATGGACAAGGAGGAGCTGCACAACCAGAACGTGAGTCGCTGCCGCTGCTGCTGCTGCTGCTGGGGTTATTTTGGAGGGGGGGGTTGGTGGCCCCGGGGGTGGCTGCAGCAGAGATTTCGGGGTCATGGGATAGTGGAGGAGCAGCCAAAGGTCTCTGCACAGCACAGGCTGCTGGCCAGCTGTGAGGCTGGAGATTCCCGACCTTCACTCCTGCTTCCTGTCCTCCAGGACCTTCAGCTGGGACAGGGAGGGGCTTTCCCCGATGTTTTCAGTGCTGTTGCATTTGTCCCTCCTCACTCCCTGGCTCAGCGGGTGGCACCTGCCCTGTGCGCATCTCTGTCCAAAGGTTGCCACCCTAAACAGCAGCTTCCTTGACCTCTGTGGGTTTCTGGCCACCTTTTAGCACAAGGGGCAGAGGTTTTCACTCTCTGGGAATATCTGCCTCACACCTGGGTGTTATTCCTGCAGGCTGACCTCCAGAGGAAGGTTGAAGAGAGAAACCGGCTCCTGGCGGAATACAAAGTAATGGAACCTCTTCCATGGGGGTTTGGGTGGTTCTTCAGCCCTGGGAATGGGAATTGCTCCTTCCCTGGCACTTGGACAGCCCCTGGGAAGGAGCTGCAGGAGCCAGGGGTGTTTGTAGTGAGGTGGAGGGGCCAGAAGTTCTTTGCATTCCCCCCACAGCTTCTTGCAGATCTTTCGTTGTCGTGGTTTGTGGTGGTGGCTGCTGAGTGTCCAACACTTGTGCCGATGAGGCTGGGTGACCTGTCTGTCCTCCGATCCCCCGGGAATCTGTGTTCTCTGGGACAGCTGTGTGGCCTCAGCAGCAGATCTCTGGCCAAGGGGACTTTGGGCAATAAAAACCTGATTGATTTTGTTAAAAAAACAGCCCTGACACTCAGCTCTAACATCTGGCAAAGCACACCCTGTGCACATCACCCGATCCTGGCAGAGGACAGGATTTTCCCTGCCACGGGAAGGTGACTGAGCCTCCCTCCCTGCCCTGCTGACCCCCTGGGTGCCTGTGTTGCAGAAGGAGCTGTGCCAGAAGGATCGGCACTTGCAGCAGCACCAGACCAAGCTGGATGAGATGCTCAGGCAGCTTTCCGAGGCCAGCTACCAGCAGGTAGGGGGAGCTGGGAGCACTGGGAGCTGGCCTGGCTGCCCCAGCTGCTGCTGACTCCTCTGCTGCCCCTGCACAGGTGGATTTGGAGCGGGAGCTGGAGCACAAGGAGGCCCTGCTGGCTCACTGCATGAAGAGAGAAGCTGAGGAGGTACGGGAGCCTTGCTCCACACGTGGCGTGGGGTTTGCCCTGCAGGCACCCAGCAACCCTCCCCTTCACCCCAGAGAGGTCTGGCTCTGCCCTCTCACTGTCAGAGCCCCGACCAGGGCAGGCAAAGCCCCCAAGGCTCCCAGCACTGAGCACTCTGGCTCAGCATCCTCAGGGATAAAGCAGTGAGGGAAGCCAGAAGGTTTCTGAGCTTCCAGCTTCACCTCTGACCCTGGCAATGCTTAGACCACAGCTCAGTTTACCTCCTCCTTTTCCTGCTGACCCTGGTATCGAGTCTTTCCACTTTCACGTGAGGAATCAGGTCTGTCCTGTGACCCTGCACCCTTTAGGGAGTGTCTTTACCTGGGAGAAGACAGCAGTTTTATCCCTGATGTGGAAAGCTCTCATTCCCTCTCATTCTGAAGTCCACAAATGGGGATTTTTGGGGAGGTCCTGACACTCACATTTTCCCCTGCCCAGGCGATGGCTTACAGCAGCCACAGCGCCCAGAGCAATGGCTTTCTGCAGCCAGCAGGAAAAGGAGCCGCTCCCACAGCCCACCGAGGGGTAAGCGCACCCCAGGGGTGCACTCCCAGCCAGACACCCTGGAACTCTGTTATTTTGTTAAGAGAGCTCTCCCCTGGCTGGGGAAAGGAAGCTGAGGAGGCAGCAGCCTGGGCTGGTCTCAGCTGTGGTGTTTTGGGCAGACCAATGACCTGCAGCTGGTCCGCGACGCCCTGCGCAGCCTGAGGAACAGCTTCAGTGGGCACGACCCGCAGCACCACACCATCGACAGCCTGGAGCAGGGCATCTCCAGCCTCATGGAGCGCCTGCACCGCATGGAGACGCAGAAGAGGCAGGAGAGGAGGGTAAAGGCTCCCCAGGCACAGCTCCTGCCCCGCACACACCGCCCAGAGGGCTCTGACTGCGGGGGGTGACGCTTTGTCCTTGTTGTTTTGCCTTTGCGCCCCAGGTCCGGGGGAAATCACCAGCGAGCAGAGCGACCAACGAGTGCAGAGACTCGTGGCCTCCCAAATCCAGTGAGTGCCTTGCAGGTCCCGCTCTTCCACCACCAAATTCACTGCTCGGCTTCCCGGGTGTAGGATCCCCTTGGGGATCTGCCCCCTCCAGCTCCACCTGCACAGCATCCTCCCCGGATCAGCGAAGGGACACACATTTGTGGCTGGTTTTGTGTAGAGCACCGTGACGGTGCCAGTCTGGGCCTCTTGGGCAGTGCTGCAGCACAAATAACCGTGGCAATCGCCGGGAAAAGGGATGTCATCCCAGCTTTCCTGCTGCTTTGCACCATCTAGTGGGGATGGAGAAGTGTTCCCGGCTCGGTGTTCGCTGCCTTTCATATCCACAGAACGGTGCAGCCTTTTTTGACACCGCAATTCCATCTGTCCAGAGTATTTTCTGCATAAAAGGAGCTGTAAAACTGTGGAATTCAGTTCCCCTCTTTCAGCTCTTAGGGGGAAGGAGGAAACAAGGCAGGAGCCGGGGAGAGAAACACAAATGGGCAAATTAAAATCCACGCACCGCCACCCGTCCTGGCCAGCTGGGATGGGAAGATGGGGAGGGATAATGATGATGAGGGACGTGATAATCAGCGAGTTGCTGCCTTGCAGAGCTGCCTCACTCTCAGAGCACGCCCGTGATGAGCACCAGTGCCTGCACCAAAGTGTTGTACTTCACCGACCGCTCCCTCACCCCCTTCATGGTCAGCATACCAAAGAGGTGAGGCTGGGCCTTCCCAACCCTCCTGTGCCCCTAAAAGCAGCGCTCTGGTTTTCTGGGAATGCCCCCAGCCAGCACAGGTTTGCTGTGCCTTAACTGGGTTTCGTGCTGTTGGCTGGGGAAAACGATCCGCAGCAGTCCCTGAGCTTCGTTTTTGTATTTGTTTCCCCTGCAGGTTAGGGGAAGTGACTCTGAGGGATTTCAAGGCAGCCATCGACCGGGAGGGAACGCACCGGTACCACTTCAAAGCCCTGGACCCAGAGTTTGGCACAGTGAAGGAGGAGGTAAATGTGGGGCTGAGCTTTGGGATCAGCATCACCACACAGCCCTGGGGACCACGGTCACCTCGCTTTTAAACTAATCAAATAGTGGATCTTTCCCCCAGACTAAACTGTCGGCTTTCCCAGCTGTGGGTTAAGCTCCTCTTGTGCTAAAGTATTTTCATCCTCAGCAAAAGCAATTCCGTGGATGTGGTTGTGACTGCCTGGGAGCTGCAGATCCAGCCTGTGACACGGCTCAGCACAAATCTGGGCTGCAGGTTTTATAAAACCTGTTGCAATGGGAGAGCCAGTATTAAAAATACAATCCCTCACTTTCTTCTGAGGGTTTTTCAGGGAGAGCTGTGTGCAAAATACAATCCCTCACTTTCTTCTGAGGGTTTTTCAGGGAGAGCTGTGTGCGTGTGGCATCGTTCCCTTTGTGTGCTGCAGTGCAGCCCTGTCGGTGCTCAGGCTGCTGTGAGTGTGGATTGGATTCATTGCAGGTTATTGGGACAGTTCTTGCTTCACAAATTGATTAGATCAAGGACAAAGGGTCACCCTCTCTGGGGACAGGCAGCAGCAGCAGCTGGAGGTCATGGTCTGGCTCAGAAAAGGCGTGTTTCCAGTCTTTAGTTTACCTTTAATGTCAAAACAAAAAGCTAATAATAATCCTGATATCCATTGGTTAACGAGGCCTGGTCTGTTATTTGCCTAAATTGTGAAAATGTGACTCATACCTCAGCCCATCATTCCCATGTTTTCCCTGGATTGTTTTGGGAAATCTGAGCTAGGATTTGACTTCATGCCCCTGATGCCCCTCACACTGCAGAACCGTGTGTCCAGACTCCAGGCATGACTGAAATCCTTCATTTTATTTCTTATTTTTTTGCTAGGTATTCCATGATGATGACATCATTCCTGGCTGGGAGGGGAAAATCGTGGCCTGGGTGGAAGAAGACCACGGAGAGAATTAATGGAGCTTTCAAGCCCTGTTTCTATGGAAACCTGTGACTGTCTGCAGAGCTCAGAGAGTGACCAAGGAGCCCGAGTGCTGGGGGGAGGCCAATTCAAGCTGCCAAAAAAGAGCCTGTGTGCAAGCCACGGGTGGTGCAGGCTGTGTGCATGGACAGCTGCCACCTGACTGCCCGTGCCCGAGGGCAGCTGCTGTCCTGGGGCTGCAGGGACGCGTCTGTGGGACAGAAACACCCGGCTTGGCCCTGCCAGCAAAACCCTGGAGGCCTTAAGGATGCTTTGCCCCCTTCTCCTCCATCCCTGCACCGCGTGCTGCAGGCGCAGCTGGGCGTCTCCTGTGCTGGTGTCACAGAGAACTGCACCAATGGTGAAAATGTGAAGCTTTGCCTTCAGGGAGAGGAAGTTGCTGGATTGTGGGAGCCGGAGGTCGGACCAGCTGTTGTCCTGCAGGAGCAGAGTGACTCTGTGGACACTGCAGGCTGACAGGACCTGTCCCGGGTGGGGCAGGAGTCCTCTGGAGGGTTCATGCGTGGTCTGAGGCAAAGCTCAGCAAACTGGCCAAGCTCCCCTTGTCCCAAACTCAGGCTCCCATTTCCCAGCCCTGCTTTCCCCACGTGCTCTCCAAAGCCGGTCCCACTTCCAAGGTTTGCTCCGCAGCTGTGGGGACTGTGGGATCTTGGTGCTTGTTCGTTTGCTGAAGGATTTCGTGGATGGGGGAGCTGGAACCAGCTGCTTCCTGAGGTCTTTACACCCCTGTCCCTGCACCCCTGCCCTCTCTGCTGTCACCTCCTGTGCACAGACATCCCTCTGCCGCCGTCCCCCGCTGCCAGGGCCACCAAGCACTTACCCAGCGCTTCCCTTGCTACGCTGAGTCCTGAAGGATCAGGAAAGAACTGCTGGGGAAAGAACGAGCCCTAAAATCCCCCGAGGGTGGTTTTTTTTTCCCTTTGGTTTTGTGGTTTTGTTTTCCTACGTGGCCTGTGGGCTTGGGAGGTCGAACGGGCTCTGCTCCTTCCCAGCTCCCGTGGGCCTCCCATGGGCTGTCTGTGTGTGCTGTGCATGAGGCTGGGAGAGGGGAAAACCTGGTTTTACTGTTTTATATTAACATGTCGTTTTGTAAACATGTTCTTGAAATTATTTTGTACCGATTCACATTTGTCTGAGGACTGTGGATATTTTTATACTAGTGCAAGTGCTCTCTGTATATTTCTGCACGCATTATACTGTGTTTTACTCCTTTCCTGCTGGATGCTGAGATGTTTTGTATCGTCTTCTGTTGACGCAACACTGGCCTTGTAATTTTATTTTACTATGGAAATCCAACCGGTTGATTCTGGGTTTTACAGCAAGGCTCTGACGTGGTTTTGTGCCACATTGGCACAGCACAAGCTGCCTCCTGTTCTGGACAATTCGTGTGACTTTCTGCTTACAGACAGCGGGAGGAAAGTTCATCAATGAGCAAGTTAATTAATGGGGGAAATACATCCCTTTTGGAAAAGAAACAAAGGTTTTCTTTCTCCCCTGGGCATAGTTACTCTGTTGCATGGTCTCTGGTGAAGAGGGCATGGGCTTGTGGTACTGAGATCAATTGTGTTTGAATCGCAAAGTTCTCACAAGTGTTTCATTCCTGGGGTTTTACTCATCGGCTTTATTTCAGCAACAGCCACACACCTGGGCTGGAGTTTCATGGAGCAAATTACGAAATTTTTCAAGGTCTGTTGTTGCCCAGCTTCATGTCCCTCTCTGCTATTCAAAGGCGCAGTTTGGTTTGGGAGGTTTCTCCCTCATAAAAGAAAAGGTGTCACTGTTAAAGTGAGTTTTCGCTACAAGGTCAAGTTAACAAGTATAGGAACAGGAAAGTAACTCTGAGGAAAGCTGGACAGAAATAAACCCATTGTAAACAGTGAAACAGACAGACCTGGGACAAGCTGGACGGAAACAAACCATCGTAAACAGTGAAATAGACAAGCGTGGGATATGGCAGTAAGAGCCCATCTCAGAACAAAGCCACCCTCCATGGAAAGTTCTTGCTTAGGCGGAATTTGGTGTATTTTGCTTTATGGGCTTTACTCCTGTCTCACTGACACCCCTGGGATATATTTATGTGCTCTACCCCATCAGCCTGGCCCAGCCTGGAGCCATTCCCTGTCCTCCTGTCCCTGTTCCCAGAGGCCGATCCTCGGCTGTCCCCTCCTGTCCGGGAGCTCTGCAGAGCCACAAGGTGCCCCCTGAGCCTCCTTTTCCCTAAGCTGAGCCCCTTTTCTCCAGGCTGAGCCCCTTTCCAGCCCCCCATGCCCCCTGAGCCCCCGATCCCCCGATCCCCCCGATCCCCCGATCCCCCGATCGCCCTGATCCCCGCTCCGCGCCGTGCTCGGGGCTCGGGGCGGTGCCGAGGCGGTCCCTGAGGCGGCCGCGGTCCCGCCCGCCGCCGCTTTACGGCCGCGCCAGTGTCGCGCCGCGCCGCCCGCACGGAGGTCACCGAGCGCGGCGGGCCCCGGTGAGCCCGGCACGGCCCGGCACAGCCCGGCTCCAGCCCAGCCCCAGCCCCAGCATGTGGCGGGTGTTGGCGCGACGCGTGTCCCGGGCCGCGGCCGGGGAGCCCGGCCTGGTGCGGCCCCGCCGAGCGCTGGGGGCCGGGGTGGGAGCCGGGGCTGGCCCGGCCCGGCGCGGCCCGGCCTGGGGTAGCCCCGCGCCTCGGCCGCTGCTGCCGCCGCCCGCCTGGCCCCGGCTCGTCCCGCACCGATGCTGCAGCCTGCCGGCGCACCAGAAGGTGAGAGACGCCCCCGAGCCGCTGTTCCCCGTGCCCCTTCCCTGCCCGTGCCCCTTCCCGTGCCCTCCCCGTGCGGCTCCGATCGCCCCGGGGACGGAGTTGTGGAATCCTCGAGGCTGGGAAAGGACAGCGACCCCGCGGTGCCGCTGGAGCCGCCGAGCCGCACCGCCCGCACGCCTCTGAGACCCTCCGGGGGTAATAAAGCCATTGCAACGCCTGGCTGCCCAAACTGGGAAAGGATCGGCGTGTTTTGTGCCTTTGGCCCCACTTAGCCTCCCGCCCCTGGGCGGCTGCCGGGTGCTGCCTCCATCGCCTCTGTCCTTTATCCCAGCCCCGCTGGGGGTCCCTCGGCAGACCCAGGCCAAGACCCGGCTCTCTGTAACCCTTTCTTGGTGAAATCACAGTGTGAGGGGCTTGGAATGGACCTTAAAGCCACGGGCAGGGACATCTCCCGCTGCCCCAGGTTGCTCCAAGCCCCATCCGGCCTGACCTTGAGCCCCTCCAGGGATGGGGCAACCGCAGCCTCTGCCCTCAGCACCCAGCGTGGCTTTGCCCAGGGCTCTTCCCCCGCAGCCTGGGGCAGCCCTGGGGGTTTGCAGCAGCCCTGCGCCCCACGCCCCAGGCTGAGCCGAGGATTTGTCTGTGTCCTGTGCGCGGTTCCTGCCGCTGGGTGTGTCTGGCTGGTGACACTGCCCTGTCCCTCGCAGGTGG
The DNA here is from genome assembly GCF_029207755.1 of Chamaea fasciata. Taxonomy (NCBI): domain Eukaryota; kingdom Metazoa; phylum Chordata; class Aves; order Passeriformes; family Sylviidae; genus Chamaea; species Chamaea fasciata. The sequence goes on from NW_027094109.1 coordinate 5,552,043, forward strand.
CCCTGCCAGCGCTGTCCCCCACCATGCAGATGGGCACCATCGCTCGCTGGGAGAAGAAGGAGGGGGACAAGATCAACGAAGGGGATCTCATAGCAGAGGTACCCTGGGGACGGGGCTGGGCTGGTCTCTGTGAGCTGCGTGTGTGGCCTGGGGGGTGGCCCTGGCTGGAGACAGATTTGGGGTCACAGATCCCAAGGGATGCTGGTGGGAAGGCGTGGCTGTCAGCCTCTCGGAGCTGGTTTGAGGGCAGACTTCCCTAGAGCTGCTGCCTCAGGGGGATTTTTCCAGGACTGGGAGGCACTGGGCTCACCATTTCCTGTTCTCCCTCAAAGGTGGAGACAGACAAAGCTACAGTTGGCTTTGAGAGCCTGGAGGAATGTTACCTGGCCAAGATCCTGGTGCCAGAAGGAACAAGGGATGTTCCCATTGGGGCCATAATATGTATCACAGTAGAAAAGTATGTATTTCCCTAACCCTTGACGTGAATTTCCCCTCTTGGCGCTTCTGGGGTGCCTTGAGTGAGAGACTGAGACCGTCATCTGATGGGATTTGGGGCTCTGCGTGTTCTTCTAGGCCTGAACATATTGATGCCTTCAAAAACTACACCCTGGATTCTGCAGCAGCTGCTGCCCCTGCCGCCTCAGTGCCTCCCCCTCCAGCTGCAGCCCCCTCCCCACCACCTCAGCCTTCTCCTCAGGCCCCTGGCAGCTCTTACCCTCCTCACATGCAGGTAAGAGAGCACTGCTCCTGCTTTAAGGGCTTCTTGCACTCTTTTTTCTGCCCCTGGCATCGCCACCTGTGGGGCATTTTGTCACGAAAACTGTCTGGAATGGGAATTTATTAACTCTGCTCATATCTCAGAGCAGAGCTGCAGTCTGTGGTGCTCTGGTGAACACACCAGATGGGTCTGTGGGTGACTAATAATGGATTGTGTGTGTGGATATAACCTTTTTGCTTTGCTTAGCTTTTGAAGTGTATCCACTGATGGGTTTGAGCACTTTGTACAGGGGGTTGCTTTGACATCCCTTTGAAAAAGAAAATCTGGAATGTTGAACCCCATCCCATGGATAAAACGTGGGAACTGATTTGTCTGAGTCGTTACTCAAAGTCAGTAATAAAAGAATTAATGAGCGGCTTCTAAATTTGTCTTTTGGCTGCTAAAGTTGCTTTCTTCCCCCTGCTTGCCCCCTCTGCCCAGTTTTGCTCCACGTGTGTGTGTCACAGTGACAAAGTGACTCGCTCCTTAAGCCTTCCTTGGCTTTGCAGGGTGGTGGCAGTGGTGATTATTTTGATTTACCCATTTCTTGCCCTCTGCTCTTGCTTGCTCTCCTGCTCAGGCCTTGCTAAAAGAAGCCAAAGCAGCAAAGTGGGACAGCTCTGCTTGGCTGTCACGGAGCCAGACCTAGGAGTGCATTAAAGCTGCTTCTTTAGGTTGGCATCATCATTTCTCAGGAGTTCAGACTGTGTTCCTGAGCCTGCTGGATGCCCAGGGTGTGACTGTGCTGTGTTCTGTGCCTTCCCAGATCACTCTCCCTGCTCTGTCACCCACCATGACAATGGGCACAGTGCAGAGGTGGGAGAAGAAGGTTGGGGAGAAGCTGAATGAGGGAGACTTGCTGGCCGAAATTGAGACAGATAAAGCCACAATAGGTGAGTCCCCAGCCAAGGGGGGTGAGGTGCCCTTGGAGGGGTCCTGAGCAGCCCCTGCCACCTCCTCTGGCTGCTCAGGGGGTGATGCTGTGGGGCAGGTTCTGTTAACATCTCATTCCACTGGAGAGCCAAACACTGCAGCTCCTCAAAGCACTTTTATTTCCTCATCAATCCTTCTTAGCAAGTGCATGGAGAGGTTCCCTGCTGGAAGGAATTCTCCTGCAGGACAGGGCTGCAGCTGCCAGAGTCTCCAGGGCAGCTCCTCAGTGCTGTTTCCCCCCCTGCAGGCTTTGAAGTGCAGGAGGAAGGCTACCTGGCCAAGATCTTGGTGCCTGAAGGAACACGAGACGTGCCCTTAGGAACTCCTCTGTGCATCATCGTGGAGAAGGAGGCTGATATCCCGGCCTTTGCTGACTACCAGGCTGCTGCAGTCACTGACAAGGCACCAGCTCCTCCTCCTCCTCCTCCTCCACCGGTAAGGAGGAGCCGTGGGCACCACCAGCAGGGCTGAGCTGAGCTGTTGTTGCCGGCGTGAAGCCCTGCTGGCGTCAACAGGAGTGCTCTGATCAGTGAGTGCAGGGCTGATGGTGTGTTGAGAAGTGAGCACTAATTTGCCCTCCAGGAACTACAGCAGGTCTCATTCATTCTGATCTTTGTCCCAGCTTGTTGCTTGTGCCAGTTCTGATTCCTCATCCTCGAAAAAGTGGCGAGCACGAGTTGTTTATTTTATTCGGTGCGCAGCTCAGCTGACCTTCTCAGCGAGTTTCTGTGCCCATGAGTGATTATCTCTTGAATGATAATTCGATGGGCCAGTTCTCTTGCTGTGCTGATGTTCCACTGATGGCTTTGATTCTTTGTTAAGGTGATGGCAACTCCTGCAGCTGCTCCTCCTCCTCCTCCTCCCCAGCCTGCTGCTGCTCCTGCTCCGGCAGCCCCCACGGCGGGGCCGCCCCGCAAGGGAGGAAGGGTCGTGGTCAGTCCCCTGGCAAAGAAACTGGCAGCAGAGAAAGGAATCGACCTTACCCAAGTGAAAGGTACCTTCCCTTTCCACGTCTTTGCTCTTACTATCGGTTTTCTGTCCCTGTAGATCCATGTTTTCCTGTTCTACCTGACTGCAGCTGTGAACCAGGAGTTGTGTTCAATGACTGTGGACCAGGAGTTGTGTTCAATGATTTCTCTCTGTTGAATAAAACTGGCACCTTTAGAAGTCAAGCCATGTTGGAAATAATCAAAATCCTCTCCCATTTTCCTTTGCCCCTTTCAGGTACTGGACCAGATGGCAGAATCACCAAAAAAGATGTGGAGTCATTTGTGCCATCAAAGGCTCCTCCAGTGAGTAGGCTGGGAATCCATGGGAATGGGTGTCACAGGAATGGACAGGCTCTGTGGAAGGGCAGTTCCTGCAGGAAACTGGCATTGCCGGATTGTGTGGGCGGTGGTGACTGTGAAATTTAACCTGCCAGGAACACTGGTGAAGCCTTCTCCCTTTATTTGTCCCTTTGATATTCCACCGAGAAAAGAAAATTTGTGTCTCGCAACCCTTCCTTTGGTTGCTAAATCTTCACGGGCTGGGGTCACCCTGTCCCAGCTGGTCCAGCTCAGAAGGAAAGCCAGACCTAGCAACCCCCAGCCTGTCACTGCTGCCCCAGAAGTGTTCTGATCCCCTGGTTTGTGTTGTCCCTGAGCTGATGGAGGTCTTTGTGTGCTGTACGGCACCCAGAGCAGGGCTGGCTGGGCTGGGAGCTTCACTGCAACACATCTCAATGTTAAATCTCTCAATACTGCCTTTAATAATCAAATAGAGGGGTTAGAAGGGGCCTGGTGGGTACTGGAGTGGTGGAAATAGCAGCTTGGCAGAGCTGCAGTTGCTCTCTGGGTGTTTTTGGGAGTGACACTGGTGTTCCCTGCAGGCTGCAGCTCCGGGGGCAGTTCCTGCAGCTGCTGTGGCACCCGAGGGGACCTTCACAGACATCCCCATCAGCAACATCCGCAGGGTAAGGTTGCAGCCTTCTCCATGCTCGTGGTTTTTAGCCATGAATTTCCCAGGCTGATGGGTGTTCCCTGCTCTGCACACACCCCAGGTCATTGCTCAGAGGCTGATGCAGTCCAAACAAACGATACCTCACTACTACCTGTCCATCGATGTGAACATGGGAAAAGTCCTGGTGCTAAGGAAAGAGCTCAATCAGGTGAGTTCTGGCATCTTGGCTTAGGAAAAAACCCACTCTTTTCAGTGCCTCTTGTGGGTCAGTTCTGGACTGTCTGGGACAGAATGAGATTTTCCTCATGTCTGCTGGTTCCTCATTTCCCTTAGAAGCTGTTCTGAGCTCTGCCTGCTGGTGATTCATTATTTCAGGTGGAAAATAAAAGGATAGAAAGCTTTTTAATAGTAAGAAAGGTAAAAAATGTAGGCAGAATAATAATTCTAAGCCAAGTTTGAGGGAAACTAAACATTAAAAAAACTACCTTCCTTAATTATGAAGGAGATACTTTCACCTTCTGAATTATCTTTGAATTTTAATGCTTGCATTAAATGCTTGCATTTAAGTGGTGTGATTGTTTTGTAACAATTGTTTCCTGTGAGCTGCAGTGGCTGTTGATTGGGGTGATGTGCAGGGGACAAACTGACGCCTGGAATCTCTTTATTTGCAGGAGGTCTCGGATAAGATTAAGCTTTCTGTCAATGATTTCATAATCAAAGCTTCTGCTTTGGCGTGCTTGAAGGTGCCAGAGGCAAATTCTTCATGGATGGACACAGTTATTAGGCAGTAAGTTTATGGTCAGAGCCAGAAACTTCCTTTGTTCATGGCAAAACAGAACTTCTGCTGGGATTAGAGGGAGGGGGAAAATACGAAGTGAAGGTGAGAGGTTTTGTTAAAGCGATAAAACCTTTGAGTCTAAGGCTGGTGGGCAAAGTGAAATAATTGTAGCAAATTAATGTTAACTTCGGGGTGTCTGGGCTGTTTTGAGGGGTTTTTTTTTTGGTTAGCTGTCTTGCTGGAGTGCCCTGAGGTGCTGTGTGTGTTGCAGGAACCACGTGGTGGACGTGAGCGTGGCCGTCAGCACCCCCGCAGGGCTCATCACCCCCATCGTGTTCAACGCCCACATCAAGGGCCTGGCTGCCATCAGCAAGGACGTGGCTTCCCTGGCAGCCAAGGCCCGGGAAGGGAAGCTCCAGCCCCACGAATTCCAGGTGAGACACTCGTGGTGGTGCTAAACTCCGCTGCTCGTGGCTTGTTTCAAAGGAGCAAAGGTTGTTTTGTGATGTTTGAGCCTTGTTCAGTAGTCCCAGAATACGCTGAGCTGGGAGCATTGAATCCAGCTCCTGGCCCTGCACTGACACCCCCAAATCCCACCCTGGGCATCCCTGGAGTGGTGCCCACCCCCTCCTGGAGCTCTGGCAGCCTTGGGGCTGTGCCCATTCCCTGGGCAGGGCCCAGCAGCCTCTGGGGAAAGAACCTTTCCTGGTCTCCATCCCAAAGTCCCCTGGCACAGCTCCAGCCACTCCCTGGACCCTGTCCCTGCTCACCAAAGAGCCTCCCCTCATCAGGACTCTGCAGACTGGGATGAGATCCGCCCTCTCCTCATATTCCCATGTGAAACAGTTCCTGTGAGTTTCACCATGAATGTGTTTGTTTTCTTCTAGGGTGGTACTTTCACCATTTCCAATTTAGGGATGTATGGGATTAAGAATTTCTCTGCCATAATCAATCCACCCCAAGCCTGCATCCTGGCAGTGGGTTCCTCAGAACAAAGACTAGTGCCAGCTGATAATGAGAAAGGGTGAGTTTTCATCTGATCCTGAGCTCATGCCTAGTTTCCTAACACCTACATTACATAGGTTTTAAAAACCTCTTTTAAAAACCCTGAAATGTGTTGTTGACACAGTGCTTTCAGTTCTTGCTTAAATCTGCATTTAAGGAAAAACCTAAAGGATGTAATATCCCCTTGCTTGGAACTCAAATGGTTCTTTTTCTTCGTGTGGGGCTGTCCTTGTGCTGCGAGGAAAGCTGAGCTCCCTGCCCTAGGGGGAACACACAGAGATGTTTTTAGTGCCTCTGGGAAGTTCCTTCCTTAGTTTTCCTCGGAGAAGGAACGAACGTGATCTGCTCCCCAGTGCAATTGGGGGAAACATCTGTCGCCAAGCGCCAGCTGCTATTCCTGGCTCTCCACGAGCGGCTTTTGCGCTGTGCCAGTGGCACTGCCTTGCAGGGGAGCGTGTTAACCTTTGTTTTGTTGGTTTTTCTCCCAGCTTTGACGTGGCCAGCGTGATGTCTGTCACCCTGAGCTGTGACCACCGTGTCGTGGACGGAGCAGTTGGAGCACAGTGGCTTGCTGAGTTCAAGAATTTCCTTGAAAAGCCAGTAACCATGCTGCTATAATTTAACCATGCAAAGCAGAATTTTCCTGGGTCACACTGTTGTGTTTTAAACAAGCTATTTAGACTTTAGTGTTCAGACTTTAAGACAGTTCCTTTTTTTTTTATTTAAAATATGTATTATATTATCTGGTAATGTTATTTACCAGTCTGTACAGAAAAAAAAAAAAAAAAGTTTGCAAAAGTGCTTTTCAGAGCAATATTACAGCTACACTGTATTTTTATACAGTTAGTTCACTTGCAAACTCTTCCAAAACAGAGTTAAACATCCCAGATTAAAAAAGAAAACAAAATTATCCTGGCATTGTGCCAGCTGCTTCTTAACTCGGGTGCCCAGGGGGTGCCCACCGACCGTTCCATGACCTCGGTGTTGTCAGAGATTGGAATTTCAAACATCTCTCCACAGGAGCGCAGGTGAGATGGCCACAGACAGGTACCAGGAGGAGGGCACTCCCCCTGTCCTGTCCCTGGGGTGGGGGAGATGCCCAGCACTGAGGGACACAAGTGTCTCAAAGGCCAAGGGCTGCTGTTCCAAAGCCTTTGTTTGGAATTTGGCGCCGGCCGCGACCTTCTGAGCTGCGTGATCCCTTTTGAGCACTTTAAGGTCCCAGAGCAGTGCTGTGTGTGGGGTCCCGGCTGTGGGGTGCCCCAGGGATGTGCTGTCTGCTCGTGGACCCTCACTGACATCTGCTTTTTGTAAGGAACCCGGAGCTGCTGTTCCTCTGGCTGAGTTAACCCCAGGCTCCGAGGAAGTCACTGTGCTGCAGAATGTTCAGTGTGTGTTGGAAGGCAGCACAGACAAATCGCACGTGCTGATCACCCCACCAGGGGATGGGTGTTAATCATGTGAGGACTGGGGTGTTTGGGATTTTGCATTTCAGGCCTTCTGACATAGGAAAGCTCTGACTTAAGCCACTGGATTGTCTGTGTTGTCCAGCCTCAGTGAAGCTGCAGAACGTGCTCTCCATGTACATATTGTATGTAAGGTGCTTCTCCAGTCTGTTGGACTCGTGTCCCGTTATCCCAGGCATTGCATCCTGCAAGGGCTGCGGTGCTGAACATTCTGAAATTCCAGTTTCCACATGGAAATGTTCATGTAAAAAAAAAAAAAAAGAAAAGGACAACCGTGCAGTAATGACAGAGTGACCAGGAGAATTAAATAGGGGGGGGCAGAGTTGGTAAAAAAAAAAGGAAGAAATTTTTCAGGGTGATCCTGTTATTCTGTATATTGCATTAAGTACTGTCTCCTGTAAAATTCTGCATAGTTCACTAAAGATATTGAAAGAAAATACTGTGGAAATTAAATATTTTTGTGGGAACTACTTAGTGTCTGGTTGCTGTGATGCCTTGCTTAAGCAGAAAAAAAAAAGTGCTTTAAGATTTTGGATTTTCCTGAATGACCTGAAATCCCCCGATTCCAGACTGGCTCTAGTGAACCCATGTTCCATTAAATGTTTGGAATTGACAACTACTAAACCATGTCCCAGTGCTTTTCTCTTCAGCTGTGTGTGCCTTTCCTGCCCTGGGTCAGCGCTTTGCAGCCTTTTCAATTTCACAGTGAAACTCACCCCATTAACCCGAAATTTAACCGCAAACCTTCCCAGACATTTGCTTTTTTGCTGCCTGCAGCTTCCCCTCTGCGCTGTTCACCTGTGGGGCTGTGTGTGACAGGTCCTTCCAGCATTAAATACTCGAAGAGAGCTGCTCTAACCATGGGAATCCTGTCCTTTTGTTTAGCAAAAACATTCGCTGCAGTAAAGCATGTGAGGAATTGGTGCTTCTTTACTACAGCAGGTAACAACTGCTGTAACTAAATATTCAGGCATTTTTTCATATTTACAGTCTTCACTCGTTTTTTGGGGAGTTTGGTGGTGCTAACGTTCCTCCAACCGTCCTTTTCTACTTGTATCTCTAAAGGCATTTGAGATGTTCACCCCTCATGAGTAAAAAGTGAATTAAAAATTCCCTAAACCCCCCCGCCACCATAGATTTTGACTCTGGGCTTTTGTTGAGTATTTTGCCAAAACTTGAAGAAGTTTCAGTTATTTTCCCAAGCAGAAGTATCTTAGCTAAATCCTGGCTAAGAATATCCACGATTAAGGAAAACAAAAGTAATTAAAAGAATAAATTAAATTATAAATAAGACTTAAGAGTTGATTAAAACTATTGTTTAAAATTTTATTGAAACCATTACTTAAAATCGAACTTAAACCATCACTTAAAACTGGATTTGAACCATTACTTAAAAGTTTATTAGCGCAGTAACCCATTGAAACTATTCACGAGTTACATCGTTTCCAGCATCACCCAGCCACATTGTTCCTGGGAATTTTTACGGTTGCTTTGGGGTGTTTTTTTTTTTCCCCAGGAGATGACTGAGGTATTTTTTTCCCCCAAAATGAGGATTTCTTTAGAGCCGCCACCTGCTGTCCCGGGCCACCATCGCGGTGTCCCAGGCGGGCCGGGGCACGGGGGGGCAGCGCGGGGCTGCATCGGTTCGGGGCCGGTTCGGGTCCGTTTCGGGCCGGTTCGGGTCATTTTAGGACCAGTTCGGGTCCTTTTCGGGCCGGTTCGGGTCTATTTGGGGCCGGTTCGGGTCCGTTTCGGGCCGGTTCGGGTCCGTTTAGGGCAGGTTCGGGTCTATTTGGGGCCGGTTCGGGTCCGTTTAGGGCCGGTTCGGGTCTGTTCGGGTCTATTTGGGGCCGGTTCGGGTCTATTTGGGGCCGGTTCGGGTCCGTTTCGGGCCGGTTCGGGTCCGTTTCGGACCGGTTCGGGTCCTCTGGCCGCCCGCAGCCCTCCCGGCCCTCCCGGCCATGGCGGCGCCGTTGCCCCGGAGACGGCGCCGGAAGCGGCGCGCGCGCGGCCCCGCGCGTTTCCGCGTCCCCCGCCCGGCCCGGCCCCGCCGCCGCCAACACGGGCGGCCCCGCCACCGCCACCGGCACAAACACCGGCACAAACACCGGCACAAACACCGCCCGCAGCATGTCCCGAGTGCCCGTGGGCAAGGTGCTGCTGCGCAACGTCATCCGCCACACCGGAGCGCACAACAAGGTGAGGCCCGGGCCGCCCGCGCCCGGCGGGGCCTGCGGGGCCGAGCGGGGCCGTCCGGGCTGCGGGGACAGCCCTGGAGTGCGGGGACATCCCGGCGGTGGTCCCGGTACATCCCGGGGCGCGGGGACATCCCGGCGGTGGTCCCGGCACATCCCGGGGCGCGGGGACATCCCGGCGGTGGTCCCGGCACATCCCGGGGCGCGGGGACATCCCGGCGGTGGTCCCGGCACATCCCGGGGCGCGGGCACATCCCGGCGGTGGTCCCGGTACATCCCGGGGCGCGGGGACATCCCGGCGGTGGTCCCGGTACATCCCGGGGCGCGGGCACATCCCGGCGGTGGTCCCGGCACATCCCGGGGCTGATCCCGGTACACCCCAGGCTGCCGGGACATCCCGGTGGTCCCACCCGGCCATGCGGGAAGCAGGGCAGGGTTTGTGTCCCGCTGCTGATCCCGCGGGCGACAGCGGGAGCGTTTGGCAGAAATAAAAGGGGTTTGGTAAATCGGCCACATCCTCGGGGTCGCTTTAGGTTTAGCCCCGTTCCGGTTTTACCCGGGTTTCAGTTTCACTCCGTTTCTCTTGAGTACTCACCCCGGTGAGGGACTTCGTCTATCTTCACTTAAAAAGTAGCAAACCTTTAATAGGTTTTCTTTGTTGCAGTGCTTATGTGCTTTTAATTGCATGAAGCAGTTTGAACTTTGTGTGCGCAGGCAGGGTTTTAGTGCAAGATTAGGTAACTCCATTAAGTTTAGCAGACGAGTTCGTGAATCATAATCCAGCGGGTCTAATCACCATCAGGGAGTTCTCTTTTGGGTACAGGTGTGTGCAAACAATCCTTCGTTTGGGGATGGTAGGAAAGGTGGCTGGGAGTTTTCTTACCAGGAGTTTGAGGTTGGAGCTCGATGACTGCAAATTTTCCCTGATGTTAAAGTCGTTTCCCTTTCTGTGACTTCCAGCTCCAGGAAGAGACAGAAATGTGGAAAATAAGGGAGTGGGAGAAGCAGACAGAAGAGACCTACTGGAAAAGGCAGAGCAGAATGCTGTCAGACACCTCCAGGTGAGATACGCCACAGAAATATTTATTTTCTCCTTGCTGACTCCCCGGAAAGAGGTCAGCCTCTGACCATTTCTGTGCTCATTTAGATGCGGCATGTTTGAGGTCCCAGGTGGATGAGGGGGGCTCTGGGGGGCTCTGGGGGTGCCTGGGAGCTGTTTCCCCCCCTGAAGCAGCTTTTCCCTCTCCAGCAGCCGCATGCGCAGCGACGGCTTCGACGAGGAGGGGCACAGGGCAGAGTGGAAACCCAGGAACCCACAGCTCCTGGACCTGGTGGAAGATGATCTCCTCAGGGCCAGATCCTGGAATAAAAAGCTCTATGAGTGCGAGGCCAACATGCCAGACAGGTCTGTGGGGGGATTCCGTGTTCTGTGGTTGTAATTAAAGCGTCGTTTTGAAGCCCTGTACCAAAAAATGACACGTTTCTGTTTGGTGTGTGCCGTGATGAAATGGAGCTTGAGCTCGCTTTGAGGATGAGTAACGTGTACAAACTTTCTGCCATGTCACAGAATAACCAATTTGACCTCATCTGTGGAGTTTCTAAGCCACACTAAGCTGCAAAAGCTCAGCCCTGAGCTTAATATTTACTACTCTGCCCAACAAGCTTAAAAAGATCTCAGGCAACACAAGTCCAGGGTTGTTTGAAAGAAATCTGAGCTGTGGTTTGAGAACATTTAAATAGCACCAACCAAATCAGTCCTGTTTCCTTCCTCCCTCTCTAAACTCAGATTCATTCTGTGGCTCTGCCTTCTCAGAATTGCATTTTTGTCCTCAAACACGTTGTCTGTTTTTAATGGATGGTTCTGCTTTCTTGCAGGTGGGGGCACAGTGGATATAAAGAGTTGTACCCTGAAGAATTTGACACAGACAGGTAAGGCAGACACCCTCACTGATGGATGCAGAATCCGCCTTCTGACAAGTTCTGCAGGGAGTTTTACAAGCTGAGTTTTAAATTTTGAATAGAGATCAGCCTTGGGTGCAAAGCCTTACTGTTAAAAAACTCAAATCCATTAATGCGGTTTGAATTTAGGAGAATCTTTTGTAATAATTAAGACAGACGGGTTTAGGTGGAGTTACCGAAATCTATGAGTCTGGGAGGTAAATAAATCCTTGCAGTATCCTGGAGAGTGGAAAAAACAAGTTTTTAAGAGAGAATTAATTATTTTTAACCTACACCCAGCAGAATCGTCGATATTTTTGAGGTTTACAGGTTGGATATAAACAAGATTGTAAGAGAGAATCATTTTTAAGCTACACCCAGCAGATTCATCAGTATTTTTCAGGCTTACAGATTGGATATCAATGAGTTTCATCACCCTCCTGTTCTTTTTTTTGCAGTGATCAGCAGGAGGGAGACGAGCAAAACGCCGTCAATGGGAAGAAGAGATCCCACCTGGGGAAGCAAACAGCCCGCGAGTCCCACAAAAGGAAAAAAACCAAGAAATCCCACAAGAAGAAGCAAAAAAAGCGCTCACACAAGAAGAGGAAGAAAAAGAAAAAGGAGCAGGGGAGAACTTCCACAGATTCCTCCCGGGGGGACAGCGAGGCCTCAGGAGAGGAGACTCCGAGCGCCCGGAAAGGAAAACACAAGCGCAAGAAAAAGCCCAGGAAAGTGCCTGCCAAGGAACCTACCTCTTCTTCTGGGCAGGAGAGTGACTTTTCCCATGCAAGCAGCTCCAGCACCAGCAGCTCTGAGGACACTGAATCCGAGGGCAGAAGGGAGAAAAGGCCCCCCAGGAAGAGAAAGAAGCGGCACAGCTCGGCGCCCGAGAGGCCGAGCGAGGTGCCCGAGAAGAGGAGCAAGAGGAAGAACTGGAAGGTGGCGGGGGATGAGAAGTCTGAGGACAGCTCTGATGAGGACTGAGCGGTCTGGCTGCAGCTCAGAGCAGGAGGGGAGGGCGGAGGCAGGTCTTTGTCACTCAGCACTGCTCCCGCACTGTGGTTTACACACGGGGAGCCTGGGCAGTGCAGGACAGCACCTCCCTGCCCCACAGCTTCACATCCTTTGGTTGTGATCAGGTTGGGGTTTTTTTTGTTAAATTATGTTTGAACAGATTGCTCTTTTGGCTCACCAAAACAGTGGCCAGTAGGAGAGAGGACAGGCTGATAAATCAAGCTGGTAACGGAGGAAATGTCACTGTAACCCCCCACGGCAGTTTTGTCTTCCCATCCTCCACCAAAAGCAGAGCTGTGGGGGCATGCACAGACACAGAGGGGAGCTGAGGGAATATTCCCATTCCAGCTGGAGGTGCAGGGATTTCTCTAACAGTGAAAAAAGCCACCAGTTCATTTGCTTGGTTTGGATTCCTGTCCAGAGCCTGCTGTGGGCTGGCCACCGTGTCTACCTTCCTTTCTTTCTTCCTTCTCCTCGGGGATGTGAAACCGTTTGTGCTGACAGAGAGGCCTCGGTGGGTGTTGTGTCCTGTCTCTGCTCTGCCCAGTGTGTTACTGGAGAAACTGGTACCAGGCCGTTCTCCCTGCAGCGAACAGCCAAGCCTTTTAATAAAACAAATAAATCCAGATGTGTTTGATGCTTTTGTCATGGCTCTGGAGCAAGGCCCGGGGACAGAGCACAGGGCTGGGAGTCTGGGTGGTGCCCGTGTTCTCCCTGTGCCGTTTGTTTCTGTGTGACCACACTTGCAGCAGATGAAATCAGGGCACTGGGGAAATGTGTGGGGTGATTGTCGTGTCCCGGACAAACACGGAACAGCGTCAGCGGCCCGAAATCCTCACTCCGAGCCCCGACTGCTGTTCCTTTTTTCCCTTCGAATTGAAAGAAAGACGGCATGTTCAAGGAGGTGTTCATGGTGTGCACAAAGGTGTTTCAGCGGTGAACACGCAGCTGAGCAGCACCTGGCAGAATTACAGAATGGTTTGGGCTCCAAGGGAATTTGGAGCTATTCCAGTGCCGTGAGCACACCACCTTCCACCAGGCTGCTCCAGCCTGGCCTCGGCCACTTCCATGGACGGGGCAGCCACGGCTCCTGCGGGCAGCAGTGCCCGGGCTGCCCGCCCGGGGCGGATTCCTTCCCCCGCTCGCCGCCGCTGCCGCCGCCCGGCGCGCTCGGCCTTGGCGGCGCCGCTGCCGCCGGCGGAAGCGGAAGCTCGGGCGGCGTTTCCGTGTCCGGGCGCGGTGCCCTTGGAGCGGACATGGCGCTGGCGCTGCTGCGGGCACGGCCCCGCGGGGCTGCCCTGGGTCAGTGCGGCCGCGGGGCGGCGGGCAGCGGCACCCGGGGCCGCGGGAGCCCCGGATAGTGCGGGACCCGGGAGGGTGCGGGACCGGGGGGCTGCGGGACCCTGGTGGCTCCGGGACCCCAGGGGCTGCCCAGATGGATCCCCGGGTGGTGCGGGATGGTTCCCCGGGTGGTGCGGGATGGATGCCCGGGTGGTGCGGGATGGTTCCCCGGGTGGTGCGGGATGGTTCCCCGGGTGGTGCGGGATGGTTCCCCGGGTGGTGCGGGATGGATCCCCGGGTGGTGCGGGATGGTTCCCCGGGTGGTGCGGGATGGTTCCCCGGGTGGTGCGGGATGGATCCCCGGGTGGTGCGGGATGGTTCCCCGGGTGGTGCGGGATGGATGCCCGCGCTGACGCCGCTCCCCGTTATCCCGCAGCCGTGCTGGGCTCGGCCCTGCTCCGCCGCCCCGCCGCGCTCGGTGCCGCCGCCGCTCGCTGCGCTCCGGCCCGCGACAGCCACGGCCCGGCCCGCCAGGGACACGGTACGGCCTGCCTGTGTCTGTCCGTGTCTGTCTGTCTGTGTCTGTGTCTGTCTGTCTGTGTGCGGGGCTCTCGCTTTCCCGGGATCAGGAGCCCTTTTCCCATCCCCGGAGCTCCGAGCCCCCGGGTCAAGGCATCCTGCCCATGGCAGGCGTTGTGGTTAGGTGATCCTTAAGGTCTATTCCAACGAATGAATATTCTGTGATTCTGCCAAAAACGGGGTGTAAAGGACCAGATTTTGGCTCGGGTCCTCCAAGGGACAACCAGATAAAGAACAGAGGTGATGGAGGTGGTACCCGATGGCCATACAGGTACTTAAAAACAAGATGAGCTTTAAGGTCCCTCCCATCCCAAACCAGGCTGAGTCTATATATATATATATTTTTTTGGGCCATTTAGGAGGTTTTAAGTGGCAGCTGTAACAAAGAACAGAAAAGGTTGACACGTGGTGGTTTTCTTTACACAGTGGTTTTCTTGGTGTCTTGTTGGGTGTTGGAGGGTTATGGGTGCTGCCAGAAAAGGAAAAACTAATCCTAAATGCCCTCTGATTTAAGGGCAAAGTTGTGAAATGCTGAGCGTTGCTAGATAGGGCAGTAACTGTGCCGAGATGTTATTTGTGATCCATAACCGTGCTGCTGTGGTGCCTCAGGCTGTGAGGAGTGTGTGTGCCCTCACCTCCAGCAGCAGTTACCAGTTAACAGCTCTCCAGGCTGCACTTTGCCCAAGTCCAAACTTCACATCCTTTGCTTTCCTTGTCACTTTCTCCATTCCTTTCCTCCGTGCCAAAACGAAGGAAAACACTTGCATTTTGGTTTAGGTGGATGGATGACATGTGTTCGTTGAGCACTTTGGAGGTGTTGCACCGGTGATTTCACAGAGTCCATTCTCGCTGGTTCCAGCCTGGGCTGATGCTCCCGTGGGTTTTGGTTTACAGACACCCCAGATGTCCCAGCCCTTGGCAGAGGGGCTTTTCCCTGAGAATGTCTCTCCTTGCAGGCAGTTCCAAGGCTGCGTCTTTGCACTGGACAGGGGAGCGAGCTGTCAGTGTGCTGCTGCTGGGGCTGCTCCCTGCAGCCTACCTGTACCCCGGACCGGCCGTGGACTATTCCCTGGCTGCAGCCCTCACCCTGCACGGCCACTGGTAAGCACAGCAGGGCTCAACTCACAGCAGAAAAGGAGGTTTGGTGGCTCCAAACCTCATCCTGGTCCAGTCCTCATTCCTGGAAAAAGTCCTTGGTCGCTGTGACAGTCGTGATCTTTGGCAGGAGTGGTCGTGCTTTGGTCTTCTCGCTCTGTTCTCTCAGTCAGAAAAGGAATCCATAAAATTTTTTTCTTAGGAGCACTTCCTTGCCCCTGGAAGTGTAGAATCCTGGGTGTTTTTAACCAGTGTTGTGTGAGCAGAGGGAACAGAAAGAGGGCAGATCTGTGTAAAAATAATATAAAAAATATTCTGCCTCTAAAGCTCTGTGCGCTGGCTTTGTGCATCTCAGTGGTGATGGGGCCCTGCAGAGCAAAGAGCTCACAGCAAATATTCCACTGAGGAGACCTGGATGGTTATTTCCTTTATTCCTGGAGGGATGTTTGCTCAGTGTAGTTCTAATTAGGAGTGGATCCAGCTCCGTGGTTGGCAGCATCCACCTTCCTGAGGTGATCCTGCTTTGGGAGTTCCTTGCCACAAGGATGAAGCAGATTTTTTTGGTATTTTGGGGGTGCCAGGTTCTCTTAAACCTCAGTTTTACCTTTTATTGGAATTTGTCCCAGGGATTCTTGCACTTTCCTTGCTCTGACTGTGAGCTTTTTCCCAAAACAAGCGTCCTGTGTCTCCTGTTGCTGGATAGTTCAAATCTGGACAGGAGTTCTCTTCCAGATGTAGAAAAAACACTGAAAATATGCAGATCTCTTTGCTTGCCACTCTTCTAATCTAAATGCAGACCCAGGAGTCTTCTGTGTCTTTGTGACAGTGGCTGGTCCCAGATACTTCCTTGGTTTTCCTCTTTTCCAGTCCTTGGAAGTCAGATGAGAAGGCAGATTCCAAGGATTTTGTTGTCTGCAGAGATGTGGTCAGCACAGCTTGGTTTCCTCAAGAAGATTTTGAGCCAATTTCAGTAGGATCTGTGGAATGTTTCGTTTTGGTTTTGAACTAGATCCATCCTCTTTCTGAGTGGGGGAGGCGAGCATCCTTCAGGAAAGAGGCTGATGGCAGCAGGGGGAGGAAAAAAAAAACCAAACCAAAAGCGAATTGGTAGGACGAGGACACGAAGTGGCTGGATCCCAGTGAGCGAACTTTGCTGATCTGAGCTTTTCTCTCCTGTTCAGGGGTCTGGGCCAGGTCATTACTGATTATGTGCACGGGGATGTGCCCATTAAAGTGGCCAACGTGGGGCTGTACGTGCTGTCTGCCCTGACCTTCGCCGGCCTCTGCCACTTCAACTACCAGGACGTGGGCATCTGCAAGGCCGTGGCCATGCTCTGGAGCCTCTGATTGTCTTCTGCTGCCTCTGCTTCGTCAGCTTCTCAGCAACATCCTGCACAGCTAAGGAACAGCCAAGGGTCCCCAGTGAGCCTGCAGGGGGCTCAGAGATAGCTTAGAGTATAGAGAGAAAGAAAAAAAAAAAAAAAAAAAGATTTAAAACCAGATTTAACTGGAGAACGTCCAGTGAGATGGGTTGGATTCGAGCTGAGCTGTAAATTGGGCTGGATTAATTGCATCAGTGGCAGACTTGCATAGCTAAAGGGAGCTCTCCTTGTGACACCAGCTTTAATGAGTGTTTTTTCTAACTGTTGGTTCTGTAAAACCAGCTTGGCTTGTGGAAAACTGAACTGCTGCTTCTGACATCAGTGTGTAAGGCAGACCCTGTAACTCCTGGGACCCTGGGAG
Organism: Chamaea fasciata; assembly: GCF_029207755.1. NCBI lineage: Eukaryota > Metazoa > Chordata > Aves > Passeriformes > Sylviidae > Chamaea > Chamaea fasciata. Next base: position 5,568,768 of record NW_027094109.1, read on the forward strand.
TTGATGTAGAAAAGGGAATACTTTTTTTTCTTAATCCATTCAATAAAGAATTTACAGAAATATTGTGTGTGCTTCTGAACCGTTTTTCCTGCTTTTGGGTTGCCTAAAATGTTTTCTGTGCAGACAGGTCTGCTCTGCCTTACTTCATAAAGCAAAGAATATTTGTATGTATTCATACTTAGAGGTGACTTAGGCTTAATACAAGAGTAATTAGTGTCCCTTAGAAAACACAACAAGGATTGGCATAGAATAAAAATACTTTTGCAGATGGACTTTAGGAACATTCGACTTTCAAGGGTTTTATGTTCATCTCCAACACCTTTTTTGAGGTTTATTTTCTGAATGCTCTGGTCTGTGTCGTCCTGTGTGAAAAGACAAGAGGAGGCTGAGGGAATGCTCTGTTGTTTTAGGGATTTTTTAGAGGGGAACTGAGATTGTGAGTTTTAGCTTTCTGCTTCGTTCTGTCTGACTTTCACAGTGCCAAGGAGTGGAAAACTCTTTCCACATTCTCATGGTATTTTTGTGGCCCTATTAATAGTGAGAGGAAGAGAATTTGTGTTACCATCAGTGGTTATGCAACAAACAGAACGACCAAGTCACTGTTTGCATTCTGCAAGACTTTCTGATTTTTTTTTTAACATAGATTGGAAATTATTAGCAAAAGGATGTAGCTGGCCAATTTTTTTGTCAGTGTTGTGGCCAGAACGGAGCTGTGGTCGGGATAAAATGCCAACATTTGGGTTTTTTTGGCCCAGGGAGGAGGAGGAGGGTGCAGATGGTGAGTCATGGGTAAATCCCTCTGGGCCAGCTGAGGGTTTCTTAAGGAAAGTGAGGTTTCCTCACACAGGATGCAGCTGAGTGTGCTGTTTAAGCTATTTGGGTGAGAAATTCATTATCTGAGGGTGTTGGGAATGTAAAAGCCCAAACCTAATTTCAAAAGCTGTTTGGTCAACAGGCATTAAAGATTTTAGGGATCAAATTTTACAGGACAATATAGACGTGCACATTATTGTTTCTTCAGTGTGTAATTCTCTTCTGTCTGACTGGAAAACATTCTTCTGCATCTTGCCAAGAACTTGCATTTATTTTTTAATAAGTGCTGAGAGTAATTAAAACGAAAACCTGACTTGTTTTGGATAAAGACAGACAAAAGTTTCTTTTATAAAAAAAACCAAACTGTATTTTAAAACCCTTGAAGCATCCCCCATCATAGGCTGTGATTTCCATTCTGACTGCACTTTGATAAACTCATCTTCATGGTCTCATCCACTTCATCTTTGGACAGTTTCTTTAGGATTAATTTCCTCAAGTAGCCTTCCTCCTCAAAGGCCAAGAACATTCCTCGTTCCATGGAGTATTCGAACTTAAACGCTTTGGAGCAGCAAGATGTGAATGTCTTTTTGAAAAAGATGATGTTGCTTTCACCGGGAATGTCTTTGGGAACTTCTCCTTCCTGAGGAAGGAAAGAGGGAACAGGTTAATCCCGGCACGAGCCCCGACCAGTTCTATTCCGGTTGTTAATTCTGCCTGTTGGGGTTTGTACAGCTGGGGAGAGGGAGGCGGGTCCTCACCTTGAATCTGACGATGATTTCTCCACATTCCCTCTCACAGCACATGTAATAATTTTTGTTTTCCACCTGGACACTGAAGGCCACGGGCATCCCTGCCAAGGGCGTGGTGGTTTTGTAGCAGTGAATGCTGAAGAGCATCCCTTTGCCTGGAAATAAATGAGTTATTATTGATCACCTGCTCACAGGCAGCTGCAACAACTGAGTAACCGAATTCAGTGATGTTTTACCACTCCCCTGGCAACTCTGCCTGCCTTGCCAGGATATTTTTCCTCACAGAAGAGCCAGGACTTGAATTGTTATGACTTCTGGTTGTGCTTTGTGCAATCAGGGAATAACCAGGGTGCCCCAAAGCAGCTGAGGTCACCGGGCAGGGTGGGGAGGGGTCAGACCCTTCTGTGTGCATGCAGAGAGGGACACTGGCACGTGGAAGTGGCTGTCAGTAAAACAGAGCTGGATACAGGTGATCCAGAAATAAATATGGTCAATAAACAGAGCTGTAAATAAATTGCTGAAGCACCCCAAAAAGTCAAAGCTAGAACTGTAAGTTTATAGTTAATATTATCAGAAGTAAGACCTCTTAGTGCCAAAACATTGAATTTTAAAATGATTTTTTGTAATCCAGCATAAAAAAGGGGGGATTTAGAATTTTGTGATCAGAGCCAAGCAAAAAACTTAACAGCCCTTTTTCTGCATGTGACATCCGGCAGGCTTTGGTCTAACCCAGAAATCTCATCCATCACTAATGCCCAAGACACAAAATTTCACTCTCAGCTCAGTTTTATTCTTCCAAACGAAGTTTTAAGTCCTTATTCTCAGTCCCATCATTGTGCAGATGATTACAAAGACCAAAACCACCTCCAGGATAAAGCAGCAGAGCGGTGGTTGATGTTTTCTGTGTGGAAATTACCAAATTGCATCTCCTGGTCTGTCACATCCTCAAAGGCTGCCATGTTCAGGTCAGGGCGCACCACGAGCAGCTGGCTGTTCACATTCCTCAGCACTCGGTGCAGGGTCTTCTCCTGGCACAGGGCATCACACTCCAGCTCTGCAGGGGGAATAAAGCAAAAATCTTCATGTTTGAGCTGTTGTCTCCTCTCCAAACCTTGGCAGTTTGCTGCCAGCCTAGTCCTGGCCTTACGGGTGTCATGTGAAAGTTCTTAGAACGACATCAAACAAAAGGGAGGCAGCATCACCTTTGACACCTCTGCTTGAAGCAGATTTCCCAGAATGCAGGGATTTATTTAGATAAGCGAGAAAAGCTGCTGTGTTTGTTCATGGGAATTCAGAAGCATCAGTTCTCTTTTGCCCAACAATTAAAGGTGCTGTCAAGGAAGCCACAACCCAGTGTCTTATGAGGAATTAATGCAACGCCAGCATCAGAAGGAGCCGTGGAGCTGTAGCTCTGGGGTTTTTTGCAGCCACCCTCGGTTTGAAACCCGTCCTCTCTGGATTAGTGAGTGTGAAATGAGTAACAAAACCACAAAAGATGAGTTCTCAGCTCACCATCGTCGTCGTCTTGGTTCCACGTGAGCGGTGAGAAAAAAAAAAAGAAAGAAAAACAACATTAAGCTCAGCCCCCATAAAGAAGTCACTTTTAGCCCAGGCAGCCACCTACGTGTTCCCTCAGCCCAGTGCCACAAAGCTGAGCTGCTGTCACTGCAGACAGGGCTTATCTGGGAGCAAAACACATGAAAACCCAGTCGTTTGAGAGCTGCAGTCACCACCAAACCACAGGTATGCAAAATGCCTTTTTAGGGTTATTTAAGAAGGTCACTCTAGGCCTAAAACTGAGGAATAATTGCATGCAAATTTTTGGTTTTGTCGGTGCCTTTAAGTGAACAAAAGGACAAGAAGAACTCCTTACAAACTGCTTTTAGAGAAGAAACTGTTTTCTAGCTGACATCTTTCCAAAAGGCCGGAAATTAGTCACTCACTCCAAGTCCACCTCCCAGTATTCCAACAGTTTGAAATGTCCTTTCCCAGATTTTTTCATATAAGCAACAAATATTCCCCTGAGTCAGATACTTGGCTGACAACACTTATAACTGATGCCGACAAGAAAGTTAGGTGAAATCAGGGTGACAAAGGAATTGTGTTAAATCAGTATTCAAACAGAAAAGGTCATTAAATGCTCTAAGTACCTTCAAAATAGAGGCAGAAATTTTCCCCAAGTTTTACTGGGCACACCAGGATCTCTTCAGCACTCATCTTCACCCTGCCCACAGCACAGGGAGAGGAATCAGAGTTAAGCTCGGTGTTTCTTAGCCCATAAAGGGACAAAAGTTAAGTCTGCGCAGATTGATCTCACCCTAGAAAAGCACGAGCTTCCAAAATACCCAAAAGACAGAACCCATTCTGACTGCCCCTAGAACTGTCATCCCTTGCCCTGAAGATAATAAATATACTAAAACCAGGTGAACAATGGGGAGCTCTGGCTCTTGCACTAGGATTTTATTGTGCAATCTAAACAGCCAGCTCGCTCCAAAGCTTTTTCACCAGTCGAAAACGACAACGTTTTATGTACAAAGTGAGCAATGTCAATGTAAGTAAACACGCACACCCAGATGGATTAGGGTGGGGAATCAGCGTGGTTTTCTTTGTCCCTTTAGCAAAGCACTTTGAGGAATGTATTTGAGAGTGATAATTTTTTCTCTTTGTATTTTCTATGTTTTTGATCTAGTTGTAGCTGTGCAGAAGAGGCAGCAGGGCTCTCGGCAGCACCTTTGTTTGCAAATATGCACATCCAGGCCTTGGAAACGAGATAACCACAACACCCAACGGTGCAAACCTCATTCTTAGCACATTAACCTCAAAGTCCTGTTATTCTAAAGCCCAGGGGCAAGCACAGGCAAGATTTTTGGCAGAGCATTAAAAGAAAAAGTGGCCCTCCGTTTAATTTTAATGGTTAAAACAAAATGACTGTGCTTCCCCCCTTGATCACAGAATCAAAAAGATTGGAAAAGACCTCCAGGATCATCAAGCCCAACCTCGAGTAGTAAAAGACGGTTATTTAAACCTTTTACCGAGGACGTTTGAGAGTAAGGGCAGGAGCTCAAAGGAGTGGAATGTGGAATAACTCACCCTGAGAAGATGCAGGGATGCGGGGCTGGGAGCAGAGGCGGCTCTCGGCGGTCCTTTCTGCCTCCTCGGGGGATGCGGCGGGGCGGTGGGAGCCGGGAGAAGCGCGGGTAGGAGCAGAGGCGACTCTCTGTGGTCCTTTCTGCCTCCTCGGGAGCCTCAGCCGGGCGATGGGAGCCGGGGGAAGCGCAGCTGCGGAGCCGTGCCAAGGCCACTCGCGGCCAGTGCCCCTCGGCCGCCGGGGATGCCCCAGGCGGAGGGAAGCCAGCGCTGCTGGGCGCTGCCGGCAGGGGCTTTATAGCGGCTGGCGGCCGCCGAAATCGGGTCTCTTTCCCGAGCTCTCTGCCCACGTCCGCTTTTCTCGCCCGGCATTTCCCCTCCTCGCTGCAGGAGCCAGCGCCCATGCAAATGCGGGGTTGCCGGGGTGGCTCCGTGCCCGCTCGCCGTGACGCCGCTGTCAGCGGGATCGTCCTGCCGCCGAGGCTTCGCGGAGCGGCTGCGGGCGCTGCCTGCGCCCGCTCGGCCTCCCCGCGCTGCCGCCTCCCTGGAGGGCGCTTCGGGATGGAAATCCCCGCGCTGCTGATGGCAGCAGTGCCCGGGAATGCTGCCACGGGCTGGGGAATCTCCCGGGCCAGCCCCTGGAGCAGCAGGGGCTGCATGGGAGGGGTTCGGCTCCTGTGTCGCTGCATCCCGGGCGCTGCTGCAAGCAGCAAACGCTGCGGCTGCATTTTCTTTTCAGGACAAGCCCTAAAACCCAAGGCAGCGAGCTTGGGAATGAATAATTTCCCAATTTGTTACATCTCCGTGCCTGGATTTGGTGTTTCTAACGCTGGTCAGAAGTTTAGGGCGCTCAGCCCGGCAGCTCGGCGGGTAAATTGAAGACTCCCAAATTGTGAGGATGATAAAAACACCTCAAATCCCCACATCGAACCCAAACCCAAGCCCCCAAGACGTTCTCTCAGCTGTTGACGTGCCCTTTACTGCTCCTGGAGTTAAAAAAATCCCCTCAAAGTTCATAGGGAATGCTTTCATATCTGTATGACAAACATGAGGAGAGGTTAAAAGCACATCTTCCACCTTTATTTGAAATGGTAAAGATAAAAACACTGCCTCTTTTACTAATAGCCCTGGATTTTGGCTGCTTTAGCCAAAAACATTTTTTTCAAAAATTAATGCTGTACTAATAATTTATCATTTAAGTTTAAATAGACGTTCGGATCATTATTTATTTTGTATTAGCTGTTGGCACTAATATTTTTGGCCTATTGGTATTCCATGCAGAGCTATCATGAAGGAGGGCTTGGTCTTTCATGTCAGCCTTAAAATTACTTCCTAAATTAGTTGATTGAACACATTGAATAAAAGGCATTTCCTTCTCTTCTGTGCATATATTTGCACTTTTCAGGACCAGATCTAACTCATACAATAGCTTATGTGGTACAGTTTAAACTTTTGTTTCTCCTGGAATTTAATATCTCCAATCTTAGAGGAACTGAAACTACTTTTAGAGTAATGACTTAGATAATTTTGCTCCAATTTTAAAGGAACTGGAACTCCAGTAAGAGTGAACTCTTTCCCCTTAGATATTTTTCTTTTAATGTTACTTTTAGTCTGAGTTCTATTCATAGACTATTATATCAATAAGATAATGGAAATGAAAATTCAGATGTTTAATTTGTTTTACTTTAGGTGCTCTGTTAATAAAACCATGACACAATGAAGTGAACATCTCAAGAAGGTTTTCCTAACACGTTCTATAACATCTGTTTCTTAATATTTAGATAGTAATAGCTAATAACATGATTACCTATGAAATATTTGTGACAATTAAATGAAATGGGCCACTGCAGTCTATTAAAAACTTGTTTCTACTTTGAGGAAGTATGTAGTTCTTGTTCTTTCAGCAGTTTGATTTCTCATGCTGATAATTTATTTTTTTTCTGTTTGGATGATGTATGTGAGACACAGGTCCTTTCCTCTCTTCAAAACAAAAGATAGAAAAGGAAAGGGAAAAAAAAGAAAGGAAAAAAAATCAGAGGCAAACTTTACATAACACCATATACCATAAGTTAAAATCACATATCATAAAATAGGATATCATAATGTAAATCACATAATATCCCATAATATAAATTCAGATTTCACTGTAGTGGACAACGACATAATTTAGGGAAGCAGTGACTGCCTGTGGTGTTTAATCTCTTTGAATGCTGAAAGTTCTCTCCTGAATTGTGGTGTCCTGTTTGTTCCTCTTGCAAAGGAGCCACAGGATGTCTGTACGTGAGATTCAGGTCCTTCCTTCTCTTCAAAACAGAAGATAAAGAGAAGAAGAAAGAAAAGGGAAAAAAAAAAAAAAAAAAAAAGGAGGAAAAAAAAAAAGGCCAGAGGCAAACTTCACGCAACATCACATACCATAACTTCAATCACATATCACGAAATAGCATCTCACAACGTAAATCACGTGGCATTAACATCAACTCGGATCTTGCCGTTATTTCTCTCATTGTAGGTAACAACGACGTGGTTTAGGAAAGCCGTGACTTGCGGTGGTGTTTAATCTATTTGCATGTTGAAATTCTCTCCGGAGGTGTGGTGAACTCTTGGTTCCCCTCGCACACGGTGACTCCGTCACTTCTGGCTGAATCCAAATACCACTGTCACCTACAGAAGCCAAACACAGCCTCGGGAAAATCCACTTTTATTCTCCATTATAGACAGAAAATGGTTTGGGGGAGCCGCGTATTGGGGCGCTGTTACTCATTTTAGGTCCGTTAGTCATTTTGGTGCCTGGTCTCTCAGGTTTGCACTCATTTCTGGCTCGTGTTTTCGAGGCAGATCCATCGAGCGTGAAACGCGTTCCAAGGATTTCGCTTAGAAGGTGAAATCTGACGGCAAAGGTTTGAGGAACTGTTAAAAGCTTTAAATTACTGGGCCCGCCCGGGCCGGGGCCGCTCCCGGGGCTCCCGGGGGCGCCTCGGGCCGCTCCTGGCGCTGCTTCGGGGGTGCTGGCAGCCCTGAGGGGAGCGGCTGTCCCCTCTCCCTGGTCCTTTGTCCCTTTGTCCCTTTGTCCCTTTGTCCCTTGTCCCTTGTCCCTTTGTCCCTTGTCCCTTCTTTCCTCGTCCCTTGTCCCTTGCCCCCACAGTCGCGGCCCCTCAGGGCCATTGCCGGCCCCAGGCCCGCCCTCCTGAAGGGGAAGCTCGGGGCCGGGGATCCCTGCCGGACGCCTCGGTGCCCACAGGCTCCGGAGGGATGAGAAAGGAATAAATCTCCTCCGGAGGGATGAGAAAGGAATAAATCTCCTCCGGAGGGATGAGAAAGGAATAAATCTCCTCGGCTGTGGCATTGAGGCTGGCCCCGCCATCCCCCCGCCGTCTCCGGCCCCTCCGAGGAGCCGCCCCCGGCCCGTGAAGGCAGCGCCCTTGCGGAGGAGCCAGCTGCAGGTTTTACACGTTTTTATTTAAACCTTCTCCCCAGCGTGGCCGCTCGGCAAACACCGCGTGCTTTTCGGGAGGCAGCCCGGGCGAGCAAGTCGCAAAAGGCAGAGAAGGATAGAAATAAAAGCAAAGGATGGAGGTGAGCGGTGCTGTGTGAAGGAGCCCCCCCCCCCCCCCCCCCCCATCCCATGTCCGCCTCAGGATCGAGGGCACAGAGATCCACGGCACTTCAGGGAGGTTTAGGGGAACAGAAACAACTTCTTCATGTGGGGAAACTGCAGTTTCTCTGGGGGCTTGAAGGCCAACAAAACTGGGTAAGCACTGGGACATATTCATGTAGAACTTCTTGGGAGCGAGCTTCTGAAATCCACCAGCTTTTACTGAGATATATATACTGCGTGTATCAGTATAAATATGTGCATATATATAAATAAAGAAGTGTGTTTATGTACAGAGATCTCAATCTGGTACTTCCCACCCACTCTCCAAGGTGCTCATGATACTGTGAACCCACTTGCATTTTCTCCAAAAACACCCTCAAGATCTTTTTAAACCTCTTCCTTCTCTCAGCTAAACTCTGTGCAAAGCTTGTTCTAAATCCCAGAACCTGTATTTTTCCTAATGTGCTCTGTTGTTAGAATGAAGCTTCAGAAAATCCACAGTTGTCTGACAAAGCAGATTTCCCTCCTCCTGAGGACTCGCAGTCCCTTCCCAAGACTGAACCACTGGAAAAGGTTTTAAATGGTGATGTATTAAATGTACTGGAAGTAAGTGTGGAATGACCTGATTTCACGTTGAGATTCACCCAAATGTTTAAATGAAATTAATTTTTCTCTCTTAACAGAGATGAGCAAAGAAGTTAGCAACTTGTTATCAGAATATGCTGACATTATAAGGCAAGTTAACTTGGTGTTATTTGCACGGCAATTTTTAAATTCTCTAGATGAGATGGATGGGTGGCTGCAGTTTAGGGAAATTAACGCTGAAAACTGCCAAACACAGACCTTGAAAGAAAAATGCTGGTTTTTATTACAACAGAGGATTGATTTGGTCAGAAACTGGGTACTGATAGAGAACCCATTTTTAAGAAAAACATAAAAGTAGTGAGGAATTTAATGGCATTAGCATTGATTTTAACTACAGATTTCTTCACTTAAGTTCAAGAGCAGCGTTGGATTCTTCTTATGTCCAGGAACTTGATGAGATCTTAAAAGAAGCCAGGGCCATAGACAACCACCTAAAGCAGAAAAGGGAGAAGCTGAAACAGAGATTCGCTGTCATTGCCAGTAGTCTGCAAAGATAAATGGAGTTTGCTATAGAAATGCAGAGCCAAAGTTGTGTCTGTGTATGAAAACAAACTTGGGCGAGTGTTGTGATGTCTGTTTCTTGTATAAATATTTCTGTCAGTTCAGGAAACTTCCAACAAGTTAAGCAGCCACTTAGTGTTTAAATACATAGTGTAGTGGTAGTTAGTAAAAATAATTTTGAATGTCTGTTTTAAATCCTGTGAGTCAAGGGAATAAGACATTAAGCTATGTTAACCCATTAAACATAGCAAAAAAAAAAAAAATCTGTGAAACATAGAAACTTACGATGTAAGTGGAAAATGACCTCAGATTATTTCATGTTAACCATCTTCTGGTCATGTTTTTTAAAATTCCTTTCTACTTTAAAAAACGTTTTTGTGCTCACATATTAGCAGAATATACTTGCAGCGTTATTTCCATTTTGTCTCAGAATGTAAAACAGATCAGCTTAGAAATAAGAGAGTTCTATAAAGAGCTTGGAGAAAGTATGAAGTGTTAATTTCAAATGCATTGTAATACTGGTCCATGTGTTACATTTCAAGCCCATTTTGAAATAAAACATAAGGCTTTGCTGTTGATGTCAATAAATAAATAGACGATGTTAACATGACCTAGAATTACAGTGTTATTTTGTCATTTGGCCACAGGAGTGTTGTTTGCTGATACTCAGCTTTTCTGAGAACACTCAGCCCTTTCTTGTCATTCAACTCTGTTAAAAAACAAAACAAAACAAAACAAAACAAAACAAAACAAAACAAAGCAAACAAAAAAACTCCATGGAATGTACAAAGGATCACTTGTACAAAGCGTGGGGCTCGTGTAATAAAGAGAACTGCTGGGACAAGATATATTTCCATCTTCACCCCAGTGGTGTGCAGTGATTTCCTCCTGAAATCCTCTCAGACCTAATCCACCCTCCTTTCCCCCTTCCCTGAGCTCCAAGCCGAGTGTGCTACGTGTCACGGCGACGTGATTTAAAGCAAAGAATGAGAGGAACTGGACATGCAGGGTGAGATTTAGATCCCTAAAGATGCAGATATGTCCTTAGCAGGATTTTCAAAGTGCCTAAGCATGGTGTAAGCGCCTTACACGCTTAGGAATTTTGGAAAATCCCATAAGGTGCCTATCTGCATCTTTAGCATCTAAAGGCTTTCCAAAGTCCACTGCTCTGCCATCATATTTAGCACTCTCCTACTTTCCCCCTGATCTTCTCACACCTCTCTGTTCATACAGAGAAATGTGGGCGAAAAAGAGAAGATGTAAGAGGTGACATTTTCTAAAATATTGTGCTGGGTGTTTCTAAAATGTCTAGTGATTGCTCATCTGTAAGTGATGACAAGACCCGGAGTTTCAAATGACGTCTGCCAAGGGCCTGAACTCAGACATTCACCCACAGTCATTTATGAATAATAAAGAAAAGTCACACAAAGTTTAAGTACTGAGGAACATCTGCCTGTTGCTGCATTTTAGCTGTTTGTGCTGGGGGAAATGGTGCAGCCTTTCTAGATCAGCAGGATTTGGATTATCTCCATTTAGTTTATGTGGCCAATGTATCCAGCTATTAGTAAGTGTCAGAACTTAGATTTTGAGGTACAGTAATTTAGTAAGTTTTTTTCCCTTAGGGGAATCAAGTGTTCCTGTTGCAGCAGTTTGCTCTATTTAAAAACTTCATAAAATCCCACAAAAATGAGTAAAATTCCACTTTTTAAAACAATGAAGGACTGCTTAGTGCAGTTCAGTCCAAGATATATTTTCAGAATGACTACTCTTGGTTTTTTTTTTACAGTGATTTCTTGTACAGTTGGCTGTCATTCCAATTAATAGCAATTAATAGAGGGGGATCTCTGGGATAATAAGAGGAATTTAGAATTTGAGGAGATACTGACAGTAAAGTCAGAGAGTATGGCCACAATAACCTAGATGAGGTTATGAACAGTGTGGTTATAATTATTAATTTTTTTTAATTACTAAGAGCAACAAAGCTTCTGGTTTTGCTATAGAAATATAGGTGAGAAGATATATGTATTTTAAAAAGTAAAATGAATTAAATATCTATTTTATAGAGTTTAGGCTTGAAATGGTGAGTTCAGAAAGTTTAAAACATCCATTGAAAGTAAGTCAGCCTCTCATCTTGTGGCGTTAAATAATATTTCAGCAATGGAAATAAATTAATCATACCTTTATCTCTCCCTGGTTAATGGGAGCTTTCCATAATTATTAATTAATTTAATTAGACAGATCACTTTTCTGCTGGCTGCTCTTTAGTGTTCCGCTCAGCATCTTAATATATGGACACACTCATTACACACTGTTTTCCTTCTAAACCATTAAAAAATAAAAATTTATCACTTTCCTATTTGACGACAACTCATCCAGCCCACGAATGATGCTGCTGATTGGGCCTATTATGGATTTCAGTGTTTACTGGGAGAAAGAAAAGTAGTCTTCTGTTCTGATCTGACCCTTAAGGCTCCTTCATGCTCTCCCTGAGGAGTGAGAAACCCACCTGGCACCCATCCCAGCCCTATCCGCTTTCCAGTTTTACTGCAGGAGGTTTGGACAGAAAATTAATTGGCTTTAAAGCTGCTAAATCTGATCAGCAAAGCTCTGCCGGTAACTACGTTTTCTTTTAAGCTTCTCCCCTCCTCGTTTAAGCTCCAGCCTATAAATTAGCAAGAAGGTCTAAGATGACAGATCAGTAACAGAATATAAATGGATTTTTCTTAAAATCTGGAAGCATCTTAGACGAAGTTCCGACCCTCTTGGAGTCAAGGGGATCTTGACACTGAGCCTTTGCATTTCTGAGCTTGCTGTGAATTTCTTCACAGGCTGGAAAGTGTAAGTGATGAAAAACTCAGTTCCTCTCATTGCTCTTCTATTACCTAAAAGCTAGAAATGGGAAATGACATAATGCAGAGCGTTTAGATTGTAACTGATGGGAATTCTTTCCTGAGAAAAGGCTGATTTTGACTTTTTACTTAAAATTAAACTGCCTTTTAGCATAAATGTGGGTCAGAATAGAAAAAGAACAACTCTAGTAGAGGTGTTTTAGGCTCAGGACTTTCTGTCCAGAACTAATCAAAATCCAGTTTTGCTAATGGTAGAGTGTTTGACCTTCGAGTTGTCTTTGAAGGTGGCAGTGGAAAAGAACAGAGTGGGCGTTTTGCATCATCTGGGGAACAGCCAGGAAAAAAAAAGGAGCTCATAGCTTATCGCTCAGTCAGCCTAAATCCCATCCTGGAGGGAGTCTGGAGGAAATGTCTTAACTATGACATGGATAACAATAAATTTAAAAATTCCTTTATGAGAATAGCTGGCTTAAAATGGAAAAATTACCAGTGGGTACAGCTTGGTGTAAGGTCATTGACCCCATCGTGTATGATGGTATAGGAAATAAGAGCAATCAGTAAGTAGGGGCAAAGAAATTAGTTACAAAGTCAATGAATACTCTTCTTTTCCTCATAGATCAGCCTCTGTGTTATTGTACAGTGGTCTGCTTCCAGCTTTGCATATTCCACATTATCCCAAATGATTTAGAAAAAGGACTTTAGAGGATATAATCTATTTAATAAAGAGCAGCACACTAGAAGTCCCAAATGCATCAATAACGTACATTAAAAATTCACTGTGATCTCAAGACGATGAAGGGTTGAGTGAAAAATCAAAATTTCCAGAAAACAGAAGTTATAAAGAGCTGAGAAAAGATGATCCGTGGGAAAAGGTTGAAGCAGTTGGGTTTGTTGAGAAAATGCACAACTCAAGGGCGGGAATAATAAGAGAGGAGATCTAGAAATGCAGGAAGGACAGGGAGAAATCAGCTTAATTCGCAGCAGGATTCGGATGAGAACTAATCTGTCTGTGGAATGGGGTCCCTGGAGTGCTGTGCCTGCTGCCCTGCTCCCTCTCCAGGCACAGCGCAGCTTTGAAGAGCTGCTCAATGAGATAAAATAATTGTTTCATCCCAATCCCAAAGCGCTGGCAGCTCGCTCCTGGAATCCCGCGGGGAAGGGTCTGTCCTCGGTCCGGCTCAGCCGGGAGCAGCAGAGCACGGCCAATCCCCTGGATTTGCTGGGGGAATCTGGCGTGGCAACCCATACTCCCGAAACCCTGAGATTCGTTAGGGTGCAAGATGGCTCCTCAGGTTTTGAAAGAGAAGTATTTCGCATCCCAAGTATTTCTGGGAGGCGAACACGAAGGCGAGGTGACGGGAATTCCCGTAGGAATTACCTGGAAGCCTGGCTGCTCCGATACACACATCCCCATCCAATTCCCGCCTGTCTTCCCGTCTCTGCGGCCAGCTCGGCGCTCTGGAGCGTTTTCCGCAGGCGCCGCAGTGCCCTGGCAGTGGCAGCTCACCTGGCCCAGGTGCGCGGAGGGTTCGGCGGCAGGACCCGCCCCGGTCCGCGGAGCGCAGGGCGCTGCTGCTGCTGCTGCTGCGGGCACGGCTCTTATTGTGAAAGGATGATGAGAGGCAGCGCTCACCTCTGCCGACCATCACTGCCTCCTGCTCGCTGCCCTGGCACCGCTACCTCCGCCCGGCCGCTCCCAGCCCGTGCCTTCTGCCCCGCGGAATATGTTGGCCAAAATCCTTTTGTCCGCCGCCAGCCTCCTGCTCGCTCACCTGCTGCATTTCCTCTGCTCTCTGATGCAATTCATTCCAGGTAAAAAAAAAACAAACAACAAAACAAAAAAAAACCCGCGTTAAAAACGATCCCTCTCATCCCATCCCCTCGGAGAGGGGCTGCCGCTGCTGCTGACACGGGTGGGGAGAACGATTCCTGCCGTCAGAAACTGGCGACAGAGCGATTCGGAGTCTTTGTGTCAGATGGCAGGAAAATGTCTGTTATTTGTTGAGTGGAGAGACGGCAGAGGCGAGGATTACAGCAGTGCAGATGGTCTGGAGCTGGGAAAGCAGCACACGGCAGATTCCCTGCGCGGGGGAGCCAGCTGGGAGTGGGCAGGGAGAGGGATCTTTGGAGCCGCATCCTTGCCGGGGCTTTAACCCGAACGTGCAAATGGTGAACTGCCCCACAGGATTTTATATCGCAGCCCGACTCTGCTCTTTGTGTCATCGTTGCACAGCTTGAGCTGCTCTTTGTTTGGATTTTTTGTTTGTTTGTTTGTTTTTGGTTTTGTTTTGTCTTGTCTTCTTTTGTTTATTTGCTTGCCGTGTTTTCAGAAATTAGGAACCAATAAAAATCGTGGCGGACCTCACGGGAATTTCCACTTTTTGATGGCAGTGGTGCTTTTGTGCCTTTTAAATTTAAAGCGTTGCTTCTGAGGTATCCAAAGAGCTGGAAAAAAAAATAAATCTCAAATCTGCCTTGTTGTGCCACCAGAATATCCCAAAGTGCAGACTGTATCTCTGCTGGGAAATCAACAACTATTTCATGTGCTGGAGTTCACTGCCGCCTTTCTCCTTTCCTCCTTTTGATCTTTCCCCTGCCCTTTGTCTCAATTTATTTTTTCCCCCTGTGCTTTCTGTCGTTTGTTTTCTGCTTTCCTTTGCTCCTCCGGCTGTTAGCGAGGAAGTGGGTGCCTGAGCCCCTGGCCATGGGGAACCGAGCGGCTGCGTGGAACAAGGAGCCCGGCACGGGCACTGCCCGGCACTCCCAAGGCAAGTGCTGCACCTTCCCTTCGGAATTCCCAGCGGGAGCTCCGAGCTCCAGCCCTGGGGAAGGTCTGGAGGGCGCAAATCCACAGCTCCTCTTCGGGCTGGGGGTCGGGGGAAATTGCCTTGCTTCCGTCTCGTGCCAATCTGTGTTTTATAGGGAACAGAACGCAGCCTGTGCCAGAGGATTATTCCCAGGTGGAATGATCCTCAGGGAGAACAGAATTCTTGCCTCACTCTCCCTACTCGAGGAATATAATGAGCGTTCTATTTGCTAAATTTTGCCCTTAATTCTGGATGTCCTTCTGAGTCAAACACTAAGACTGTGCGTGGAGAGGTGGCTCCTGAGCCTTGGGTTTGAACCTGTAGGTTAAAATCAAAATGGTTTTGCCCTCTCCCGTGTGATCCCAGTGTTAGCAAATGTCTCACCATTCCAGTTTTCATGTCCCACCCACTGGTGTTGAAGTACAATTTAATGTCTTATTCATGGTGCCTGCCCCCACAGCAGCATTCTCTTCAAGAGCCTGGTCCTTCCATCCTATTTCTGGATCTAAACAATCAATAAATAATCAATGCTGGGCTGCCAGTTTGTTCTGGGCAGTGAAACCGTGGCACACTGTGCAGGGAAACAGGAGCTGAACTAAGTGCCACCCAGGATAACTCTGCAGTGAGTGCCTGCTATGTTTAGAAAAGATTGGAGGAAAGTTCCAGCTCCACGTTTGGCACTGCCTCAGCTCGGATATGCCAAAGACCTTAAGCCTGTTTTTAAAAGTCTGAGGTGGGATGGAAACTGTGGTGGAGAAATGAGGGTTCTGAGAGGGCAGGTTGTGATCTGGTGTTGGTTTTCAGACATTCAAGCACACACAGAGAGCCCCACTGGGACTGTCGGGCTTTAATTGTGGGTTCCAGTTCTTCCATCTCAGAACGTGGCCAGAACAGAGGGAGTCATTTTATTTACATATCATTTAATATTAAAAACCAGTCTGTCTTCTGCCTTCTTGAGAGAGAGAGATCGGGCCCTTCTTGGGGAGCTGGATGTTACAAGAAGGTTTAATTTATCACTTTATGAGCTTTCCCCTGAAGGTGAAATATTTCTTTGCAATTACTCAGAAACGTGTTGAGGGGGAGTTTTCTGCGTTCCACGTCCTCAATGCATTCAAAGATAAACTCAAAGATACATTAAAGGTAACAGCCATTAATCAAGTCTATCTTCGTTTAATAGGGAAGATATGTATATTTTTCTATGATTTTTTTTCTTCTTCTTGTGTGCCTTCCCTCCTCCTAGCTATTCAGAACTGTCTGCATTGACTTGTCTTGTTCCTGAAAACTTCTGTTTGGGCTCATCTGGGCGTTGGGATTTGCTCCCATTTTGCAGTCATTTCTGCCAAGATCTTCAGCTCATCTGAGTGGTGCCCAGAAGAAAAAAAAAATTAATCCATTCTCTTGCTGTGCTTCTTTCTCCCTCTCTGGCCTGGGTGTGGGGCATTCCCTTAAATATTCTTGTTGTTTATAGTCCGTTCTATTGAAACTCCACTTTGTAGGGAATGCTTTGGAATGAATTCTAAGGAGATGAGTTCTAACTAGATCAGATTTCAAGAAGGATTACTGAGATGATCACGTGAATGGTTATCACAGGACAAGGAAAACAAAAAGACCTTGGCTTACTTAGCTTAGGAAGTGATATGATTCTTCACCCGAAACACAACACAGGGAAGGGAAAACTACCCAAACCCCACACCAGAGCTGCCAGAAAAACAAGAGTCATGTCCTTTGGTAAACTCAAAGCATTTTCCTGATTGTCTGGACAAGTTATCCAAAGAGGGAATAAGTGTCTGTAGACATCACAACTTTTAAGACAGAGTTCTTATATAAGAATTCCTGGTACAGCAGTTGGGAGGGCTGGACTCAGGAGATCTTTTCCAGCCCTGGTCAGGCTCTTCTGTGGAATACACCTCTCCAAACTTTCCATTTACGGTGCCCTCCAGAAAGTTTTGACGTAGTGCCATCCTGAGTCATGCCAGCTTTGTTTCTGTTTGGATGAAAAACATCTCCTTACAGATTTGATCCTCTCATTCCTTAATCCATATTTCGAACCTTTGCAACCCAAATCCGCATTTCTGCTCACACTTCAGAGATCTAAGGGAGTATTTGGGGACTGGCAGATTGGAGACCTACATTGGAGTCTTGCATTTTACCTTCCTGCAATCCTCACACCCAGCCTGTGGGTGTTTTTGTGTAGAGAAACAAGCTCAGAAGAATCCTGCCTGCCAGCTCAGCTCTTTGGCAGATATCCTGGCTGAAATAGCAAATTCCCTCTGGAGATGCTGAGCAAAGGGTTTCAGAGGAGGGAAATTGGGCAGCAGCTACACTTGGTCACCTGGATCAAAGGATGCCGACCAGAAGCAGCGGTGGTGAAGGAGCAAAAAACCAGAGTGAATTCTGTAGCAGCCCGGACTCCACTCAGGGTGTGGTGTCTGCAGCAGCCCTGGGTGATGGAGCTCTGCCTGCCACGTGCCTTTCTGAGCAGTATTTCTCTGCCACCTCCGTGCTCAGCAGTTCCAGGCTGGTTCTGCACTCCGTGGTCTCGGGGAAGAGCAGCAGAGAGCTGCTCTGAGGGCAGGATGGGCAGGTGCCAGCCCGGGCAGGGAGGCACCCGTGGGTAAATCCACCTCTGCAGCTAAATGGATTGCTGAAACAATCCTTGTGTTGATGAGGCTTTGCAAACCAGGCTGTGGGAGCCAATCACTGACATCACTGGTAGCTCATGGCATTCCAATCACTTCATGCTCCCCTGGGGCTTTTGTTCTCCAGTTGGGACTCACAAGGGGTTAGTGCAGTCAAACCCGAGGCTCCATCAGAAATTATCCTTCTCTGCTTGTTTCCCTGCCAAATAGAACTTGTAAATCTGTTTTGTCCTGTAAATGGACTTTGGCTCATTTTTGTTCTTCCACTTTTTTAGGATCATAGTTATTTTTTTTTTCTTCTCTCAGTTATTTCTGAAATTCAATCCAAATATGCGTTTCTTTGATTAAAAGAAAAGTTATTATCTTTTCTATCATCCCATGCTCTGTTGCCTCCTTTGGGCTGCAGAACTAGCGTCTTTTGTGGATTAACTGGAGCAGAGTAAAATCCACAGGATTTTCAGTTCCCTGTGGATACGTTGGGCTTTGTGGCTTTACCTTGAGTATCCACCACAACTTGGCTGCTTGCAGATGCTGAATGTTCTTCTCCCCGACATCCAATCTCGAGATCTAGCGTTTGTCACTTTATTCCAGTGGAAATCTCAATTCCCTGCTTTTTGTTCTCCCTGCTCTCTTTGCAGGTTTCAAGAATTACCTGCCCAGCCCATCCAAAGAGCAAATCCTCTGCCACAGGCCCAGGGGGCTGCAGTGCATCTCTCCCTTAGTGCAGAGCGTGGAGGAGACCCCCGAGCCCATCCCAGCCAAGATCAAAGGACATATTCCCAAGTGGATTAATGGAAACCTGCTGAGGAATGGCCCCGGCAAGTTCGAGTTTGGCAATGACAAGTAAGTCTCCTCGAAATGAAATTTTAAATGGTTCTGGCCTAAACTCTGCCTAAACCTTAGGGGGACCCTCCATCACTATTTAGAGCGTCTTCTAGTTTCTTTTTAGGTAAGGGAAAGAAGAAATATCAATGTCACTCTTTTGAGAGCGCTTTGGGAACTCCCATTTCCTGCAAAGAGGAGCTGAATGGTGAGGGCACCCAGGCTGGAAAAGCTGAGAGCAGAGAGGCTCTCACCCACCCACCGTGGTGGGATGGGGAATAAAACATCCCCAGCTTTGGTCCTCTGTCCTGAACAAAATTCCATCCCTGAGCACTCTGACATCATGTGCAGGAATTTGGAGAGTCGGTCGCACCAAATGGTGCGAGCTGCTTTAGCAGCAAATCCACCCAGTTTTAAAGAATAATATACTCAAATATTCCCAGAAGCCGCACTCCCTGCGGCTGGGAATGTGCCATTCCAGTAACTGACAATTCAGCTGATGGCAGCAACTGGCCAAAGCTGCTCCTCCCCTCGTATTCCCGGAGTCAGACCAGCACGTGTTCTGGGAGCGTCACAAATTCCCTGGTTTGGAGACAACAACATCCTGCAAGAAGCCGAGAGCTGAACTCCTCTAGGTTCGCAGTAATCATTTGTATTATTGCACAGTACAGCACAAACTCTACTCCCTGTGCAGGAGCGGGTGGTTTACCCGTGTAGAGATTATTGCCCAAAAAACCTTACACACGGCGTTTTCACACATCACATCCCACTGCTGCAAATCGGTTTGGTTTGGTTTTTTGTTTGATTCAGGTGTTTTCCCAAACAAAGCCGAGCCTGTTTCACAGTTCAGGGAATCTGGGAGCCAGCTTTTCCAAACATCACTAAACCTAAAAGAGGCTACCACAGAGCATCACACAATGCCCAACTCCTCTAAATCTCTTTTTTTCCTCTCTCCTGGCAGGTTTAACCACTGGTTTGATGGCATGGCCCTGCTGCACCAGTTCCAGCTGGCCCACGGCACGGTGACCTACAGGAGCAGGTTCCTGCAGAGCAGCTCCTACCTGAGAAACAGCCAGCACAACCGAATTGTGGCCTCCGAGTTTGGCACCTTGGCCATGCCAGACCCCTGCAAGAGCATCTTCGGGCGCTTCCTGTCCCGCTTCGAGCCGATCCGTAAGAGCGTGTGAAAACTGTAAAATGTTCTGTAAAAAGATGACAAGCCTTCTGAGATTTTCTTGGAGGAACTTGTGGTCAGGTGGAAAAGGAGGAGTGAGGAAGTCTGGCAGACTTTCAGACTTTCTGTGACCCAAACGCCAAAATTATGCAAATTTGGTGTCGGCCTCAGCTGGGGGAGGGCAGAGTTCAATGTTTTAGTGCCACTTCAGCTCGCTCAATCCCGGATCTTTTTGAGAATTTCCCAAAGACAGCTCTCCCCGAGAGAACATCCTGTGCAGTGCTGATAATGAGCATTACACCCTGATGTTCTACCTGAGACACAGCTTTGCCCTTAGAACACCTTGCCTTGCTAAGCTTGTAGGGTAAGTGGGCTAATCCCTCCCTTCCTGGACTAAGGGGCAGGAGATTATTGAGTAGGGTGAGGGATGGTGCTGCACAGGAATGGAAGTTCCAGGACCTTTAGGATTCTGTGTACGTCAGGGAAGAAAGAGGCTTAAATGCAAGCAAAGTGTTCCCCACTAAAAGCAGCCCAGGTCTGAAGTTCACAGCCTGTTGCTCGTGCTGTGACCATCCTCTGTTCGTCCTCTTCCCTCCTGCCACGTCGTCTGTCCTTTCCTGAGGTGCTCCCACCTCCACTCATGGTGACACCTCCCAGATCCCCACCCCAGCTCCCTCAAGGCATTCCAGACCTATCCACATCCCCCCCTCTGCCTTTGCCCAGCTCCAGCAGCGATCCCCATCCCCGTCCTTGTCCCTGTCACCCTTGTCCCTGCACAGACAGTTTCCCTTTGTAGATTAGCGAGATATTTCCAATCAATCCCGCAGGGGATTAACGTCACTGCAAATGGGTTTATTTGTTCAAACACATCTAACTTGCCATAATGTGACATGAGCTGCACAGAGCTGTGCACAACTCCGGGATTTCTGTTTCAGAGCCCAGTGACAACTGCAGTGTGAACTACGTGCTGTACAAAGGGGATTACTACGTCAGCAACGAGAATATCTTCATGCACAAGGTGGACCCGGAGACGCTGGAAACAAAGGAAAAGGTGTGGGCAGGTGGGATGAGGGAGCTGGGGTACACATCCTGGATCAAGGGGAGCTCCAGTTCCAAAGGAATTTGTCTGGAGCTGCAGCATCTCTGTTGTGAGTCCCTGAAGAAGCTGTGCAGCAGCGGGGCAGCTCTCAGGGGTGGAGGTGCTGTCACTGCCCGGCCGGGCACAGCTGGGGTTTCTCCCCTGCTCTCTCTGCTTGCCCGGGCTTGTCTGCACCTCTCAGCAGAACAGGAAACAACCTTTTCCTGTGTGCAAGAAAAAAAGTGAGCATTGCTGATCTCACATCTGCCTTTTCCCTGGTGCTTTGCCTTCATATCAACTCCCTTTATCGGCTTTTTACGCCTCCAGCTTTGCACACTCCAAAGCCGCCCCTGATCAAACCCTCTGCTGCAAAGGGGTGGTTCAGCTGCCACTTGATTTTCTCCCCCCTGCTAGGAAATTATCAAAACATCAGAGGAGTTTTACCCTGTGCATCCTCTCCCAGGAGCGTGGCTGGCTGTGACAGAAGGTGACCTGTGACAGGGCAGCACAAGCCACGTGCCCCCCTGCCTGCACCCTTAGAGGGGATTTGGGTTGGACAGCTGTGAGAAGGGCTGAGGGAGGATTCTGCCCTTCCTAAATCACTATTTACTGCTGGACATGTTTGACACCAAAAAAATGCCAGCTCAGAGCATCCCTCGGGCCTTGAGGGAGCCGCTCCAGGAACCCCTCCCTGCAGGATCAGTAGTGAGTCATGAATTTACTGTATGCAAAGCACAGCCACTGAGGTGTCCTGGGTGATTTTCCAGCTGATCTATCTGTAAACCAAAATGCAGCCATGAAAAGACACGGGGGGGATTTTTAGGTTCAGCTCCGTTGAACCATCCTGTCATAAAATGAAAAAAAAACAACCCTCAACCTGGTTTTTTTTTTTTTTTTTTAGATGCAGGCTGGTATTATTTTTTTGGCTAAGTGAGGAAATGGAAGGGATGATTTCACATTTAAACTCCCCCATGTGAGATGCCTTAATAGCACCTGGTTTTCTGAGCTTCCAGTGACCAAACTCGTGGTGATTTTTTGGGGCAGTGACTGTCCCTTCACTCACCTGCCTGTGCTTATTATGGGCAACGTTCCCACTGGGACAACACTTGTACCTTAAGGAACATCTGTGTCTTCCAAGGAGTGTCTACTGCTGCTAGTCCTGCTTTACTGAGAGAGGAATATCCTTATTTTCCAGGATTTCAGGAAGACTGCAGGCAGAATGAAGGCTGGAGTCCCGATGCCACGTTATTAACAACGAATAAAATCTGCTCTTCTCCCTCAGACTCCCACAAAACCGACCCTACAGAAAGTTCTGCCCTGACTGAAAACCTTTGGCATTTGCAGGTGGACTGGAGCAAGTTCATTGCAGTGAATGGGGCCACAGCTCATCCCCACTACGAGTCTGACGGGACAACCTACAACATGGGCAATTCCTACGGGAAGCATGGTAAGCTGGGCACAGCCAGCCTGGGGTTTTGGGCAGGGCGTGCAAAAAACCTCTTGGTGCTGCTTCCAGCAGCAGCTGTTGAAGAAACACCCAAAGAGACCTGGAAATTGCTGTTTCTGAGTCAAAATGTCAGTGTCAGTCTGTGCCATAAAGCTGGCTCCTCTCAGGATTTAGTTTTAGGTGCTTCTGGACTTTGGCCTGTGAATATCCAGCAGATTCTCCTCTGACTCTCCCAAGCTCTGCTGGAAAACAGGAGAATGTTTCTTTAAAGTCCCATCCACTGCTGAAGCCTCATCTGGAGAAATTTAACAATTAGTCACATGTTTTTCACTAACAGTGATAGGCTTTTGATGAGCACCATAAGGGTTTTTGCAGGAGAGAAGACAGAATTTATCCAGTCACCTGGCTGTCTTACAGCAAAGCTGAATTTTCTGGGATATTTTTCTACTTCTCAGAACTCTGAGCATCTTGATGGGATGCTGTTCCACCCCCATGGCTGCTCAGAGCTGTCAGTCCCTGCCAGCTGTGTGAAATCCTTCTTTTCCAGAGGCCTCTGCAAACAGCCGCTGCCCTTTATTGTGATCCCTCGGGCCAGCTCCACGTTTTCCCTGTTTCTGACCATTTTTCATTCTTGCTGCTTTCATTTCCTTTTGGCCTCAGCAAACACCAGCTCTGTACCACGTGCTTTTTTCAGCTGGGCACACCGAACTCTAGATTATTATTTTTATTATTATTCAAAAATGCCATCCTTTCCTGCTCCTGTGCTCAGGTTTATTAAATGAGCATCACCAAGGCTCAGAGTTCTCATTTCCTGTGAGCTTGGTTTTCATCCTGCCCCTGTTCTTGCAGGAGAGCACTGCAGGCAGAGCTGGCATTCTCCCAGACTGACAAGATCCTTCTGCTTCCTCTCAAGCTTCTTTTTTTTTGTTTGTTTTGTTTTTCTTTTGGCAGATAAATCATCTGTAGAATGATTTACTGCCTGTTGGGTTTCTGCTCGGTTTAGGAGAGGTGCTTCCAAGGAAGGAGCAGAGCCTGAGTTCGCTTTGAACACCTTTTCCCCCTTTCCAGGATCCAGCTACAACATCATCAGGGTCCCCCCACAGGAGCCAGGCCAGGGGGACACGTTGGAGGGGGCCAAAGTGCTGTGCTCCATCCCTCCCATGGACAGGGCAAAGCCATCCTACTACCACAGCTTCGGTAAGGTCCCACCCCAAACTCCGGGAATCTGGGGGTGCAGGAAGGGCTCCCCGGTTCTCTCCGCCCTCGGGATGTTTTCTTGCCTCATCTTTGGGGTGATACTCCTTCCTCCTCCCCTCAGGAATGACTGAAAACTACATCGTTTTCATCGAGCAGCCCCTCAAGCTGAACTTGTTGAAGATCATCACCTCCAAGCTCTGTGGGAAAGCCATTTATGACGGGATAAACTGGGAGCCCCAGCACAACACCTACTTCCACGTGGTGAACAAGCACACTGGGGAGGTGAGGGGGTCTTTGGCCCCTGCAGGAGCTAACCTGGAACTTCAGATCCCAAAAGTGCTACGTAGCAGCCACGGGGAGTTTGAAACTCGATCCATAGGTTACTGCAGGAAAGGCTTTACAGCAGGGGTGTAGATTTGTTTGAAATGGGGTTTCTTCGTGCATTTTCCTCTCTGCTCATTCATTTCTTGGCCAGCCCTAGAAGGACAGGCAGGAAGCAGCAGTTTGGAGCTCACGAGACCTCAGCGCAGGGATTGACATGCAGGTCCCAGGTACCACAGGGTGTGAAAAGGGAAAGATGCACAGCAAGGGGCTGCTTGATGTTTTGGGTTTTCTCCTCCTGGTTTTGCTCCTTACTGGCTTCCAGCAGCCCTTTTGTGGCACCACAGGGAGAGAAGGCAAACCCCGGGCAATGAAATGGGGGGGCAGAGAGGAGAGGGCTCTGTGAGGTGAGGCAGAGGAGGAGCAGCTGTCCCGTGCTCCCTGCAGGTCCTGCCAGGGCACTGGTGCTCCAAGCCCTTCGTCACCTTCCACCAAATCAACGCCTTCGAGGATCGTGGCTGCGTGGTGCTGGACCTGTGCTGCCAGGACGAGGGCACCAGCCTGGCCCTGTACACGCTGCAGAACCTCAGGAGGAGCGGGGAAGGGCTGGACCAGGTGAGATCCCTGCCTCTGCTTCCCCAGCATCAGCTGCAGCTGCTCTGCAGCAAAGTGGAATGGAGAACGATGGAGAACAACATGGGGACGACACCCAACCGTAGGA
The DNA here is from genome assembly GCF_029207755.1 of Chamaea fasciata. Lineage (NCBI taxonomy): Eukaryota > Metazoa > Chordata > Aves > Passeriformes > Sylviidae > Chamaea > Chamaea fasciata. The sequence goes on from NW_027094109.1 coordinate 5,593,213, forward strand.
CACAAAAGAAAGACTCCAAATATTTCAGAAGGCAAAGAGCATAGAAAAAAAGGTTTTATTTTCTAATTTTTTTTTACTGCCTTTTATAAGGTAATAAATCTTATAAAAGGTAGTAGAATTAGATACAGACTTAACAGGGTTGGTGAATAGGAACGACACCTCTCTGATCCCATTGGCTAAAGCAGAGAAACAGTCCAACACCACCTGGAGAAAGATTGTTTGGAGAAGGGAGAGTTGTTTTGCCAAGATTGTTTGGAGAAGAAGCTTTCTTGAGAAATTTTTCCTTGGAAAAAAAGTTAGCAGCTGCTAACAAGCTAAAATGCCTCAGACCCAGAAACATCGAGCCCACACACAACCACAACTCCATAAAAACTGAAATGATCATCTCTTGATGCTTTCTCTCCTCATAAATCTCTCTCCATGGAGCGTGCCCTTGGAACTCTTCAAGCTCTGTGTGTGTAACACGGAGCTCCATAGCCTGGCAGAATTTATTTCTGCTTTAAAACCTTGGGTTTAATGACATTCATTTTCCTTACCCTTGCATAATACAATTCCCCCCCAAGAAATGATGCAAAATAAGTTGTAGCATGACTTCTACATGGAAAAAAAACAGAAAAAGAAAAAGGAACCCTGTTCTTTAGGGCATTACTTCAGAGAAGGAGCAGTTTTTATGAAAATCACAGAAATACCACAGAAAGCCCTACGCTGTTCCCGCAGTCACCTCACAACAGCACGTTCATATAAATTATTTCTTGTGCCCAGCTCTGTGAAAAGCCCCATCTCAGGCCGTGTGAGGGGCATTATTTTGCATAGAGGTCCCACATGGGAAAAGTGGGGGTGCTTTCAGTTTCTCACCCCGCAGATTTGTCTGTAGGAAACCCAGAGTGCTGCATGTCCAGACAGGGCTGAACTTCCTCTGTCTGTGTCGTGAGCTGTCTGGAACCGACTCAGCCCCGACCTGAAAGGAGCACAACTGTGTCCCATCGCCTTCTGCTTTCTTCTGCCATTTATTTGGGGCTTTTTTTCAAGCCTTTTTTGAGCATATTCAAGCAGGGCAGAGTGTTAATCCCAGATTTTTTTTTTTTTTTTATTTTGTCGTCCTCTGAGCAGAGCCCAGGTGGGATTTGATGAGGCTGAAGGTGTCCTGGTGTTGTCAACGCTGGGTCTGTGTTTCCCGCGTTCTCCCAGTGACAAGTGGTGTCACCACCACACTTTACCCCCACACACACACGCAGAGAATTTCAAACTTCACTGCATCAAAAGCCTCAGGAATGTCTGGGCATGGCTTGTCTCCTTTCCCCAAATTTGCTGGCTCACTAAGCCTGGCAGGGAGTCTTGTCTGGCACAGTTCCTCAGCCAGGTTACGTGAACCAGAAGAGTTTTGAAAGCGGAGTTTCAGGATTAACGCACGTGATTAAAGTGAAGTTTCACAACTGAACTGGTGAGCTGCAGATTGAGGTAAATGAAAGGCACCAAAACAGAGTCTTTATCTACTTTATTTGTAAGAGAATATGATGGGTTATAAACTTGGCTTGGGCAGAGCTTTAGTGGCAGTGGTGGAATCATCCCTCTCAATGTGTCCGCCACACTGGGGGCTGCACTTTGCTCCCCAGGTAAATCCATCATCATTCCCCTGCACTTCCAGCTACGGATCCACGTGTTCCTGAGCTCAGGACAGGGAATCCTGCAGGGTAACTCCAGGCACTGAAGGCACAGTGCTCTCCTGCGTCTCCACAGAGTGATATAAATCAATATAAACCTGTTCTAACTAAAACACAGTGCATTGTCTGTGCCACTGCTGGATTTGGAGATAATGGGCTGATTTGCATACCCAACTCAGCATTAATTACTGGGAGAGCAATGCTGACACTTTTAATTCTTGTGGGTTTGGTTTCTGCTGTAAATTACTGGAACGTGCAGGGAACTTCCTCTTTTCATTATGTGCTTTACCTTACCAGAACTTGGTCAAACACACAAGGAAAAGAAGAAGAAGAATAATAATTCAGGGGTGTCTAAAGCTTCAGAATTGTTCCCCAAAAGTGCAGTCAGGCTGAAGTGTGTGTCCTGTCCCCGTCACCAGCACTTTGTGTCTCTGTAACAGGTTTATGCCTCCGTTCCCAGGGCTTTCCCTCGCCGCTTTGTTCTCCCTCTGCACGTGGATCCAGACACACCCGTGGGGAAAAACCTGAACCCACTGCCTTACACCCAGGCTAAGGCTGTGAAAGGTGCAGATGGCAAGGTGTGTATCCAACCCTAAATGACCCTAAACCCATTTATGCTGCAGCTCCTGCCCTGTGCCTCAGAGCTTTAACCACTCCTGGTTGTGCAGTGCTTGGCGGGACCAGCCAGCTCTCCCGCCCTGTCCGAGCTGAGCCGACCCCGCTGTGATTTCTGCACATTCCTCCCAGGTCTGGTGCACGCACGAAAATCTGCACCCTGAGGGCTTTGAGAAGGTCGGGGGCCTGGAGTTCCCCCAGATCAATTACAGCTCCTACAACGGCCGCAGGTACCGCTTCTTCTACGGCTGCGGCTTCGGCCACTTGGTTGGTGATTCCTTGATCAAGGTTGATGTGGAGACCAAGAATTTCAAGGTGAGCTCATCAAGTCCTTCCACTGAAGTGGATTTGAAGGTGTGTCGCTCACTGGGGGCTTTAGGGCTTTGCCCAGATGGGTCTGGGATGAGACTCCCAGTTTCATCCCTCACCTGGCGCCTTGTGAACGTGGCACAGTCGCCAAGCAGGAGAGGACGGCACCATCACACCCCTGGAATGAAAAAAAGAATCATTAAAAGGTTGAACTCAAAGTTTCTTGGAGCACAGAGTATTTCCAGGTGCCTTTGTGGGGAGCACTCGTAACTCTGCTCCCTGTAGTAGACAAGCATTAATGAAATTAAACTCATCTCTGTGTCCCTGAAACTCATCCCTGTGTCCCTGAAACTCATCCCTGTGTCCCCGAGACTCATCCAGATGTTCCTGTGCTTGCTAGATTTGGCGGGAGGAGGGATGCTACCCATCAGAGCCTGTGTTTGTGCCAGTGCCTAACGCCACGGCAGAGGACAGCGGAGTCATCTTGTCTGTGGTGGTCTCCCCCGCTGAGGTAAGGTGCTGGCAGTAGTTTGTCAAAGTCACACAGCATTAATTCACTTTTTAAACCTCAACACTGAGCCTGAGGCTCCCTGGCAGGTTCCTTGCTCCCCAGAGTGCCCGGCTCTGTCATGGCCAAGCACAGGCAGTGTAGGAGTTTTGCTCAGTGTCAGTGTTTCCCAAGCGCAGCCTGTGGGTCTCAGCGCTCCTGCCCTACAGGTTTGGTCTCCAGGGCCTGCTTTGTGCCTTTGTGTGCAAAGGCGTGCAGCCTGGACACTCACTCTGCCTTTCTCCTCCTCCTCCTGCAGAACCAAAGTGCTTTCCTGCTCGTCCTGGATGCAGAGACCTTCCAGGAGCTGGGGCGAGCAGAGGTCGGGGTGCCAATGCCTTACGGGTTCCACGGCGTCTTCAGTGCACACTGAGGGACTCCTGGGCACCTCCCGGGACCTGGGGCCCAGCCAGGCTCAGAAAAGCCCTCTGCTGCTTTCAGCTCCCACCTTTCCATCACGTCTGCGATGAAGGAATTGCTTTTTCTCCACCATAACCTGTATTCCTATCAAAATGCAGCCAAGGAAGGCAGAAGCCCCTCTGCTCCCACAGCCCACTGCTTTAGCTGCATTTCTTTTTACTATCCTGCTAGACCAGCTGTAGCAGCATTTCGCAAAGGATGCCAGGTTGAGGCTTGCAAGGGAGAAGGTGGAAAACGGATCAACCCCTTCCTTTGGCAGCAATGTGCTCTGAGGGGGAGATAACATCAGCACTCGGGGCTTTGGCTGAAATATGTAAAGCAGGAGAGAGGAGGAAAACCCAACAGGTGACAGGTGGGCCCAGTGAAGGGGAGTCAAGCCCCCCCCTTGCATCGAGGTTGCCTTCAGTGGGCTCCAGAGGGTAGAGGCAGACACTCACAGAAGCTGTGCTTGCGCTTTTGTTTCTGTACCATAGCAGTGCCCTCAAATAAAACCTTGGGGAGTTTTTCCTCTCTTTCCCTGCCCTCACACGGTCTTGTAGATGTGGGGGACACATCTCCAGGGCAGGATACAGCTCTGCTAGCTGACACTTCCTGCCTTCCTCCCAGTTTAACCAGTAGGAAACCCAGTTGGGAACACGGAGAGCTCCCCTGTGGCCTTGGTATCCCTTTGAGGTAAAGCAGGGCAGGACAAACTCCAGCCCCCCTGTGTCATCCAGGCTTCTCCAGCCCCTGACCTCTGCGCTGTTCAGGTGGGTGGGTGAAAAGTGAAGACTTCCACTTCTGCTTCTTCCTTGTGAGAAGCCTGAAGAATTATTTGAGTCATTTCCTTGAGCAGTAAACGAGCCCTTTCACCCGTGGGGCTTTACCTCCTCTGCCCTTCCTTCACCTTCCTTACACGTCTTGGGAAGAGAAAAAGGATTTTAGCTCAGGGCCGCTGCCCTGGGAGAGGCAGAGGAGGCTCAGCCAGAGCTGGTGGAAGCCACTAGATGGCAAACAGCTCCCGTGCTGCCGTCCCAGCCCTGCCCTGCAGCCTCCGGTCACTGTCACATCATCCCGCCCTCCTGCCGCACCCCAGCACCGGCAGCAGGATGCTCAGAAGTGTTTAATGGAGTTCAGGCACCACTGGTTCTCTTTTTTAAATTTTTTTTTTTATTTTTTTCTCTCGTTGAGGTGGGAAAAGGGGTCAGAGGCTCAGGTGCAACCTGGTGTGAATTCCAGGCTGCCAGGGACCCAGGGCAGGGCTGGGCAGCACAAGTGCAGGGGAGGAAGGATGCCCTGCAGGGCACAAACCCCCCAAATCAGGCTGGAAATCTCCAGATCCCCACAAAATAACTACAGTACCTGTGGCTGGGGAATCTTTGTCTCCCAGCATTTATTTATGGAGCGTGTATTTAAAGGTTTCTCTGTAACCATGAGGGCTGTGCCGGGCACTGGCAATGCCCCTGCCAGCGCTCCGGGCTCCTGTCACCAGCACCAGCTCTGGGGAGGTGTCACACAACACCGGAGAGAGACAGGGACAGCTCCCTGGCAGTGCTGGACAGCGTGAGCACATCACACCGCTGAGCCGTAGAAATCTTCAGCTCAGAAGGTGAACAAAATTAGGGATGGGGACGAGATCTTTTACACCGGCACGGAGGGACCGCAGCATCCCCGGGGCCGAACACGGCGGGGATTGGAGCATCCCCTGCTCCGCCACTGGCACGGAGGGACCGGAGCATCTCCGGAGCTGAACATCGGGAGGAATTGGAGCATCCCCGCATCCATCACCGGCACGGAGGGACCGGAGCATCCCCTGGTCCGACACCGGCACGGAGGGACCGGAGCATCCCGGGGCTGAACACGGCGGGGATTGGAGCATCCCCGGATCCGACATCGCCACCGGGGGATTGGAGCATGCCCAGAGCTGAACACGGAGAGGAATTAGAGCATCAGCGGCACGGAGGGACCGGAGCATCCCCGGATCTCGGCGGGCGGATCCCGCGGGCTGGAGCCGCCCCGGGGCCGGGCTGGAGCCGCCCCGCTCCGTCCCCGCTCCGTCCCCGCTCCGTCCCCGCGATGTCGCCGCGCTCGGCCCGCCTGGCGCGGCTGTCGCGCTCCGTCACCTTCAGCGCCTGCCACCGCCTGCACAGGTGAGCGGCCCCGCACAGGTGAGCGGCCCCGCACAGGTGAGCCCCGCCGGGGGAGGCTCGGAGCCCGCACGGCGCTTCCCGGTTCTCTGCCTGGCTCAGCCCCTTCCCGCTGCCATCCGCCAGTGCCCGCCTGCAGTTCCGTGTTTGGACAGAGCCGGCGGCGCTTTCGCTTTGGAAACACCGCCCTGTGCCCCCCGGTCTGCTGGTTTTCCCCCCAAAATTGATATATTTATTTGGAAACACCGCCCTGTGCCCCCCGGTCTGCTGGTTTTCCCCCCAAAATTGATATATTTATTTGGAAACACCGCCCTGTGCCCCCCGGTCTGCTGGTTTTCCCCCCAAAATTGATATATTTATTTGGAAACACCGCCCTGTGCCCCCCCGGTCTGCTGGTTTTTTCCCCAGAATTGATATATTCCCAAAGAGGGCTGTGACCTGGAACTGCCTCAGAGCAGGTTTTGTGCTCGGCCTCTTCTCTCAGGCCAGGAGCGATAGGACAAGGGGAAACAGCCTGGAGCTGGGCCACAGGTGGTTTAGGCTGGACATCAGCAGGAATTTCTCCATGGAAAGGGTGGTCAGGCCTTGGCAGGGGCTGCCCAGGTTGTCCCCAAACCTGAAGGTGCCCAAGGAACCCCTGGATGTGGCATCCAGTGCTCTGGGTCACAGCTTGGGCTCCGTGATCACACCGTTCTGATCCTGGGATTCTGTGGTGTTCCCAAAATGTGCCTTGACCTGAACCACTCAGGCCAGCCCCTGGATTGCTTCAAAGGGAAGATTCAGAGGGAATTCCTTTGCACTTCTTGGAGAGGCTTCCCTAAGCTTTGTTAATTAAGAGTAAACCCAGATGTGCAGCTTGCTCCAGGCCTCAGTGATGATTTGGGGCCCAGATGTTGAACGTTTCTCCAGCAGTGCTGTCAGGCGGCTGCTGGGAAACAGACACAAAACCACAGCGAGAAAAGCTTCACTGCCGTCAACAGCATCATTCCATGGGCCAAACACTCCTCTGTGTCTGTGCCTTTGAGCTGCTGGGTTCAGTGTGGGAGAGGGAATAGATGGGGCTGAAAAGCAGAGCTGGGTGAATCCATGGACAGCTGGACCATTCCTGCCTTTCCCACAGCAAGTCCCTGAGTGACGAGGAGAACCTGAAGCTGTTTGGGAAGTGCAACAATCCAAATGGCCACGGGCACAACTACAAAGGTAGGAAATGATTTCCATCCCTGCTCAGGGAGTGATGCTGCCCTCGGGGTGGGGATAACCCCCAGCAGGGCTGGGCCACTCGCTCTCAGCAGCCTGATCCAGCGTTTAGTGCCTGGGTTTGTGTTTTTATTCAGAATTAGGAGGAAATCTCAGCAGCAGGGAGTTGAACCCTAGCACGGGTTTGCCATCAATTCAGCTGAATAGATAATAAATATTTATCTTCAAATGCCACTTCTTGAATCAAACCCGCTCGTTTACACCCTGCAGAGTCATTCTGATTGGAACAGACTTTTCTAAGCAAAAGCCATGCAAATTAAACAGCCTGCAAACGTTATTGGAGCGGTTTTTTCCACAAGTTCTCCCATTTCTACACCCCGAGCACGCAGAATTAGATCTCTCCAGTTCCTGGAGTGGCTCCCTGTGTTGTTGGCACCTTGAAACCTCTGCTGAGGAGGTGCTTCATCAGGGAAGACAGGCTGATCTCCGCCTGGCTTGGGCACCAGACCTCGGGGAAGGATTTTTGTGCCTCTGAGTCATTGTTTTCATGGAGCATCCCCTCATTTTGTCAAAACAGTCCCACTCCTGAGCGTGCAGGGAATGGCTTGTGTGTCCCCAGCAGCAGCAGCAGGTTTGGTTTTGGGTTCATGGGCATCACAGTGACCTGATCTTTTCTTTTTCTTTATTTTTTCAGTGGTAGTCACTGTGCGTGGAGAGGTGAGTGCAACCACAATCTTTTCTGTTCCTCAGTGTGGCAGAATCCCCACAGCTCTGGCTCCCTGCCTGGATTTCCCAGGGTTTTTTGGGAACTCTGTGCACATCACTAGGGAGGGAGGTTTTCCTTGGCCATTGTCCTGTTCACAGCAAGGATTTGCAGTTTAATGCTGTTTTCACGCTTTTATCATCATGCTTGAAGACTCTTCCAGGGAGTCCTTTCTCCTTGGCGTCAGCTGCTAGGAGAGAGTGGAACCTCTGGAATCGTTTCCAGGCTGTATCAAGCCCTTGGGAACATCACAGGGGTGGAGCTGGAGCCCTCTGACATTGGAGAGATGTTTTCCTCGTGGCTCAGCTGGCCTGAGCACAGATATTCCTGCCTGATTTCTGTTGCCAGGCTACTGATCTCCTGTGTGCTTCCCCTGCAGATTGACCCTGTGTCGGGGATGGTGATGAACCTGACAGACCTGAAGGAATACATGCAGGTAAGAACAGCCCAGTTTTCCTTCTGATCCCCTGGGAGAATTGATTGCAGCTCAGCAATTTGGCTGGTGACGTGGTGAGCTGAGGATGGCAGGACATAAAAAAAAGAAATGAAGGAATAATTGAGGACTTAAACGCCTTAGCTGGGTTATGTCAGGCAGCGGCACGTCTCCAGCTGGGGATTTCACAGCTGGGTTTGGGGCTCTTTCCCTTTTTTCCCATCCTGCTGCCTGGCTGTGTGGAGCTCTCTGAGCCTCAGGCCAGGCAGGGACAGGGTTGTCACCGTCCCCTCCCTGCAGGAAGCGATCATGGAGCCGCTGGACCACAAGAACCTGGACAAGGATGTGCCCTACTTCTCTGAGGTGGTCAGGTGGGTGATGGGGGCTCCTGGAGGGCTTGGAACAGTCTCCAGGGTCTGATCGTTCACCTGTGTGCTGAGCACACCTGTGTGTGGACACATCCCCTGGTCACATCAGCCTGGCCAGGCAGCACCTGCCCCCTCCGCCCCCACAGCTGGTGAAATCCCCATGGCACAATCCCCACGTCATCCAGGTGTCACCAGCTGCCCTTCAGCCTCCCGCCAGCCCGGCCTGGCTGCAGCTGCCTCGAGCACCGGTGTCATTTCTGCCCTTTCTGACCCTGCTGCCGCTCCCCCTCAGCACCACCGAGAACGTCGCCGTGTTCATCTGGGACAACCTGCAGCGGCTCCTGCCCCAGGGGATGCTCTACAAAGTGGAGGTGCATGAGACGGAGCAGAACGTGGTCGTTTACAAGGGAGAGGAGACGATTGTGAAGTGAAATCAGCCTCGGCTCGATGGGTTCCCCCAGCCCTGCTCAGTGTCCCCTGCAGCCAGCCCTGGGTTACACCGGGGCAGGAGCAGATGTTCCACGAGGATCGCCCTGGCAGCGCTCTGCCCCGTCTGGGTTCTCAGACTGGGGTTGGTTCCTCTCCTTTTCCTCAAGACCTTCCTGTTTTGCCCAGCCCAGCCACCCAGCTGGTGGGAAATTCAGAATTGTGCCGTGGTAAATAAATGAAGCAGCTTTGGAGAGAGGAGGCAAACCCCACAAAAGTCTTTGATTTCTCTCTGATTAAATAATGAATTAATTTATGATACTTAATAATGTGAGTTTTGGTGCTGCTTTGCCTCTTGATCAAGCAGAGAAGCATTTTTGAGAGTGGGAACTACGTTATCTTTATTTCTTTTTCTCTTCTTATCAGTTGGTTTCCTGTGCTGCAGGCACGTTTCTTCCTGTGGCCAGCAGACCTTTCTCTGTGCGTGCAGCTGGTGCGGTGGGCAATAAAAAAAACCCACTTCTGATCCAAACTGGAGAGCCAAAGGGAGCAGGGGGTGGAAAACTGAGGAAACTGAAGTGGGAATGTCACAGCCCCAGTGGTGGCAGAGCCCTGGGGAGGGATTGCAAGGATTAACCCTTGAATCAACCCCAAAATTCAGTGGAGGTCGTTGCAGCAGGATGAACCCGTGAGAGGAGTTCAAATGGACGCTACCCCAGTTATCCTGGATATTCCTGGAGTTGGGAAGCTGAGGAAAGGCAGTGAGGGAATGGTTCTTGCACAATTCCTGTGCTCCAAGGCCGTCAGGTCGCAGTGTCCAGAGGCAGAAGTGACAGTGCTGGGTGTGATTATCTCTGTCACATGAGCAGTGTCCTGAGGAGTAATTAGTAACAAGGAATGAATCAAGAATAACTTGTGGGGTTTGCACTGCCCAAAAATCCCTGGGCTGGCTTTAAAACTGCTCTGGCATGTGGAGTGGGGACCGCTCCACCTGAGGACACATCTCTGCTGTCCCCTGCCCTGGTTCAACCCCCTGGGAGATCTTCCAAAAGGGAATAGTGAGAAAAACGAGGGATATTCCAACCCAGAGCAAAACCTGTGCCCTGGGAGCTCCAGCTTTGGGGGTTTTTTTCCTTCCTAAAGGTGATGCTTTGGGGAATATTTGGCTGCCGGTTCATGGCAGTGTCAGCCAAGCAGAGAGTGCTCGGTGCCTCGGACGAAACGAACGCTCTGCTGCCACATTTGCCCCTTTTCCCTGCTTTTTTCTCTCCCCAAGTGTGGATTTGGTCGTTTTTGTTGAGCGTGGGCTCCCTCCAGGAGGGTTGTGCAGCTGCCCTGAGCCCTCCTGCCGCTCTGGGGCTGTGTCACCGCTGAAGTGATGTAAACTCGAGCTGCTGATTCACAGGGCACTCTTCAGTGAGTCACGGGCACTCAAACACGTCATGTGGTGCCTTTTATCAGAGCAGGAATTCATTCAGCTGCCGGCAAAAGCCGAGCAAACAAACGTTACATCTGTACAGCACAGCCCGCTGCTTTTATTGGCACGGAGGCAGGAAAAGCAGCCCAGGCTCCTGGGAATTCGTGCGTCTCAGCAGCCCTGACAAAGCCCCACGACAGCCTGAGTGTTTGTATTTACTGCTCCGTGCACCCTGGAGATTTCTCTCTGTCGGTTATTCTGATTTCTGGGATTTAAATGGCTGCAGCTCCGGGGGAAATGGGAATAAATTGGGTGGCTGGGCCGGGGGTTGGGTGAAAGGGCTTGGAAACGCCGGGGCTGGGGTTGTGATTGGGATTACACAGGAATCGGGTGCTGGCCCTCGTCCTGCTCTGAGGGGTCTGGAGTTTGCAGGGAATTCTCTGCGGAATTCCAGATTCCCAGCGGAGGGAGGGACGGGTTTGTGGGCAGGGAATGAACTCCCCGAATTAAACATTAAGCTCTGGCTGAGTTACTGAGTGATGAAATGCTTTGAAGGAGAGCTCAGGTGACAGTGGGACAGCCCTGAAAGGTCACAGCTGATCCCAGCAGAGGCTGCAGGAGCCGGACTTCCAGCTTTAGCACATAGAAATGTGAATGGCGGGGGAATAACGACAGGAAATGTGCCCGGTGGTGCTCAGTGGGACTGAAAGACCCGGCTCTGCCTTCCTGACACATGGTAAATAAAATAAAAAGTAAAATAAAATAAAATAAAATAAAATAAAATAAAATAAAATAAAATAAAATAAAATAAAATAAAATAAAGAAATAAAATAATAAATCAGGGACTGTGGAAGAGCAGCAGTGCCAGGGCTGGGTGAGGCCGTGCAAGCAGCTGACTGGATTTAATACCTGTGGGACCATCTGGTGCCGCCAACGAAAAGCAAAGTTTGAGGCTGCCCAGGAAATCTGTCGAGCAGCAGCTTTCCTTTTTTATTAATTTTTGCTTCGGGGAGCTTTTTCCCGTTCTGCCTCACTGGAGGAGGGAAAAAAAAGATCTTATTTTTTTTTCCCTGTGTTTGAAGCCAGTGGACTGAGGGTGCAGCTCTGGAATTGACCGCGCTCCTGTGACACTGGGGTGATGGAAGAGCCCAAAAGGAGCAGCAGAGAGAGGAACCAAGTTCTGCCCCTCAGCCCCACGGGCCACGCCTCGGGCTGGGTTTTTACAGCCCACTGTAGCCCAAACAACGCAGGAGTTAATCAATAATCCACATTTTTTTTAAGGGATGAGGAGTTCCCGCCCGGAGCTGCATCTCTGAGCTCAGGGATCCAGCGGCATCTCAATTCCCCTGTGGAATTTCCCTCCTTAACGTGGGGGTTTTTTTGGGGGGAACCCATTGCCTGGAAAGCAGGGAGGGCTGCAGGGGGGGTCACAGGATTTTGGGGGCTGAAGAGTGGCAGCGCCATGAGAGGGAACTGAACGAGGCAAGCAAGGAGGAAAAAAAATAAATAAAAAACTGGGGAAGGTCTCTGAGAAAAGGAGCTGTCTGTGGCCCAGAATTCCCCAAATTTTCCCAGCTCTTCACTGCGGTTTCCTCCTTTTCCAGGGACCCTCTGGCACAGCCCCAGCCAGCAATTCCCACCGAGGGAAAAGCTCATTAGGGGGTTTGCTCCGTGCCCGGCGCTAATTGGCACCAATTACCCTGTGCAGAGGGAAAACAGAGCATGGAAGGCTGGACAGCGAGGAGAACACCCGGGGCTGGGCGTTCAGTTCATTTTGGGGCTTTTTCTCTGAAGTTATTTGCACACTGGTTTGGAACACTCAATGTCCACTCGTAGATTTCCCTAAAAAATCCAGTGAACGTGGCAAAGGATTGAAGAGCTCTGCCCCAGCCCAAGGCACCTCTGGGCCAAACGTTCCTGCCCCGGGTGTGCAGGTGTCTCCTGACCCTCTCTGCTCTCCCTGTCCCTGCCCAGAGAGGAAACTCAGATATTTTTCCACCAGGAATTCAGCCAAGGAGAGCCCCAGGGCTAAAACCTCCTCTCACCCTGCAGCAGTGGGGTTTTGGTGGGATGGAAATTGGGCAAGTTTAACCCAAAATGTCGTTTCGTCCCCAGAATTCCTCCTGTGGCACCCACAGGGAGATGTTTTAACAAGAAATCACCTCTAATCAAAAAAAGCTGGGGTTGTTCTGTTGATATTTTTTGAGGTGACATGGCACAACAATTAAATCTTCAGGGCTTACAGGAAGTCAGCGGAAGGGTGGGAGGATTTTTTAAATGGTTTTTTATCCAGCTGCAATCACTCGGTTTATGATTAATCAATGTTTTAAGAGCTCAGTGCTGTCAGTACCAGCTTTCTGCTCGTGGTTAACTGGGGATTTCAGAGATGTGGCCTGGAGAGTTTGTCCTCAGAGCTCAAAGAGGACAGAGTTCGGCCTGGTTCTGTTGGTGAATTAAGTCTTTAGCAGCGAAAAGAGACAGGGGTGCAAAAGGAAATTTTTATTTTCATTTTTTTTTTGCTGCTCAATGGAGTAAAAACTGAATGAAAACGCCACTGGCTGAGGCTCCTGGGTGGGACAAAGCAGCAGAAGCCGCCTCGGGATAGTCTGGGGCGTGGGAGGTGCCACAGGGACGTCTAAATGCAATTTCACATTTATTATCCGAGGCTGCAATCTTCGGAGATAGATGGATCAACAGAGAGATTGGAGCCGAGCAGTCATTTCCAGCACTAACTAGGATTTGATTGTGTGCTGTGCACCAGAGTGGCAGGAGATAAAGCCCGTCCCTATCTCTGCTAATTACCCTGCCTGCTAAACACATGCCGGTTTTGATGGCTGGGCGCTAAAACAATTCATTTCTCCCAAATTCTGCGAGAACTTTCCACGAACGCAGCGCTGCAGGCTCGGGTTTCAGCTGGGAAATTGGGCTGGGGAATCCTGCCTGAACAATCCCATCCCTCCACAGCCCTGCAGGAAACAGGGGAAGAAGTGGAAATCGGGATGGAACAAGTGGAATTTACACTGAGGGCACGAGAGGGAGAATTATCTTTATTTTTATTTTTTTTTTGAGGCAAACCGTGGCTTTTGTACAATTTGAACAAGCAGGAGTTGAGGGATGTCTCAAGCTGAAAGCCAAACCAGCCTTAGCAGGTGTTCAATCACAGCTGTCAGCTTTTACTGGGAATATTTCAGACAATTCTGTGGGAAATGAAAAAAAATTCCCTCTTAGACCTGATGTCTGAGTGCCTGAGAAACATAAATGGGCAGGGACAATTTCCTTCTGAATTCCTGAGAGATATAAATGGGCAGGGAAATTTTTCTCCCCCTGAGATTCCTGAGAAATACAAATGGGCAGGCACGATTTTTTTCAGAATTCCTGAGAACTATAAAAGGACAAGCACAATTTTTTTTTCTCGTGGTGCTCAGCTCCTGTGTTAAATTTCCAGGCTCCTGTATTCCCAGGCTCCTCAATCACTCGGGAATTAGGATTTACCCGGCAGAAATGAGGGGATTTGCCCGGCTCTGGGCTGGGAAGGGCAGCTTAAAGCCAGGGCTGCCCCTCAGCTCTGGAATATTGTTGTGGTTTTGGGGCTCAGCCTCGTCAGGTGGAATCACAAGAGGATTAAAGGGGCAGGGATCTGCTCCTGACCCTTCCCCCCAAAAAAACCCTCTGGGTCACCCCGAGGTCACTCAGGCCTCACCTCTGTTTGTTCTTTCATGTGCTCATCTCTGGGATCAAAGCCAAATATTTCAGAAGCATTTCAACCCCCCCACATCACAAGGAAGCCAGCAAAAAAAAAAAAACCCAAAAACCAAAAAATCCCCCCCAAAAAAAAAAAAAAAAACCAAAAAGGAAAAAACCCCAAACCAAACCAAACAAACAAAAAACCAAACCGAAACAAAAACCCCAAAAACCCCCAAACCCCCACCACCACCACCAAAACCTCCCCACACACACACAAAAAACCCCCAAACAACAAAACAAACCAAGAGGTCCAAGAACCCACTTTAATTCCTTCTTTTATTTAGATCGGTTTAAGACAAAAAAATATTGCTTCCCAAGAGCTGGAAAATCTCTAAATAAACTTTTTTTTTTTCCCCATATAAAAATACAAACAACAAGAATAAAATCAAGACATCCATTGCCCCGCACAAAAAAAAAAAAAAAAAATCAGCCGTTGATTAAAAACAAAACAACAACAAAAAAAGAAAAAAAAAAGGAAGAAAAAATGCCCACCTTGCCTTTCCAGAAAAATGAAAATAAAACAGAGGGAGAACAAGGAGAAACTTTGCGATCTGCTGAAAGAACAAAATGTTAAATGGGGTCTTCTTGCCCATTTTTGTGTCTGGAAACCCAGCCCAGAGGGATCTCTGCTGGGAGATATTTCCTTCTGCTGAGGCTGTGGGCAAGGGGAGCAGGGGGAGGATCAGCTGGGTGCTCACACAAAACTTCATTTATTTCCTGTGGAAGTGCGCTGACCGCCCCGACACACTCCAGTGTTTTCCTGAGTAAATCCGCTCAGCCCCAGCAGGAAGAGGGGCAGCAGAGCTGGGTGCCCTCTCTAGGAGAGCAGGGCGCCCGTGAGGAGCAGCAGCAGCACAGCCAGGAGGGGCAGGGAGCTGCTCTGAGCCCTGCACACCGAGTTGGGAGTGGTCATGGGGGGCGACGTGGTGCTCTCTGCCCCTGAAATGGGAAAAAATAAACTCCATTAAAAATCCAAAGGAGCAGCTGAGATTTTCTCCAGGAGGTTGTGCTGAACTCTGATCTTGTCGCTGTAGGACACCAAAGGAAGATGAGAGACTCCAGATATTTCAGAAGGCAAAGAGCACAGAGAAAAGGCTTTTGTTGTCCAATTCTCACTGCCTTTTCTAAGGTGTTCCCATCCAGACTAAACACGGGCGGTGAATGGGAACGACACCTCTCTGATCCCATGGGTTAAACCAGAGAAACAGCAAAGCACCACCTGGAAAGGGATTGTTTGGAGAAAGGAGAGTTGTTTGCCAGGATTGTTTGGAGAAGAAGCTTTCTTGAGGAGTTTCTCCTCGGGAAAAAGTGAGCAGCTGCCAGCAGGTTAAAAATCTCTCAGAGCCAGAAATACCAAGCCCACAGTGTTCTCACAGGAATGAGGGGTCAGACCCTCTCTGGAGGATGTGGGATGTCCGAACACATCATCACCCTCCTCACTGGTGTTCTGTGGATTCCAGAGCCCTGATAGCAAAGCCACAGCTCCCCTTCCACTCCTGTGCCAGTCCCCGCAGAAATAAATAAGCCTGGCCTCTGCTTTGTGGCTGTCTCACATCCCTTAAAGCAAAAAGGAGGCTTGAAAAGGTTTTAAGTTGGAATTGTAACCTGAAAACGCTCTCTTTGCCTGACTGCTGGAGATGTGGGAGATCCCTCAGCTCCAGGAACCCCAAACCCCTGCCTGCCTCTCCCCAAAGCCCGGAGCAGGAGTGAGGCCCCTGCCGGGTGCGTCCTTCCCCAGGGCTGGAAATGAAGATTATTATTTACCTGTGCTCAGCGTGTGAGTCTTGAGCTCGGTGCTGTTGTCAGAGAGGATGAGATAGACCCTGTGGGAGGAGGGAGGAAAACAAGCTCAGAGGAGAGAAGCTGAGTGTCTCGTGTGGGGATGGAGAGGGGACAGTGAGGGCAGAGGAAGGGACAGGAATTGTCACCACCCCGGATGTGTTTAAGGACAGACTGGATGTGGCACTCAGGGCTGGGTTGGACTCAGTGATCTTGAAGGTCTCTTCCAGCCTACACATTCTGTGATTCTGTGACTTTTGGAGCCATCCGCTCCAGCCACGCTGAGTTTTTCGGGAGGAATTTCCAACACCTGGAATCGTTTCCCCATCCCGTTTTTGGGCTGGGCTGGGGGTGCTGGGTGGCAATTCTCAGGGAACCATCTGCTCCCTGCAGTTGGAACCCTCCTGCCAGGGGCTGACTGCGGCTCCTGCCCCGGCTGGGGGCACAGGAAGGGCACAAACCCTCACCTGAAGTGCACGGAGCTCAGGTTGCTGTCCGGGGATGTCCAGCGGGCCGTGCTCCAAGTGATGTTCAGCACTGCTGTGTCCACTGAGCTGCAGTTCCCCAGGGCTGCCTCCTCCCAGAGCCCCACCGAGGCGTTCTGCGGGTCCAGGGCCTGCAGCAGGAGCTGCCCCGAGCTGCTGCTGTGGTTTCTGTCGTCCTTTATCGTCACTGGGAAAAGAGCAGGGTGGGCAAAATGAGATTTCTGCCCCGCGAGGACCCCGAGCCCGCAGGGGTTTGTTCACACGGGGCCAGTCTGTGTGACACTCTGGTGACAGCTGCACCAGCAGCTGCACAGGGGGGTCTGACCCCGGCCTTGACCCAGCACAGGAGGAAAAACCCTTTTACCTGCCCCTGAACAGGAAGAAAAACCTTTTTACCTGCCCCAGTCCTACTCTACCTCAAGCACAGGAGGAAAAAACTCCTTTACCTGTCCCATGCACAAGAGGAAAAGCCCCTTCACCTGCCCCTGAACAGGAGGAAAAAAACCCTTTACCTGCCCCAGGACAGGAGGAAAACCTCCATAATCTGCCCCCAGAACAGGAGGAAAAACCCCTTTATGCGCCCTAGAACTGCTCTGCCCCAAGGACATGAGGAAAAACTCCTTTACCTGCCCCAGCACAGGAGGAAAATCCCTTTACCCGCCCCAGAGCTGGTGGCACACCGGGCTCAGCCACACCTGGCAGAAACCAGAGCCCTGCGCATCCCATGCAAATGGAAGGGCTGGCAAAGGAGCCCCCGGCGGGCTGTGCCTCACCCTCCCGGCCCCGGGCTGGGCTCAGGCTGCTCTCCCGAGCAGAAATTGGGCTGTGATCAGAGAGGAGCTGCTGGCTCACCCCGGGGGTGTCCCGCTGTCCCTCCCAGCCTCCAGCACCCCTCAGGCCAGCCCCGCGGCCAACCAAAGCTGCCAAAGAGCATCAGAACCTCCAGGAGCTGATGTGAGGCAGGAGCCGCCATCAAACCTCAATTCCGAGCTCGAAAAAATTGGAGTAACAGTGAGGGGAAAAAAAAAAAAAAAACAACAGGCAAATAACCGCACAAAAACAAAGAAACAAAAAACCCCAGCCAACTGCTGTGGGTGCTGTTTGGGTGGGAGCTGAGGGAATCTGTCCCTCCTCCCCTGCGGGAAGGGATCAGGAGGTTTCCCCTCCTCTGTTTGCTCGGCACTGAGGTTCTGCTGGGCCCAGACAGGCTCAGGCTCCTGTTTAACCCCATTTCTGCAGCCCGAGATCCATTTCCTGCGATGGATGCTGAACGCTGGTCAGCACCAAAGTGAGCTCTTCCCCTTTCTCTGGGCGGCCACTGAAGTGTCCGGGAGGAGGGGACGGAGCCAAACCACAAAACAACTTCCCCGAGTTCTTTTCAAGAGCGTTCGGCTCCTTCTGTGCAAGTCCGGGGGAAAAAAAAAAATAAAGGGAGGGGGGAAAACCCATCCCGAGGAGCGAAGGAGAATTTGGGATTGAGCTGCAGAGAACAGAACAATGAGATAGGAACAAAGAGGTGACAACAGCGGCGTTCACCCATCTCCCGCCTGCAATGAAGAATAATTAAAAGAAGAAAAAGAATGTTACACCTCCCCCAGTTCGAAAAGTAGAAAACGAATGTTCTAGCTCCCCCAGGTTTGAAAAGTAGAAAAAGGATGTTCCAGCCCCCCCAGGTTTGAAAAGTAGAAAAGGATGTTCCAGCTCCCCCAGGTTTGAAAAGTAGGAAAGGATGTTCCAGCTCCCCGGTTTGAGCAGCAGCACAGGGGAGCAGCGGGGTCAGGGGCAGAGATCTGTGTTCAGGGGGACCCAGGCAGGGCTGCCTTACCCAGGTAGGTTGTGTTGGCCCGGAAAACGTCAGGATCTGTCCCCACAGAGAAATTCCCCTCGGTGGCATTCCCCAGCCGGAGGCACGCGTCCACCCCCGGCCCTGCCTGGCCGGCCGCTGTCCCCAGGAGCAGCAGCAGAGGTGACAAGAGGAGCAGAGCTGCCATCACCTCCTTCGGCGCCTCCTCCTCCTCCTCACCCACCTGCACCTGGGCACTGAGGAAGCCTCACGCCTCCTCCGGCCCCTTTTATACCCGCCGTTTTGATGAGGTAAATGCAAAATTTTTCCCCTCCTCCCCGTCCAGCTCACACGTCCACACCCCCTCTAGAGGTTTCACTGATAGAGAAACTTCCTCCTACCTGCCCGGCCTCGGGGAGAACTGGTGAAAATAAAGGGGTGAGCCGGCGTTTGAGGGGTTAAAATGGGCAGTGGGGACGTCCCTGAGGAACCCGTGGGCTGGACACCAAGTTCTGTGTCCCTTGGGATGGTGAGCAGCCCTTGCAGAAGCCCTGGAAATGTGGAGGAGCCTCCAGTCTTGCTCCCAGCTCTGGTCCAAGCTTTTCTTGAAGGCAAAAAAGTTCCAAAAAAACCCCCGAAAAACCCAAAAACAACAAACAACAAACAAACACCCCCCCCCCAAAAAAAACCCCCAAAACCCCAAAAAAAACACCAACCAGATGGGGTAAACATCCTTGAGAAAATGCTCCAATTCAGCTTCTGATCCTGCTTGGGAAGAGCTGGAACATGCATGGCCAAGACCCTGTTGGGGGCTGCTCTCTCCTGACCCCCTTTCACAGCCCCACGCTGCTGAACACGACATTTTCCTGCTGGGGACACGTCCCTGGTGTCCTTCCCCTCGAGTAAATTTGGCTGGACGCCTCAAACAACATCACATGAGGAAAAAAAAAAAAAACAAACCACCTCGAGTTCCTCTTTCCTCTCCTTCCTGGATTTTTTCCCCTTTCGCCCTTCACGCCCTTGGCTGATTTTGAAGCTGATTTTGAAATATTTAAAGGCTGGTTTTGGTGCTGAATTTTAAGTGTTTCAAGGCTGATTTTGAAGTATTTCATTGCTGATTTCGAGGCTGATTTAGACTTTTTTTTGAAGCTGATTTTGAGGGTTTTTGAAGCTGATTTTGAGGCTGATTTTGAAGTATTTCAAAGCTGATTTTGTGGCTGATTTCGAGGCTGATTTTGGAGCTGATTTTGAAGTGTTTCAAGGCTGATTTTGGTGGTGCTTTCGAGGCTGATTTTGCAAGTGCTCCCTGAGCTGTTGGGGCAGCGCTGCGGCATCAGCCCTGGGGACAAGGGCAGCACATCCCTGTCCCTTACCCAGCCGGAATTCCTCCCGCTCACCTTCCACCTCCTTGGGAAAGGGGGAAGAGCCGGGCCGGGGCGAAACCCGGCGTGTGAGACAGGCGGTAATTAGAAGTGATGACCCTGAGTCAGCGGCCCCGCGCGGGGATGGCTCCGGAGCTGCTCCCACTGAGGGTGGCTGTTTCCACCCATCAAAACGAGCAGTGCCGGCGCTCCAGGTGAGCTGGATCCCCCCAAAACAGAAGGGCGTGGCCTGTCCTTTCCCCCTGTCTGCCCTGCAGATCACAGAACCCCGGGATCATCGAGGGTGGGAGAGACTGACCCACTCCCCACTGACACTTCCCCTGGCTCCATCACCTCCCTGGGCAAATTATTCCAGTGCCTGGCCACTCTTTTTTACGATTTTTTTTTTTTTCTGATATCCACTCTGCTCCTCCCCTGGAGAAGGGGATGAATCTTACAGGGGTTTCTGATGCCCTCATGGTGTGGTTTTGCCAAGCCCACTCCGTCCTCCTCCTCCTCCTCATCCTCCCTGGCCCTGCTGAGTCACTGGTGCTGCCTGAGTGGGAGTTTGGGTTTCCTCCCCTGTGCTCATCTTCCCAGTTCCTCACACACTGGGCTTGTGTAAAACACTTCCCATAGAAGTCGAACAGAAGTGGGAGAAAAAAGAGGAATGGAATGGGATGGAATGGGATGGAATGGGATGGGATGGGATGGGATGGGATGGGATGGGATGGGATGGGATGGGATGGGATAGGATAGAGTTCAGGGCAAAGAGGAGAGCAGCAGGAAAAGGAGAATGTGTTGGAAGAATGTTCAGTGATGCCGCTGTGGTTGAAGGTGAATTTGGACAAAAAAAAGAGGAGATTTTCTGATCTGCTGAATTCCCAGGATCAGACTCTCCTGCAGAGCCTCATTTCCCTGTGGTTTTTATCCTCTTTTCTGCCCCTCTGGGAGGTCCCCTGGGCAGTGCCCGGGGTCAGCACAGGCTGAGGGGGACAGAGCTCCTCCCAGGGCCCTCGGGCTGCAGCTCCTTGGCAATGGGAACTGCTCTTCCCAACTGCTGGAAAACCTCTGGGAGCACCATGAGGAGCATGTCAGCAACCTGGGAGCACGTGGAATGGGGAAAGGAATGGGAACGGGGAAAAGGATTGGGAATGGGAGCAGAGGGTTTTGCAAGCCCAGCTTCCCTCATGTGCTGTTTGCCCTGGGCAGTTTCATGTAAATTTTCTGCTTGCAAAAGCTCTGTGCCATCCTCTGGGTGGTGGGGGTGACTCAGTGGGGTGTCACAGGGCTGGGGCTGCCTGTGTCCTGTCCTCTCCCAGGGAATTCCACTCGGGAGAGAAAAGGCAGGATGGGGTTGCTACAAAATCCTCCCCAGGGCTGAGGCGAGCCTGGCAAGGGCTGGTGGAAATGACAATTCTTGTTCCATGATCTGCTCTCTGCGGCTTTTCAGTTTTGTTCCTTGTTGGTTCTTGAACAGGTTGATCTCCTGTGGGGGAGCGGGAGCTGAGCCCTGCCTTGGGGACAGGAGAGCTCTGGGAAGCAGTAAAATGAATATTTTTGTCCCTAAAGGTGGCTGCACAATCGTTAATTCAGCCGGGGATAAAGCCATGGAACGGAGCCAATCAAGTGGGTGTGAGGCCCAGAGGAGGAAGGGCAGCAAACAAAAAATTCTGTTTGTGGGGATTTGTGTCTTACAGAGGGACCTGAGGCTCTAAAGTGCCCCAAGGATATTTGGAGAGGAGCTGACAGGGCTGAGAGCGCTCAGGGCAGCATCCAAGGGGCAGCAGGAGCCCAGCGCAGGAGCAGCCCTGGGCCGCTGTTTGACACCACAACGACACAGACTCCGACTTCAGAAGGCTGAGAATGACTCCTTCATTTTTGGGACGTGTCTCCTTTTTGTACTATTTTACACAGACCAATCTGATCGGTGACAAGAAGAACAAACCTCTTCACTCACATTGGTCACACCAGAGGGACGGCAAGAAGAAGAAGAAGAAGAAGAAGCCCTTCCTAGGAAAAAACACGTAAACAAATTTGCCATTACCAAACCCCGTTTTACAGAAAATTCCGTGGGAAAGGAATTTCAGAGAACCAGAAGTGTCAAGCACGAGCCAGGGCCACAGCCCCGGGGTGGGGACTGCAGGATGTGGCCCCAGACATCTCCCCGGGCCGGCTCTGGGTGCCAGAGCAAACAGAGGCTCGGGGCAGCAGCAGCTGCTGCTCTCCCCAGCCCCAGCTCCGGTCCTCAGGGACTGCCTGGAGATGCTGCAGGGTGTTTCCCTGGCCGCACACCAGATGGGATGGCTCGGGATTTTATTCCCTCTCGGCAACCAGACGGGAGTTATCAGCTCGTCTGGCTTCCTCCTGGCTGCCACCAGCGCTGTGCTTCGCCCTCCCTGCCCCTGGCTCCTGCTGGATCTGCGAGAGGAATGAGTTAAATGAATGTTAAATGAGTTAAATGGATATTCCTGGAGTCCCCGGGCACACAGCAGCGCTTTGGAAGTCGGGCATGGGCTTCGGGAGTGGAGCTGGAACCCTCCAGCACGTTGGGAATAACCTGGGGAAGAGCAGGAGCCGGGAAACCCAAACCCCCTCCCGCCAGGAGGGATGGCAAAGGGAGCGGGCGGCAAAACGCAGCGGTCACAGAGGATAAAACAGAGCAAACAACTGCCCAAACACCTGCCCGGGAGCATGGAAATGTGAACCGCAGGGAAAGCAGCTGGGGCTGGGGCTGGGTCAGGCAGAGGTGAGGGCAGGGAAGGCACAGGGAGTTCTCCCTGCCCCGTTTCCTGGTGCTGGGAGCGCTGTGTCTGCGCCGGTCTGGGCTGCAATCACCCGGCACATCGGGACATCCCCTCCCGTGCCCTCGGCGGGCTGCCGGCCCGCCGTGGACTCTGCCCAGCCGCGGGCAAGGAGAGCCCTGTTTGCTCCGAGCTCCCCGGCTCGCCTTTGTGGGGTTATTTGCCTTGGGGGAAGAACAACTGAGGTTTACTGGCCTGCTCTGCAAATATTGTGTTTTATAAATGTGGGGGTGAATTGGGGGGGAGGGGGGGGATTTACTGCTGGAAGTGCTGAGCTGGCGTGAAAGGATTCCTTGTCCTGCTGGAGGCTGTGGGGCGAGTTCCCAGAGCTGGGCTGGGCTCCGCAGTGTCCCTGCAGTGTGCTCGGCTCCAGAAAGCCACCCCAGCCCAGCCAGGAGGGAAAACCAGGGAGGGGAGCGCGGTAGGCAGGGCCTTGTGGCTGCCTGGAGCTGCAAATCAGGTGTGGGATGAATTTTGCATCGGGGAGGCTGCAGGGAAACTCCTCCGAGCTGCTCCCCCGAGCTCTGCTGGTCCACCCCCATGGGCACAGGTGGGATCCTCAGCCCCCAGGGTTTGTCCCGGCCCGGCAGGAATAAGAGACTCTATCCAGGCTGGGATAAGAACAGGAGGATTGTTGTGTGCAGGGGTGAGGTCCTGGAAGCCCCCTCGTAACCCCCAGGGAGGGCAGGACAGGGCTGGGCAGGGCAGGGGGGAATGAGGAAACACAAACGTTCTGCCAAAAGGAGCTTCCCCAAAGCCGGCTGCTTAACGAGGGGGTTCTCCTGCTCCTTTGTGCCCCTGCAGAGGGTCCCTGGCCACAGAAACAGCAGCCAGGAGCGTGGTCTCTGCAGCTGGGAGGTCTGGGCTCACCCTGCAGACACGTCCCCAGTGCTGGAGCAGAGTTCTGCTCTCCTCCTGTGCCTGCAGAGCCCTCCTGGAACAACCCCGCCCTGCAACACCCCTCAGACCTTTCGGGATAAAAATATTAATGGCCCTGGCTGTCTCCTCTCCCCAGGGCAGGGCTCAGCTCCCACTCCTCCCTGTTCCAGCCCTGGGATGGATCCCTGGTGTTCCCAGCTCCATCCCTGATGTCCCAAACCCTGGGATGGATCCCTGTGTCCCCAGCCCTGGGATGGATCCCTGGTGTCCCCAGCTCCATCCCTGGTGTCCCCAGCTCCATCCCTGATGTCCCAAACCCTGGGATGGATCCCTGGTGTCCCAAACCCTGGGATGGATCCCTGGTGTCCCCAGCTCCATCCCTGGTGTCCCCAGCTCCATCCCTGATGTCCCAAACCCTGGGATGGATCCCTGTGTCCCCAGCCCTGGGATGGATCCCTGGTGTCCCCAGCTCCATCCCTGGTGTCCCCAGCTCCATCCCTGATGTCCCAAACCCTGGGATGGATCCCTGGTGTCCCAAACCCTGGGATGGATCCCTGGTGTCCCCAGCTCCATCCCTGGTGTCCCCAGCTCCATCCCTGATGTCCCAAACCCTGGGATGGATCCCTGTGTCCCCAGCCCTGGGATGGATCCCTGGTGTCCCCAGCTCCATCCCTGGTGTCCCCAGCTCCATCCCTGATGTCCCAAACCCTGGGATGGATCCCTGGTGTCCCAAACCCTGGGATGGATCCCTGGTGTCCCCAGCTCCATCCCTGGTGTCCCCAGCTCCATCCCTGATGTCCCAAACCCTGGGATGGATCCCTGTGTCCCCAGCCCTGGGATGGATCCCTGGTGTCCCCAGCTCCATCCCTGGTGTCCCCAGCTCCATCCCTGATGTCCCAAACCCTGGGATGGATCCCTGGTGTCCCAAACCCTGGGATGGATCCCTGGTGTCCCCAGCTCCATCCCTGGTGTCCCCAGCTCCATCCCTGATGTCCCAAACCCTGGGATGGATCCCTGTGTCCCCAGCCCTGGGATGGATCCCTGGTGTCCCCAGCTCCATCCCTGGTGTCCCCAGCTCCATCCCTGATGTCCCAAACTCTGGGATGGATCCCTGCTGTCCCCAGCTCCATCCCTGGTGTCCCCAGCTCCATCCCTGATGTCCCAAACCCTGGGATGGATCCCTGTGTCCCCAGCCCTGGGATGAATCCCTGGTGTCCCCAGCTCCATCCCTGGTGTCCCCAGCCCTGGGAGGGGACAGGAGCCTGCCCAGGTGTCTCGGTGTGTGACAGGGCACAGATTCCTGTGATTCCTGGGGGTTTGCCTGGGCTCAGAGCCCGGGGCACGGCCGGGCCCGCCTGTCCCCGTGTCACACGGGCTGTTTGTCCCTGTGGTTGTCACACGATGCTGCCGGGGGGGTGCCGCAGCCTCAGTGCCACCCGCGCTGCCACAGGACGGGCAGGTGGCGCCGGGGGTGGCATTTGGGACAGCAGGGAGCCCTCGGGAAAAGCAGCTGGAAGGGGAAAAGGCTGCCCAGGAGATGGCAGCAGCTTCCCACCGTGCCAGGGCTGTGCCAGGGCTGTGCCAGGGCTGTGCCAGGGCTGAGCCCTCAGCTGCAGCCCCAGGAGCCTTTAGTGTGGGTCTGAGGGATTTTTATCCTGCTGGCAGCTGCTGACTTTTTCCCAAGGAAAAATTTCTGAAGAAAGCTTCTCCTCAAAACAATCCCGGCAAACAACTCTCCTTCCTCCAAACAATCTTTCTCCAGGTGGTGTTTTGCTGTTTCTCTGGTTTAACCCATGGGATTAGAGAGGTGTCGTTCATATTCACCCCAATCGCGTTAAGTCTGTATGGGAACACCTTATAAAAAGTAGCAAGAATTAGACAATAAAGCCTTTTTTCCGTGCTCTTTGCTTTCTGAAGTATTTGGCGTCTCTCTTTGGTGTCCTACAGCGACACTTCAGCAGTGAGTGTGTGACCAGGCACTGAGGCAAGGCCAAGGGGCAGGAGAACCCCGCAGGGCCAGGCTGGTTCAGCCAGGCTTCGCTAAAACCCTTTCCCCCCATCTCAGAGCATTTTGACCTGATCATTTGTGCTCGTGCCTGGCAACTCTGCACTCGCTGGGGAGAGGGAAGAGAAAACAGAGGAGGAAAAACATTAAAAATGCTTCACTTGAGCTGGAGATGCAGCCCTGCCTTGGCTTTCTGCCGGCTTCAAACACAGCAGCAGAACTCTTGTGTTTAGCCCCAGAGGAGTCCCTAATTAGTGGAGAAACTGCAAAGCTCTGAACTTGTTTGGGGATGCTTTAGTGCAGTGGCCCCCTGAGGTTCATTAAACAAATGAATTCAAAGCAGTCAAATAGCTGGGATCTTCAAAGTGACAAGGACCTCGGGCCCGGGGACTGAAGGCAGGGCTGGCGCTGCAAATGAAATGTTTCCTGAAGTGGGTGGGACTGCTCACACGGACACTCACAGAGAAAAGCAGGAAAGGGAAGCCATGGACAGCCCAGATTCCCAAAGGGAAGGGGCAGCAGCAGCTCCAGCCCTGCCTGCACCCTCTGGCTGTCCCTGGGGACACAAGGAGCAGCCAGGTCAGTGAAGGGATGGGGGACAGGGGACCTTCCAGGGCGCTGGTGCAGCTGAGTGGGACAGAGCTCTGGGGAGCAGGAATCCCCAGGAGAAGGACAGGGCTGTGGGGAGCAGGAGATTCCCGGGGAAAGGACAGGGCTGTGGGGAGCAGGAGATTCCCGGGGAAAGGACAGAGGAGCAGGAGAACCTCAGGAGAAGGACAGGGCTGTGGGGAGCAGGAGATTCCCGGGGAAAGGACAGGGCTGTGGGGAGCAGGAGATTCCCGGGGAAAGGACAGAGGAGCAGGAGAACCTCAGGAGAAGGACAGGGCTGTGGGGAACAGGAGATTCCAGGAGAAGGACAGAGGAGCAGGAGAACCTCAGGAGAAGGACAGGGCTGTGGGGAACAGGAGATTCCAGGAGAAGGACAGGGCTGTGGGGAGCAGGAGATTCCCTGGGAAAGGACAAGGCTGTGGGGAGCAGGAGATTCCCTGGGAAAGGACAGGGCTGTGGGGAGCAGGAGATTCCCTGGGAAAGGACAGGGCTGTGGGGAGCAGGAGATTCCCAGGAAAAGGACAGGGCTGTGGGGAGCAGGAGATTCCCAGGAAAAGGACAGGGCTGTGGGGAGCAGGAGATTCCCAGGAGAAGGACAGGCTGCTCCAAGAATTGGGAGAGAACTCCACACCTGCTCCCCTCACTGATTTTGAGCAGACCCCTGGCACAGCCCCAGGTATTCTGGGCCCAGAGCCTGTCTGATAACGAATTCCCCTCTCCGGGTGCAGACGGGGCCGGCGGAGCCCGGGGCAGTGACATTTCTGGGGCAGGGCTGCAGCTGAGCTCCCGAAATGTTACCCAAATTCCTCCGGCGCCTCGGGGGCACGGCTGCTCTTTCAGAGCCCAGCCCTTCCCCGAGCTGAGACTTCCAGCAGTGGGGATTGAAACCATCCAGATGGAGTCTCAGCTCTGTCAGGATGGAGGGGAAAGAGGGAAGGAGCTCCAAGCCTTGCCCTGGTGCCTCTGCTGTGGTTCCCTTTGCTCAGCAGCTCTGGGGCTGGCTGGGCTCATCCTCCCCCTCTCCCCTGGCCCGGCAGCAGCCAGGAATGACAAACTAATAATAAACTAAATGAAATAATGTCTGGTGCTGTTTGGAGAGCCCGTGTGGGCACCAGAGCTCCATTTGGCAGAGCTGCAGAGGGAGCGGAGCAGTTTATTCACCCAGATTTGCACTGATGTGACCCGACAGGCCGGAGTTCAGCTCTGCAGCCTGGCCCAGGTACTGGATCCTGTTCCCTGGGAGGCATTTCTGGATTCCTGCCGTGTCCCAGAGGGAGGCAGGCTCTGCCTTCTCCTGGGTTTTCTCTCCTGATTGCTTTGACCCAGGAATTCCCAGGTAAACCTGCTCTTTTTAGTAGAGATATTTATTTAAACTTTGGGGTGTGATATTTCTTTTCTGTTTCAGGGATCATTACCGAGCTGCTGTGAGATCCAAACTCATTTCTTCTGGGTTTTGGGTGAGTGCAGCTTCTGTGTCAAATATTTGGTGACTTTTTCTGTGACTTTAGAGGCGACCTGTGCCTTCCTGCTGGCCTGTCCTCCCCTGGCACTCCTGCTGGCCCTTTTCTGTAATCATTATAATTTGGTTTATAGAGGTTATGAGCTGGGGAGCTCAGCCCAAAGTGTCGCCCTGCACAAATCACCCTCAGCTCCTCACTCTAAACACACACACAGCACTTAAATATTGCAAATCCCTGGCAACCCTTGGATTTTTTAAGACTCTTTTTAAAGCCCTCAGTGAAATCCTCCCACCGCCAGATCCGAGTTCATTGCTATGAATTATCCAGTGCTTTGGTTAATCACCTTCCCCGAGTGCTATAAATTCCACAGTGTCCGTGCAATTTGTTATTTAAATGCTGCACGAGTCACACAGGGGCGTATTAATAAATAAAATAAAAAAGAAATAAATAAAATTAAAATACCAATACTAATACTGCTAATATTAATATTAATATTAATACTACTACTACTACTGCTGGTATCCATCCCAAATGTGCAGGGGAGCTGGGTGCTGGAGCAGGAAATCGCTGCCTGCCCCCTGCCCAGCCATTCCTGCTCACTCCTCCTGCATTTCTGGCTCCTTGGGCTCAGTGGGATGATCTTTATTTATTTTTTTTTATGCCACGGATTTAAGTGGAGCCAGAATTCCCCGTCCCTGGCAGTGCTGGGAGCAGACATTTATGGACCAAAGCACTGATGCCAGGGCTTTGTAAAACTTTTATTGCAGCAGTTGCTGCTGCTGCAGGAGGTGCTGCTCCCCGGGGATCCATCCTTGGGAAGTTCTCCCTGGATTTTCAGCTGCGTTGGTGGTCGGGTTTTGTTTTTTGCCACGTTTAAGGAAGGAGAGCAGCACGTGCAGGGTGCTCCTGACACCCTTTGCAAGGAAACCAGCCACAAATCTGCCTGTGCTGGGTGTGCTCGAGTTAATAAATTCTGCTGGAGAATAAATAGATCCTAAATTACACCCTGGCCTGGCCAGAACTTTTATCTTGCCTGTCAGGACTGTGTAATATTAATTATAGGCTGCTCCAGCTGCCCTCAGGGAGAGCTGGCACATGGCTGCAGCACTCAGCTGTGACTCTTATTTGATTTTTTTTTTTTTTCATTTAATCAATGCCCAATAAATCTGTAATCTCCTGAATCTGGACATCTGGGCTTAATGTATCCGGGGAGTGACCTAATTAAATTCCAGTTTAGACCGTCTCAGGGTGGGGCTGGACCCTTGGTGGGGAAATATCCCCTGTGAGGGTGCTGAAGGCCAGGGAGCCCCCCAGAAGGGACCCCCTAAAAGTGACCGTGGCACAAACTCCATCAGCACGGCAATGCTGCTGTTAAACCCATCCTAAAGCAGGGCGGGGATAGGCCGAGTTTAGAATTCCTCTGCTGGATCCTCCAGCCTGCTTTTGGCGGGGAATGATGAATATTTAGAGATGCAAAAGCGGAATTTATGGAGTGCTGCCTTCAGATTCAGTGTCTGAAAGACTTCCTGAGCTGGAGGGCAGCTCCAAAGCCCGGCCCGTGCTGGTGCTGGTGGTGATAAAAGGGCAGATGGATTTCCTGCTCTCGGGGAGCACTTTATCAATCCTGACCCTGGCCAGCTCTGCTCATGGCCACGAACCGGAGCCTTTTATCTCCATCTCCCTCCCTCCCGAGCCCCTGGATTAACAGGCCGTGGGGTTTATTTCAGATGAACAGGAGATAAATCCTTCTGCCGCAGAATGAGATTTGCTGCTTGTGTCTGCTCGTTAATACAGTTTATTTATTTTTATTTTTTTTTCCCCAGGACCACTCCCTCCCTGGAACCTCACCTGCAGCACCAAGAACAGATCCCCGTGGTTTTACGGGGAGGGGCGAGGATCTGCTTCCTTTGCTTCGTGACCTCAACAAAAAACCCCGGTTAATGAACGCTAATTGTCCTTAATGCCTTAAATTAATGACGGCCCTTCCCACTGCCCCTCCGTATCCCTGTGTTTCCATGGCAACTCCTGGCCAGGGTGACATCCCGGGGCTGCCAGGTGACATCCCTGTCTGGGTGACATCCCAGGCTGCCAGGGTGACGTCCCTGCTCAGGGATATCAGGGATCCAGTCTCCTCCTCCTCAGCCCAGCCCTGCCCTGCTGGGGGAACGCATCCTGCTTTTCTCTCCCTGTTTGCTGTTCTCCATGCCCCACTGGCTCTGACACTGGGAAAACCAGATGAAAGCACAGGGCCACAAACGCAGCAGCGTTTGCTCCTGATGAACTCCTGGCAGCTCAGCATGAATTTTTCACTCCCTTCAGTGCCACGTGCCTTTTCCCATGGCCTTTCTTGCAGGAGATAGGAAAAACCCCAAGCCCTGCAATTGCTTTGTCCCTTAAAGTCTTTCTTTTGGGGGGAGCAGTGCGGGGCCTCCTTCCTTTGGCAGTTTGTACCC
This sequence comes from Chamaea fasciata, assembly GCF_029207755.1. NCBI lineage: Eukaryota > Metazoa > Chordata > Aves > Passeriformes > Sylviidae > Chamaea > Chamaea fasciata. The sequence goes on from NW_027094109.1 coordinate 5,622,857, forward strand.
CCGTGCTCAGCTTTGGGATTTCAGGGCTTTGCCAAGGAAATTCAGTCTCCCAGGTGCTTCAGTGGCTCCAGTTCCCTGGATTTTTTTGCTGGAGCTGTGTGTGCAGTGCTCAGCCGGAGCTGGGGGTTCCCCTGCTGCAGAGGAGCTGCACAAACTCCTTTTCTAAGCAGCCTTTGCACGGGTGGGAGCGTGGCCTAGAAACCTCATTGAGCCCATGTTTTGTGATGTCTTAGCTCCAGAGCAGGGATAAATCCCAAATGAGCATTTTGAGCTCTGACTTTTCTGGGTTTCTGTGTTCTTCCTCGTGGAGGGGGAGTTCTCACTGCAGCCCCACGCCAGGAACTGTTTTCTTGCTAAGAAAACCAGGGTATTTTTAAGTTGACTCTTATTTTTGCCTGTGCCTCAAAAACACTCATGAATTTTGCAGTAACATCTTGGAACCTTTCTTGTCTTGTTGCGTCAAAAGCATTTTGCGGGCAGTGTTTTGAGACCAGCCATTCCTGGGACCGTTACCATTGAAAAGCAAACAGATATTGTACCGTTTTAAACAGTCTCGGTTCACTCCCTCCTGACAAGAATCCTCTGAAGGCTTGTCAAGGTTTGGGATTTTTCCTTGGCCAGATTTCTCTTCAGATCTATTTTCAGCAGCATTTTACATCCTGGCCCTTCTGGTTTGGGGTAAAATCTCATCTAAGAAGTCTTTTTTTCCTATTTATTTTTTAATTAGTGCCTAAAGCTGGGAGGTGAAATCCTGCAGCATCCAACCCAACCCTTCCCTCCTGAATTTATTGCTGGGGATTGATTTGCTTGGGGAAGGTGGCCCTGGGATCGGGGAGAGCCTGGACCATTCCCTGTGGAGGATTTAGGAAGTTTTGTGTGCCTGGGAGGCTTCGCTCATCCCTCAGGACATCAAACTGTGATTCCCCCTGAAGAACGGGCAAACAAAAATGAAACCACAGAGCCCAAAAGCTCCAGACCCGAGAGATTAAAATGCATGTATTATTATAATAATAAAAATGAGCATTAATAATAATAATAATAATAATATTGCAGACCTGCAGAGCTATTTTTGATGGATTTTTCAGAGCTACCTGTCCTTAAATCCAGCCAGGAAGGAGCTGATGCCAAGCCCGAGCTGTGCTTTGGGGAGATTTTTGCTGTCCCTGTCTCAACCTCCACCTCCACTCTTTTCCCCCATCAATATTTGAGGTGTCCTTTTTTTTTCACGTACTCTGGTGGGGTCAGTCATCCTTAATTTAAAGTTTTTTCCACTCTCACAGGCCGTGAGAGTTTGGTTGTGCACAATTCTCGTGCAATTAAACCCACAAAGTGCAGCAGGACCTGCACTAAAAACATCCTGCCCATTAAAGCTGCCCGAAATTTCCTCCACCATCCTCAGCTCTCATCCTCCCAGCCCAGTCAAAAAGAGAAGCATTTTCAGTCTGGGAGCCCCAGAAATGATCAGCAGAAGGAAATTGTTGCTCTTAAGAGCCTTATTGCTTATTAATGGAGGTAATTAAATGGCTCTAGGCTGGGGCCAGCGTGCAGCTGAGAGCGCAGGCACATGTTCCTGGCCCGAGTGCTGCACTCAAATTAATAAAAGAATTGATGTAGACAGTGGCTGATGGCTGGGAATTGCTCTTGAGACTGTAATGAACACAGTTGCCTCCTTCAAGCTTCCTTTCACTGTAATAAAGCTAAAATTAGCCTGGGTTGAGGCTGGCAGCAGAGCAGCTGTTGTGCAGCAGCGTTCCATGTCACACAACACCCAAAATAGAGGGAGGGGCGGGGGATCCGGGCTGCTCCTGCTGCTGAGGGAGCCACAGGGAAGCCAAGAGCTGGAGCAGGCAGGGGAGATGGGATCCTTGAAGCCCTAGATCAGATTTTCAATGGGGTTTTGAAGCCCTGTGCTTGTTTCATGCGGGGTTTGTGCTTGGAGCAGACAAACTCGGGAATTTCTGGGCTCCCTCCAGGCCTGGGTGCAGCTCCCCGAGGTCTGGGGAGCAGGGAAACCTCTGCGACTGAAATGTGAGGGTCTGCTGGGGGTAAATAACAAGAATATAAAGCACAAATATCAGATTAATGCCCTTTCTGATGGGAGGCTGCAGGTTTTCAGCTGTTCGTGTCCTCCTCTGAGGGGAGATGTGCAGGGATAACAGAGGGGGAACTTTGTCGGTAAAAGCTAAACTGGCACAGACCCTGAATTCTCCCCTGCCAGCCCTCTGATGGATTGTCAGTTAACTCTTACACGTGCATTATTTAATTACTACAGATGTATTGGTATTTATCTCTTATTTATTTATGGGTATTCAACTCTTACAGAGGTATTGCTATTTAACTCTTACCCATGTATTGTTATTTATCTCTTACCCACGTGTCATTTCCCTCCTACATATGTATTGTTATTTAACATTTACCCATGCATTATTATTTCATTTACCCATTTATTGTTATTTAACTCTTACCCATGTTCCCATCGTTATTTGATTTACTCATTTATTGTTATTTAATTCTTACCCATGCATTGTTGTTTAATTTCCCCAAGCACTGTTATTTAACTCTTACAGTTGTATTCCTATTTAATTCTTACCCATGTATTGTTATTTATCCCTCACCCATGTAATATTTCACCCCTAGCCATGTATTGTTATCTAACTCTTACACATTTATTGCTATTTCTTGTATTGTTATTTCATTTACCCATGCATTGTTATTTCATTTACCCATGCATTGTTATTTCATTTACCCATGTATTGTTATTTCATTCTTACCCACGTATTGTTATTTCATTTACCCATGTATCACTATTTAACTCTTACACATTTATTGTTATTTCTCACCCGTGTTTGTTATTTAACCCTTACCCGTGCATTGTTATTTCATTTCCCCCATGCATCGTTATTTAACTCTTACACAATCCCAGGGGAGAGAGGTTAAATTTGAGCTTTAACCTGCCAAACCCCGCGGCTGACTCAGAGCTGCTGTGTTTTCTTTGGCTCCTGTTAATCCCCGTCAAAGGTTGCAGAGGTCCTGGGACCCGGCTGGCAGAAAAGCGGAGCCCAGTGACCAATTTCGGATTTTCTGAGCAGCGTCAGCCCTGCTCTGCTGAGCAGCTGGAGCGCCCTGCTCACAATGAGGAAAAGGCACGTGGCTGTAAACCAGATTATACAGAATATTTCGGCTTTCTGCTCCTAAGTGGGACATAAATTTTGGGTTCTGCATAAAACACTGCCCCAGGCTTCGCTGCAGTTCAGCAGTTCAGTGCCTTGATTTGCTGCCTAATAAAGGTCCCAGCAAGGAGAAATCAAAGCTGTGGGCTGGCACAGCTTCACCTGGCGGGGTTTGGAGACACCAACAACAGTTAAGGAAACCCCTGGAGGATGAGCAGGAGCCGGGGAAGGCAGGACATGGAGTGTTCAGAGGAAGTTTAAAGAGGATGAACCCTGCAGGAGCCTCTGAAGGGGAGAGGAGCTGCTGTTGATCAAAGGAGAGGATCCAGTGCTCCAGTGATCTCCAGCACAGGGATGGAGCAGTAATTCCTCACCCCATGACCTGACTAATCAGCTCCCTCTCCCTGTGATGTTTCCTGCTCTCTCTGGATATTCTTTATTGCTCTGCTGTTCCCCGCTAATCAGTGGAAATGAACACCAGCAACTTGCACGGGCTCCTGATAACATGATAAGCGAGGAGCTCTGAGAAATCAGATTTTTTTTTGGCAGCGCTCCGTGACAGCTTGTGACCCCGGGGGATCACACACCGGCTTTTCTTCACCAGCAGCTCCATGGCTCCCCCCAAAACGTCCTGATTTGCTCCAAAATAAGGTGCACTACGAAGTGTGAAGACATTTATTCAGCCAGGAAAACCCCGTCTGGCAAAAAAAAAAAAAAAAGGGGGGGGGGGGCCCTTCCAGCACTGGATTTCGCTGCCTTAGGTTGAAGGTGGTGATAGGAAAGTTTCTCAGTGCAGCAACACTTCAGCTTGAAGAAGCCAATCCCAGTTTATCCAGAGGCCCCCGGGGTTGTCTGGAATCTTGTCCTGCATTGCAGGCGGTGAATAAAGGGAGAAAGGATCCCGAAGCCCCTTCCTTGGGAAATCCCATGGAAAATCTGAGCGCTCGCCATCGCTCCAGTGGATTGGAAGGAATAACTGCAAAAACCCCTGGAGATCCCCGCTGGCTCCGGGCTCATCCCGCGGCCTCCTGCCATGCCCAGAGCTAGTCGGTGCCATCAGGAGAGATCGGCAGCAGCGATCCCCCCGCCCGGGCCGTGATTTCAGGTGGGGATGGGGCCAACAAGAGCCGCGGGTTGGGTTTAGTGCGGCTCAGTCCCCGCGGGGACGGAAAAAATCGCAGATAAACTTCTCATATTGGCAAGAGCAGCGCTAATCCCGGGAGATTTCCTTAGTTACAAAGAAGAATTTAAGGCAAGCTGTTCCCTTGCCACCTGTTGGTTGGATTATAACAATTTGTTTTTCTTGTTGTGGTGGGGTGTTTTTTTTTCTTTTTTGTTGTTTTTATTTATTTATTTTTTTTTTTTTTCCTGATCTGGAAAATGATCTCTCAGAGGAAAAAGCAATGCAAACATTGTTGTCTCGGTTCCAGCTTGAAATTTGCAGTGGTTCTACCTGCTCTGGGTGCCAGAAGCAACAGACTTCCCTCAATAAAAGAGGAATTTAGGATATCAAAGGCTCACCTGCCAAGGAAAGGCTCAGCTTTAAATATTATTTTGGGGCAGCGGGGAGTCCTGAAGGCATGTCCTTGCTCAACCAGGGATGCCAAAACAGTTTTTTGGGGGAATTCTGCCCTCTGGGAATTAGCCACACCTTGATTTCAGCTTTCCCAGGTGCTGTAATGGGTTTTTTTTCTGGGAAGGGTGACCCAGGAGGGCACAGCCAGGAGGGCAGAGCCGGGTCTGTGCCAAGCCTCGGGGCTCCTGCAGCCCTGGGGAGCAGCAGGGAGCCGGCCGGGTCACAGGGCCGAGTGACAGCTCCCAGATGGTGACAAAACCGGCCCCAGGCCTCTGCTGGGGGAAGGAGCTGAGCGGCAGCTGCGGGCAGGGGAAGTGTCAGGAGTTATTTAAGATAAAAGCGGGGATAGAGCTGGTCTTGCTGCATCCCCGTGCAAAGAAAGTCAGCCTGGATATCCCAAATCACCCTGGAAACAGGAATTCTTGTGAAATCCACTCAGATCACTGCTCATTCTGCAGTCTGGAGTTGCTTTTTTTGGATCAGCCCAGGATGCCTGGTGTTTGCACAGCAAAATTCCTGTGGCCACACCCATGGAATTCCCATTCCCTTGGAATTCCCCATCCCCATCCCCCTGGAATTCCCATCTCCCTGGAATTCCCATTCCCATCTCCCTGGAACTCCCCATTCCCATGGAATTCGCCTGGAATTCCCATCCCCATCCCCCTGGAATTCCCATTTCCCCTGCAATTCCCATCCCCATCTCCCTGCAATTCCCATCCCCATTTCCCCTGGAATTCCCACGCCCATTCCCCTGCAATTCCCATTTCCCTGGCATTCCCATTCCCCCGGAATTCCCACCGCCGTCCCCCGGGGCTGTCCCAGCCCGTCCCTCCCGCTGCTGTCACACCCCCCGGGTGTCCACAGTCCCCCCGGGGCTGCTCCCCCGCCGCGCGTTTGTGCCGGGGCCGGAGCTCAATCCAGCTCACTCGGCTGAATCCACGAGGGGAAGGAATTCAGGAGGAATTTCGACGAGGCAGAAGCGCCTCGGCGATGCTCGGCTTAGCTCGTTGCTACGCGACCCCGTGCGGTAACCACGGCAACGGCCGGCAGCGCCGGGTGCTGCCCTTTTCTGGGACACGGAACGGGAATTGGGCTCCTGGGGAATTCTCCACACCGCCCTGAGGACGGCCTCGGCGGCCCAAAGTTGTCCCGGCGTCCCGGTTTGCTTTTGCAAACAACTCCTTTTGGGGGTTTGCTGGTTTTTTTTTTCTTTTCTTCTTTGCAGTTATTCCTTAAAAAAAAAAAAAAAAAAAAAAAAAAAAAAAAGGTGGATTTTCCCTGATTGGCAGCCTTTGGATTAAGAGACCCTGGCCAGAAGAGCAATAAAACTGCAGGGGAGCCGAGCAGGCAGTGGTTAGGAGGAGCTGTGCTGTCCTGAAAGCAAAAGAAGCAGATTTGTTCTGGTTTTTCTTCCTGGCGAAGAGAAGGGAACCGTGTCCTTGTCTGAGCCCGTTCCTGCGGGGTCGAAGCCGATGGAAGTGGCACAAATAAACACTCCCTGCTCCGAACAGCGTCAGAGCTGTTCAGCATGGGGCTTCTCGCGGGGAAACGGCCCCAAAGGCCAGGAAAAGCGGGGAATCAGGGATGGGGGCGAGGTGCTCTGCAGCTGGCAGCAGCTCACGGGTGGCTGTGCCGGGGATGTGCCCGTCCCTGTCCCCAGGAGGGGTGGCCGCGGTGGCAGTGGGTGGGTGGCTAAGCCAGCCCTTCACCCTTCTCCCCGCGACAGTCCCGAATTTGGTTTAAAATTAAGTGGGGACAGCGCAGGTGGGAAGTGAAACCACGCCCGGCACAAGCCTGGCTGTGCTGTCCCCTGAGCCCCAGCAGCTCGGACACATCCACACCAAACCTGCAGGGCTGAGCCTGACTTGGTTCTGGACCTGGAGCCTCAAATCTAATTCCCTGCTCCTTTGCATCCCTTTGAAACGCGGCGGCCGCCGGGACGCGGCTCCGGGCAGCGAGTGCTCCCGAGGATGTCACCGTTGTCCCTCCTCCCCGCGGCAGCCGGGGCACTGGGACAGCTCCTGCTCCTCCAGCCCCGGCACAGCGGAGCTGCGGGGACCAGCTGGAGACGCTGCTGCCGAGCAGATCGTGAGAGAGAAGGAAAAGCGCCTCTCGGGAAGGAGGAGCACGCGCGGGAGTAGGAGGCTTGGAGTAAAACATGATAAATGTTTGGGATTAAGCGCTAAAGCCAGAAGGGGAGAGTGATCTGGCTGGCTGCTGACGAGTGGGAGTGACTGGCTGTCCATCTGGAGTGTGGCTGGAGGGAGCCTGTTGCTGTCAGCGGTGCAGATGTGCTGCAATGAGCACGGGGATCCCAAAAACTGCCAAAAACTTTTTTTTTTTTTTTTTCCCCTCACTTTGAGGGAAAATTTGTTTTGAGGTGTTCAAAATTCCAGGTTCAGCACCCTCCAGCCTCGCTCACTGAATCCAGGCATTTCCCTGGCAGTAAATACCTTGTCCTGCTCCTGAATTCTATGAAATTCCCGTGGAATGTCAGGGAAACAGCCGTGGCACAGAGACATGGAGAATTCAGTCAGAGAGAATCAGTTCTGGATTGCAGAGGGATGGGACTGGCCACGCTCAGTGGGGTTTGGGCAAAGCGGTTCGGGAGCTGAGCCCTTCCTGCTCTGCTCTTTGGGGCCTCCCAGAACTGTTTGGGGGTGAGGAATGGTGCACACCCCACGAAGAGAGGGGAGTTTATGTTCCTGGGGGTGTGATATCCTCCAAAAAAACATCCCCAAAGGGAAGCAGCCGCAGGAAATCCTGCAGGCAAGTCACAAAACCACCTCCGCCACCAGCACAACAAAAGCGCTGGGATGGTGTTTAAATTGTGGAGTTATCTCTGTGAGTGGGGAGCTGAGCGCTGATTTCAGCTTTAATGCTGTTTTTCTCCTCTCTTTTGTTTGGAATTCCAGGCTGGGGAGATATTTGTGGGCTCTCCTTCATGGCCAGATTACACAGGGCCCTCCCCTGTGTGTTTGTGCCTCCCCACAACTCCCTGTTAATTTGAGGTTTGTGCTGAATAAAAGTGCCTGGCTATTTGATTTTATTTTTTTTAAACACATTTGTGATGACAATAAATTAAATTCCTTTCTGATGTTTGACAAATATAATTTTCAGGGTGGGTTTTTTTTTTTCTTCTTTTTTTTTTTTTCCCCTACTGACAAAGACTGCAAATAAAAAAAAAAAATAAACAACAACAACAAAAAACCCCCCCAGCCATCAGCTCCATAAAGCAAGAAAGTGCATTTTATCAACAGAGTGAAATTAGATACCTGTCAAAATACATTTGTCCTCAGAATAACTATTCATACACTTCATTTTCCTGCATAAATAGATACTCATCTGCTCTCTTCTGCCTGTCATTTGTTACTCAGAGCCAGCGCTGGCTGTGGGAGGGAAATATTTAAAGCTGCTTCCAAAGCAATGGGCAGGCTGGGTTTATAATTTCTGCCTCTGGCTTCCTTCATTTCATTATGAACGGGGAGGGAAACATCTATTTAAAGTCAATCAAATCAAACTGTCTTCCAAAACACGAATTCCTGGCTGCAGCCCCTGTTTGGGCGCTCTCAGACGTGCGGCTCTTGGGGTCTGGATTTCCCAGGCAGGGGCAGAGATCCTTGGGGTGCTCAGGGAGATCCAGGGGGGTTTGGGGTCTGGAATTGGGAGCATTTGAGGTCCTTTCCTTAAGGGATGGACACTCCCAAGTCTCCTTGGGGTGCTCAGGGAGATCCAAAGGGGTTTAGGACTCTGGAATAGGAATATTTAAAGTCCTTTCCATAGGGGATGGATGGTCCCAGGTCTGTGGTACTCAGGGAGATCCAGGAGGGTCTTGGCCTCTGGAATGGGAACATCTGAGGTCCTTTCCATAGGGGGTGGATGCTCCCAGGTTTGTTCCACGGGATTTCTTTGGTGAAAAACCAAATTAATGAGCCCCGGGGCTACAGGGAAGGTCAGGCTTCCCCTCTCTGTGAGTGTCCTGCCTCCTTAGAACACAGGAGCTGTCTCCAGCTGAAAATTCCCACTGGAAACCAGCTGGAAGGTGCCAGTGCAGCAGGGCAGGGAGAGCTCCGAGGAGACGGTGGGGAAATATCAAAGTAAAAAGCTGTTGGTGGTGTTTCTACCTAGATCAAACCCCTAAAAAACCCAGTTACCACATGAAAAACAACTTCACAGCGCAACCTCGAGGCCAGTGGGATTTAGAATTCGGTGTGGTTTGGACCCAGCCTTTATAAAGGTAAAAAACCGGTGAGAAATCACCGCCCTGCTGCTGAAATCCGGGAGCTTCGCTCTCCCCCTCACTTTGTATGGCAGAGGCAGCTCTGGCAGAGCAGCTCCTGGAGGGAGAGGAGCAGATCACTGGCAGGTCCGTCTGAAGTGTGTGGACTGGGTTTTAATTTGTCAGTCCCAGCCCACCGCGAGGAGCTGCTAATAAAATTTCCTCTCTTGTTAAGTCTTCCAGCACGAGCGGAGCACATCTGAAAACGCTGCGGATAAAAGAACTTTTTTTTTTTTTTTTCCCTTTTTTTTTTTTTTTTTTGGACCAAAGGAGAAAGCAGGGATTTGAAAGCCCCGAAGAACCAACAACACTCATTAGCATCTGCCTTTCTTCTGGAAGGGCTCTCGGGGGGAATGTGAGCGCATTTAACACCGGCTCTATCAAAGGAAGCCACTCGCAGCTCGGCAAAACATCCCCGGTGACAAAGCCAGGCCGTGGTGTGACAGAACACCTGTGGTGGCCAAGGGCCCCGCCCTGCCCAGGTTTTTGCTCCCAAATCTCCCAACATCTTCCTGTCAGCTGAGCTGGGAGTTCAGGCACGGGTTGTTCATTCTCTGACCTCGTCCCAATTTTACTCTTTTTGCTGCAGAAAGGGGGAAATGGGTGGATGAGGAGCTGGGGGGAGGAGTGACCCCTCAGTCCAGAGCACCCCTGATCTTCACCCCCCTCTGGGACTTTACCTGGCTTCTCCTGGCCCTGGATTTATGTGCTCCAGGCACCAGCAAGGACTGGTTTTCTGTCTGGATCTCCCTCCCTTCTCCCCACGACAGTCCCGAATTTGGTTTAAAATTAAGTGGGGACAGCGCAGGTGGGAAGTGAAACCACACGTGGCACAAGCCTGGCTGTGCTGTCCCCTGAGCCCCAGCAGCTCGGACACATCCACACCAAACCTGCAGAGCTGAGCCTGGCTTGGTTCTGGACCTGGAGCCTCAAATCTGGGCAGCCCCAGAGCGTGGAAAATATTCCAGTGGTTTTCCTCAGCTCCAGAGGGTGCTGAGCTCTCCCCAGCACCTGTCTGGGATGTGGGGAGGGGACAGGGCACATCCCAGCCCCAAATCCCACTGGGTCAGCCCCCACCGAGAGCCCAGCCTTGCCCTGCAGAGGCAGAGGAGCAGAGCAGCAAAAGCCTCGTTAAATCTGCAATTTGGAGCTGAAATATCCTTTATCAGAAATTTATAACCCATTTAAAATGAATCCATTCAGGGCCCAGCCAGGGTCCTGGCTGAGGGAGGAGATAATTCCCCAGGTTTATTTATATAGTTTGATAGCTTTTATGCCAGGTTAGTAAAAAAGAGTCTGTGCCAATAAAATACTTTTTTTTTTTTTTTCCCTGCCTGTAAAAGTCGGGAGGGTTTTATCTGTGGTGCTGAATGGTGCTGCCTCGTGGCTTTCTCTGGGATCTAGGGGAGGCAGGAGGGAGCAGTTGTTCAGCCTCCCTTCCCAGCATCCCAAACCGTCCCTTGGCGTCTGAACCATCCTTGAACTGCTCATCTGGGTGGAAAGAGAGCTTGGACTCGCTGATGGAAGGAAAACCCAGCCAGGTCTAATCAAAAATCCCCTCAGCTTTCCATCACAGCGATAGAATCGTTAGAAATGACACAAAGATTAAGGTTTTTTTTCATAACTTTAGTCATCACGGGGGAATAAAGGAGATGCTGGGCCCTGGGTGAGATTTGCTCTAATCTGAGGCTCCAGGGATTGTTGGTTTGGACTGAAATTCCCTGGTTTTCCCTCACATTCATCCATTTCACTGCATGAGGCTCTGGTTCTGATACCCACTAAAAGGTGCCAAGCAGCACCGGTGGTTTCCTTGTCCTCGTTAACAAAAGAAGAAAACCAACTGGAAGAGGAAGAACCCCAAGCCCCAGAGGGCAATTTTAGACTTGGTTTTCTGTGCTAAGCCATCGCCAGGCTGAGTTTAGTGCTGCTCTGATGATGGTGGGGTGATAACAGCAGCTCCAACAGCTCTGATTCGATTGGAGCACAATTCCTGCTGCAAAAATATCCTTATTGTGGAATTTAAAGCGTCTGGGGAAACGCTGGATAACCCCCTGCAAAGTGGAGCATCGGGAAAAGGCAGCAGAGGTGGTGCTGCTGCTTAATTTTGTGTCCCACACCTGCCAGGTTCTGCCGTGGCACCCAGGAATGGTGCTGGAAACTCACATCTTTGGGCAAAAATCAGGAAAAAACACCCCCCTGGAAGGGGGGAATTTTCACCTGAGAGGGAATGCCCTGCCTCCTGCATTTTCTGCCCCTGGAAAAAGACCTCAAAGGAAGGAATTCTCTGAGGATGGAGGCTGTGGGTGCGTCAGCAGCAGCAGCAGCAGCCGAGGGAACGGGTTACAGGGAATTTGTGATTTGACATGGTGTTATGTAAGGGCTCCTATTCACTCCTCGCCCAGACACGGCGCGGAAAACAGGCGGATTAATGGCAGCGTTCATCGAAAACAAGGTGATCAAATCAGAGCCAGTTTCCCCCTTCCTCAGAGACACGGGAGCAATTACAGCGCGGCGTAATCTGAGAGCGGCCTTTGTGAGCACACAATGCGGAGAAGAAAGGAAACTCCGCGGGGGGAAAAGAGGAGCCGGAGGGAGAGACGGCGGCGGGGAAAGCGGCGGGAGCGGGCGGTGTTATCTGTGACAGAGACACGGTGTAAACTGGCGGCAGCAAAATGACAGCACGGAGAGAGAATTGCGGCTGCAGCTCCTGCTGACAAGGGAGGGCAGCGGCACCGGGGTGCAGGAATTCATCCCGGGGAAATGGGAATTCCATCCTCGCCAAGGGTGGGGGCCGCGGTGGGGAGAGGGTGTAGGAGAAGGGAATACAGGGGGCCTCACCCCTGACTAGAGCTGTGTTAATTACCCAGTTCAGCCTGGCCCCTGATTAACCACTATATCCAATAAAGATAAGGGTGATAAAAGGGAGTGGGTTGGCTGCTGAGGGGAGATCATGAAGGAGGAGGAACCTTGAGGAACAGGGAATGAGAGGATCACGAAGGAGGAGGATCCTGGGGAAGAGAATCCCAGCCATGAGGTCAATCTGAGGCTGCAGTTAGAGCCTGCTGTTGGAACCTGCAGCCACAGTCTAGCTGGGTAAAAGCCTGCACTCAGGATCTGCAAAAGAATACACGCAGTCAGAGTCTAGCCGGGTAAAAGCCTGCACTCAGAGGCTGCACACCAATCCCTGCAGTCGGAGTTCAGCAGGGAATAACCAGCAGGCAGAGGCTGCACGGGAAAGCTCCAGCAGGAGCTGCCGCAGGCAGAGTCAGTGAATGGTGGGAGTCTGGATGGTTGAGCTGTGAAGAGGAATAAACCAGGACCCTTTGCATGCTGTGATAAACAAGATTTCTCTATCTGGGCTCATTTCGAGCCCCTGCCAAGAGGGCACTGCTGCAGGGATGGGATGGCTCTGGGCACTGGAAATCCCAATTTCTGTCATTTTTTTGTGGCTTGAACCTTCCAGGTGCCGCTTCCCCTGAAGAGGCCAGAGCTGAAAGTGTCTCGTGGAGACAAAAGGGATAAATTGCCACTGGCCACCTGTTTTATTTACAGTTTCCTACCCTTCCTATATTACTTTTACCTCCTGATTAAAACCCTCTGGCACCTTTGATGGAGTCAGTTTATCCAAACCTGAGATGTTGATGGCACTGAGCACTTGGCACTGCTTAGGAGGACAGAATCCAGGGCTATCTGCTGCCTTTCCAAACGCGCAGGAATTTCTGAATGCTCCCTTTTTCCCATTCCAGGCACTTGGTTTCCTGCTAAATCCTGAATTCACTGTAATCTAGATGATTAAAGAAAAATTCATAGGCAGTGCAGTGGGAGTGAAAGGTGAAATATAATGAGCTCCAACTCTGCTTTTTTGTTGTTGTTTTGCAAACCATTCCTTGCTGTCCACGCACCCTGCAAAGAGTCCAGGGAAGTGCAGTTGGTGTAACGAGCTGCAATCATTAACCACGGAGAGCAGTCAGCCACAAAACAAAACCTAAAAAAACACGACTTATTTTCACCAAATCCAACGTGGAGTTGCGAAATAAAAGCATGAGGGCGATGAAAATATTCAAGCGAGTCCCAGAAGGGGAACAGGGAGAAGCAGTTGATGGTGCGGACTTGCGTTTTACCACGAAACAAATCTGGATTTGGGTTGGCATTGACCAGGCTGCTCGTGGATCTCCAGGAGGATGTGCAGAGGGGGAGTGTGGTGCTTTGCTTTGGAGCTGTCCCAAGGAAAAAAAATTCCCCTTGGATACTGAGTGACAGCTGATGTGAACAGAGAGGGAAATGAGTGTGAGGAGATCCGCAGTCCCTGTGCAGTGACAGCTTTGCAGGCACTGATAATAAGGGGGAAATTCAGTGTACAGGCAGAGCAGCTCCCCTCCAAAGGTATTTAGGGAAGCAGTGACATTTCACAGGCTCCGTGGTGCCAGCAGAGCCATTAAAAGTTGTTTATCATGCAGGCTCATCCCCGTTCTGGGGATTTGGGGGCAGCCGTTTGGTTTCCACGACTATTTAATTTCAAGGTGCTGAGTTCCCCTCGTGGCGTTGTGTTCATTTGCCTGGGTTGGTTGAGTGTCTTGTAATGGATCTGAGAGAAATGACCTGGGTTGTGTTGGTGGAATTTTAGAGAATTCCCAACTAGATCAGAAAAGATTTCATGCCTGGACTACATCAGCCTTACTCATTCATACTTGGAGTCAAGAGAAATCACTGAGAAATAAATGTTATTTGTTACTGTATTGACGTACTGCAGTTTTGCATCTTTTTCCTGCCCTGTTCTCATTTTCCCCTGCAGGTGAGTGGAGGCCACAGGTAAATTCTGACACTTCAGGGAGAACAGTGAGTTCCTTAACGCAGCTTTGGGAGCTGAATTCCCCCAATAAGTGCACACTTGTAATGCCTGGGAGTGAATTCAGGGCAAGCCAGCCTGCAGTGCCTAAAACTCCTTTTTTCCAACTATTAAAATAATCACTATAATCAATCTCCCCGTTGCCAAAGCAGGAGGATCCTTGTAAAACCAGCTCTGAGCAAGTGGGTGCAGAAGAAGCGGATAAATATCGCTGGGAACAGGAACGGCTCAGGATGGGGATGAGTAATGGCAATTATCACACGTTAAAAGGTGTTTATCCCGACGTGTGTCACGGCGTGAGGGGTGCAGGGAACAGCTTTGGATGGGATTTGGGGAAGGAATTCTTCCCTGGGAGGGTGGGGAGGGGCAGGGATGGAAATACCAGAGGAGCTGTGGCTGCCCCTGGATCCCTGGAATGTCCAAGGCCAGGCTGGAGCAGCCTGGGACAGTGGAAGGTGGCCCTGCCCATGGCACTGGATGAGCTTTAAGGTCCTTCCATCCCAAACCATTCCAGGATTCTGTGTCCTGCCTCTCTGGAGCAGTGGAATTGCAGTGGAGCAGAGGAGAGCCCAGTGCTCTGAGGAAGGAGGGTGGCCAAGGGGCACATGGATCACCCTGATGTCCCAAAACCCATCTGGAATGGCACTGGGGGAGCACTCAGTCAGATGGATTCCGTGGCAGATTCAAAAAAGCATGAGGAATAAACTCCCTCCATCCCTCACTCAGCTCCAGATAGAAGAAAACACACCAAACCTCCCAAATGGGGCCAAACTTTGGGGCAAAACCAGCGAGGACAGGGGCAGCTGGGCTGAGAGGGGACATTTCCAGGCTGGTCCCTTCCAGGTGATGCAGCAGGGCTGGGCTGGTGGCAGGAGGGGCAGGGGGATAGTCCCTGTCTGGGGACAGTCCCTGCCCTGCCCGGGGACAGGCTGAGCTTGGCTGCCTCCTCATTCCCATCCCGAATTAGCAGGGAAATGAGGGAATGCCGTGCTGACAATTCCCGGGAAATTCAATTCCCATCTGCTCCGGTGTTCAGGGAGGTGCAGCCCGGCCCTGCTGCCCCTGCCCTGCTCCGGGGGCTGTGACAAAACCCTGGGGATTTATGACCCTGTGGAATCTGAACACCAAACTGGGAGCCGCTGTCAGCTCTGGCCTCTTCAGGGGAAGCAGCACCTGGAAGGTTCAAGCCACAAAAAATGACAGAAATTGGGATTTTTTTAGACCCTTCCCATCCCTGCAGCAGCGTCCTCCCCGCCCTCCCCTCATTAGAGGGTATAAATGACAAAAAAACACTGATTTTCCTCCCTCTTTTCCCTTTCTTTTATTAGCCTCTAAATAATTAACAGGCAGCTCCTGCTCTGTGGCTGCTGCTTTGCAGCCCGAGCGGGGCCTGGAGCAGATGAAATAAATCCGTGAGTTGCCATTCCCAGTTCCCTAGCAACCAGCCAAAGCAGGGAAAGGCGCTGGGCCTGAGCACAACGAGATGTTCAAGGCATTAATATTCCTCACCCGGGGCTGGGAAGAGCAGGGATGGGCTTGGGGAGGGAGGAAATCCTGTTGGTCCCAAAACGAGGGGCACAAAGGGAACATCTGAAGGTGGGGAATGGGAAAACGAGGATTTCTCTGGTAAAACAACATGTGAGAGGGGTGTGGAAGACGTGGATTGGGGGCTCAATCATGGATCCACGCATGCTGCGAAGCTGAAGGGCTTTGTGCAGTTTAAACCAAGCTCAAAACTCAGATTTCTTCAGCTGCCTGCAGATCCCACACGTGGCTGGGGGCCTGGGCTGGGGATTGAGTTGTTCCACGCTGTGGCAGCAAATAAATGAAGTTTGGGGGAGTTTTTTTGGGGTAGGTGGGGAAGTTTCTCTGTGGAAAACGAGTTGGGCTGGGAGGAGAAGGGTGAGACAGCACAGAACCAACCCCTGGTTACTTAAACCAGCGAAATTCAGGGAGATAAAGTCGCCTGTGTGGGGAACAGGGACAAACTGACGGCAACAGCAGCAAGAGAAGGTGAATTATTGTCCACGTGGGGCGGGAATGCCAGGGGAGGAAGGGCTCTGTGTGTTGTAGGCGTCCCCAAAATTCTACCTGTGCTCATCCAGAATCGTTTTGGACAACCTGGAATTCTCCAGGGAAAGAGGGAAAGCTCCCTCCTCATCCTGCTCTGCACAACCCGACTTGAGGGGTGCATTTATTTCCACACTAAAGCTTGGAGAGATTTTTTTCCTTCACCGGGAGGAGAAAATTGAGGTAAAACAATGTTCAAAACCAACCAACCAACCAACCCCTCAAGGATGCGCTCGGAGCACTTTGGTTTCCTACAATATTTTTTTTTTGTGGACGAGAAGCAACTTCAGATTTCCTCGCGATGCAATATATCCTCTGCCGGGAGACCGGGTTAAAACACACTTAATTGACCCCTGACTCATTAATTGTTTTAGGGGGGAAGATAGCGACTACTTCAGCATATTTAATTAACCGCTGAAAATTCGGCAAAGCGAGTTAATTACCGCGTAACATTCGCCTCTCTCACAAACATTTCTTGAGACGGGGTAAGCAAGGCAACAATAATTGTAACAATTAATTAGAAATTAAACTGATAATGGCTACAGCTGCTAACAATTAGCGGCTAATTATGTCAAGCACTTTAACCGCTTGGAAAAGGACTGGAGGCTGGTCGGAGAAGGATAAAGAATGGGCTCCACCCTTCCTGATATTTGACACTATGGAGTTTTCTTGGGAAGAAGCTCAGCCTGATTCGAGGGAAGGCTGGAAATTCTGAATTAGCAAGGATTGGGATGAGATCCATTAAAAAACTCCCTGGTTAAAAATAATTATCCACGTTTAGTAGACTTTCAGCCTTCAAGTTTTAGGGCACCATCAGTATTTTTTAACTTTATTTTACTGGGGGGAAAAAAAAGTGTTTCCAAAAGGCTTCACTCAAAGCCAAAACTGCCCTTTCCCAATCCTTCATTTCTGCCTCTTGGAATCCCGACCACGTTCCAGGACAGCAATTCCATGAAAATGGAATTCCCGCTTTGGTTCTCCTGAGCAGGGCATGGACCAGGAGAAAAAAAAATGGGATTTTCCCCACTTTTCCCGTCTGTAACATGAAATTTCTCACTGCAGCATCCCCGCTATAAACACCCGAGATAAAATTCCGGGGACATAAATTCTGTCTGATTTGGGCCTCAGGGGTGACCTCGGGGCGTTGTCCCTTGGCTTGCCCCACGCCGTGGTTGCCCACTTTGCTTTTCCCTCCCCAAATCCCAACCCGCCAGCAGCCCCTGGTTGTTTTCGGAGCACAATGAAGCCCGGACTTTGCCAGCAGAAGACAATGAAATGTAATAATTGAGGCTGTAAAACCCATCTGTTCGAGCACACGGAGTTGGGTTGGTGTTTTTTTTGGTTTGTTTTTTTTTTTTTTTTTCCCCCATGATGTGGAATTGCTTGTGCTCCCCATTTATATTTAAATCCTGTCCCTGTGGAGGGAACTTTCCCTGCCAAAGCAGCCTCTGGAATGAGGGAATAGCTGTGCCCAGGAATTTTCAGGGCTCAGGCTGAGGGGCAGGCTGTGCACCCAGCTGGGGCTGCTGGCATTCCCGAGGTTTGCGCTGTATCCCGCTGGATTTTGGGGAATTTGGAGGCCAAATCTGGCGGTGTAGGTGGACATCAGTGATTGCTGCTGCTCCTGCCTTGTCCTGACCCTGTTCTGCCCCCTCTTTACCCCAGTCTGAGGCAGTGAAAATCCTATTTCACCACGGGGATGTTGCAATTCGGGCTCTTCCTGGGGCGCAGTTTCTCATTCAAACCACATATTAAATTAAACACGGGCAGTTTGGGCCACCCCAGCCACATTTCCCCTCCTTTGTGCGGCTGAGGGGTTGAATTTGCCCCAGGCCTGTCCCAGGTGCCCAGGAGCCAGTCTGGCTGCAGGGCTTGGCCAGTGAAGAATTGCAGGAACACGGGTCGTGCTGGGTGCTGGGCTGCAGCTCATCAAATTCCACGTTTAGCCCGGGTTTTTTTGGCAATAACCCATTCCCTGGCTGCACCAGTGCTCCTTGCAGCAATGCTTCGTTGCTTTTGCCTATTTTAGAACTTTTTATTTTAAAAAATCTAATATCTAATAAAATATAAAATAATTTTTTAGAATAAATAATCATTTTAGAATAAAATAATATAATAAAATATAAATAAAACATAAATATACTAAAATACTTTTAGAATTAAAAGGTGTTATAATAAATACTAATTTTAGAATAAAATTTTAAATTAAAATAGTAAATATAATAATAGATTACAATAAAAATAAAACATAAATAGAATAAAATAATTTTTAGAAGAGTAATTTTTTAGAATAAAAATTATCTAATAAAAACCCGACACCTTTTATGCTGAAATCGCCCTGCACAAAGCTCGCGCATCATCCCAGGGTTCGCTGGCGCTGGGCTCCACAGATGTGCCTGGCGAATTCAGCTCTTTATTTTTAGCCAGGGAAGCCACACGTGGCCCTTCCTGCTGCTCAGGAGATGGATCCATCAGCAGCAGACAGGTGGGAGAGGGGAACGTGGAGATGTTTTCCCCGTGTGCCGAGGCAATCAGCAGCGAGATATTCTGGGAGCTGCGATGTGCCTGAAGGACAAAAAAAAAAAAAAAAATCTGGAGGAACAGAAACTAAAAAATCTCTGTGTGGCTGTCAGATAGGTCTGGGGAGAAAATAAAAAAAACCCAAAAGACCAAATGAAATTAGAGGCCGTCAGGGTTTTGAGCAGTGCTTTGTGAGCTGCAGAGGCTGCAGTGGCTCTCCCCTCTCCAGGGAGGCTGCGAGGAGATGTCGAATCTCCACCAGTGACGAGGAGATGGATCTTCTGTGGGTGTTTAAAACTTCCCTTTTCCTCCTCTGCTCCCAGGCAATCACAACATCTGTGCCTTGCACCGTTAGTCTTTATGTGGATACGAGCAGACAGGGATTTTCTCTGCAATAAAAACCATCAACAGAGCCATGAAATGGCTTTGGCTCCCTGGCACGGGCTGCACACATCCGAACAGGAAAATCTGTAACCCAGAGGTGAAAAAAAAAAGAGAAGAAAGTAAGAAAAAAAAATTTATATATTAAAAAAAATAGCAGCAGGAGTTCACTTCAAGTGATTTTCTCTGCCTCTGAAGCCGGCGGCGCATTTAAGGATGTTTGTGGCCTCGTGCTTAATATTTCCATGATAAATTTGGGTCAGAGATGGATTGCAGGGGGTATTTTAGTGCAGAGGAGGAAAAGGTTTGTAGAACAGGAGCCATTATAAATATATAATCTGTATATACATAAAATATTTGTGGAACGTGGAGGCAGCACAGGTAGGGGGGTGGAGCAGTGGGAACCTGCACTGGTCATACTGGGATGGATTTTCTGGTGGGCACTGGGGAGAACGTCCTGGGTAATTTCGTGCACAAGGAGCAATCCCTCCCTTTGAGGATTCCCCAGCCCCTGATGCTCAGTTTGGGCCCCTCCTGCAGGGTTCCTGGAGCCTCTTCCAGGCCTGGATTCAGGGATTTGTGGGTTCAGAGCCCATGCTGATGCACCGAGGTTTATTTTTCCTTTTTAAAGCCAGGGATGTTTGCAATTTTACCCTAAGTGTGAACACATGCTCCCAATCCTTGTGGGAAGAAAGCCCTGGCTCCTAATGAGATTTATTCCTCCAAGCCTGAAATAAATGGAACATGGCAGCACGAGCTTTTCTTTCTGCAGCGATGCAGCGGAGCTGTAAATATTCCTGGAGTGATCTAATCCCTTTGTGCTCCTCACCAGGCAGAGGCACTTCCAAGTGATTCCCTTTTAAGGCTCCGGATTCCTCTCCCCTGCAGTCACTGGGGTGGTTCTGAGCAGGGCCCAGGGTGGTTCCCCCTCAGCACCTGGAGGAGAGCAGGTTAAGAGGGAGACCCGAGGCCTGAGCCAGGAGAGGAGCTGCACAAAGGACATTTTGGGTTGATTCCCGGTGGATTTTTAGCCTTGCACACGAGCTGGAGGAATGCTCTGGACAGGAGGCAGTGCTGCTGGGTTCTCCATGCTTTTCGCTGAGCCACAGGCTGGAGCTGAGCTTGTGGAGGATCAAATTGTCCTGCAGGAGCTGTGGCTTTGGGATTGGCATCTGCTCAGGCTGTGGATAATCCTCTGTGCTCAGGGCAGGAGGGGCTGGGGCCCCCCAGAGACCCCCGTTCAGTGCTGGGCAGATCATTTCAATCTGTTCCCCCCCAGTCTGTGGTTTGGGCTGTGGTTTAAAGCTCTCCTTTTGCCCTGCTCCAGGCTGTGAATTCGGGGAGGACACAGAGCAGGGGAGGTGACAGCCAGATGGATGCCAGGCAGCCGAGGAGCTCGGCCAGGAAGGCTCCCAGCTGTTTGCACATCTGGATCCTCTCTGTAGTCAGGGAGGATGCTCATTCTTGTACTGGAGAGAGCCTGACAAAAATTACTCTGGGAAAGAAAAAAAACCCCAACTCTTCCCTCCTGCTCAAAGCTTAATTTGCCAGCAAATGCCCCAAATGTCAGCTGCTGTCAATTACAAGTTTGGGGTGTCCGAAGAGTAACCCTACTACAGGTTGTAAATGGCTCTGAGTAGCAGACGTGCTCCCTGTGAACTGTGAGACACAACACACGAGTCCCAGGCAATAAAGAAGGATCTCTCATCATGAGGAATGAAATTAATTAGGAAACTCAAAGGTCGGAAGGAATGGCAAATCCTGGGATGTCATTTGCTTCCAGTGACTTGATTGATGCTGGGCAAAGCTCTCTGCTGGTGGAACAGATGAGCTGGGCCTTTGTCAGGGCCTAAATAAGAGAAGGGACCCCAGGCCTGCTGCTTTCTTCATATTTCTGTCCTGCTCTTTAAGAAAAAAATAGTTTCCTTTGAACTCATCAGCTACGAGTTCTTTGGGCACTCTAAAAATGATTTAACAGCTTGGGGTGAGGTGCCTGTTAAATCCAAACTGTCAAATTAGGGGTTTATGCCATTCCTTGTAAAAAGGTTAATGCTGCAGGCGTGGTCCTTGCAAGCTCCTCCTGCCCCTGGCGCCTTTTCCGTTCTCTTTATCCTGCTGGGGGTCCAGCTGAGCTGGGTGAGCCCTCCCAGCCCTGGCAATGTGGGATCCTGCTGTAAAAGCCTCCAGGTTTCTGGGGAAAAGGACTGGGAAATTTCATTTGATGTCGTCTCTCTGCTGGAGTCAGAAATGGCTTTGTCCTGTGTCCCATCATCCCAGGCCACTCCTGCTCAACCCTGCAAGTGAAGGAGCCGATAGAAACCTCCCCCCACATCAGCAAAGCGCCCTCATCTTAATAGCAAAGGACCTTTGGGGTTCAAGAGGGCTGGAGGGGGTCAGAGGAGGGAATCTCTCCCAGGAGAAATGAGGCAGCCCTGCTGCTGACACCACGGAATTGATTTTTTACAAGTGGGGCACTTCAGCATCTTCCCTTTCAAACAAACATTCAGGGGGTCACAGATACGCTGGGAGGCTCAGCAGCCCCCATCGTCTGGGCCACTGGAGAACCAGCAGCCAGGGAGGATTTGGGCAGGAAAGGTTTAAAAGAGAGGCTCCTGAATTTCAATTTTCAGACAGATTTCTTTTTTTTTTCCCCCTCCCCGGAGCAGAAGGGAGCTTTGATGGCGAAGCTGAGGACAAAACAGGCAGGGATGTGTGGGGAATTAAACACCTTGGTGGTGTTGCTGTCTCTCCCAGCTGCAGATTTTGGTGCTTTTCTCAGCTTCTCCAGCCTTTGCAGCCCCTGTGGGTGGGGACAAGTGACCTGAGACATTCCCGATTTCCCCTATTTTTGACTCTATCCCTGCCTAGTTCTTTGTGGTTGCCTCCCCTTTAAAAAACCCTGCCGGGCTGCAGTTCCAAGGCAGTGTTTTAAAAACAAATCACATCTTTTCTCCTAATAATCCCTGAGAAAAAAAAAAAAAAGAGCTCCCCAGCAGCCCCAGGCCTACAGGGTGCAATTAGGTGGGCTGGTGGCACTCTGCACCTCAGAGCTGACTCCCGGTGGCCTTCTGGGGACAGCCAGCTCGGATTTTATTGGCTTCATTATCCTTTTCTCAGGAATTAATAGCTCCTGAGACTCCCGGCCTAATGCGCCTGATTTATGTTGGAATTGAGCAGCAGCAGGGGAGATTGCTGGCTGGAGCTGAGGATGCAAACAGAAAACAAAGCTCACCCGAGGGGGATGAGTGCTCTGGGTGTGCCTGAGGAGGGTTTCGGGGGCTGCTGCTGCTCCCCGGGGTCAGCCCTGAGCTCCTGAGGGGTTGGACACTTAATTATTGATTTAATTTGGGGTGGCTTGGGGGAAAACACGCGTTGAAATGAAAGAGGCTGGGCCAGGTGAGATGGATGCCTGGGTGTTGTACATGGGAGCAGCACTTTTCCTAAGGAATTCCCAGGAACTTCTGGTTTGAGGATTTCTGTTTGCTGGCTGTTGGTAAGACATGGACAGATCTCACCATGTGTGGGAGCTTTCTCTGGGCAGGAGCTGCACCAGCTGCAATCCTGGAGCTGCTTTTTCCCCCCCCACACCATGCAGAAATGCCTGTATTCCCTAAAATCCCTGTATTTCAGGCAGACTGGATATTTCAGTCTGTTGTGGGTGCTGGAACTGCTGCTCTTGAGAAAGAGAATGAATTCCTCCCTCCTCTCTGCTCGTCTCCTGAGGGATCTCAGCTCCGAGGGAGGAGAGGGAATTTTCTGTAGCCCTGGCAGGTCCAGAAAACGCCAGCCCGGTGCCACGGGGGGCTGGGACAGGGAGAGGGGATGGATGTGAGGGGGCAACGTCGCCACTGAGACCTGGATGAACAGAGAACCTGGACCCTGCAGAAATGGAGATCTGCACTTCGCTGACGCTGGCAGCAGAGCTCGTGAGGGATCAGAGGGCAAACCTCGGGAATTCCCGCCTTGGGAATTGGGGAATTCGGACCTTCCCAAGGGGAAGGTGGGTCAGCGCGTGGAGAAAATGGCAGCTGAGGCTTGGCACGGCACAGGACGGGTGTGGGAGCTGTGCAGGGTGTGGAGAGCTCTGGTAGCGCAATAGATGGGCTGGGCCCGGGGAATGTCCAGGGAAGGGACAGGGAGAAGGGTCAATCCCACCTGGATTGGCCCGACCAGCCCTTGCCCTGCTGCTGGCTGGGGTCAGACCCCTCTGCCTCGTGCTGCTGCCCCCAAACCGCCTGCGGGACTCCGGGGCAACCCGAGTGCCGAAACGCCCCAGTTTTATCCCAAGAGCAGCTCTGCCGCTGGCCAGCTGCTCGCCCCCTCGTCCCCTCAGCCCTGCCGAGCCCTTCGCCCGTTCCTGCCTTGGCTCAGAGCGGAACGGAGCGGATCTGCCCCCGAGGTGGGGCTGGGGGCTCGGGGCTGGAGCCACTGGATGGCACTGCTGCCTTGCACAAATCCCGGAGCAGCTGCCGGGGCCCGGAGGTAAAAAAGGGGAACGCCGGCGGGGACAGGGCTCCGGGCTGGCACTGGTCACATGTCACCACGGCTGGGCCCTTCTGGCAGGGATGGAAGAGGAGATGGGAGGGTTCTCCAGGTGGGAATGGCGCTGGGGAAGGGTTCTCCAGGTGGGAATGGCACTGGGGGTTCTCCAGGTGGGAATGGCGCTGGGGGAGGGTTCTCCAGGTGGGAATGGCACTGGGGGAGGGTTCTCCAGGTGGGAATGGCACTGGGGAAGGGTTCTCCAGGTGGGAATAGTGCTGGGGGAGGGTTCTCCAGGTGGGAATGGCGCTGGGGAAGGGTTCTCCAGGTGGGAATGGCACTGGGGGTTCTCCAGGTGGGAATGGCGCTGGGTGTTCTCCAGGTGGGAATGGCGCTGGGTGCTCTCCAGGTGGGAATGGCACTGGGTGTTCTCCAGGTGGGAATGGCGCTGGGTGTTCTCCAGGTGGGAATGGCGCTGGGGGAGGGTTCTCCAGGTCGGAATGGCGCTGGGAGCCTCAGCCTGGGCACGTTCCCTGTGGGATGGGGCCGGGCCGTTCTCCCAGGGTTTGGCAGAGGTGGGATCGGCCGCCCCTCCAGGCTGCACAGGACACAGAGGGATCCCAACCCCTCTTCCCATTCTTGGTGCCCCGAGGTGGCTTCAGCCCCTGCCTTGTGCTTGACGCTTCACAAACACTCTCAGGGCTTTGCTCTCTGCTCCCTCTCCGTGCCTGAGCTGCCTCAGGAGAGAGGGGAAAACCCAAGGGACAGCAGGCAGAAGAGAATCTGCAGAGAGGACGAGAAATGACATTTCTTGGACTGTGCTGAGAAACTTTTCGGGTCACCCTTGCTCAGATCGTGCTCTGGACCTTCCTCAGAGCACGGCCAGAGCTGGGGAAGCCTCAGGCCCGGGGGGCAGAGCAGTGACGACGAGTCCTGAGGGTTCACAGGGAGAGGGAAATGGAGGGGGGAAAAAACTTTGTGTGAGATCAGCAGATGGAAACCCAGCCACTTGACCTTCTTTGAACTTATTTCAAACCCATCAGGGATGGAGAAAATTGAGGCTATAACTCAGGTTGCTCCTGTTGGTCACATTACCGATTCCATTACCCTGGGCTGTTTGTCTTAATTGAGCTGCAGCCCGGCCTATGACTAATTGCCAGGTCACACTGGCCCTAAATTAAAGAACACGGTTGTTTCTTTTTTTTTTTTTTTTTAACTTTTAACAACTTTAAAGTCCAGTTATTGTCACATTTCTTCCAAAAGTCTGTGGGTTTTCTCCAGGCAGGCTAAATGGTGTGCTGAGTTCAAACCAAGCCACATTTTTCTTCTTGGGATGGTTATTTATATTCCAGTGGTGGCTACACAGAAAATGACCCTGGAGGTTACTCTGAGCACTGGGAGTTCAGTACATCAACAGAAAAAAAAAAAAAAAAAGGTGAGGAAACGGCTTCCTGCTCAAAAAATCTCCTCGCTGCTCCCTCTTGTCCCACACCATCACCTGGGGTGGGGTTTGGCTCCTCTGGCTTCTCCCTGTGAGCCTCAACAGCACTCGGGGGGTTTGGGGTAAAGTCAGGAGGGAAATTCCCTCCGGGCCCTGCAGCCAGGCTCTGGGGTTTGGGATCTAGGCCAGGTACAGGGTGAAGTCACTTCCTGACCCTGCAGCCCAGGCTATGGGACGGGGGAGAGGCTGTGCTGAATTTTTCCTTCACTGCAAAGCTCCTGGAGATGCCCACAGGCATGGGGAGGGATGCTGATCACAACAAGAGCGGGGATTCCAGAAGGTTCCAGAGCAGGCTACAAGCATCAGTCCTCATCAGGGGATGCTGCTGGGCGTCCAGGATATTCCAGAGCAGGGTTTGTGAGGCTGGGACAGGGCTCCCCTCACTGCCCCGGGGGGATGGAGAATGTGGCACAGGGAGCAAACTCCTGCTGTCCTTCCCTTGCGTCCCCCAGCAGCATTCCCAGAGAAAAGCAAAACAAAAAAAGCGAAATAAAAGACCGAACAGACCAATGGGTTTGTGCAGGTCCTGAATCCTGCCCCAGCCCTCCCCTCATGGGAATTACTGAACTCCCTTTGCTCCTGGCCTATAAAATGAGGATCAGCCCCTGCCCTGCTCTGTCACAGGGAGAGTTAATTAATATTCATGAGGCAAGGTGATATTCCAGGGGAGGGAACGGTTCTATCTGCTCTGCCTAATGAACATCTGTCACTGCCGGCGCTGCGGAAGGTAAGAGTGACATAAAGATGTGAGGTGCTGCTGCACACCCAGACACTTCAGAGCTATTTACCCACTCGCACAAACCAAATTAGCGCCTGCCGGGGGAAGTGCAGGGGCATCCATTCACACAAACAGATTGATTTTTTGGTTTTTTTCCCCATCAAGGAATGTGCTTCAGAGATAGAGGCAGCCTCGGTTTCACAATTAGGCAATTAACGGGGCCATTAAGAGTGAGTTAAGCTCATTGGAGCAAAATGAAGTGCACCCAAAAATTGGGAATTGGATGTCACAAGCTCAAGGCAAGGCAGGGCTCTACATTCCTGATGGCTGTCGCTGGTCCCTGGGATGAGACAAAGAACTGCCTCTCTCCAAATTCCTCGGGAAAATATCAGCCCTGACACCAGAGCAGCAGCCTCAGCTGTGCTCCCGTTCCTGCCCTCAGTGCTGAGCACTCGGGGAGAGAATATTTGATTCAAGGGGCAAAAATTCCAATTCAAACACTCCACGATGCCCGTGTCAGTGCCACGGAAACTTCCTGGAAGTCGGTGAGGCCCCAAAGTCACCCGGCCCTGACGCAACCCGGGTTTTGTGTGTTGTAACAGAACGTGAAATACCTGAATTTTTTTCTCCCCTCTGAAGGGCTCTGATCTCTAATTTCTAATTATAGCAGGCGGGATAACAAACTGTGCGGGGAAAAGCCTTTTACAGAGCGCTGCTGATTTGTCCTGAGTATTTATTGATTAATATAATCCAAGCTTATATTATACAAGCTCCTGAGCACTGACTCCTCTTTATTTTTTTATTTTTTATTTTTTTTAACAGCTTATTAGCATTCACCTGAAAGGAAGATGGGTGGTTTTTTTAAAAAAAGAGCAGAATTGAGAAAAGCAGCTCACTGCACAAAAGCCACTTCGCCCTCTGCTGTGCCCTGGCCCAGTGATTTTGGCTCCATCGCAAAACTTCTCCCCCCTCAACTCCAATTTTTTTTTTTTTTGTTTTTTGTCCATCCAGGAGCCCAGGGAAACGCTCAGGAACAAGAGCAGAGCCTGTTGAAAGGGAATGTGAGGGGAGCAAGAAAAATGCCCCGGCGAGAAAAGAGGTCAAGGAATTATCAATAGAGGAATCTGTCAAGGTGGCCGCTCGGGCAGGTTGGATTCCTGCGAGCTGTCCCCTCTGATTAGTTTTACATCTCGGGGCTATTGTGGCAGGGAATTGTGCTGGAAAACCTTCTCCAGAGCGAGCGTGGCCCTCTGCTTCTCAGGCCCTTTGTGGGAATGTTTTGTGTCTGGGGTGAACCGTGGCCTCTCCTCCCGTCCTGGCGCTTCACGGATTGTTCTCAGATTTGGACACACTTCAATGGACACTTTTTAATATTTTTTTCCCTCTTTTTTTGTTCTGTCTGTAGGTCTTTTGTACGTTTTCTTCCTTGCTTTTTTTTTTTTTTTTTTTTTTTCCCCCGAGGCTGAGAGGGAGTTTTGAAGACGGCAAAAGTCCATTTGTCTCCTGCTTTTTGAAATGTAGATATCGATTTTTTGATCCGTTTCCCCTGGTTTGCACCTGAAGTCAACTGGACAGAGGAGCCAGGGAGAAAATGATGGATCACTGAGGAGAAGGATGAGCTGGAAAGGACAGGAGACTCCCACAGGACTGAGTTTGGGCTCTCCCATCCTTTTTTTAGGTGGTGTGAGGGAGTGATTCTGACCAAAAAGCTGCTCCTGGCTCCCCCAGTGCATCCATAGCACGGGGAATGTTATCCACAGGTGCCCTGGATGGTGTTTATTCACTTTTTATTGACTCCCCAGCCCAGCTCTGGGCTTGATCTTCAATTCATCTGAAGGATCTTCCTCCGTTTGTGTGGAGGTGTTTGTTGGGGGGCAGCAGAAGCAAGGAAAGAGGAGAGTGGGTCATTAAATAATTCACAGGAGGTGCAGAATTCCCTCATTTCTGCGTCTGGCAGGATTGTATCCCTGCCTAGGTGCAGTGGTCCCGGGAGGATTGGGATAATTGGATTTTTGGGGTTTTTTTTCCCCACCTGATGCTCTGGAATTTCTGGGTGGAACTTTCAGCTTTGGAAAATGGGAAGCAAGGCTTGGATGAGCCTTTTTTGATGGGGCAGGAAAATGACATTTGTGTGACACAGACTGCTGTAAAAGTGGATTTTATTTTCTGGAGTGGGTCATTTCACACATGGAAATGTTATAGGTCCCCTGGAAAAAACGTTCTAAATCCACATTTCTCCATTAACAGTCCTTCACAGGGGTTTTTTGTTTGTTTGTTGGGGGTTTTTGTGGGGTTTTTGGTTGTTTGGTTGGGTTTTTTGGGCGGAAGGGGTGTTTTTTGTTGTTGTTTGGGGGGGGTTGTTGTTGTTTTGGGGTTTTTTGTTTGCTTTTTTCTTTTTTTTTGGTGTTTGTTTGGTTCTTTTGGGGTTTGTTTGTTTGTTTGGGGTTTTTTTGTGGTTTTTGGGGAGGGGTTATTGGTTTTTCTTTGGATTTTTTTTGTTTGTTTGATTTTGGTGGGTTTTTTTGTTTTTGGTTGTTTTTTTTGGTGGGAACTTGGGCTGTTGGAGCCTCCACCTCAGCGCTTTGATGGTTTTCCCAGGAATTTCTCCATTCCTTCCCGACACACAGGGCTGATCATCTGCAAACCTCCTCCTGCAGCCGGGTGGGTGCTGATTCGGAGCTGAGCTGGCTGTCACAGCACCACCAGCCCCATCCTGGCTGTGACATTTGAACAAAGCTGCTGCAGGCTCTGCTGCTGCGCCTCCCCAACCGTCAGCATGTTAATTAGATGCAAATTGTGTCTAAATATTTAAACTCGAATCAAAACAAGCCACTCTCCCTGCTCCATACCAAGCACCCAGCTCACCCGTGGCACAGCAACCACCTCCAGGAGGTTTGGGCTGGGAAGGGCTGTGGGGGACACTCCCAACACTCCCAAAACAACATTAAAAACCTTTAGAGATGGAAAATATTTGTTCAGAGCGACGTTTGGGTCCACTGAGCAGCTCTGGCAGGGAGTTTACACAAACTGCTGTTCCATGTTGGAATCTTATCGTGGCTGCAGCTTGTGTGCGCATTTATTGATTTGATTTTATTTTTATTATTGTTATTTTTTGGAGGCTGTTCCTTGGAAAGGAGGTAGGAGAAAGGGTTGTGAGCTGCAACAGCAAGAGGTCCTGCCAGGCTTTGCCAGGATTTTGGGTTGCAGATCCTGGATTTGTGTCTGGAAAGGAGGATGGAACTCACACAGTGCCCACCCCACAGAGCAGCCCCTGACCTGCCCAGAAAATGCAGCTTTTCAGGTTATTGGTGTCCTTGGGCTCAGCCTTGGAGGTCTTTTCCAGCCCAAATGATTTTGTGATGCAGCAGAACAGAAAATTCCCAGCACAGGGAAAACCAACCTGCACCAGGAGCTTCTTGGCTGCCCCTGTGCCTCCTCAGGGTCTGCAAGGGACGGCTCTGGGCTGGCAAATTCAGCCTGGCTGCAACTTTTCCCCATCAGTCTTGCCTGCTGGGAGAGGATTAAGTCCCTTTTTGTGTGGCTTGGGGATTGTTTGCTTTGCTCTCTGCTTGTTTTTTCGGTTTTCCCCTTGACTTTGCAGTTTGGTTTGACTGGAAATAGAAACATCTGTGGCTGGTGCCTCTCTCCGGAGAGCCAGGCCTGTTTATTCTCCTTTTTCTGGGCTGAAATTGTCGGAGAAATTACTGCTCAAGTCCTGGGGTAAGTGCCGGCTCCACAGACATCAGATTTCTCAGGGATTTCCGCGGTACAAATGTTCTTTTGAGGGCGTTTGGTACCTCTATTTTCTCTCCTATTTAAGCGGAAGAATTAGGGGAAGAGAAACACGCTGTGAAGGAGTCAGAACATCAGTGGTGGGTTCCTTCTCTGCTTTGCTGTCTGAAGGAGCTTCCAATTCCAAGTCCTTCCCAGCTATTGAGCTTGAACTGTGCAAGGAATGATCCCATGGGAGCCTCCAAACCCTCCCTGCCCTCCAAACCTCGCAGCCATGTAGCTTTTGGCTTGCCACTTATTTTCCTTGGGTTGAAGGGAGGAAAGAAGTAAAAGAGATGGAAGTGGCCTGGAGGACTTTGTCATCTTGGGGTTCATTGTTGTGCTGCCTCGATGAAAAGTTTGTTCTTTTTGACTCCCCCACCCTTCCCTGTGTCCGATCCAGACCGCCCAGGGGGCTCCAAGCAAGGAAAAAATCTTCTTTCCAGGGGGTGAGATCGGCTGTGTCAGCCCTGCTGGGGCTGATTCCCTCCGAAAGGTCAGCCCAGGGGTTGTTTGTGCAGGGCAGAGATAAGGGACAGCATCGGGCTGGGGGTTTGCACAGGCTCCTGGGGAAAACCCAGCAAAGGAAACCAGTCCCTGATGTCGCCCTGGCTTGGAGGAGCCCCAGCTGGGAGCTGCCCGTCCAGACTGACAAAGGGCACGGGCAGGAGCAGCACAAGACGTCCCTAAGAGCCTTGGGAAAAGGGGGAATCACAAAACTTCTGTGGAATTGGAGTGAATTTAAATATTCCCAGATGATAAACTTTCATTTATCACTGTAAACATCTTTATGGTGGTGTAACCTTTGCTCTTTAATCACCCAAAAACGCCCTGGTCCTGCCTGGGCTGCTGGAGCCAAAGAAACATTCCAAACTCAGCGACACCCAAGCAGTGAAGCCAAAGCTTGAACTCTTAGAGAAGATTTGTCAGAATCCTTATTGTGACCTAGTGCACAAAGAACAACCCAAAAGATGGAAATAAACCCTCCCGGTCTTTAATTTGGGGCACTTTTGGACAAGGAGTCGCAGGGAAACAAAGGGAAAAGCAATAAATATCCCCCGTGGATATTCATCGGCACGGATCCGTGTCCTGAGCAGGCTTGGCCTCAATCAGGTGACTCTGAAATCTCCGGGTGGCACTCGCCATTCCCTGGAGCCTCCAGGCTTCTGGAATTCCCTGTCAGGGAAACGATGTTAAAATCCTTTCCCTTCCAAGTCAGCAGAACCCTTCCCAGGTGGAGCAGCCCCTGTCCCAGCTGTGGCGCTGCCTCAGTTTCCCCAGGGTCAGGAGCTGCCCTGCAGCTGCAAACTCCGCACATCTGGCTCTCCAGGAGGAGCCTGAGTCAACATTCCAGCCCTTTCCGGCATTCCTGGCTTTTTTTTTTTTTTTTTTTTTTATTAAAGTTGTGCAATTCTTCCCGCTGGTAATTAGGATAATGAAGGGGTGTAAATGGGAGGTCTTGGATGCAGAACTTGAGAGCTGTTAG
This sequence comes from Chamaea fasciata, assembly GCF_029207755.1. Lineage (NCBI taxonomy): Eukaryota > Metazoa > Chordata > Aves > Passeriformes > Sylviidae > Chamaea > Chamaea fasciata. The sequence continues at coordinate 5,653,654 of NW_027094109.1, forward strand.
TGCAGAGATGAGATGTTTCCTGATGCATCCACCGGCCCCGGAACTGAGGATGCTCCTGGCTGGAAGTCAGGGAGCTCTGTTTCAACACTCAGGGCTTTCATGGCTTTGCAGAGCAATTAAAGGGAAATTGGGGCTGAGAAAACCCGAATGTGACCCCGGCATGGCGCTGCCTGTGGGGTTAGAGGGTGTCTGGGTTTGTTTTGAGAGGAGATCATTTAGAGGAGAGCTGGAGTGAAGAATCCCCCGTCCCAGCCCACCCAGGCTGCTGCTCCTTCACCCAAGTGCTTCTCCATCCATGAAAAAGCCACGTGTGAACACCCGGGGAAGGGGGACCAGCACTCCCAGGCACGTGGGATCAATAATTCCCTGCCTGGGAAGAAGATCCTGATTAACTCAGCCCAGATTCCCTGCCCTGCTCTCCAACATTTTCTCTGCAGCCTGAGTAGAAACGAGTTAATTTCAGAGCTGTAGCTGAGATTGTCTGGTACTTTCCCTCGTCTGCTCTTCATAATTAAACATTTCAGCTTTAATTTCTCCCGTCTCTGCGAACAGCATCATCTTTTACCCGCTAAGTTATGCTTTGATACCTTTTCTCTGCTGCGAAAACCTCCAGTCACCGGAGTTCTGTTCTCTCCCCTGGTTTTAACAGCTCGCTCCTCTTCACCAGTCATTCAGAGCCTCAGCTGAAGTCCCCAGAATATGAATTATCTGGGAGGAGACTGGGAAAAGATTGGAAATCTGTTGGATTTGGGCCCCACAGCACAAGGTGAATGGGATCCTTGGCCCCTTGTTTACGTGTGTCCCTTTAAAAGGGGGATTTTGAGAATCAGAGTTTAGTTTTCTCTTTCTCTCGTGATCAAAGCAGGAATAGAGATTTCTAAATAATCTTGAGCCTTCCTCCTGGTTTGAGGTTTTTTTTTTCCAATCGATTGATTTCCTTGGAGCTGCTGTCCTAAAGGCTAATGAGGCAGTACAGACATTTATGGATGATATTTCCCCAGCTCTGATGGGACTCTTTTAATGCCTAATTAACTCTGTACCAAAGCATCCCGATCCTCCTGAAATCTGAGCCACCAAGAATCCACTCCTTGTTGATTTCTCACCCAGGACTTGTGAAAACTGAGTCTTGGCTTCCCTGATTCCCTCGGAGAGACCACCAGCACCACTGGCTCTGGGCCTTGGTATGCAGAGACTTGGGGGGTTCCATATAAAATGTCCGTTTATTTGCTGAGGAGTCGAGGGGATGTGTGAAAAGTGGAATTTGCTGGTGCGGCTGAGACGTTTTCGTCTCCCCTTTGGGAGGGAGGTTGTAGGGGCAAGGCTGAGCCGACCATAAACAGCTTTGGGGAGCAGGAAATTCCTCCAGGCCCACGAAAAGAACGACATTTGTGGAAAAGCTGGACGGCCTCGTGCTGGATGTCAGGCCAGCCATCTCCAGAACAATAACGTGAGCATCTCCACGAGGTTTGTTTGGAAACAGAAGCCACCCAGAAATGGCAGGGGAGCTTTCATGGCTTTGGCTGCTCGGCTGGAATGTGGCTGCTGCAGAGGGAGAGGGATTCAGAGGATCCTCGGCACAGAGAGGCCCCAGGGCTTTGAAGTTGATACTGTAATTAAGGCCATATTTATATAAAAGTAAACATTTGGGAGAGGAACTCGGCGCGTCCTCCTTCCCCTGCTGCTGGTGGGTGAAGCTGGTGGGTTTTGATTTTTGTTCCAGATTGTTTCAGATTATTTCCAGCAGCTCGGGGCGAGGGGACATCACTGATGTCCACGACAGGAGCTGCTGGGATGGCTCTGCAGCATCACTCGTGGCAAATCCCAGGCTTGGGACGCCTGGGGAACAGCTCCTGCGAGGCCAGGATTGGGATATTTGTCCGAAGTGCAGTTTAGGGGGTGGTTTGCTGCTGCAAGCTGTCCTGTAAAATGCTCCAGGGACAGAATTGGGAACGGATCCTCCCCCAAAGGTCTTGCTGCAGTGGAAGGGAGAGGAGAGGAGAGGAGAGGAGAGGAGAGGAGAGGAGAGGAGAGGAGAGGAGAGGAGAGGAGAGGAGAGGAGAGGAGAGGAGAGGAGAGGAGAGGAGAGGAGAGGAGAGGAGAGGAGAGGAGAGGAGAGGAGAGGAGAGGAGAGGAGAGGAGAGGAGAGGAGAGGAGAGGAGAGGAGAGGAGAGGAGAGGAGAGGAGAGGAGAGGAGAGGAGAGGAGAGGAGAGGAGAGGAGAGGAGAGGAGAGGAGAGGAGAGGAGAGGAGAGGAGAGGAGAGGAGAGGAGAGGAGAGGAGAGGAGAGGAGAGGAGAGGTGCCTCGGAGGTGTTTCCTCTCCCGCTCAGCAGAGAGTGCAGCCAGTGAAGCTCCTGCAGGCACCATTTGCTGGATTTCACTTCCAAGTGCTTCTGTTTTCCAGGTCAGCTCAGCCCTCCATCACATTAGAGACAGAAGCACTTAGAGAAGGAGTTTGATCCTCCTCAAGAGAGAAAGAGGAGAAAACCTCTGAATCTCCCTCAGAAATGATTTCCCTGGAAGTGGCTCTTCAGCTGAGAGGGCACAGCACTGATGGACCAGCGTGCAGAGGAGCTGGGGTGTCGTAATTAGATGTATTACATATATAGATAGAATTTCCCAGGAGTTCTGTGGATCTACAACCAGCCTGGGCTAAATCCTCTCAGTGTCCCTGCAAGAACCTGCAAGATCTTCCCTTCCTGGACTATTTTTATAGAGTGAGTTTGGGGGAAAGATTCTTCCTGCCTGTTGATGTGACCTTCAAGAGAAGAGAGGGAGTGGAAGGCTCGAGCACGGGCTGAAATGTCTCATTTCATGAGAGACACAAGGAAAGTTGGATTGATTGATGTGTAATTCCCCAAGGGGAGAGAATTTTATTAGAGGAAATGACTGCCAAAAAAAAAAAATCTCGAAATAATTAATATCAGCACTTCCAGTTTTTAAGTGCAGTGAGAGAGAGAGAAAATGAGGAGAATTTATAATCCAGAGCACAGGGCTGAATTCAGGGGCTGCGTGTTCCATCCAAGGTTTCGAACAAGCTGATGGAGGAGCAGATATTTCACACTTCCAATTAGCACAGATTACTTTATTACTTTCTCCCAGACAGTAATTATTTTGGTGATGAAGGAAGCCTTGCGGATTTTTTTAATTTTCCCCGTGCACGTGGGATGGAGTGCAACAATGAAGTGCAGTGACAGGAAGTCAGATCCCCTCAGAGCCCAAGTCTCCCCGAAGGGATGGACGGCTCAGGGAAACACTGGAGACATTGAACAGCCAGCAAGTGTCACCCGACGGCGTCTGCTCGGGGGAATTCAGTGTTCATTAGCAAACAGAGAGGCAGCATTTTAACCCCCCTTTATCGGGGGGTGTTTGGAGAGCAAGAGGAGCAGGGAGCGGGTGAGAATTCTGCAAAGGAACTGGCACCAGTTGGGAGATGAATCTTTTCCAGGCAGTTGTGCCTGAGCTCAGGGTTCCTCACTGCAGTCCCTGAACTGGGGAATTTAAACTGGGATTGTGGGTCCTGTAATGGGGAATTTAAACTGGGACTGTGGGTCCTGTAATGGGAATTTGAACTGGAACTGTGGGTCCTGTAATGGGGAATTTAAACTGGGACTGTGGGTCCTGTAATGGGAATTTGAACTGGGACTGTGGGTCCTGTAATGGGGAATTTGAACTGGGACTGTGGGTCCTGTAATGGGAATTTGAACTGGGACTGTGGGTCCTGTAATGGGAATTTAAACTGGGACTGTGGGTCCTGTAATGGGAATTTGAACTGGGATTGTGGGTCCTGTAATGGGAATTTGAACTGGGACTGTGGGTCCTGTAATGGGGAATTTAAACTGGGACTGTGGGTCCTGTAATGGGAATTTGAACTGGAACTGTGGGTCCTGTAATGGGAATTTAAACTGGGACTGTGGGTCCTGTAATGGGAATTTGAACTGGAACTGTGGGTCCTGTAATGGGAATTTAAACTGGGACTGTGGGTCCTGTAATGGGAATTTGAACTGGGACTGTGGGTCCTGTAATGGGAATTTAAACTGGGACTGTGGGTCCTGTAATGGGAATTTAAACTGGGATTGTGGGTCCTGTAATGGGAATTTGAACTGGGACTGTGGGTCCTGTAATGGGGAATTTAAACTGGGATTGTGGGTCCTGTAATGGGAATTTGAACTGGGATTGTGGGTCCTGTAATGGGAATTTGAACTGGGACTGTGGGTCCTGTAATGGGAATTTAAACTGGGACTGTGGTAGTTTCAGGGCTCCTGCCGACTGGAGCTCAGAAAGCCCCGCAGCCACACGCACAGAACCGGCTTTTGGGAATGTTTGCAGCGGTTTCTGCCTTGCTTTTCCGCCCCCCCTGACTTTTCAGAAGTGCAGGAGTTTGACTGGCTCTGTGCTGCCGTGGCCAGGGCAAAAATCACTTGTGTTTGTGCCTGTGATCTCTTTTGTGGGGGAGAAAACTACAGGGGAAAACTGGGATAAATCGAAGCCAAACAGTGCTTTTTTTAAATTTTATTTTATTTTATTTGAATGATTTCCAATTTTTTTTTTTCTCCACTGAAATCTGTAATAGATCAAAAGTTTTTATTTCACTAAGGCCCTGTACTATTGAGGAGAGTGGCTGAGAAAAGACAAGACTTGATGGAACAAGAGGCACTTCAAGAGCTGCAGAGAAACCACTCTGGCCCTGCCCTATTTCCCATGCTCAGGCAAGAGCTGAGGTTTTATTTTGCGCTGGTACCAATCCATAAAAGTGTGATTAGGAGGCCTGGCTTCCAAGCTGCTACCGAGCAGATGTGCCCATTGTAAAAATCGCATTTCTGTCCTTCATCGCCTGCTTTTTGTTTCCTTCCAGGCCTCTCCTCTGCCCAGCAGCCCAAAGCAAACACTGCTGGCACTCTGCAAACACCCGGGCAGGGCTGAGCAGCCTTTTTTGGGGTATGGAAAAGGAGATTTCATCTGCTCCTCTGGCCCCCTGGCAGCTGCCCAGGGCTGTTAGCTCCATTCTTCCCCAATAAATGCGATTTCCCCGAGCAGGGGTGGGTGATAAAGGTCCCTCGTGGCCTTTGTGCTCAGCCTTATCAGCCCCTGCCCAGGGATTGTTTTCCTGGCTCACAGTGGCCGGACTTGCTCCTGCGGGGAAGACATTCCTTTTCTTTGCCCCCTGGCTTTGTTCTGCACAAATAGAAAACGAGAAGACCAGCTCTAACACTGAGAACTCTGTGTTTCTGTAGTAAAAGTCGGCGTGGCTTCACTGATTCCACGCTTCGATAGTTTACATTGTTTTTTCACCGGTGTCTCTGGTTTGGTTTTCACCCCTCAGCACAAGGAGGGGAAATTGCCATTTCTGGGGCAGACACTCCAGCCAACCATGGCACTATTTCGTCTATAAATGAGGAAAATGCTGAATTTGGGGACGCTTTTAATGCTCCTGAGACTCCCTCCCTTGGCTGGAGCACCGTGGGTTAAAAGGGAAGGAGTCACTGTGGATTGGGCTGCAAAACACCCCAATACCCTTGGTCACTGTTGGTCTCTGTAACAATAATTAGCCCCAAATTCCCAGTTTTATCCCTCTCCTGCCTCTGACACCCACCAGAGCAGCTGAATTACCCGCCAGGCTCTGGAAATATCAGTGGACACCCCTCTCGAAGCACTGCCCTTTGCTGTTTTCCCTCTGCCCCTTGTTTTAGGGGACAAACCAGGTGGCAGAGGGAGAGCAGGAGCTGCATCATGGCTTTTTGGTGAGCTGAGCCACTCTAATTTTAGCTCTCTGCCTTATAATTAAGGCTTTGAGCTGGTTTTTCTCTGTCTCCCCTGTCTGTGGTCATGTTTACCAGGAGGAAAATAAATAGGAGCTCCCCCAAGGCCAGCTCTCAAATTGTACCCTCGGAAAATGCTGGGTTTAAATTGCCTGTGGTCCTGAAGCTCTTCCCAAGGCCCTGCCTTGATCTCAGTTTAAGAGCAGCACTATAAATAAGTACAAGCAATGGTAAATCTCCGAGTAATGTGGTTCTATTATGTAGCAGAAGCTCTAAAAAAAACCAGCACAAAGATGCTTTGCAGCCCAGAAATTCAAACTGCTGTGTCAAGCACGCTAGGGCTGAAGCGTGGAAGAGGTAAAGCCAAATATATCCTAAAGCCTTACATTTAATCCACCCCATTCTGTGCCACGAGGAATCATTTAGTGCTGTAAATCACCACGAGAGATGATTAATTGCCTGGCATTAGCACCGCGTTCTCTGGCGAAATTATCACTCCGGCCGTGGCATCACAACATACTTCACCTCCTCTCCCCAGGATGAAAACAGGAGCACGTTCCTGGGTGTTAATCAAGGCCTCCGTTAATCAGGGTAAGACACTGTAATTGTGATTACAGTTAGGAATCAATTAATGCTCACCCTAAAATGAAGCAGCGCTCTCAGCTGCAGCAGGTGCCCACTCCGTGACTTTAAAGCCTTTTTTGGCCTCCACAGCCCCTCAAGCCCTGCCTTGCTTTGCAATCAACTGGACTCATTTGTTGTCTTTTCATTTCCTCCCTTCAGCAGGTTCTGCTTCCAGAGCAAACAGTTCTGTCAGTCAGGGCCATAAACATTCCTCCAAGGCGGGGGGATTTGGCTGCTGGGGCTGCTGGAGTGAGATGTTCAACGTGGGCTTTTGTCTCTCCTGATCCCTGGAACTAATGCCATTTTTGGCACCCTGCTCTGGCCGGCCTGGCCCTCCCTGCAGCCTCAATAAAGTCCTGATTTTCCGGGCTCAGCCTTCAGCTGGGTGTCTGAGCTCAATGTAAACATCTGCAGGGCAGAGGAGAGGGCCTGGCGTGTCACAGCAGCCTGGAGTGGATGTTTATTCCCTTTGTACACCCAGACTCCTCAAAGATTCCCTCTCCAGGGTCAGAATTCCTCAGGGTGTGCTCAGCTCCTGCCAGACCCGCGGTGTGACCACCCAGGAGGAGCAGCTCCCCCTCTGGGACAGGACTTTCAGGACTTGTCCAAGTTTTTTGGGAAGAGGAATCAGTGGTTGAAGAGCTGAGAGGACTCAGGAGAGAGAGGGGGGAACTGATGGCCAGAGGATGTGACTGACCCCAGGTCTCTGGCTGGGAGGAACTTCCTGCTTACAGCAAACTGGCACAGGCAGCAGAGAAATCTCTGCTCTGGGGCTTGCCAGCCTTGCCCACGAATCCTTTGGGGAGGAAAGGTTCTCCTGGTTTCCCTGGGCGAGGACTGCTCACCCTTTGTGTGCCTGCAGACAGCTCCTGCTGCCCTGTGCCAGTGGGATTGGGCCAGGCTGCACAGGGAGAGCAGAAAACCCAGAGCAGAGGTAGAACAAAAACCCCCAGAGTTTGGGACTGTTTGTTCACCGTGGAAGTGTTTTCTAGTCCTCCCCTTCTCCAATCAAACTACCAGAAGCGAATCCAGATTCATTTTCAGATCTAGATCCGATGAGCAAACGCTGCTTTGCTTCCTTCTCTAGCAGCTCTCCTTTCAAATATCACTCCCTCGGTTCCGGCCGCTGCTGGTGGAGAATTCCCCCGGAGGAAAACTCCTCCTTGTGGCTTCTGGGAAGAGCTCTGGAGCAGGAATCGGCGTCGCAGCAGCACCGACACCTCGTGTCCCCTGCCAAGGAGCCAGATGGAGGTGGGCTCCAATCAGGTCACCGCAGGAGGGGGGAACCGAGAGACTTGGAGGAGGCAAGAGCTGGGAAAGGCTATCACGGCTATTTTTGATTCCTGAAGAGGAGAGATTAATTTAGATCGGCTGGTGTACACAAGGAAAGAGAGGAGGAAAAAAAAAAAGAAATCTGTTTGAAAACAAAGGGGCCCAGTGCTGGCTGTTCTGCTGGGCTTGGTCATTAACCGAGCTGATGAAAAGGGGAACAAACGGCTCCTGCTTCATTACGGAGCCCGGGCTGTCACACAAACCGCTCCGGACACGGGGCTTTGTTCCCAGCAGAGAGGGCAGGCACGGATCCCCGGGATGCAGGGGAACCTCGGGGTCTCACGTGGCTGAGCAGGGGACACGGGAGTGACGCCAACGGCGCGTTGTGACCCCAGCCCAAACCGGGGAAATGTCCCCAGGGTCACAAACTGGAAGCCAAGTGGGATGATTTCTGTTCAATTCTGTCACCCTTCACCGGGGAATTCGGGAAGCAAACCCTCTCCTGAAGAGCGAGCCACCAAAAAATGCTTCAAACTCCTCATCAGGCTGGTGCGAGTTGGTGAATGAGATATAAAATAGGTGAGAGGGGTAAAATCCCGTGGTCTGTGCTCCCCTGGCAAATATTTAAACCTGGAAACTGATGGAAGAGCAAAGGAAGAAGCTGCAAAGGACTGTGCAGCTGAAAGAATTACAGAAATTCGGGTGTCACATTTTCAAGCTTAATTTAGAGTCATCCTGCTCTTTGCAGTTGAGAAGGACTTGAAGCATCAAGTGGCAACAGTGCGAGCCCTTGGATCTTCCCCTCATTTTCTTGCCCCCTTTCGCCCACAGATTTCTCCAAATTAGTAGATTTTACTTTTCTGACAGTGGCTAAGGGAGCTGTGAGCTGGCTGAGATTCTGGACGAGCGGAAACTGCTCAGAACAGGCGCTGAAATCCAGAAGTGAAAGTGAGCTTGGGTCTATCCGCAAGCCGATCCCAGGAGTCGTTGGCCCATTTCTATCCTCCAGTCCTCAGGGAAAATTGGTGATTTCTTTATTGCCACGGGAATCCTAACACAAACACGGCAAGGGAGCGAAAACCTCATGTAAATGAAGTGAAAGCCTCATTTAGGGCTCAATTCCTTCGCCTCGCCTTTTTTCCTGTCAGAGCAGAGAGAAGGGAGGGTTGATAACACAGAGAGGTATCGAACCAACCTTTCCCCTCCTGAATTTAAGTCGAGCTCAGCCTCTGACCAAAGGCTCTGCAAATCAATTAGGGCTGACGAGCCCGGCTCCGAGTGCAGCACCAGGGCAAACGGTGATGTCTCGGCGTTGAGAAAAATCCTCCGGTGTTTGTGACCTTGGGCGGAGTAAAACACTCAGAGCATGAGCAAAGCAGAGGAAAAAAAAAATCATTTATTAGTGAGGAGAAAAAAATCATTTATTAGTGAGCACCAGAGTTGGAGAATAATCATCCCTACGGCTGCTGGGTGGCTTTGGCTGGGATGTCCCCAATTCTAAGATTTTGGGAGAAAAAAAATTGATTTCCCAGCATGATTTCCATCCTTCCTGTGAGAAGGAATTTCTCTGGAACACCCAAACTCAGGGCTCATTCCTCCCTGGGAAAATGACATTTGGGGCTGATGTCCACTGTCCACAAGGACATTCCCATTTATTGGGTTTGATCCCTGACGCCTTTTGGGCGCACTCCGAGCTGGATTTTGGCTGACAACAGCAGCCCCTCATCCCTGATTTTGGAGCCGAGGTGTTTCCAGCCCTCTGGTGCTGACAAATTTCTGCTTATTGGGATCACGGTGATGGGATAAGGACGGCCTTGGGGGACTTCAAACTTTCATTACTTTTTAATGGGAGGAACTTTAATAGAAAGGCTGAAACTGCTGCTCCTCATTGCGGCGCCTCAGCATTTCTGGAGCCATAAATTCTCCCCTCGCCCCTCTGTTATTACTGATGTATCAATTCTTTCTACTTCCCTGAGCACTTAAATTGAAATAAAATAAGGTTTAGGCTTTATGTATTTTTAATATAATGAAATTCGGCTCCAAGTCGTAGAAAACCGGTGCTTGGCGTGGAGTGCTTTAGATAAAGCCCTCAATAAGTGAGAGCAGCGAGAGGGGAAATGCAGGATTGTAAGTGTGGGAGGGGGAAATTCCCAGTTTGGTCTCCCTTATCTCAAATCACCCCCTTTCCCCTGTTAATTCTGCCTGCTTGAGTTCATTCTGTATTTTATCTGGTTTATTCTCCTTTTCTCAGCCAAGCTGCTGAGGCACAAAGATCTTCTTACATCCCATGTCCCCACTGCAGCAGCAGAGGGGTGAAAAGCCAGGTGATTTTAGGAATAACCAGCTGAAAATCTCAAGGGAAGGAATGAAACAAACCCAGGTTTGGTTTCTTGGGTGTTTGTTTGTTTGGTTTTTTTTTTTTGAAATGCAAGTGGATGTTTGAGTTCAAAGTCAGAAGGAACATGGGAAAAGCGGGGAGTGTGGGTGGATTTGGATGAACATTCCTGGAAAGGGAACTGGACTGAGAGCCCCAAAGGCTCCTTCCAACTGCTCCGCCATTCCCCTGCAGGGTGTGCAGGCAGAACGTCACCGAGCATTGAGGCCGGCGTGATGCTGAGCCTAAATTAACCCATAAACCCACCAAAAATAATCTTCTTTTTTTTTTTTTAATGGCCAGGCAGAGATGCACAAGACATGGAAAAGTGGATGTTTTCAGGGAATCTCTTGTTGGAGGGAGAACACTCAGGATAAAGTTCTGGTAGTGAGGCATTTTCTGTTTCGGTGGTTTTCTTGTTGCATAAAATGACGTCGGTCCTTAGGAGTGGCTCTGAGCTGACGAATATATACTTTAAAAATGTATATAAAATAGATAAAATAGAAATGAATAGATAAATATAGAGCTAGATCTAGATAAAAATATATAAATGTAAAATATAAATATATATATATTATAAATAAATATATAACATCAATATACAAATATAGAAACTATAGATAGATAAATAAACATAAAGATATATTTATTAAAATATATTTATAAAAGATAAACATGTGCAAAAATACATAGTATAAATATATATAATATTATAAAATATATGAATATATAAATGTATAAAATAGTTATTTGTTTTAAATACATTATAAAATGCGACTGCATATGAAATGAATAAATACATAAAATAAAAATAAATACAAATCCATGCAAATGCATTTGCAGACTATATTGTCGCAGGCTCATTAGAGGAATTACAGTTCCCATAATTGCCAGCTGCCTTGTCCCATTGTCCCCGTGCCCGCCGTGCCCGCCCTGGCACTGGGGGGAGACGCATTCTTTTATTGTTCCTGATCATTTGAGGATTTTAATCAAGCGGGAGCTGACACAAAACCCTCCCAGCGCGCCCTAATGGGTTTAATAACGCCGGGTACAAAGCGTTTCCCTCCGAGGAGGTCAGGGCAGCAGCAGCCTCCGTCCCTGAGCCTGAATGGAGCCACAGCAGCTCTGGGGCCACTGGGGACAAAACGGGGCCGCTCGGGGGGTCCTCACCCCGCCGGAGAATCCTCCTCACTGAAGGAAAATCCTCCTCACTGAAGGAAAATCCTCCTCACTGAAGGAAAATCCTCCTCACTGAAGGAAAATCCTCCTCACTGAAGGGGCTGCAGCACTTTGGGCACTGAGAGCGTTTCTCCCTGCAAGGACCCAAGTGCTGCAAGGAGCTCCGCGGTTGAGCTGGTTCATCGAAACCATGGCCAAGGCCACGGCTGAGACCTGGGCTAGCTGAAAAATGAGAAATGGGAATTTAAAAACTGGTTTAGACCAAGCTGAAACAGCTTGTTTGCTCACTAAATGATTTTTTTTTCCTGAATACTCCATTTTGTCCCACTCTAACAAATCTTGGGATCTATCAGCACCTCCACCAGTGAGGACTTATTTGCAAGGTTGGCGGTGATTTTTCTTTTCCCAATAAATTTAGGTGGTCCTCAGAAATTTTTTTGTTTGTTTGTTTGTTTCTTTTCCTGTAAAGAATTTTGTGCCCTTTTGATTAAAAAAGGAAGAGCTCGGTGGGGGAAGTCAATGAAATCTTCTCTTCCCCAGCCCTCCTGGTGCTCCTAAATCTGATTTTAAGTGTCTTCAGGCGGGATCACACAGGATCATTTGTCCACGTGCGAGAGTGCCAGTTGCTTCCAGGACTCTGTGGAGCAGCTAAATAAATTTAAAAAACGAGGGTGAAAACCCCAGGAAAAATAGAAACACGGGAATTTCACAGGAAAATATCCCGTGTTCAGACGAGGAGCAGCACGGCAGCAGTTTGCAGGGAGCTTCCTGGGCAGGCGTTTGTGGATTGCTTGGGAAGGACAGCCAAATGTCAATTAACGCAGGCAAAGGTGTCGTTATCGGCGCACCCGGAGGGTCCCAGCCCTTCCCGGCTGCCTTTAGAGCAGGAATTGGGCAAATCCAATCACTCCGGGCCGGGGGATGCAGGAATCCTCGGCAGGGGCTGTGTGCACAGAGAGCCAGGCCAGAAAGGAGGGATCAGTTGTGGGAAAGGAGGAAAAAGCAAGGTGGGAGTTCTGTGTCCAGCTAGGAGCATCAGCCTCAGGTTCTGGAGAGGGTCTGAGGTGGCTCCTGCAGAAATCTGCCTCATTCCTCGTCCTTTCCAAAGCCCCTTCCCTTCCCTTCCCTTCCCTTCCCTTCCCTTCCCTTCCCTTCCCTTCCCTTCCCTTCCCTTCCCTTCCCTTCCCTTCCCTTCCCTTCCCTTCCCTTCCCTTCCCTTCCCTTCCCTTCCCTTCCCTTCCCTTCCCTTCCCTTCCCTTCCCTTCCCTTCCCTTCCCTTCCCTTCCCTTCCCTTCCCTTCCCTTCCCTTCCCTTCCCTTCCCTTCCCTTCCCTTCCCTTCCCTTCCCTTCCCTTCCCTTCCCTTCCCTTCCCTTCCCTTCCCTTCCCTTCCCTTCCCTTCCCTTCCCTTCCCTTCCCTTCCCTTCCCTTCCCTTCCCTTCCCTTCCCTTCCCTTCCCTTCCCTTCCCTTCCCTTCCCTTCCCTTCCCTTCCCTTCCCTTCCCTTCCCTTCCCTTCCCCAGCTCCCATTCCAGGCTCCACATCCCACTTGTTGGGCCAGCAGAAAAAACACCCTTCAGGATTTCAAGGACAGGGCTTGGAGCAAGCTGGGAGAGTGGGAATGGGGATGGGGATTGGATTTGGGATGGGATTTGGGATCCCTTCCAACCCAAACCATCCCAGATCCCATGATTCCCACACGTGCCCAGAAGTGTCCCCCATATTTGGGAAATGTGGAGGTGCAAACCCCGTGCAGACGGACCCAGCAGCAGCTCAGAAGCCCCTGCCCCAGCCCTGGGGGTGGAATAAATCCAAGATTTAACAATCCAAGGATGGCAGCCCAGCAAATTCCAGCTCTTCCGAAGGCACGGTGACCCTGGGAGCAGCAGCCATGGCACGGGGCCAGGCCTGCACTTACTGGGATGGTTCTGGAGAAAAGAGGAGGCCAAATGCCATTTTTCATACAAATATCTATTCTTTCCCTGTCCCCCAGCGTGCTAAATTCAACTTTCCTCCAGCCGTGCCAGTCCGGGCTTGTATTTTCATTTTCCAGCTGAGTTTTGGGATCGTTTCTTAAGCCAGAAACAATTAAATCAAGTCCTAGTGTAGCTGTTAATTACCAGGAAATAGGGTCTTATTTCAGTAATCCCACTGTTGTGTTCTGCTTTTCTTGTGAACTCAGTTTTTTTAATCAGATAGAAATAGGAAATAGGGATGCTTGGAAGAGTCTCAGCATCCAGATTTCCAAGCCTGGTGCTTCTTTTCCTTTAAGCCTTAACCCCAAAGCTTTATTTTTAAAATTGCTCTCGCTCTGTGGTATCTCTTCAGAGCTTCTGTTCCATTTGGCAACCTTAGCAGCTCATTAGGGCTTCTTGCTTTTATTTTGACTCGGGTAATGAGGGCTGTAAAGAATTGCGAGTTCTCTATTGGTATTAAGGAAAAGCAGAGTGCAAAGGGCAGAGCTGATAAATTCCGCCCCGGGAACGGGCTGAGGGCGAAGCAGGGAAACATCTCCGGCAGGATTTAGCTCGGCTTTGCCGGGGATGGTTTGTCGGGGGGGTAAAATCAGCCCCGCGGGGGTTGCCCCTCGGTTCCCAGCAGATTTGGTGCTGTCAGGGAAAGCGCTTCCCAGCACCTCCCGATGTTCCAGGCTGGCTGTGAGCAGCAGGTGGGTGAGCTCTGTCCCAGACTGAGCAGATGGCTCAGCTCTCCCTGCTCCTCCGGCTTCCACCTTGACTCAGGGCTTTGCTTTTTCCAGGGTGAATCGGGGACGAGGAGGAGAATCCCTCCCCTGCTGCCTGTCCTGGCGGGCCGTGTCCAGCCCTGCTGTCCCTGGCATTCCCCACCTCTCCCCAGGGCAGGATCTCCCCTGCCTCACCTGGATCTCTCCCCGTTGCCATGGCAGAGGCTGCAGGCACAGCTCGAAACCCTCTGCTGTCACCCCTGCAGCCTCTGAGTGAGCGTGGCTGCTCCTCCTGCAGTCCCTGCACAGAAATATTTCATGTCTGCAGCCAGGGATCCACGGAGCACAGGACTAAGCCAGGCTTTGTAGGCTCAGGGGTGGCGTCTAGGCCTGGCTTTCCTCCCCTGAACCTGCTGTTAAACCCAGCCCACGTCGCTCTGTGCCCCCTGGAAATTCATCATCTGCCATTCCCAGTGTTGTAAGGCTGGCCTGGCTCCAGAGGGGCCTGACAGAGGGGAGGTTTAGGTTGGAAATCAGGGAAAAATCCTTCCCTGTGAGGCTGGAGAGGCTCTGGAATAGATTTCCCAGAGCAGCTGTGGCTGCCCAAGCCTGGCAGTGCCCAAGGCCGGCCTGGAGGTGTCCATTCCAACCCATTCCCTGAGTCTGGGAATGTCTGGAAACCCCTCCAAGCCGGGCTCACAGCTCCACGAGAGGAGCGGGAGCTGGTTTGGGAGGCTGCTGCTGCTGCTGGATTTGGCTCCTGCCAGGAGAGCTTTGATCCCCAGCTCCTTGGAGAGCCCACTTGTTGTGCTAACCCCGCCAAGAGCTCTGAGCATCCTCCTGCAGTTCCCATGGCAACGGGATGCCTGCTCCATGGTCCCGGGGAGCTGCTCTGGGGACACCAGGGGTGCTGCTGGGGACACAGGCGCACCCCAGGAGCTGCTGGACCCACCACAGGAGCCCTCACAGGGGTTTGGTGCTGCTGCTTCCCCAGGGAGAAGAGATCTGCGTTCTCTTTTCTGGGATGTGCCCCATGAAATTCCGTTTTATGCCACGTTTTAACGTGTGACATCAGCCCAGAGCTGCTCCACCACCTCCGGCTCCAGGAATCCTGGAGTTTTAGCTCCTCTCCTACTCCTGTTCCATCATTTTTAAAACATTCAAACAGCCTGGGAGTTGAGCTGGCTACGGATTCCTCTTAAAAAAGCATTTCAACAAACCTGACCTGGAAACGTGCTCGGGGAAAATCCCGTGGGCAAATCCAGAGGTTTTTCCTGGGCTTTTCACTCCCTCCTGCACTCTTTGGTGATGTTCTGCTGCTTCCAGGAAAGGCAGGATGAAAGCAGAGGGAAGGCTGCTGGCTGCTCCTGGTTAATGGTGTTGGAGCATCAGCCCAGCTCTCGGCCCAGCTCTGGGCCGCCAGGAATTCAGGAGATATTTTGGTCACTCATCCAGCGATTCCTGGAGTGCTTTCCCTCCTGCACAGAGGACTCTTCCTCTCTGCTTTAACTCCCTCACTGCTGGCATTAAAGAAAGGCTGGGAACCTCCAGGGTGGCTCTGGAGAATCCTTTCCCCTCTCATGGATTTATCCCAGCAGGCACAAATCCCAAAGGTTTGGGAGACCTGGCTTCTTTTTTTTTTGATTTTTTTTTTTTTTTTTAGTTTTCCGGTGTTTTGTAGGAAAAATGCCCATTTTGATGGGAAAAGGAGAGAGCCTGTGACACCCCAGGTTGTGTTTTAGGGCACTCAGCTCAAATCTGGGGTGGCTGGAACCTCCTGTTCCAGCCGGAGGTGCTGGGAAAACAAAGTTATTGATTCATTTAATTGGAACAGATGAATTGTCCAGCCCCTGCTCTGACAGGACTGTTGGGACATATCCCAGCCTGAGGATTCCTTTGTGTTCTCCAAGGAAAACTGGGGGGGAAAGAGGCTCCAGACCAATCCAGATTTGTCCTGCCCGGGGAGGATTCGCAGCTGTGTGAAATCATTCCAGGGAAAACCTGGATGAAAACCTCGTCCTCCCAGCAGGAATTGTGCTGGAGATGCTGGAATTTCGGGATGGGTTGGAGCAGCCTGAATTGGAGCTGAATGATCCTTCCTGGCCTGAAAAACCCAGGAATTCAGCCCAGCACAGGAAACGGAGGCTTGCACTTGATTTTTCAGGAGGGTTTATTTTTTGGTCCTGGATATTTTTTTCCCCCAATTCTTTGTTGTGCTGGGCTCCATCCATCCATAAAGCTGAGTTTCCCTTTTGGAATTACCCCCAGGAAAACCAGGCCTGAGGCGTTGTCCCTTCCTTCCCAGGGCTCTCTCTGCCACAGTTTGTGCCAGGGAGGGATTTTCACAGTGGCTCCACTCTCTCCTCTCCCCACCAGTCGATCTCGTCTCTCAGCAGTGGTTTTTTTTAAACCTTTTGTTGGTAAAAAAAAAAATTAAAAAATCATAATTTTCCCTGCGTTTTCTGTCATCTCTAAAGGCAGGGACGGCGCTACTGCCCCAGAATTGTAATAACTTATCTCTCCTTGTTGCCTTTGTGTCAGGTGTTATTGTTAATCCTTATCAGGCTGTTGAGAGGAGGAAATTAAAAGGTCTGAAGGGACTGAAACTCAGAAAGAAATTTGTGCTTTGGTCACAAGCAGAAGCGCCAAAAATAAAAAAAAAAAGAGATCGTGTATAAGATTGAGAAGTGTATTTCAAATTTCTTTTATTTTTGGAAATAAGCAGTACAGAGGAAAAAGAAAAAACCCACCCAAAACTAAAATTCTCCATTCGTCCACAGCAAACCCGGACAGGGCAATTCAGTACAGCACGAAATCGCAGAGTTAAATATATTTAACTGCAAAGAATTTATTTGAAGTCGCTGTGAATAAATAATGGATTTCAGTTTTCATAAACAACTCATTTTGCCTTCACAGAAAGCACCCAGAGCAAATGTTGCTCTGAAATTGTTTAATTACCAAGCCTCGCGCTGAGCTATTTGTTGTGAACTTTCCGTCTTGCAGCGTCTTCCCCTCGTAGATTAAATCTCATTTTCCCACTCAGATGCTGGGGTGTGAACGGAATCAGCACTTTGCTGTGTTTAGAATGGAACTGGGTTCCTGCATTATTAAAAGAGGGAACAGATAGGAAAGGGAAAAAAAAAGGGATTTTCAGGAATCCTGGAGTTGGTTTAGCTTTTCTGGTTCTTGTTTTCAGAAAAGCCTTTCAGTGCAAGCACGAGGAGCGGGTCCAGTTGTTCCCCAGCTGCAAAAGGAAAAGGAATTGTGCTCCAGTCCCGTGTCCATGACCTTGTCCAGCTGCTCGTAAAATGGGATTTATTTGACACCATCCCAGGCTCTGACCTGAAAGGTTAATTTTAACCAAACTGGCCAATTTCCCTTTAATGGGATTTATTGGTACCCAAATAGGGATCAATAGGAATTCTCCATTGCTGGGCTTGGAAAACCAGCACTGAAAATAGCAATAGATAGCTCTGAAAAATTGTGGTTTTCCCCTCTGAAAATTGTGTTTTCCCCTCTGAAAAGTTGTGGTTTCCCGCTGAAAAGGTGTTTTTCCCTCTCGAAAGTTGTTTTCCTGTCTCCTCCCCGCTCTGCGTGGCTCCTGCCACTCCTCACACCTCCATTTGCGGCATCACTAAATCCCCCGGTGACAAACCTCCTCCAAACCCTGCTCCTCAACGTCTCTCTGCTGCCATAAATCCAGAGGAGCAGATCGGAGGGGGAAAAAAACCGCAGCAAAATCGGGAGATAAGGGGCTGAACAAGGCACCAGGTTTTGGATCATCCCTCACCTGCTGCCAGAGCAAACAAACCTTTTTTTTAAAAAAAAAAAAAAAAAAAAACAAAAACCAAAAACTAAATGGACAACGTGTCCTTTTCATCTGCTTTATCTTGTCTGCTCCGAGCTGGGAGATTCATAACTGGCTCTCCTCGGGCCTCGTAAATTGTTTCTATTATTCATGATTAAAGTCCGGAGCAGAAGGTTCTTGCATATATCAGCAGACACTTGTTAGAGACATCCTGATGTTATTAAGACATAGATTCAGCCAAAGGTCGTTAGGAGAGCGTCCAAATGGAAATTGCACGTGGGAGGCAGAGGGAAAAATTAGGGCTGGATGTAAAATAGGAGAGGGGAAGAGTCGCTGGGAAGGAGGGCAGGACAGAAAGGGGACACGGGGACAGTTTTGGGGACACGGGGACAGTTTTGGGGACAGGGGAAAAGAGGGAAGAGCTTCAGCACATCATTGTCCCCTCCTGGGACAGATCACATGGGGGACGGAGGAGAAATCAGGGCTCAATATAAAATGGAAATGTCACTGGGGACCAGAGCAGGACAAAAAGGGGACAGGGGGACAGTTTTGGGGACAGGGGGACAGTTTTGGGGCAGGGGAAAAGAGGGAAAAGGCTCAGCACATCACCATCCCCTCCTGGTGGAGTTCAACCCCCAAAACCCCACTCAGCTCGCTCCAAGCATCTTTAGGCTGGGCTTTATCGGGGCAAACTTTAAATGCCAAATTTAAAACTCCAGCTCATCCCTGACATTCAGCACAAGCGCCCCCACGCCTGCCAGGAACATCCAGATGTTCCAAAGCCTGGCCGAGGCTGTGCCCGCCATTCCAAGGCAGCTGGGGGCCTGGATGAAGTGGGATGTGCTGCTGCCAGCCCAGATGAGCCCTCCGAGCTCTGCCAACCCCCTCCTGCTCC
Source organism: Chamaea fasciata (assembly GCF_029207755.1). Taxonomy (NCBI): domain Eukaryota; kingdom Metazoa; phylum Chordata; class Aves; order Passeriformes; family Sylviidae; genus Chamaea; species Chamaea fasciata. The sequence goes on from NW_027094109.1 coordinate 5,672,242, forward strand.
AGCTGGGGGTGCTGGGAAAACGAAGTTATTGATTCCTGGATGGTGCTTTAATTGGAACGGATCCACGGGGCAGGAATGGCTGCAGCTCCCAGGGGCCCCAGGGAATATCCAGGCAGGTGCATTTGTCACGTGCTTGGCTAATTTGGAGATCCATAGGAGGAGTGTGAAGGGGAAATAAAGGGTAGTGAGAGATAAGGAGCAGGTTCCCACACCTGGGAGCAGGTTCCCACACCTGGGAGCAGATTTCCACATCTGGGACCAGGTTCCCACACCTGGGAGCAGGTTCCCACATCTGGGAGCAGATTCCCACATCTGGGAGCAGGTTCCCACACTTGGGAGCAGGTTCCCACATCTGGGAGCAGGTTCCCACATCTGGGAGCAGATTCCCACATCTGGGAGCAGGTTCCCACACCTGGGAGCAGATTCCCACATCTGGGAGCAGGTTCCCACATCTGGGAGCAGGTTCCCACACTTGGGAGCAGGTTCCCACATCTGGGAGCAGGTTCCCACATCTGGGAGCAGGTTCCCACACCTGGGAGCAGGTTCCCACATCTGGGAGCAGATTCCCACATCCGGGAGCAGGTTCCCACACCTGGGAGCAGGTTCCTGCCTGCCAAGCCCCTCCTGTGTGTGTGTTTTTGGGCTGTATTTCCGTGTCCCTGAGAACAGCTCCTGCGTGGAATCTTTGGTTGGCAAAGCGCGGTTTCAAAAGTTACAGTTCAAAACCCCCAAAACTCCACGTGCCTCACCTCGGACTGGAGTCAAACCAGACCTCGTGGAGGATCAAATAATGCTGATTCCCCGTGTGTGCCGTGGGAACAGCCCCTGCCCTGCCCCAGCTCCCTGGAGGTGACTCCTCAGCCCCCAGACTGCCCAGCCCCAGCCCCTGATCCCTTTTGTGCCTGGGTAATGACATCCGACAGCAGCTGAGAGCCCTGGGCTCGTGGGGAGCTGCTGCCCTGGCAGGCTCAGCAGCATTTTCCCACCTCGGCCACGGGCCAGGGACAATTCCCACACAGGGACCCAGCTGATGTTCCCAGGTTTCAGAGCAGCTCGGAGAAATGTGCTTTTTTGATGGCAAAGCACGACCTTGAACTGACCACCCCGGTGTCACTTCTGCTCTCAATGTGCCTTAGGTGTTTAATTAAAGCGTTTCCCTGGCCTAGGAGCCCGAGAAGCCAAAAACAGATGGGTGAGGAACAGAGACCCAGCCCAGCTCCTGTCTTCAGCGGGAGGAGAAGTGATCCCAGTGAGGTGGGATCTCAACCCGCACTTTAGAATTTAAATTTAAAAAAAAACCCCAAACAACCAAAACAAAACAAAACGGGAAAGGATTCCCATTCCATGTAAAAAAGGCAACATCATCTCCTTTTCTGGGCTTTCTCCCTGCACAAAAGGCTGTTTTTAAGGCACTGGTGGTGTTGGCACAGGCGTCGTGGTGAGAATTAACAGATACCCCACTGACAGCCAGCCATTGTCTCTGGCCCCTTTCTAATGTGATTTAACAAAACTGCCAGCAAGTCAAAATTAATGCAAATGAGTGCAAATTCACATATTCCAAAAGGATTAGAATATCATTAATGTGGGCATTAAATATTTAAACAATATCTCTATGAAAGAATTATGAGCTTTCAAAGCTTGTCTGTGTTTTATGACCACATTAAAGCAGTTGTAATGACATCTTCTATGCTGGGACTTGGAATTATCCTTTTTTTGAGAGGATCATCGTGGCCAGAGCCCCCGGTGTCCCCCCAGGTCGCGGTGTCCCCGGGTGTTGTTATCCAGAGCTCAGCTCCAGGGGATGTGGCGCGGTGGGAGTGGCAGGAACGTGGCTGTGGATGTAAAACCCAGCAGAGCTCTCTGGGGTCGTCCCACCTCTGTTCTGGAGCCAGAGCTCATCCCTGGCCTTTATCTGTTTTATACTACAACAACACAGACTCTGAGATTCAGAAGGCTGAAATGACGATTTTTTTAATTTTTGGGATGTGTCTTCTTTATGTACTATTTTACACAGACCAATTCGATTGGTGACACAAAGGTAAACTTTTTTGCTTCCACTGGTCAGAGCAGAGGGACATCAAGAAGTCCCTCCTAGGGAAAAGGAATGAATAGCAAAGTTACAGCTACAAAAACATTTCTCCTGTTTACAGAAAATTCCCTGGGAAATGGATTTCAGAAAACCAAAACACCTCAGATACGAAACCAGGGCTGCATTTATCCATGTGGGATTGAGCTGCTGGAGAGCTGGGCAGTGTTCCTGGCTGGGGGGGATGCTGTCCCTACAAACTGCAGGAATTCCCAGAGCTTTGTTCCCCCTGCTCTGCCAACGGCTCATTCTGTGCCTCAGCTCCGAGGGATCTCTCCAGCCAGGGCCATGCGTGGGCAGGGATCTCCTCCCTCATGGAATTAGTCTAATCCATGTTTCATTTTCACATCTGATACTCTGCTTTCCCACCTGAGCCAAGTTTAACCTAAGCGATAAAACAGGGGCATGTTCCATGGCCAGCTGCAGTGAAAAGTTCTGGTTTTTGGGAAAAAACTTGATGGAAAGTCTTCCCAACTTCAGGTACTGGAGCAGAAAGAGTAGGAGAATGTCTCAGCTGAGAGAGGGGCTTGCAGGAAGAACAGACGACCACGATTAGATGGAGACAAATGCAAAATTGAGATGAACTTTGATATTCCCAGTGAAGGCTCAGCCTATCCTGAGCCTGTCAGGCCTTTCCCTGGTTCTCCATGAGAACAGGAGCTCACCAGGATAACTAAAAGGATCCAGATTCAAATATTTGGGATGGTCCAACACCCACAAGGATGTTTTGAAGCCCAGGAGGGCTGTGACAGGCAGGTCTGCAATGGGATCTGAGCTCAGCTCCCCACCCCCGGTACAAAGCCCTCCTTCTGTGCCCTTTCCAGCAGCGCCATGTGTGCCTAACAAAGGGATTAAAATTAAAAAATCAAAGGGAATCAAGTGCACGATTCCTCTCAGGGAGTGGAGAGGGGAGTGAAGGAGCCACTTGTGTGGCTCAATGTGTTTTTGAGGAGCTCTCTGGCCCAGTGGGGAGGATTGCCTGGGAGAGAGGCACGGATGCAGAGCAGGGGGAAGATCTTTGGGGAGGGCGGGGAATTGTCCTCCAGGCTCTCCAGCCTTGCCAAGGGCTGGGAGCTGGCAGTGGGGAGTGCAGGGGGACAGGGGGAGATGATTTCCCCAACATTCTGTGCCTCAGAGCTCCGCTCCTCCTCACAGCTCCCTTTGGGGGTTTAAAACAAACTGGACCAGGACCCTGGAGTGAGAGAGTGTCCCTGGAATGAGGCAGGTGACAGGGACTGGGTGACCCCCGTGGGTCCCTCCCAGCTGAGGATTTTCCAGGAGTGTTCCTGTGCTGGGGAACAGCAGCTTTTGCTGCTTTCTGCTGAGCACCTGACCCTTTTCCACAGGGATTTTCCCATAGGGATTTTTCCAGGGGGGTTTTCCCACAGGGATGCAGTGTGCTGGGAGGAACTGGCTGGGGAAGGGAGCAGCAGGAAGCTGGGCTGGATGCACAGGTCTGGGCTTTGGGATCCAGTGGCATTGGAAACCTCCCCCTTCACCAGGAGGGATTTCCTTGTGCTGCTTTCCAAACCAGGGCTGGGCTGGGCTGGGCTGCTCATCCCTACAACTCCACAAAGAGGTTTCCATGGGGCAGGCAGGCATCCAGGCTGGGATTCAGATGGATTCGGACCCTGCAGCATTCCCTGTTTTCATTTCTGACCAGCACAAAAGGCAGGACCTCCCAACATGAGCTTCTGAACCCTCTTAAGGATGGTCAGACACCACGAACATCAATTCTGTGACTAATCTGATCCATCCCTAGATTTATTCCCTGTAATCAGCAATCTGTTTTCTTTAACCACAGGCACCACTACGTGACCAGTACATGATCTAATTAAATGCAACATATTAATGATCCCCTCCGTGGATTTGTGATCCTGTAATGAAGGGTAGAACTACACCACCACCTCTGCTCGATTCGGCTGTGCCTTGGATTTTCAAAATTATTTTCTCCATTTAATGGCCAAATAATGAATGACAAATCCGTGCGTGACGCTGCTGTAAAATCCTCGATGAAACCTGCTCTGAGAAGGACATCCAGCTCAGCTAAGGTGCTAAAAATTGGAATTAATTCAGCTCTTGCATGGATAAGAGTTGGTAGGAGGCTGAGCTGTAGGTCTGTGCTTTCTTTGCCTGTTTTGTTGGCACATCCATAAAAACAGCACCAGGGGACTGGGGGATGGAGCAGCAGTGACACCTGAGAGCTGCAGTTATTTGCTGGAATGTCAGCTCTGTGATCTGCTGCAAACCTCGTGGCAGATTAAAGACAGAAACCGGGAAGTTGGAGACGGAGCCGGCTGCAACTTGAAACAATCCCATAAATATTTATTTATGCACAGCTGCTCTGGTGGGTGACTTACAAGGGGACTCCATCCCCCTTCCCTTCTGATTTGTACAAGTCCCATAAATTGTCTTTTTTTTTATTATTATTATTTTGACCACTGCTTTATTTAATAGCTACACCAGCAGCCTGGTTTCAAGTCAGACAGGAGGAAAAGCTGGAGGGTTGCCCAAGGAATAAATAAATGGTTTGGTAGGAAGTTCATCACATGGAGGGAACAGACTTTCTCAGCAAGGGGTCAGTGGAGGCCGATCCTGCCTTGGGGCAGCAGAGCCCAGAGAAGCTCTCCCAGCCCCTCCTCGCCCCAGTTCCGAGGAATCTGTCGAATGTTTGTTGAATTTTCTCAGCTGTTTGTGTAAAGTGAAAAAGCCAGGCCCGAACCTCGACGAACAGAATGTCCTCACACAGAAGGCAGTGGGTGACACCCAGAGAAAAAACGAGCCCCACAATCTGCAGCCCTGCTTTCTGCGCTGCTGCCGCGGAGCCAGCAGGCAAATTTAGACACTTCCCGGGTGGGTTTCATTTTTATTTTAACTCTGCAAAGTCTGCTCCTTGGATTGCTTTCAACTCTTCATTGCTGGTGCTTGATTCTGCTGCGGAGTCCTGGCTGTGGAGTCCTCGATGCCGCTGCTTTGCCTGCTGAAATCCGGGCTCCAAAGGGAGATTTGGAGCCGGGTCTGGGGATCCCAGGCTGGGGTGCACAGATGCCAGGCAGCACAAAGGCACTGCTGCCCCCGAAGGAGGAGATGGCTCTGAGCTGATGCCGCTCCCTGAGCCCCAGGGGGAATTTCTGGAGCTGTTTTCAGGTTTCCCCAGCTGAGATGAGCACAGAGAACCAGATCGATTTTCCTCTCCCTCGTGGGCAGCCCCATTTCCATCACAAAGGGTTTGGGGTGAGTGTGCAGAGAACCTGCTCAGGATGAGCTCAGGCACCTGGATTTTGGGAACGATCCCCCCTGGAGAACCTCAGGCAGTTAAACAGGGAGGGGTTTGAACCTCCACGGGGCTGCAGTGATTCCTAGGAGCTCTGGGTGCTCAGGAATCGGCTGCTTTGCTTCTTTGAGCAGGCGTTTTATACACACACGTATAAAACCCCCCGATAAACTGGGACAGTGCGCGCTGCCTTCGCTCGGCTTTGATCAGGGTGGAGCTCCTCCAGAGCTGCCCTGATTAAATCAGAGAGAAAATAAATTGAAAGGGCTTCTGTCTGATTTGCGAGGCTTCTTCAGGTGTTAAGGGGAGAGGGGAAAAAAACATCCAAGGAGCCGGGAGGAGAGGGTTTACCGTTTCATTGCCAAGCAGAACTCGTGCTGGCGCCGAGGGCAGTGAATGGAAGAACTGAGCGAATGCGCTGAGGAGAACACTGCAGGATCCTCAGCACCACGTCCTGCACGGCACAGGAAGGACAACAAAGCAACTTTTCCCTCCCCACAGGATTCCCTTTCCCTGCCAGGCCTTTCTGGCCGGCCAGGAGCAGAGGTGAGGCTGCTCAGCGGTGCTGCAGGTCCCTCCATCAGCACCAGCACCTCTCCCCACGCCATGAATATTGAAATCCCCGAGGCATCCATCTCCCTTCCCCACCGAGGACAAGGGATGTTCAGCTCCCGGCCACAAAAAAAGGGCTCTGCGGGGATGATTGAGTTACTCGAGTCGCTTAAAGGCCGCCAGGAACCGCTGAAAGGCGCTGACAGGCAGGGAGGGGAGGTCAGCGGTGGAGTTCATCACCTCCCTAACAGAATTAATCAGGGGGACAAAATCCGGACACGTTTGCTATTGAACACCGAGTCAATGCCCGCTGGAAAGCGTCGCGGTGTGGTCCCCGTTTAGAATTTCCAGAGGGGAGCGAGAGGGGCTTGGGGAAAGTCCAAGGAGGGAGAGCAAATCCCTTTGTTTGTCAAAAGGGAGAGCGAAGGATTGGTTCAGAAAAGCTGCAGGAAGAGGAATTACTGTCAGGCCTCCCTGCGATTTTAACCTTTCCTGAGGTTATTAAAGGTTTTGGATGCAACGGGGGGAATCGGGAAAGGGGAGAAATAAATGCCAGGGAGGTGGATCAGGCCAGAGCATCCTCCAGGTGCTTTAGTGACAGCTCAGCCAGGCTCCGTCTGACGCTGTCCAGCGCTCCTGGGAGTTCCAACGCCCGGGAAGTTCCTGCTCTTTGGTGACCAGGGAACCTCAGAGGCTTGACAGGAGACTTTTCCTTCACTCCCTCTTTCCATGTGGCTGCCCAAGCCTGGATCCACTTCCAGAGGGGGATTTGCAGGCACAGCCCAGCTCCTGTCCCTGTCCCAGCCCCTTCCCGAGGTGCCGCCGAGCCTGGTCCCTCCCCAGTCCCGAAAACACCGACCAGCAGCTCAGCTGGGCCACCCAGCTGGGCAAAAATGCTGCTTTTCCTGCCTTGGGCAGTGTCCAGAAAGCTTTAAAGAATCACAGGGATGTATAAAACAGTCTGTGAACCATTTCCTTTTCACTCCCTGCTGGCTCCTTCCCCCCGTCCTGACCCCGACGTGTTTGTGCCAGGCTGGGACGGACAAACAACCCCAAATCCCTCTTTGTTGGCTGCTGTAAAACACGGGCAGAGCCTCAGCACCGAGATAAGCAGAGATTTCACTGCAAGAGGCAGGAGACCTTCAGAGGATGTTGCCTCTGGGGAAATCTGTTCAGCAAGAGGCTTTATTTTTAATGTGAAATGGAGGAACAAAACACGGAATTGAAGCTTTTTGGTAAACCTTGCACGGGGCCCACAGCCCAGCTTGCTCTTTTTGCAGCCTGCTATTATTCATGCCCCAGATTTGCCTTTTTTTTTTTTTTTTCTCAATGGGTTTCCCGAGATAAAAAATGTGCGTTCTGAATGGAAAAAAAAAAAAATTGATAAGAAAAAAAAAGTGTATTTCTGCTTTGTAATCAACCAGGCTCCCTCAGTAGTGCCTTTTAAAAAACTGAGCAGCCCATTTCAGGTGTGCAGCTGAATTTCCTGATTCCCGAAGCTGCTTGTCAAAATTATCAAGGCAGTGGTAGCAGGCCCAGCTGCAGTAATTCGATTATTAGACAAAGCAGGCAGAGATCTCCCTGTTTCCTTCCCCTCATAAAACCAGTTGTTCCTGAACCTTTTCCTGCTGCCTTCGGTGAACTTCTGCTGGGGTTCAGGGCTCTGAGCAGAGCAGCAGAAGCTGTTCAAGTTTCCTTCAGCACCAGCACGATTCCAGAAAAAGAAAAGGCAGAGAAACGTGAGGAAAAGCTGCCTTTGAAACGAGGCCACGTCTTGATTGCACCCAGTGGCTAAAAGGGGAAGAAACTTGGACAAGAACTCCATCTGGGAGCTGTTCAGTCTGGGTTTTCAGGCAGCCTCGCACGTTGCTCGAATTTCTTTTCTTCCTGCCTCGACCCCAAGCATAAAACTTGGCAGATGCGTTTGGGAGATCAGCGTGGAACGGGGCCTGGAGCTTGGAAAGCTCCTGGATAAAACCAAGATGTTCAAACAGCGAAGAAATGACCAGGCCTGGGGTTCTTGAGGGGGCTGAGCACTCCCGTGGAGGCAGCGCTGATTTACACATTCCTGGGGAAAACACCCACACAGGGGCCACACAGCAAAACATTCCCTTTCATCCACTCCGGTGCTTTCAGCACGGAACAACCTCTTGTCCTGGAGTGTCCGAGTTCTCCTCTCACTCCACACCAGGCATCAGCTTTTCCTCCTTGCCAGCGGTGAGACCAGGGCTGAGGGGAGCGGGGAAATATGGAAATAGATCGGGTTTTGGTCAGGGTTTGTGCTGAGGGGACACGCCAAGCCCTGATGTGGGAACTGCCCTGCTTTTGATGGCTCCCAGCTCAGGTGGGCCTGCTTGGGGGGACAAGGACTGAGCCCAAATCTTGGCTGTGGAGAGCTCCAAACCCACCAAAACTCGGTGTGGACAGGGACTGAGCCCAAATCTTGGCTGTGGAAAGCTCCAAACCCACCAAAACTCAGTGTGGACAGGGACTGAGCCCAAATCTTGGCTGTGGAGAGCTCCAAACCCACCCAAACTCAGTGTGGACAAGGAATGAGCCCAAATCTTGGCTATGGAGAGCTCCAAACGCACCCAAACTCAGTGTGGACAAGGACTGAGCCCAAATCTCGGCTATGGAGAGCTCCAAATCCACCAAAACTCAGTGTGGACAAGGAATGAGCCCAAATCTTGGCTGTGGAGAGCTCCAAACCCACCAAAACTCAGTGTGGACAGGGACTGAGCCCAAATCTCGGCTGTGGAGAGCTCCAAACCCACCCAAGCTCAGTGTGGACAAGGACTGAGCCCAAATCTTGGCTGTGGAGAGCTCCAAACCCACCAAAACTCGGTGTGGACAGGGACTGAGCCCAAATCTTGGGTGTGGAGAGCTCCAAACCCACCAAAACTCAGTGTGGACAAGGACTGAGCCCAAATCTTGGGTGTGGAGAGCTCCAAACCCACCAAAACTCGGTGTGGACAAGGACTGAGCCCAAATCTTGGGTGTGGAGAGCTCCAAACCCACCAAAACTCGGTGTGGACAAGGACTGAGCCCAAATCTTGGCTGTGGAGAGCTCCAAACCCACCCAAACTCAGTGTGGACAGGGACTGAGCCCAAATCTTGGCTGTGGAGAGCTCCAAACCCACCAAAACTCGGTGTGGACAAGGACTGAGCCCAAATCTTGGCTGTGCAGAGCCCTTTCCCAGGGCTCAGGACACCACAGGGGGAGCAGAGCCCACCATCACCCCCAGGAATATTGGGGAGGGCTCGGTGTTTGTTTTCCCCGCAGGGAATCTCCGACATTCCCACCTTTGGTGACTGTGCTGAGCAGCCAGCCCGGAGCTGCGGCCCTGGGTGGCATCAGGGTGAGAACCGACGGTGCCAGGGCTCAGCACAAACATTCTGCTGAGCACCAGGAGGGATGGAAAACCCGGGGAGTGTGTTTACCAGACACACAACCCCGGAGCTGCTGCTCCTCCTGTTGCCATGGTTACTGCGCTTGTCTGACAATATTAGGAGGAAAATGTTCACATTGATTTCTCCTCCCCACCTCCCCTTGTTTTCCCTCTGAAATAAAAGACGATACCTGGGAATTAAATTAGTCCCTGGGCTAAGTGCAGTTGTGTTTCCAGCACGGGGCCTGGGATGCACACGCACACGGTGATGGATTTTCCCTTTGGGACTTCACCAGCCCAAACCATTCCCCCCCAGTTCCCCACTGGTCACTGCTCCTCTGCCCTTAACCCTTTGCCTGCCGTGCTTTCCAGAAGGAGGATGACTCCAGGGCCAGGGGAAGAAGGATAATCCAGGGATTGATGGCTTTCCGGTGGACTGGAAGCTGGGCACGATTTATTCAAAGGTGAAATTTCCCAGCAGTCTTGTTCCCTTGGTGCTCAGGGGAGTGTGGGTGCTCTCATTTCACTTTATGGCTCCCATTCAGACCAAGTCAGCTGGGAATCAATTCGGAGAGCGGCATCAAGCTGAACTTCCCGTGTGTTAAGGACAAATATAATGACAGGAAACGGAGCTTGCCCCCTCTGACCTTGTTAATGTGACACTCCCTCGGGTCTCTGATGGCCCAGACGAGGAGTGTCCCACTTTCACAGCCACTTTTCCACCCTCTGGGCACACCTGATGCCGTTGGAAGCAGCCTCAGAACTGATTGAGGCCACGCTGGCACAGAATTCCTCAGGTGTGAGGCTCTGGGGCCTGCAGGAAAGATGGGGAGGGACTTTTCACAGGGATGTGCAGTGACAGGACAATGGGGAACGAAAGGCTGCAAAGGGCCAGGGAGGAGGTTTAGGGGGAATATCAGGAAAAAACCCTTCCCCGTGAGGGGTGGAGGAGGGAGGGGTGGTGCTGCTCTGGCACGGAGGGGAAACAATCCAAGAGGAAGCTTAGCTCCTCCACTTGGCAATTAAAACCAGCCTTTCCTTACTGGAACCTGAGAATCCTAAAAGCGTCCAGCACTGACCAGCGAGGAGGGAATTTTGCTCTGTGCCAAAGGCTCCCAGCCCGTGCCACAGCAGCCCCCCTGAAAAACCACAAAATCACATTTTGTGCCTCCCTGATCCTCTCCCCAAACCAGGGTTTGGTCTCTGCAGCTGATCCTGAGGTGGGGCTGAGGGATATCAGGGAGGCACAGAGCCGAGGATGGGGTTGCTTAGCAATCCAGCAGGAAGATTCCCGGGAACCACTGCTAAGCTCAGATGAATGCAATGTTCCTGTCACAGACTGGCACAGAACTTCTGAGCATCACTTCATTGTTCCATTTAAACCTTAAACGTTTGGATACCGCAATCTCAAACACCCCAGGCTTTTTATTGTTTTTTTTTTCTTTTATTTTTGGTTTTGTTTTTTTACTTCCTGATTTTTTGTCCTCTAATGCCTTCTGTCCCTCAGTTTGTTCCGCCCACGCTGAGGATTCCAAACACATCCGTGTGGCTTTTACCTTTGCTGGCTGCTGCAGCGAATTAAAATCACCTGCTGGTGATAATCCCCCTGCCTGGAGGCTTAATGATGCCACGAACTCTGCAAGGGGAGTTTTTGGTGTTTGATCCAATTATCCAGAGCTAAAGACGACTCGGGAAGGGGCCGGGGACGACGCCAGGGCTGTGTGTCATTGGACGGTCGCGCACAGGAGACGAGCCTTTGACAGGGATGTACCACGGACTTTTACTGCAAAACGTGATTTAGGTAGACAAGACTAAAGGTTGGGGGCAAGGATTTCTCATTCCCTCGGCCCACCAATGGAAAATGAGGTGCAGTGATGCACGAGGAGCTCTCAAAGCCACCCCTGGGATGGCTGATTTCAGCCCTGCCCGCGGAGCCACGCTTCCTCCTGTCTCACTGCCTCCTGCTCTTTCTTCCTGCTTTTAATTTACACCGCACAATTTAACCATCATTGCAGGCCCTTCGGGCTGCAAATCCTCGGAGAATAAAAGCTGAACGGGAGCAACGTGTGCGGGAGCTGCAGCAGCTCGTGGACACTCCCTGCTGCCCTGTTGGGGCTCCAGACAGGTGACAACAAACACAACGGGGTGCCCAGAGGAGCTGGAGCTGCCCCAGCCCGGGAAGAGTCCACGCCAGGTGGGATTGAGATGCTCCAGGTGGTGCCCAAGCTTGGGATGAGGTGAGCTCTAAGGCTCTGTCAAGTTAAAAAGCTGTTTGTGGTTTCCCTTTCCAATGTATCTGGGAAGAGTCAATGTGAAAAGCACCGTGTTTGCCCCCTCCCCGTGACATTTAGGCAAAGAACACTTGTTGAAGCAAGGAGAAAGGTGGTTTTTTTGGGGTGTGCTCAGCAGGTGGGCTGGCAGGGGCCCTGCCTGGTGGAACTGCTCTCCATCCCGGCCGCACTCCCACGGCAAACTGCACAGCCCCACGTACTTCTTGTAAATGTTGTGATTTCCTGGCCCTGAGAAGGGAAACAATCGCGTTAATTGATTTGGAGAGCTGCCCACGGAGTGCACTCACGGAGGTGGCCGGCGGCCCGTGGGGTCGGGGAGTGCATCCTGAGGAGAATAAGGAAAATTAGACCTCAATTCCTCTGACATCAGCACCAACCCTCCTGCACCCGGCCAAAACCCATCCCTAGAAACCAGAGCTCCGAATCCTTCAGCTGCTTCACTCCAGGAGAGATTTCTAACACGCGGAATTCCTGTACAAGTCTTTTTTTTTCTCCCTGAAAACAACAGATGCAAGCGAAGAGCACAGAGGGGGGTGAGAAGCTCTGCTTTGATGAGTGGGCCTGGGAGAATTCAGAGCGAGTTCTGAGTGGGATCTCTTGGCCCGTGTGCTCGGAGCAGAGCGTCACTCAGAGCCTGGGCTGACTCCACATCCCACAGGAGCCTTTGCCTGGTGCTTCCCCACCAGCTTTGTCTTTTCTCCTTGAGCAGGGGCAGGGATGTCTGTGCTGTGAGCAGGGCTGGGGACGGGACAAACCAAAGCTGCTTTGTGCAGAAATCCACACCCAGCACCCCGGGGACGGGGACAGAGGGGTGCCTGTGACATTTCCACTGGGGTGACACCCCCCAGTGCTCAGCCAGGACCCTTTTGAGAGGAATGACAGATCTGTCTTTACAAACAAACTCTGGCTCTGCTGGTAGATAAAACCTGCGCTGAGAAATAAAAGAAACAATGGGGAGGATCCCACTGATGGATGAATGGAAAAGGAGATATTTGCCTTCACAAACAAACTGTGGGTTGGCTGATAAATGGAATTGGATATTGAATGATGAAAGAAACAACGGGGAAAACCCATAAATTCCATAAGAATGAAAAAGGGGGTTATACATGAAAGGGGAGTTTTAGGTATCAGGCACTCTGGGAAATCTGTAACTCTCAGCCAAAGGGGGAAGAGAGAGGGAAATGTGCCCGGGAAATTGGGATAAACAGGAGGCTGCATCCTCCAAAACTCTGAGAGACCCCAGGGGAAATGCCCCACGGCCTCTCCCTTTATTGGAATAAACAGGATTCCTCTGTCTCCTTTTTGGACACAAACCTCTGCCGTTGGTGGATTAATTTTTCCTAAAACTTCGCCCCCGAGGGAGGCTGTCAGCAGCCAGCCCGGAGAGAGAGGGAATCCTTGTGATGCCCAGCATGGCTCCAGGAGACCTTTCCTGGCCCTTCCCACAGCCCAGACCGTGCTCAGCAGCTCCTCAGCTCCCGGGACAGCTGCTGGGCTCCACAAGGGATTTATTTCTCCTCGGCAGGTCTCGGGGAGGCTCCCAGGGAAGCCCTGGGCTGGCAGGGGAGGCTGCTGGCCTCGGTGACAAGTGACATGATGGAGAAAATTGCCGTGTCAGCCCTGATTAGGGCCAGCACTGCCCGGGAGGAGCCTGAGCCTGAGCCTGAGCCTGAGCCTGAGCCTGAGCCTGAGCCTGAGCCTGAGCCTGAGCCTGAGCCTGAGCCAGTCCCGGCCAGGGGAGCTGGGAATCACCCGGAGCTGCTGCTGGCCCTGGACTGGCTGTGGATGTTTGGGGGGACACCCAGGGGAGGCTGCTGGGGCCCGGGGGGGATTTTTCGAGCACATTTTCGTGCTTGACCTGCTGCTCACCCCCCCCTCTGCCAGGGAACAATGCTCTCCTCTCTGAGCCAGGGTGCCTCGGTGCGTTTGGCTGCCTCCTCCTGGGGATGAGATCACGGAGGGAGCTCACGGCGGACAATTCCTTTTCCCCCGAATTAGAAACTCTCTCAGCACCTCTCCCTCTCCCTAGGTCTGTTCAAACCCATCAGCTGGGTCTTGCAAAGCCCCTTCCCAAAGGCCTGGCTTTGGAGACACAAGGCTGGGCTGAGCTGGCTCCGGCTGCAGCCTCTGCCCCTCTTTTGGGGGGCTCTGAGGGCAGCACCTCCCTGTTCCTCAGCCCCAGAGCACCTTCCTCTGTCCCCCCTGGTGCCTCCACACACCCTTTCCTCTTTTAGACAGGAAGAAATCCGGGAAAAGTTCCAAATGCCACCCCGAAATCTGCATTTTTTTTCTAACCGCCTTTTTATGACAATAAATCTCCATCCCACCTGACAGGGACCATAGGCAGCTGCCACCCCGATTACTCACAGCACAGAAATCTCCTTTGACAGCTTTTGGTTTCCTTATTTCCTCACATTAATTGTTTCCCTGGGCGCCTGGAGCAAGGCTCTGTCCCGAGGAAAGGGAGGAGGTGGCAGCAGGAGTGTGAGCAGCCCTGCCTGGGCCGTGCTTGGACATCCACGTTGTTCCTCCTCCTCCAGGGCACTGGAGGGAATGTTCCTGCTGATGAATTTCCTTGGAGATGCCCATTGCTCTTCCAAATTATTCTAACTCCCTGAGTTCGTCACAGCCTCTTCACAGCAGTGTTTGGCAGGGCTGGTGAAGAACCTCACCGGGGTCAACAGGGAAGGAAAGAATCATTTCCCAGATTTCCTCTTCGGCCCAGCTTTCTCCATTCCCAGGGCTCACTCACTTGCCCTGCAGATAAAATTTGTCAGGAGCCAGGACTTGGCTCCCGTGGCCGATGAAACCATCACAGCTCTGGTGGAGAGCTCATCCCAACCCCTTCCCACCCGAGCAGCTCCAGGCCGTGTTTGGCACCTCCTGCCAGGGCTTCTTTGCCATCACACCTGAGAGGGGATTTGAACTTTAAAAGAGGCAGCAGCGCTGTCAAGGGCAGTAGGGCAGGGAAAAGGGGGAGAAGAGGAGAGCTGGGCTGGTTTCCAGGAATCCCTGAAGGATCTGCTCCCCTCTGTTCCCACAGAGACTCTGATGGTCCTCAGGACCCACAAAGGCTGCGGAGAAAAGTAGTTTCCTCCTGAGCGGCTGGAAAAATGTTTCAATTCTCAAACTGCAGCTGAGATTCCCGGCTTTGCCTTCCCTCCCTTGCCCTTTGGAACCTCCTCTCTTTCAGTCCGTGCCACGGAACCCTGCAGGAAGGAACAACCATTCCCTTATTCCTGTGGAAAGGGAAAGGAATAATCCCCATCCCAGACCAAAGGGATTTAAAAAGGATCTTTAGTGTCTGGCAGTGACAACAACCCCCCTCAGCAGCAGCAAAGGGAGGCTCCTCCAGGAAGGCCAGCAGCAGCTCAAACGTTGTGTTTTTGTGGGGAAAAGAGAACTCTAAAAACACAGATTGCCCAGGGAAGGAAAATTTGCATGGATATTTTCCTTCTGGCTGATATCACATCTCCCTGCCTGGGAAATGAAGCAAGGGGAGGTTTGGTTTTTTTTTTTTGCATGCTCTGCAGGGACGAGGTAATGGGAGATTTTGTGCTCTAAGTGCAGATAGCAGAATCACGTCGGGCAGGTGAGAAATTGCCTCTCGCTTTCCTGCAGCCGCTATCACCACGCTGAAACTGGGAGGGGGGATTGGGCAGGGAAATTATCTCCAGAAAAATAAAACAGCTTTTAAAATAGCAGGCCTGGAGGAACAGGTAACTCATCTGCAGGAGCAGTGCAATACGAGAGGAAATCCAGATTAGTGTTCAGCAGAAGCAACAAACTCTTCACACCACATTTCCCCCCCAGAACATTCCTTTTCTCCACTTTATTGTTCTTTTCCTTTGAATGCTTTGGAAACAACTCAGGTGATTCTTTGCAGACTGAAGCAGTGATAAGAGGAGGGGTTTTTTGGGGTTTTTTTGGTGCTTATATTATTTCATGTACAGCTGACAGAGCAGATTGTTCTGTTGGTGCAGGTGCAGCTCCAAAATCCTTCCAGGTAATTGGGATTTTTTGTTCGTTTGTTTGTTTTTTTTGAAGGAGCCATTATGGAATTTCTTCATTCATGTCCCATCCTTTGTGATGTTTCAGCTCTTCTCTCCATCCCAAGGTTGGGGTGTTCCTTTAATGGGTTTTGAGCCACTTCGGAATTTTTGGTTTGGATTTCAATATGGGTTTAATTAAAGTAAAGATGTTAATGGCACACATAATGCTCATGAAAACAGCAGCAACGCTCCCCCAGTGACTCACTTAAAGAGAGCACATCAGGCTGTGCCTTTATGCAGAAATAGGCTGGATGTGCGGTGTTTTCCCATTTTATCTCTTCACAGCCTTGGAATAGGCTGGGACTGAACTGAAATTCCAAACAAAAAATCTTGAAATGGCTTTAAACCCCATGAAACCCGACTTTCCCCCCTTCCTTTAGCTGGCAAAGCCCCTTATCTGGGAGGGAAACAGGGCAATAACTGGGAATTCAGCATCACCATGTGATTGCTCAGTGCTCCATAAAAATGAAAGGGAGATCCAAGGAAACTGGAACCAATGTTCCAACACACCTGTTGGCATTTGGGGCTGCCCAGGTTTATTCTCTCGCTGCAGTCGCTCTGAATTCTCCTCTCAAGCCCCCACCCTGCCGGCATCAATAACAATATATTAATATATTCCTGTGTACTGAGCAGCCCTTAATAATTACGTCAACCCTTAATTTGCTGCGACTCAATTACTGCAGCAGCTCGTTGACATTGTTCAGGTTAATAACTGCCGGATTCAGAGGACAGGCCACGTTACAAATCACGCTGATTGTGGCAATTGTTGCAGCCAGCCAGGGGAGCAAGAGGCAAAGCGTTATTTAGCAAGGCTCAGGAAACAACTTTCCCTGCGGTGAGATCCCCTGGGAGAGCTGCAGAGGTGCAGGGATGGTGCTCTGGGGAGCTTCTGACAGGGAAATTCAAGAAGTTGGGGCTGGGAGGGTCTTTTTTCAATCCTGGGGGTTTCTCCTTGTGCTGGAAGAGGCAGGTTTTGGATCCAGCACAGGCAGTGCTGGTGGGCTGGTAAAAAATAGCAAATTTTTTTCCCCCCACAGTGTTCTGTCCGGAATACAACTCCTCCACAACAACCTCCTCGAGGGAAAAACCCCGTGGAATGTTGCCCCAGCGGTGGTTTGACCCTTTGTTCTGACCGTGGCCTCAAATATTTGTGCTTTTCCTCCCCCAGAGCCGGAGCCAGGCAGGACCACTCCTCTCCCACCACCAGCGCCGAGCAAAGGAGTGATGCTTTAATGGGTGTGCTGAAGTGACTCCTCAAATGAATCTTAATCACATGGGCTAATTAGAGGCTGTGTTTGTTAATCAGATGTGAATAGCAGGCTGATTTCTCTATTTAGATAAACGTCTGCTGCAAAACCTCTTGGCAGATGGGCCAACGTTTGCTCCCCCCAGCCTGAGTGGGCATTTTAACAGGTTGCAAACACGGTTTCATTGCTAATTAAGGACTAATGAAAACAGCAATCCCGGTGTCCACCACGGGGCCCAGACACTCTGCTGTGGTGGGAAGTGTTGAGCCTTGGAATCCGCATTTGGAATTCCTGGATCCTCCTCGGGGTCCTTGCCATGATGCACAGCACTGCCCAGAACTCTTTCCCCACCAAATAAACCAGCGTGGGATTTACTTTACAGGCTGATAAAGACCAAGTTAAATTCTTGGGGATGCCCTGTGCAGGGCCAGGAGTTGGGTGATGCTTGTGGGTCCATTCCATCTGTGATTCCACGATCCTAAATAAAACCAAAACCTGGAGACAGCAGCTGCGGCTGCTCTTGTGGCCAACCCAACTTTAATCCAAGTTTCCGATGCCCTCAAATCCTGAAACCAAGGAAAACAGGTTGGAAACCAAGGAGAACAGGTGAATTTAGCCTAAAAAGGTCCTTGAGACCCTGTTCCTTGGGCTGTGGGTGCTCTGCCAGCTCTCCCCTCCTCCTCCTCCTCACCCCAGGGATGTTCTCCACTGAGCTGGGGTGCCTCTGGCTGGGCCATCACCTCCCTGCTGGCTCCTGCAGTCAACAGCTGAAGCTAAAATGAGATTTTTTTTTTTTCAGCGTGTTTGGCTTCCCTTGCACTCTCCAGAATTACCCTGAAGAGTATTTAAATATCTCTCCTAATAATTACACCCATATTCCCAGCAGCTCCTGTGCCAGTGGAAGTGCTGAGTTATCCTGCTTTTACCGTGCCTACCTATGGATTACAAATAGATCTTATTAACTGCTCCGAGCTGACACATCTATTGGAATAAAGGGGCTCGTTTCTTCCCAGGCAGCAGAACAATCTTCCTGTTATGCTAATAAATACAGGAATTTGCATAAATCTAATCAGATGGGGAGGCTCAAACGGAGCCCAGCGCTCCTGGGTGCAGGGGAATTTTTGGGAAATAGTCACCAGCAGCTGGAACTGGGCAGGGACTGGCAGAGGAGGAGGAGGTGGGAGTTGTGTTTCCATCCACCCAGCTCCGTTTCCAGGGGGCTTGTGCTGCAGAGCCCCCCGCCTGTTGGATTATGCCTTGTGTGCAGTAAATGTTGTGCCAGAGATAAGGAAAGGCAATTTGCTCCCAGCTCTGGTTGTGCTGGCCCATCCCTTTGGGTGAGGGATGAGCCCTGGAGCGGCACTGCTCTGGGCCAGGGCAGCACCCCAAAACCCCCTGGCCTGGCTGTGCTGTGCGTGCCGGGAGCATCCCCAGACCCACAAATCCCCTTTTGCTCTGGGGCTGAACAATCCCTGCCCCTCCAACCCCATCCAGATAAAGAACAGTGAGAAATCCTTCAGATTCGGGCAGAGAAGCTGCTCCAATGCTGGAAGGGTTTGTGATACCCACGACCTTGTGTAGGGTTTTGTGTCTTGGCCAGCAGCAGATTGGGCTGAAGGTGGGTTTTTTTATGGGGCAGAAAAGGGAAGTTTCTGCAGCCTCCTCCCTTCCAAAGCTGCTTCAGTGCTGGCAGTGCTGGAAAGATGCAGCTTCCTTCCTCCCTGCACCGGTACTAATGACAAACATGTCATTAATAATTCTATCCCTGCTCATCCCCGCTGCTTTACCCTCCAACAGTCTGGATTTGCTTTTGGAGGGCAGGAGAGCGCTGCCTTCCCTTTTTAGCACATGTGCAAACGCTCAGCAGATGTCTGCCTCCCTGTGGGGAGCCTCCCTTGGACCAAAACCCGGGATGTGCCGAGCAGGGGAGGCTGCTCCAGCTGCAGAGGCAGGTGAAGTCAAGGTACAGCTCCAAGGCAAAAGCAGCAGCACCCTTCCTGCAGAATGAGCCTTAAACCACCGCTCCCACCACGCTTTTGCCTCACATCCCATCTGGATTCCTGGCTGGAAGTGCTGCTGATGAGTCCAGCCCTTCCCACTCCTGCCGAGGAGGGGCTGGTGCCAAGCCTGTGCCGAGCTCCAGGCAGAGCTTTGATTTATTCCCTTGGAAAACACTTCCCCGTGCTCCTCTAAAGGCTTCAGGAGCAAAACACATCGCTCCAGCTCTGCTGAGGACTCTGCTTACAAGGTGAGGATGCTGCCAGGGCAGAGTGGGAGAATTTGTTGTGCAGGTGGCAGGAATTCCAGCTGGGATCAGGCACAGGAGGCTCCCAAGTGCTCCCCCAGGGCAGGGACGGCTTCCACCAAACTGCTCCCAGCTCCATCCAGCCCGGCCTTGGGCAATTCCAGGGATCTGGGAACCTGTGCCAGGGCCTCACCTCCCTCAGAGGGAAGGAAAGAAATGACCCAGACCTAGAAAACCTGGTTCTCCAGACCTGGAAAACCATTTTTCCATCATCCTCCCCCCAGGTTCTGCAGGTTCACTCCCTGCCTGAGGGATTGCCTTCAATCCATGGTCGTGCTGGAGCAGCAGAGTCCTCTGCCCCCATGTTTCCCACGTGTTGGAAAAGCGGGGTAAAAAACCCCTCAAGTCCTTATAAAAGGGGAGGATGGTTTAATTCCCACATCTTTAATCACATTGCTCCTCGTCCAGCACCTGTAAAGCCAAATATTCCCCCTCAATGGTTTGGGCAGAGCCCCAGTGTGCAGCACAGGTTGGCTCGCAGTGATTTGCTTCGCTGTGGCTGCTTGGCTGAGTTTTGGGATCTTTGAAGCCTTTATTTGCCCATCATTCCTCCAGCACAACCCTCCCTTGTAGCAGTTACAGGTCAAACAACGAGAGCAGCACCGATGGGGGTGAAATAAAATAATAATAATAATAATAATAAAATAAAAGCAACCCTGGGCAGCATCCTGCAGGATTCGTTCCACACCCAGCCAGGTGATTTATCAGCAATGGTCACTTCAAACCTCACCCATTTGGTGCAGCTCCAAGAGCCTCTCAGGACATTTGGCCGGGAATTAATGCAGGAAAGGACTTCCAGGCACTTCAGCAGGGCAGGACCCTCGGAGGAACCGGGAGGTTTTTCCTCAGAACGTTCAATGTCGCCTTAAATTAGGCCATAAAAAGTAAGTGCTTTTTAAAAGCAATCTTGCACAGTTGGGTCTGCATTGTCAGAGCTTCCTGGTGATTTAAAGGTTCTCCTTCCTCCTGGCTCCTGCAAAAAACCCCAACAAACGGGAGCCTGGCTGCTGTGAAAAATCCCCTCGCCTGTAAATCTAGAGGAAAAGCTATATATATATATATATATATAAATATAAATATATCTCTCTATATAAATATATATATAAAAATGTGATAAACACCCATAAGGCAGAGCCCATAAAGCCAGGGGCTGACAGCAGAGCTGGGAAGCACTGTCAGGGGAAGAGCAAACCCGGAGTTTTTTGGATAGGGATGTAAAGGTGAGGCTGCTGTGATGTTTTTCCACCGTGTCCCTCGCAGTATTTACCTTTTTTTCGGAGCCTCACTCTGCCTGTGATGAACAAGAGAAAATCCCACAGCACTGAAGTGCCTCGTTTGTCACCGAGCTGCTTTTTTTATTTTATTTTTGCCTCGTTCTTTCTGTTACATCATTTGAGTCGCCCTTGCTGGGTTTGCAGCATCTCCTGAGTGTTTTATTTCCTAGCTTTGCTTGCGGGAGGGTTCCTGCTGTTGGATGGGACTTTGGGGCTGGGCTGGGTCTGTCCTTCCCCTTTTCCTGCTGATCCACTTCCCCACAGGGGATAGAAGGAAGGAAGGGTCTCCCTCCCACTGCTTGGCTTCAAATTTGTCCCCTTTGCTGATGCTGCTTTATTCAAATCTGTTTTAATGACAATATCATATATTACATTATATTATAATATATTAATTATACTATAATCTATATTATAACATGATATCTTTATTATATTTATAATATATTATATTAATATTATCTTTTATTAACCACTGGGTGCAGTGAGAGCTGCCCAGCATCCCTCTCCCAGTGCCTCTTACAGAGTTTTCTTACCCCCTGAACCCCTCTGTCATTAGTCCGGCCCTGGCCTTCAACTTTAATCAGCTTTTTCCCCCCTGCTCCTTGGGTCAGCTTCTCCTGGCTGCAGTGGCACGTCCGTCCCTGGCAGCTCCCGGGATTCCCAGAGAATGGGAGCGTGTCTGTCAGTGGGGCAGGGCTGGGGCTCAGCTCAGCACAGGGTTAAGAAAACAATGTGGGGAGGAATTAGTGCAGGGCAGCAGAGCCTGGCCTTTCCCAGAGCCTCCCTGAAAAGCCCTTTCAGAGGCATTTAACGTCCCCTGTCAGGGGCTGCAGGGCCTGACCCGGGGGACAAGAGCCCTCTCAGCCCTCTTGGGTGCTCTGGGTCACCTTGCAGGGCTTCGGTTTTCTCTCAAAATGTGCACATGGACAAAAAAAAAACAAAAACAAAAAAAAACGGGGGTGGGGGGAGGTGGGAAATCAGCTTGGTAAATAACATTCCCTTCCCCATCAGGAGCTTAACAGGGAAGGACAAGACCCAAGCCCGGCTCCAAAAGCCTGGTCCTAATCTTTGGTGACATCTCTGGTGGCTGAAGAGGAGCTCTGCACAGGGAACAGCCATTCCCACCTCCCAGGACCTGGAGGAGCCCTGCACAGGGAACAGAACAATTCCCATCTCCCAGGACCTGGAGGAGCTCAGCACAGGGAACAGAACAATTCCCATCTCCCAGGACCTGGAGGAGCTCAGCACAGGGAACAGAACAATTCCCATCTCCCAGGACCTGGAGGAGCTCAGCACAGGGAACAGAACAATTCCCACCTCCCAGGACCTGGAGGAGCTCAGCACAGGGAACAGAACAATTCCCACCTCCCAGGACCTGGAGGAGCTCAGCACAGGGAACAGAACAATTCCCATCTCCCGGTCCTTCTGTCCTGCCTTCAGCCGTGAGGTGGGAGCTGTGCCCTGCAGCCCTGCCAGGCACCAGCAGCTCTCCGGACTCGGTTTTTCAGTCCCTCTGCAAGGGCTTTGAGCCACACAGCCAAATCAGAGCAGGCTGGAAGGGCACCCAAATGGGTGAGCAGCAAATCTGCAAATGAATTAAAGGTTTGTCAGAGCCCTGGTTTGGTTTCCTGATCTCCGGTCCCTCTGCTGAGGGATCTGCAGTGGGAGCAGCCCCGAAATGGGCTGAGCTGGCCAAACCCTGGCAGAAAACACCCAAAATACACCCAGAGACCAAAATCCAGGCAGAGAGGGAGAATTCTGGGTGCTGTCACTCCTCGGGGTGCTCTGGCTGCCCTTGCTCAAACCCCTGCTCTTGGGAAGGAAAATATCTGCCAGCACCAATCTTTGGAGGAAAAGGACACAGAAGGCCGGGGAGGTTCTGGGGCAGAAGAATCCCCTGAGGAGGAACCTCAGAGCTTCATTCCACCCCTGGGGCTGAGCTCCAGATGGAAAAACGATCGGGGCAAACTTGCCGAGCTGAGCTGCTGCAGGTGGAGGGATCAGGGCGGAATAATTGTCCAGCTGAGCTCTCCCAGCGAAATCCGTGGAGGAAAAGGAGCATCCAAGCCCAGACGGGGACGTGGGCACCCAGCTGCCCCTGGGTCCTGCTCTGCTCCCACCAGGAGCCAGGAGAACCTCGGGACTGGGAATTGTCTGGCCAAGGTGGTGAAGGGTGGGCAGGAAGTCGGTGATTTGCATACAGAGCTCGGAGATAATGAAAAAGCCCAATTAAAAAGATAAATCAGCTGCCTCATGGTTTAATCATGCGGCCTGGCAGGGCTGGGCTGTCCCTTACAACAGGAGGTGGCTCTGCAGTGAGGGGGCTCTGCTGGAGAATCCAGATGAGTTCTGACACCCAGGACAAATCTACGCAGGGCTTTTCCTTCCCCTTCTCCTTTTGGCTTTTTGCAACACCTTAAATCAGAGCCAGCCCTTGTTTCCACATCAGGAGCGAGTCCAAGGCTGGTGTCAGCGGTCTGTGTTCCGTGCCAGCCCTGCAATGTCTTGATTGCAAAACCTGCTCTGTTCCCAGGTTCCTAAATCTTCCTTTCTGGAGGCTTTAATTGGAGGTGAGCAAAGCAATGATCTGTCAGCCACGCAATCCTCGCTCGATTCATCTTGCCAAAAAGGGAAAAGAACCCTGAATTAAAGGAGAAAAGAATGATCTTGGAGGCGTTTCGCAGGCTCGATGATTCTGCGATGCCGCGGTGTGTGGCTGCAGAGGGCCCAGCCCGGGGCAGGGGTGGCCTGGCTGTCACCTCAGGAGGGGCTGTGACACCTGGGCTGGACAGTGGGGCACGGAGCAAAGGCCAGGGTGGGGCTGAGCTGTCTGGGGGGGCTCCAGAGAGCAACTCAGGGCGATTTCAGTCACTGCTTCTCATCAGTGACTTTAGCAAGGCTCCCAAATTGGGCTGAGACAATGAGGTAACATCTCCTCAGCCGGGGGGGATGCTCTGTGCAGGAAGGGCTCGTGGCAGAGCTGCACCAGGACATCTCTGCTGCTGTCCCCACCAAACATCTCCTGCCCTGCCCTGGGCCAGCTGAGCTTCCAGAGAAACACCTGGGAACGGCTCCTGCAGACCAGGCTCCTCCCCTCAGCTCCGCACTGGGTGGTTTTTTTTATCGGATTGTATTGGATTTGTTGTGTTTCCAAAAGCTTTTGTGTCCCCGAAAATGGCCGGGAAATGTGCCAGAGGCGCCCTGTCCCCAGAGCTCGGCCGTGTCAGGGAAATTCTCCAGCCCCGGAGTGCCCAGGGTGAAGGGATGAATAGCAGCTGCCTGGGAGTGTTTGCTGCCTTGGCTGGCACAGAAAGGCTCTTTCCCTGCTCCTCTGTGACCCCTCTCTGCTCTCCCTGGAGGGGGATCTCCCTGCGTGGGAACTCTGAGCACAGAATGGAACCAATGTCAGGCTCCAGAGCCTTCCTGTCCCGGGGAAACGTGGCCCAGGCTGGGGCAGCAGCTCCCAGGATAAACCCTGAGACTTCCCTGAGACGTCCCAGGCATGGGATTGCTTCAATTCCTGTTTTCTGGGCCAACATCTTTATTTCTGGGGATGGCAGGTGGTTGGCTGTGGGTGTGAGAGGCAGAACACCTTGAGCATCAATAAATTAGTGGCTGCTGGGGAGATGTCCTGGAGCTGTTATGGAGCAGAATCCAACGGGAAATTCAAATCCTGATAAGAGCTTTCCTTGCTTTAACCCAGTTTCGATCTTCCTCGGCTGCTGTCAGCTGGGTTGGTCAGGATAACCCCAGTTCCCACGCCTGCCCCCCAGAAAACCCCAAAGCCCTGCTGGGGAATGGTGAAGCCTTTCCCCACAAACCAGTGGATCCCATCCCTGCGGGACACAGGGCAGGGCCGGCTTTCCTGCTGAGAACGTGCTTGCTTTCTCACAGGGAGCAGTTTGGGGAATTGCACAGATCATTTCATTTTCCTGCCGTTTTGGGCAGGCCCCGCTCCTCTCTTCTCTCTCACAAATACCCCTCTGTAGAGGAAACGTAGTAGGAAAGAGCCTGGGGAGAAAAGCAGAATATTCAGTGATTCAGGAATCCTCAGGGGAGAGCTCTGCCTTTACTGCAGAGTCACCACCAGGAAAAAATTGTAATTCACTTCTTCTCTGCCTTCCTCTTGACGCCTCGCTATTTAAAAATGTAATTAGATCTGCATGTTCCTTGGTTTTAATTTTCTTTATGTGTCTGGAGCTGGGTTGTTAAGGTTGTTTGATGTTGGTTCCTAAGTGAAAATAACTCTGCTCCATCCTGAATATCCCCTGCGCTTGATTCCATTTTAGATCGGGGCAATGTATTATTTTAAAGACAATAATTAAAAAAAAAAAAAAGCTTTGGAAGATATTTAATATATAACTTCCAAAGGATTTCTGGCTAGACTGAAGAGGCTGGTGTGATTCGCAGAGTTTGATAACAGACAGACTTCCGTGAAAAATCCCCTGCACAGCAAAGCGCTCCGGGTTTTGCCCCTGGAATATTCGGGAATTGGGTGTTGTGCTGAAGTCCTTGGGCTCTTTGGAAAAACACAGATTTTCAGCGTGTGACTCTCAGAACCAGGTGTCAGGGAATCACTTTGAGATAACTGCACTGATGAATAGAATAAAAATAAAAAATAAACCCTGCAGGCCTGCCAGGGGAATCCTGTATCCCCTCCAGTCCCAGTCCAACCAGTCACTTCCCAGTTCCCAGCTGTTGCAGGCAGGGATATTATCAAAGAAAAGCCTTATCAAATCTGGGTTAGGCCCTGCCACTCTAGCTGAGCCAGAAGCAGCTGATAAATTCCCATAAAGAAAAATACAAGAATGAACATGACAACCTATTAGAGAGAAAAACAAGTTTGTATCTGCATAAACAATGAATCTGTCCCATGAGAATCAGTGAGGGAAATACATAAACAGATCTAGAGAGAGAAAATTTGATAGATACACACGGCAGCCCTCACTGACCAATGACCTGAGTGTCCCTGTATGCTGCCCAGTTGGGTTTACCACAATGCCTGCCGGTATTCCCTATGGATATCAGCTTCGAGAATGAAGAACTGGCTTTCCTGCATAAAGAACCGAGTCCCCTCTGCTGATTTATCACAGCCCCCAGCCTGCTCCAGCGCCCTTTGCCGTGCAGTTTATCAGCCAGGGCAGTGCTTTCTTCCTGTGGGCGGGAGCCGCTCCCCCTGCTCACCTCCAGGAGTTTCCCCTCTGAGCACATCCCTGACTTCCAGCCGGAGACAGAGAGCTATTAATAACTGCTCCCTTAATGAGCTTATTCCAGCAGCACCCAAGCAAGGTACAAATTGCTTGGCTCACCTCGGGGGAACCCGAGGAACCCGAGGTGATTCTGCTCAAAAAGGGGGCTTTGTCCTGGAGGAAAGGTTTTATCCTGGCCTTTACCAGGAGGTTTTTGAGGAGATTGCTTCAGGACAAGGGGTGGGATCAAGGAGCTGGAAACGCTCTGCACGCTCCGGGGTCTCTGTGCTGCTGGCACTGGTGCAGGGCTTTGCTTTGCTTTGTTCTGTTTGTTGATTTGTTTTTTGTGCAAACACCAGCAGTGAAATGGGCGGCAGATATTCAGGGAGGTGGATCTAAGCCGTGAGCTGCCCTGCTCCCTCTGTTTGCTCCTCCAAGGGGGGGAAATGCTGGTCAGGCTCTGGGAGCTCTCAGCACCAAACCCCATTTCTGACCTGCTCCTCCAGCCCTGTAGGGAAAAGAACCCGGGATTCTGGCGTGGTCTTTCTGCAGAATTCCAAATTTTGGGACCATTTTAAGCACCGCCAACTTCTCCAGGGCCAAGCCGTGCTTTGCAGGGGCCACAGCAAAGCTCATTTCTCTTGTCCAGGGATTCAGCCTCGTTCCTTTCCCTGATTATGTAGGTGCAAACCCTTCTGTTCATCTCAATTGCTCTGTTCTTCCCAGAGAGCTCTCTGAACCACGCACATTTTAATGTTTTCCTCTGCTGCTCCCTCAAATCTCTTCCTTTACTCTTTGATGCTCTTTGTGGACAAAGTTTTCCCCAAATCCTGGCAGGTTTCACAGCGTGGGGACTCCTCTGAGTTATCTCGGGGCTGTCAAAGGTGCATCCTCTGAGTGCCTCCCTTGCCCCCTTTACAGAAAGTCGTATAAAGACCTTTTCCTCCTCAAAACCCACGGCCCAGGAAACAGAACTGAGAGCTGCACGAGGCATCACAGGAACAAAAACGCAGTCAAACTCGATATGAGGCCTCTCTAGTTTAGGTATTTGTGCTTTGCAAAGACAAAGAGATCAATTTCCCCCTCCCAGCAATTCCTGCTGGACCCTCTGGGCAGGGCAGGGAGGATTCGGAGGTCCCAGTGCTGCTGCTCTGGGTTGGTGCCCACTCCTATAACCTTTCCGAGCTGTCTCCTGTCTGCCAGCATTAAATTTCTCATTATCTGCCTGCTTAGAGACCAAGACTTGCAGGGCCAGGGCTGCCTCACTCAGATTTTGTCCAACAACCGATGAAAGAAGCCTTTGCTCTGCTGGGGGTTCTCTGGGTAATGGATTTCGGTGGACTTGGAGAGGGATGTTGGTGGGAAGGCTGAACTGAGATTGTATTAACTGAGATAACACCTGATTAGCAGCACCTCTGGGAGATCAATCCATGAACAGTTGGGTGCAAAGGTGGATTTGCCCTAAAATTTCCACCTCCTCTTTAGGGCAAGAAGGAAACGGGAGAGAGAAACTCCTTTTGGTTCAGGTGTCACTCCCAGTGAATGGAAATTATTACTGAATTATTATTATTATCATCACATTTATTTAGCATTATTATTGCATCTGCGGGGCTGTTTTTCTCCAGGAAAGGATGAAATCCTCAATAGGTGACAATTAACACGGAACACCTGATGGTTTTCCCTGCAGGATGACAGGCAGGAGGTTTCCAGCTCCAGCCAGCCCAGGAACTTTCCTCCTCCCCCTCCAGCCATGTCACAGCAGCTGAATAATTCGCTGCGTCTCTTGTAATGATTCTCCCCTTGGTTTGTTCCATTCCCCCAGTACTGAAGGCAAATTTTGTCCTTTTTTGTGATGAAAACAGTCAACAGCGGAGCTCAGCAAGAAAAATTCAAAGTTGTTTTTTTTTTTTTTCCCAAGCAAGGCCAAACCATGCAAAGCAAACCATTTTTCTCTCCCAAGGAGCAATCCTTCAAGAGCCAGGTGCCTCCAGCTCCATAAATTTCGGTGTCAGCAGAGCAGTGACTTGTGAAAGATCAACTCCAAAGCAGGTACAGCAGTGAGGGACACGGAAATGCCCCTGCACTTTGCGTTTATCCCTCTCAGAAAGGCAAACAGAACATTCCTCATCCCTGCCTGTGCTCCTGGAGAGCCCAGTTGTCGCTGCAGGACACGAAAGAAAGACTCAAAGTATTTCAGAAGGCAAAGAGCACAGAGAAAAGGTTTTATTGTCCAATTCTCACTGCCTTTTATCAGGTGTTCCCATCCAGACTAAACACGGGTGGTGAATGGGAACGACACCTCTCTGATCCCATGGGTTAAACCAGAGAAACAGCAAAACACCACCTGGAGAGGGATTGTTTGGAGAAAGGAGAGTTGTTTGCCAAGATTGTTTGGAGGAGAAGCTTTCCTGAGGAATTTTTCCTTGGGAAAACGTCAGCAGCTGCCAGCAGGCTGAAATGTCTCCGGCCCAGAAATATTTTCAGCCAGGAGGGGACTCAACCTGCAGATGGAAAAAGAGATCTCAGCCCTGCCACGGGGATGTCCAGCTGAGCTTTTCTCCTGGAACACCCCCAGGCAGAGTGAGCAGCCCCTGCTGTGCCTTGGGGACAGCCTGGGAATCACCGGTGCCCGTCAGAGACCCCAACCCTGCCTGCAGACCCTTCCCCACCCCTCCTGCAGTGTGGGATTGCTCCTCCTCGGCTCCTCCTGTTTCACACCCACTGATTTCAGAGCCCTGCTGAGCTTTCCCTGGGACAGGAGACGAGGATCAGGCCTTGCCGCGGGATAGCTGTGCTCCCGAAACCCAGCCTGGAGCTGCAGAACGGCCCCAAAGCCAAGGGCAAACGAGCCGGGGCTGTGAGGATGCTGCAAACAGCATCCACCAAAGGAGAAATCCTGATTTTCTAATGTTTCCCCCCGAGTTTTCTGCACCACAAAGGCAGGGAAGAAGGAGGTACGAGATATTCACCCCCGATTCCGATTTTTTCACGTATTTACCCTGTGCCTTTGTTTTAGCTCACCAAACCCTGCCTGGCTGCTCCCGTTTATCAGCCCCATCTCAGCTGCAGCGAGCACCAGCCAAGGCCTTATCATTTAATTTTGCTAACGTCCCTCATTCCTAATTCATAAACCCAGCTCTCTGACAAATTGAATTTGTGTAACACAGTAAACAAAGGGGGCCCTAACTCCGGTTTCCTGTAATGGACTAACCTTGTTGGAACAGGCATTAAGTGGAACAGGCAGGGCTGGGGAAAGGGCTCAGCTCCCCTGGCACTCACTGGGGGCCCAACCTGCTTATCCTGCAGCCAGGCCAGGAGGAATTTGCAACTGGTGCAATTATTTTATTTTATTTTATTTTATTTTATTTTATTTTATTTTATTTTATTTTATTTTATTTTATAGTATTTATTTTATTCTATTGTATTGTATTTTGTCGTATTTTATTTTATTTTTAAATGAAACACCTCCCAAGCTTTCTGCAAGGAAACTGGAGGTGGGGGAGGAAAAGTTCTCTGTGTGCGCAGTGACAAATGACAGGTGAATTCGGCTTTATTCTCCAAGGGGGCGGTTTGCACAACCAGAGGGGCCGAGCAAAGTCAGGCCTGGTCCACAGCCGATGGAGACGAAGCAGAATTTTCAGGGAAACCTCCCCTGTGTCCCTCTGTGCTCCCTCCACAGCAATTCCTGCGGCTGCCCCATTTATCTCCCCTGACCAGCCCGTTTTCCTGCTCCTCTCGTGCTCAGCCTTTCCCCCATCCCTGTGTCTGTTGTTTTTCTGTCCCTGGTGGTGCCTGAGCTCCCTGGCAGTGAATGGGAGCTGCTCCACTGCCTCCCTGATTTAGCACCTGCCAGCAGGGCTGGCCCCAAGCCTGCTGCTGCTGAATCTGCCACCTCGCGATGCATTTTTTTCTCCCCCCTACATTTTTTCCTCCCATTTCTGTCAAAAAACCTGAGCAGCTCCCACCCTCTAAATGTAGATTACAGAGAGAAAGAGAGAGAGAGAGAGAGATCCTCGACACTCCTTTGCATCCAAACACAACACCCAGGGAGACAAAGTCTAAATTTAGAGCGCATCAGAGACAGCAGCAGCTGAGTGAACTCATCTCTGTCTCTCCAGCACTGGCCCCGGGGGGAGGCTGCGTGTGTACCTGCAAGCAGCTGATAATAAATAACAAAAATAAGCAAGAGATCCTTTTCCCTTTGTGCCCAGCGTTCTCCCCTTTGCAGGGGCCCTGCTGGCTGCAGGCAGGGCACAGCTGATGCTCTTGAAGTGATATTTAAAGAGTGGAGGGGGAAAAAAAAAAGCCCGTGTTGCCTGCAAATAGAAAGGGCAGGGGTTTGATGGCACCTTCCCGGAGCAGATCAGAGACACAAATCCTGCTCCCCTCTGAAATTTATCTCGGCTACGTTGCCTTTCTCCGTTTGAGGCTCTCATTTCAAAGCCTTACGGGGGGGGAAATAATCCTGACAATGGAGAAGAGACATTCAGCCTTCCCAAACACCTGGAAAACAAGGTGGGATTTACACATGGGAACGATAAACACGCACAGTTGTGGCTGAACCGTTGGGACAACAGGAGGGTTTTGACCCAGCTGGGTTTGCCTGGAAGGGCAGCAGCGTCACCGTGCAGGCTGGAAAAAAATATTCCTTGGCATAAAATTTTCCTTGGAATAAAATCCAGGTGGGCTGAAAACCCAGACGCATCCCAGGAAGAACAAGGGAATTTTTTGTGCTGAGCTGGTGCTCAGGAGTGTGCAGAGCCCACCCCTCGGATGTTCATTCACCTTTCTGAACGTCACTTCCTGAGCAGAGCGGATAAACCCTCCAATTCCCAAACCTTTCCCACATCGTTTTTCCCCTCCAGTTGCCAAAAGCAGGGGCAGAGGGACATCTGTAAGTGTCCCTGTAAACGTCCCCCTGGCCTCAAACCAGGCAGGAAGTTTTCAGGCAGTGCCAGAGGAGCAGCAAGCTTTTGGAAGGAGTTTTTTTTCACCAGGAGCCTCTCCCAGTGCATTATTCCCTGCTCCTCACCAGCCCAGAATTACCTGTGGGAGCTGATGGAAACATCAAAGGCAATCCAAATGGCACAGCCAGGCTTCTCCCCTTTTCCCGAGCTTCCAGGAGCTGCTGTGAGCTCTGCAAACACAACCTGGGGGCAAACAAGAGGGGAAAAAGAGGAAAAAAATCCCAAATTCTTGCTCTAACTCCCAGAGATTCCGAGCTGGCCCTTCCCCAGCTTTGAAGTTGTTCCCTCTGCAGTTGTTTTAGAGCCGAAGTGGGCTTGGAGTGGGCACAAAAATGCCTTGAAGGGTTCAGGCACTTCCCACAAATTCCATTTTATGCTTTTCGTGTGCCCTTAAGTTCCCATTTCGGCGAGGAAATGAATTATACACCAAATTTTTGGCGTTTCGGGAGGAAAACAGTCCCCGGGTCTGACTTGTTGCTAATGCGTTGTCAGCACACAAAGGGGGATACTTAATGCCAGTGCTGGCAGATTAACAAATTGCCTTGTCTGCTGTTCCCTGGGATGTCACAGGCCTGTCAGGGAAATGCTAAAACTCTTATCTCCGGCAGGAGCTGGCAGTGAGCTGCCCTTTGGATTACAGGGCATTTAAAACCAAAAGAAAAAACCTCGGGCAAACGTTATTTTCTTTATGTTATGCCGGGTGACAGATCCAGAACCTCCACCTGCTGCTGGAGGATGCTGGATCCCAGGACCCAGGGATGAAATGGTTTTCCTGCATGGGAAACCCCCAGCAGCAGGAGCTGCCAGGTTGGGAAAACCTGAATTTCACCTTTAAAAATGTCACCCACACCAGAAGGGGGAAAAGGAAGGAGATGGGGGGCACAGAGATCAGGGAGAACTCACAGGGACAGGGGCACAACTGATCGTTCCAGCCAGGCACAGGGAGTTTAAACCCCCAATTTCCCAGTTTTTCCTGGCAAATGGGCTGACATCAGCCCCTAATCAAATCTCCCCGAGCACTCTGCTGCTGCTGCTGCAGCTCCCAGGGGAGATAAGGTCCCACCTAACCCGGTTATGCCTGAGAGCTCCCTGATGGAATTACTGATGTCACAGCAGTGAGGGACAATCTGTGCTCCCCCTGTCCCCGCTGGGGTTTGCAGGATCACCTGGGCGGCAGAGCCAGGCTCCCAGAGCACGGCCTGGGGCTGCTGTGTGAGCCCTGCTCTGCCCCAGCCCTGTTTGGGCACCCTGGGAGTGCAGGTTTTGCTGCAGGGTGATGAACTGAGAGGATTCAGAGTCTCGGGAAATACAGGTTGGATATTAGGAAGAAGTTTTTCACGGAGTGATGAAGCACTGGAATGGTCTGCCCAGGGCGGTGGTGGAGTCACCATCCCTGGGTGTGTTTAAGGACAGACTGGACGTGGTGCCAGGGTTGGGTTGGGTTGGTTGAGGTGTCAGGGCTGGGTTGGACCCGATGATCCTGGAGGTCTCTTCCAACCTGGTGATTCTGGGATTCTGGGATTTGGGAGCTGGCTGCAGCATCCTCCCAGCCTTTCCCCATCCTCCATAGAAAATTTCCCCCTGAAGCTGTGGGCTCAGCTCTGGGCCGGAGGAAATCCAGGAGGGGCAGGAGCTCCCTGCAGGCCTGAGGCACAGCTGGGCTCAGAAAGCAGCACAGGGTTTGCCCCAGGGGACGGGAACACCTGGAGCTGTTTGATTCCCATCCGTGCCCGTCATTCCTGGCAGGAGGGTGATCCACAGCCCCTGCCCAGCCCTGCCATCCCCCCCGGGTGTCACTGCTGTCACCAGGAGCCGTGCAGCGGCTCGGTGACACCGGGAGCAGTGACAGAGCCAAGCCCCAGTGCCACAGCAAATTCCACCTGCAGGAAAAGATGGGCGAGGTAGGCGGGCTAATTTAAACCAGGCACGGGTTATTGCCCGTGCCATCGTCCCTCTGGGTGACACTTCAGCAAGATGACATCTGAGCGAGGGTTTGCTCTTAAAATAAGCAGAAATAATTCCCATTTTTGGCTGTTTGGCTGAATCTGTTTCTTTGGAGGGCTCTGGCAGGGCAGAGCCGCTGCACGGCTTCCCTCCGGCTGCTCCGGAGCCTCCTGGGGCTCTGAAACCCCTCCCTGGAATGAACTTGATTATCTCCAGTGGAAAGGCCTCGGTGTTACTGAGCTCCTGCTCCCAACGAGCTGGAAGGTTTATTTTCCATCAGGGGCCCCTGAGAAACAGGATCCTGCGAGTTAATAAACACCTCGGCTGCTCCAGCCCGGAGCCAAACGGACACAGATGGAGGAGTCAGAGGAGAAGCCCACTCCCCTGGGCAGGAATTCCTCTCTTCTCCTTCTGGCCAGGGCCAGGGACTCCTTCCACCATCCCAAACCTGGCCTTGGGCACTTCCAGGGACGGGAAAATTTCCATGCTGGGATTTGGCAGCTCCCCCTGAACCAACCCTGCTTTTTTTTTTTTTTTTCCTGCCTTTTTGGAAACCCTGCACGGACAGCAGGACAGGAATAGGTTGCTGGAAATGCCTTTGGGAGGAAGTTATTACAGATCTGCTTCTCCAGGTTTTCTTTTCCTGGAGAACACGTTCTAGGGGAGCGCTGAAACACCTCAGGCTGGGATTTTACAGGGTCTCTAAACACTTCGAGGAATTAAAGAAGCAAAACGCCCCTGGCAAGTCCGAGGAAGTTCTTCTGAGCATCCAGAAGCAGAAGAAAAGACCTTTTTCTCATTTTCCATCTCCCCCGGGGGCTGGTGGGAGCTGCTGGTGACTGCAGGATCCCGAGGGGGTGATCACAGTTTGCACTGTGAGCGCTCCAGTTTAGGAACAATCGCTGTGTTCAATCACTTTGTCTAACTCCAGCTCTGTCCCTTTTGGCTCTGCCTGCAAAAACACTCCGGGATTTTTTGGGGGGCTTCAGATCCACCAGTCCCTTGCAGGGGAAGAGACACCCAAACACACCCAAAATCTTTGCTGGTGCCGCTGAAATCTGGATTTTCCCTCCAGCCCATCCGGGGGCAGTTAAGCTAAAGCCATGAATTGAACGAACAGCCCCGTGCAATGTTCTGTCTGCTTGCAGGAACTCGAGGTTCCAGCCCTGGCAGCTCCTGGTGCTTCCCGCAGGCACTGATCTGTGCTCAGGAGCGGTTTCGCCACGTGGCTCCCCGAGAGCTGCCCCAGACGCTTCCGACGGAGGAAATCGGGGAAATTCTGCAGCCTCACTCTGCCGCAAAAATAAAAAAAAAAAAAAAAAAGAAAAAAAAAAAAAAAAGAAAAAAAGAGAGACAAGTTATTCTTGCTGCAGACCTCAGTCTGCCTTCCCCTTCCACCGGGGCCATAAACACCTCATTTACCGATTAATCCTGGGACTCTGGCCGCTGCCGGAGTGTGGTGTGGGTTTCCTCTCTCCCTGCACAGCCTGCCCCGCACTCAGCTCCAAGCGAGAGCAGTTCCCAGCTCCCACCGGAACCCAGCTCGAACCTTCAGGTTGTTGGCAAAAAAACAAAACAAAAATTACAGGTAAATCCCCGCCCTCCAGTTTTCTGCAGACTATTCCAGCAGGGGATGGGGAGAAATTGTGTTCTCTCCGAGGTTTCGCCCCGATTCGTGCAGCGCCTGCACCTCCTGGAGAAACCTGGGCCCTGCTTGAAACCTCCACTCCCTCCCTCTTTTACTCACTGCACATCTGGGCAGGCAGATCTTGTTGTCACAGAGAATCAAGGAGTGCAGGGAGGAAAAACATTAAATATATATTTATATAAAGCTTCTGGCAAGGCTCTCCTGCTGCCCGTGCCGGGGTGAGGGATAAATTGAGTTGTACTCTCCTCTTGCCTCGCTCACTCTTGCCCATGCTTTGCTGCTTTTTTTTTACTCTCAGATATTTTTTTTTTCCCCTTTTATGTCCAATTTACTTGTTCACAGGGGCTTGTCCAAGCCGAGTTCTGAAGTCTCCAGTTGCTCCAGTGTTCCCAGGTGTTTGCAGCCTGGGAGCTCTGCGATATTTTCTGCTCCGCTTGCCCGGGGCTGCAAACCCTCGGTCCGCCCTGTTAGGCCTTATCTGAGTGGAGCAATCTGCCCAAACATTCATTTAATCCCAGATTTGTTTCCTTGCCCCTATTTATTTCTTGCTTTTTCGAACCTTGGATAGCAAGAGGGCTGACAGGAAACGTGTGCATTCTGCCTGTAGCAGAATAAATACAATTCATTATGGGTTTTTAGAATTTTTTACAATTTTTTAAAATTTATTTTGTAAATTTTACGAATTTATTTATCTGTAAAATGAATTTACAGTTTATTACAGGTTTTGGGGTTTGGGTTTTTGGTTTTTTTTTTTTCTCCACAGCTTTAAGTGCCCACCAGTGGCAGGTTGAGCAGAGAACTGAGAGAAATTTAAGATTTCCTCTGCTAAAGACCCAAGGTGCCATCAGAGCATTCCCACCACACCTTAGTGGAGTGTTTTATTCTCTAGGATTGATTAATCCAAACCAAAAACTCTCCGGAATTACGGAAAAGGGGGGAAATCAGGGCAGACACAGGTGCAAAGCACCTTGTGCCACCCTCACCAAACTGGGAGCCTTGAGTTCCTGTTTGAGCCGAGCAAAGCAAACACTCTTAACCAGGGAGGAAAATGCCAGGAGACTCCTGAGCCCAGCAGTGTTTGCGTGGATAATTTCAGCTGGCACTTCACAGTGTGGCATTTCCTCCCCGTGCCCCAGGAAGGGGAAAAAATAATAATAATCCATCCCCAAGTGGAAAAATGTGAGAGGAAAAAAATGGCTTTGGATAAAGCCGGGCCTGAAAACCGAGAATGAGCGTGAACAGAACCGAAAGATTCCAAGCGAGATTTTCCCTTCTGGCCCAGACACTTGGAGCTGAGTGTTTGTGTTTGTTCCCCAGTTATTTACGGATTATGGAATATCCAGTGATCCTGCAGCCACAGGGCTTCACCTGGGCACTCCCACCCCTCCTAAAAATTACCCAGGAGCTGATATGGAATATTCCCATTCTCTGATGTGCCAACATTAGAATTAACGGCGGGCTTGGGCAAACCCCGGACAGACCTTTGGGCTCCGGATCCCAAACCATTCCAGCCAGGCTGCACGGAGGAATTTTCTCCCTGTCTCTCCTTTCTATATTTAACTCCCCAAGGCTCATTAAGCACGAGCCCGCACCTTGTTACCACATCAATCCCGCCGAGTTATTTCTTTCGGCTGCAGTTATGCTTCAATTTGGAGTATTAATTTCCTTTAACTCTTGCCCTATTAATCACTTTAACAATCAAATTAAGACAATTATTTTAATGAGTTAATGGATTAGACGGAGCAGACGATGCACATTTATAACCAGCCCGTGCCAGGGCGCTTTTACCCAAGTCAGCCTCGTCAATAAAATATGAGATCATAAAGGAGCTCCTGTAGGGCTGGCAGAGGTTTCTGTCTGACTGATTTAAACCCGTCTGTCTCAGCTTTTATGTGCTCTGGGCCTATTAAAATCAAGTGCCAGGCAGAGCTGTTATTTTTTGCTGGGATGTTAATGCTGGGTGGCAAGGTGTTCTCTTTTAGGTCGCCTCCAACGGGGCTGCTCTGGATGTGTCACGGAAATGGAGATTTTTTTTTTGTCGCCTGTTTTCTCCAGGAGATGCTGCGCTGCCAAGCTCCAGCACCCCTCCAGTGGTTCACAGCTCTCTGATCCTTGGGTGGGAATTTCAGCCTGGGGAATTCTCCAGGCATTGAGTCCTGGCACCTTTCCTATTGCCCTGATTTAGAACATGATTTCTGGTGGGATTCCAGGCAGTTAAGCCGGCATTTCCAGGAGATGGGAAGGGGAAGAGTGGATGGAACTCGTTCCAAACCCAACCTGTGCAGAGTTTCTGGGCGTGTTTTCATCCCACAGGTCGAGGTGGGTTTGGAAAGGCTGAGGTTTTGTCACTGATGAGGCTGAAGGGGTAAAATTTTAAGTTAAAATGTCCTGGCCGTAATCAATGGAGAGCAGAGCATTCAAAGGCTGCAGAGGATGAGCAGAGGATGAAC
Source organism: Chamaea fasciata (assembly GCF_029207755.1). Taxonomy (NCBI): domain Eukaryota; kingdom Metazoa; phylum Chordata; class Aves; order Passeriformes; family Sylviidae; genus Chamaea; species Chamaea fasciata. The sequence continues at coordinate 5,708,910 of NW_027094109.1, forward strand.
AGGACAGGGGGAAATAACACCTGGTGGTGCCTGAGGGGATTTCCCACAAGGAACACGGAGAGGCAGTTTTTACACTCCAGGACAAGGGGAATGGTTTCAAACTGACAGAGAGGGGGTTTGGGGAGGAATTCCTCCCTGTGAGGCTGGAGAGGCCCTGCCCAGAGGAGCTGTGGCTGCCCCAGCCCTGGAAACACCCAAGGCCAGGTTGGATGATGCTGAAGCACAAAGTGGGGACTCAAACTGAGGCACTTTTGGACCAATGTTGTGCCTGAATCCTCTCCCAGCAAACAGCAGGTGCCTGATAGAGGAAAACCCCTTCTCTGGGTGAGCACCTCCGGCCCCTGAGGAAAGGATCCCCCTTCCCTGGGGGTTTCCAGCCCCCTGGCACTGGAGATGGAAAGGAAGTGTTTCAAATGCCTTTCTCATGGCACGGATCCATCGGCGGAGCTCGGCTCTCTGCAGCCCAGTCCCATGATGGATCTCAGCATTCCCCTGCACACAAACCCATCCATATTCCCCCGGCAGCTCCTGCTAAGATAATACCTCAGTTATGTGCCCATCCATCCCAATAAACTCCAGGGCTTACAGATCTATTGGAATCTTTACAAGGGCTGTGCTGGGGAGATGAACGGCGGCTCTCCAGTTTACAGCATCCATTCCTGGAGAGAAGGGATGAGCTCCTGGGTGGGACAGGGACAGGCAGCAGGGAGAGGGGTCTGAAAAATCAAAATGACCAGGGCCGAGCGGGGAGCAGCAGCCCTGGTTCCGTGCCTGAGGTGTTTTGGCTTTCTGAAATCCTTTTCCCAGGGAATTTTCTGTAAACCGGAGAAATGTTTTTGTAAACTGTAACTTTGTCATTCATTCCTTTTCCTAGGAGAGACTTCTTGCTGTCCCTCTGCTCTGATCAATGTGAGTGAAGAGGTTTTGCCTTTGTGTCACCGATCAAACTGGTCTGTGTAAAACAGGATAAAAGGGAGACACATCCCAAAAATGAAGGAGTCATTTGCAGCCTTCTGAATCTCGGAGTCTGTGTCATTCAGTATAAAACAGCGTCACCCCAGCAGCCCCCAGAGCCCACCGGGGCACACAGAGCTCAGTTTGTGCTCCTCACACCAGCCCCAGCCCCTGATGGCCCTGCTGGAAACTCCCTGAGGGTTTTGCCTCTTGCACAAAGCCCTAAATAAATCATTATCAGATTCCAGAGGGTTAAGACTGAACCATTTGCCAATGCAGAGCTCAGTGATTTGAAAGTAACTGCTGAGTCCAGTAATAAATTTTACAGGGGGAAGTCGCTGACCTTTAGAACAATATTCAACTCCTACATCTGTTGCATTCCTTTCCAAGGTTTCCTCTGCCCAAAAAGCCAGCAGAATGGAAAAGTTTGATTCAGAGAACAGTTTTATTCAGCAGAGCAAGTGACTGAGCTGAGGAGCAGACAGGGATTGGTGTGCAGGAAGCAGAAATGAGACTTTTCCCCAGAAGTCCTTGGAAAGAGCAGCAGCTTCTCCCCGTGTTGTTGCAGGCTGCAGGCACACTGCTGACCCGTGCAGGCCAGCTCACAAAAATAAACTTGTGGTCTGAAAAGGTGCCAGATCTCCTTCCCAGTCTGCCCCAGCAGAGACCTTGGCTGTTGTTCTTGGAGACACATCCATCCATCAGTGGCTGTCCTGTCAGCAGGGCTGCAGGGCCTCCTTATCTGTCCCTCATTTCGTGCAGTTTGCAGGAAAACACCGGGTTTAGGCTACGAGCAAGAGAAGAACATTTTTATTCCCCCCCCCCGCCCCGTTCTTTTCCTTGGTGACTTTCCAACTGGAGCTCCCAGTTTGAGTTCCTGCTCATCTGGAACCCATCAGGCTGCAGAGGAGCTCGGCCCCACTGGGGAAAGGCTTCCCAGAAAGGCCCTGCTGGAGTCCCTCATTCACAGAAATCCCTCCAAAAGCTCCCTCTGGCTAAACACCATCCCCTAAACTGAAGCTGCACTCGTCCCACACCGCCCTATATATGGAATTAGGGAGCCAGGAAAGGAGGAATTTCTTTCCCTTTCCTTTATGAGCTCAGCCTGAGCTCTTAACACCAAGTTTAGCCTTTTAGGGGATCTTTGGGTAGCTCAGATCCTTTGGAAGGGGCCCACCTGTGATGCAAAGAATAATTTTCTATTTGTGGTGGAGGGGAGAGGAAAAGAGAAAAAAAAAAAAACCAAACCCAAACATAAATTAGGCTTATTAGGATTTCTGCTTTTTACAGGAGGTCATTCACAGCTGGTCAGGACATTTTGGGGTCTAAAGAACAAAGGGCAGCTTTAGGGTGCGTTGATGCACCTGGCAAAGCATTCGGGGAGTGCTGGTGCCCGTGGTGGAGTCAGGTGTTGATCCAGGATGACACACAACCACCTCACTGCTCCTGCATTAGGGGGCAGCTGAAAGTTTTGGTTGCGAATCCTCCTTTTCAGCCAATTTAGGATTTGTCTGCTCCCAGCGAAACCACCGAGGAGCTCGTCCTGGAGAGCTCAGCCTGACTAAGCAAACGCTCTCCCCGCTGTGATGGCAGCATCCACAGCGAATTCGGGGGAGAACAAACGCAACAGTCACAAGCAAAGCAAACTCCAGGGTCTCTGCGAAAGCTGTTTTCTAATAAACCATCATCCCCTCAGGAAATTAATTTGTATGCTTAATTGGTTCAGAGAAATCATCTTCAGCACCATCCCTTAAGGACTTTGCCTTCATCTCCTTTTGTTACCCCCTGCTGGCTGCTAGGACCAGGACCAGTTCCTGCTGAATTTGGGGATCAGTGTGCAGAATTCCCGTTCCTTGGGGATCACACTGGCCCTGACAAACCTGTGGGACCGTGCTGCTCTTTGTCCTTCTGAGGGGAAGGAGGAAATCCTGGATTTCTGGCCGTGCTCCAGGCGCTGCAGAGCCAGCCCAGGTTTGTCCCAGCCCTGCTCCCAGCTGGGATCAATCCCAGCCAAGCTCCTGTGGCCCTTTTCTCCTGTGCCAGGACGTGCCAGGATCACCCCAGCCAGAGCTCAGAGGGAATTCCAGGCTGGCCCCAGAGGGGATCCTTTGCTTTGCTGGTTTTTTCTCCACTCCTTTGCTCAGGGTTCAGAACCCTCCTTGAGCTGGGCTGTGGATAAACCCATCCCAGGGAAATCCCGGAGCTCCCGTTTGGCTGGCAGGGTGAGCAGCAGGTCCCAGATCATTCCTGAGGGCTCAATCCCTTCCTTGTTTGATATTCTGGAACTCAGATCCTGCCCCAGGAGCCTCTCTGCTGAGCTCTGGCTTTGCCCAGCTCTTACAGCGTGAGTTTTACCTCAGGAATTACAGGAAATTACAAAAGAAAAAAAAGCAGATTTTGGTGCAGACTCCACACAATTCTTTCTGAATCGCTGCAGATTCAGAAATTATTGATTCTGTTATCACCAGAGCAGCTCCCTCCTCCTCAGGTCCTGAGCTTCTTATTTAGGCTCAGTTTAGTCTTATTCCCTTCCCCAGAACACAGCCCCACTGCACCTCAACCAGGACAGCAAGTTTGGCTTTTATTAAATTATATAAAAGCAAGAAGATTTTAATTTTTTTTTTTTAAGAGGATTGTTCACAGCCCACACAGCATCTGCTTGAGAGGGAGATGAAGTCCCAGAATTTCCCTTCATCGCCGGGAAGCTGGGTGATGCTCACTAGGGAATAAAAGCTCACACTGAGAAGAGTGACTGGGAAAAGCTGTTCCTTGGATTTCTGCTCTGCTGGGATGACAGCGAGGGCTGCTGGGTTCTAAGGAATCATTTGTGACATTAAACACCAGGTCTGACAGAGCTGGAGTGCAGGTTCCTGGAGCTCCTCACGTGGTTGTGTCAGATTTCACGAAAAAAAGACGAGGTGGGAAAGGGAGGAGAGAAGCAAAAGTTGATTCCAGCCGCCGGGATTTAGGAGAGAATCCCAGACCATGCAGGACACGTTTCATCTGCACTGCAGCTGGCCCCTTTCTCTCCTATTTATAGGTCAAGAAAATAACATTTTTGAATCCAGGAGCCGAGGCAGTTGCCAGGGGAAACTCGATACTCTAGAGGGAAAATTGTTCTTACATTTGCAAAACTTGGGGGTTTCTGTAACAACCAAATGTAAACCAAATGTGACAGAAGGAGGAGGAGGAGGAGGAGGAAAGAGTGGGTGGAAAAACGGGGGGATGAAGCAGAAAGTCAGCTCAGGCTTTGGTGTGGACTCCTGGAGTCAGTTTAATCCCTTTCCACGAGGAATTCTCCCGCCTGGGCTGACAGGACACGCCGGGAGCCCTGTGCCGCAGGGCAGGGGCTGCGCTGCTGTGGCTTTGGGCGGCACAGGAATGGGAAAAGCTGAGCAAAGGGGCGATTTCAGGGCAAAGTTCTCCAGCTGGGCCGAGTTCCTGAACACCCCGAGCTCGTTCACAGCCAGCTCTGCAGGCAGACGTGAGCTCAGGCTGCTGCTGCTGCCCCAGAGCCCGCACAGGCTGCGCAGCCAAACCCCAGCTCACCCCAGCACCCCTCAGGGGGCTGCAGCCCAGCTCAGGAAATGCTGGCTCTGCTCTTTACAACATCACTGCTTTGGGGGTTGGTTTGGGGGTGGGTTTTTTGACTTCCAAACAGAAGAAAATGGATTTTAAATTTTTTTTTTTTTTACACAGAACTGGTGAGAACCAGACAGTGCTCGTGCACCCACACACACAGGGCAGGGAGAGGAATGGAAACCCCACCCAAAGGCACAACACCGGGCTCCTCTCTGCGGGTGTGTGCCACAATCAGGACACGAAAGAAAGACACTTACTCGTCAAGTTGAGAAGTGAGGAGAGAAGGAGAGCATTTATCATGATTTGGGGTTTCTATAAGGTTGGGAAATCGTTCAGGGATTGGGGGACGAGAGGAACAGCTCTCTGACCCCAGTGGTCAACTTGGAAGTCTATCAATTAGTCTTTCTCTCTGGAAGGAATGTGCATTTACAGAACATCAGTTTTTATTTGTTACATGTGTGAGCAACTGCAGTAGAAATATGAAAACAAATCAGAAGGCTGAAAATCAGAGGGCCAGGTGTGTGCCAAACCCAGAGCCAGCACCAGCAGGGTGGGAGTGATGCCCCCAGTGATCACCCAGGAGCTCCAGGGCTGAGCCAGCCCTGCCTGGCTCCGTTTTGGGCAGCAGCAGCAGCAGCTCAGGTGTGGCTGTGCAGTGTGGACTTGGTATTTTTTGAGCCCGAGAATTGCTTTGTTCTTCTCAAGGGAAACTTTTTAACAGTTTGGGTTTTTTTGTTTGTTTGTTTGTTTGTTTTTCCCCAAACAACCTTGTGTAGACAATGTTCCTTTCCCATGGCAGCAGGTGCTCTTTGCTATTTCTGTTCCTGAGCCAAGGGGGGAGGTGTCAGCCCTGTGGACCATAATGTGACTTTTAGCCCAGCGTGTTATAAAAGGGCTGAATGAATTGTAAATAAACCTTCTGATTTCTGCTGCCTCCTGACTGGAGTCAAGCACCTTTCTTTCGTGTCCTGTTGTGCCAGTGCAGCACCGGGAGCAGGGCTGTGCCGTGGCTCCCAGCCTGGGCTGGCCCAGGACAGGATTTTCCATTGTGTCACACGCGCCCATCGATCCCCCCGGCCCTGGGGCTGCCGGGGGCTGCAGGGCGTTGATCCGGAGCAGGAGGATGGGCAGGGGGCAGGCGGTGCCAGCCCTGCTCTGCCTCAGCCCTGCTCACGTGGATTTTGGGAGCTGTGCCCTGCTCTGGGCCGTCACTGTGACCTCCCTGCCAAGGGGACGGTCCCCTCAGCCTCGGCTCGGTGACAGCGGCTGGGCGCTGGCTTTGGGTGATGCATTCACTTCTTAGTTTTTCTGGTTTTCAGATTCTGCGCTGCACCAGTGTAGAACTCTGAACTTTATATAGAACACTCGTTAGCTTTCTTCACATTTTGGTCAGATTAACAATCCTGGCAAACAAGGTCATCGCCACAGCCTCGGGCCCAAAAGGATGAACGAAAGTGAGGGAGGAGCAAACCGGGGGATGTGACTTCATTACCTGAAGCCACAGTTGGACAATTAACCCCTGCTATGCAAATGGACCAAACTTATATCTGCCCCAAAACCCGGTGTCTGTCCCTCCTGGGCAGACATTAATTAGCCCTGGCAGGTTTGTGGCGTCACCCCAGGAGCTGCTGCTGCTCCATGCTCAGCTGCTCTCCTGACACGGGAGACGCTGAGGTTTCCCCATTTCACTGTAAGCCCTCCCCTCCCTGCTGGAATTGGTGTGTTGTAGGAATTTGTGTCAATCCTGACAACGTTCCCCATCCTCACCACGGGGGTGAAGTGCCTTCAGTGTCAAAACATCCTGTTGTCATGTGTGCAGAGCACTTCCAGGGGCTCCCTTCAGGAGGCTGCCTCGAAACGGGATTTGTTTTCTCAACATCACAATCATCTGAAACGTTTTGACAGCCTGGAGATTGTCGTGGTGGATTTTTAGGAACTTTTTTTTCTTTTTTTTCACTCCCTCCATGCACAGGAATGTGAAGGTTTTAATTGCTGCCTTCCGAAAGAAAGGGAAAAATCAGCCTCCCCCACCTCCTTCCCCTCCCACCTGAAGGTAACTGCATCAAAAAAAAACCATTTCTTGCTTAAAATTTCTTTGCTATCCCCTCCTGCTGATGATGTTTTCCTCCCCGTGTCTCACACCATTTATGTGAACAAATTCATCTCTGGAGCTCCCAAGATGCAAAAAGAACGAAAAAAAAAAAAAGGAGAAATATTTGACAGCTGGGAAGGCGAGAGATCAAGGGGGAGATTTTGGTACCAAAGCCAGGTGAGGATGGGATGTTGTTTATAAGGCACCAAGGTCACAAAGATTGCATCTTCAGGCATCAAAATCGCTCTGAAATCTGCACAAAAATCCAGGATAAGGTTGAAAGCAGATCTTTCAAAAAGCCTTCAGAGGTGGAACGGCATCTGCTCGTGGCAGCTGCGTAAAATATTTCCCCCACGGAGCTGCAGCGGAGTCAGGAGAGCAAGGAACAGAGCCTGGGATGTCTGGAATCTCTTCCACAGGGCTTCAGTCCCCCACAGACTCGTTGCCAGAGGTGTTTGGTGACACTGATAAATATTTGCAATAGCAAATCACAGCTTGAACCCTTCGCTTGCTCCGTCAGCTCAGCTCAAACCATCCAATGTTTAGGAAAATCTCCTCCGAGTCACATTTGGGAGGCCAGCAGCCCGGATTGCCTGGCTGATCCACACCAGGTCGTGCTCAACTGGCAGCTCTGGAGCAGGGGGGGACAGGAATTTGTCCCCGGATTCACAGCCCCGGTGACACAGCCTGTGCCCAAGGTCAGCTCCCAGCCAGATCTGGAGGGGCACAACCCTTCCATGCGGGGAACACTAAAAGCTTGCTGGAGAAGGAGGCAGTAAAACAATAGCTAAAAATAAAGAAGACAATAAAATCCCATAAAGTTTCAGTGGTTTCGATACACCAGTGAATTTAAAAAAAAACGATTGGCTGGCTGTGAGAGCAAAGAAATTAACGCAGGGTTTGAAGCAAGAAATACAGGCTGGGTGATGCTGCCCCATAAACATTTCGGTTGGGCGCGGGGAGAACATTAATTCTGGTGATCCCTCACGCCACAGGACAGCCCAGTAATGGCTGGAGTCGTGTATGATGGAATCTGATGTGGGGGGATAATTCCTGCCCATCGATCGGGGCTGATTTATGGCCAGCACTGGGACTGGCTGCACGGGCCAGCTCAGCTGATGTGCTGGGTGATGTTCAGAGTTAATACATCTGGAATTATTGGCTGGGGAGTGTTGGAACCCTGGGCACTGGGAATTCCAGGTTTCCTGTGCTCGCAGGCACTGACCCCCAGCAAACGCTGCATTGACCTGAGGCCGTGGAGAAGGCTCCCAAAATTGAGTGACAGCACTGGGATTGTGGGTGTGGGGTTTGGATAGAAGTGTGGGATATCACAGGGTGGAAAACTTAGAGTTTAAAGGTTTATATTTAATATTTATTCATTATATTTATTTTTCTTTTATATTCAAAATTTTTATTTTTATATTTAAGGTCGATATACATTACAATATATATAGTAATATATAGAGAGCAACATGGAGGATTTGGGGTGTTGGCTAACTTCTAGTTTCGCTTTTATTTTGTACACAAACGGAATATGACAGAGGGATTCCTGCAGCCCGGTCACGTCCATTTGATGGCCATTCGTTCAGGAAAAAGGAACCTTATCGGAGTTTGCAGTGTGTTTTGCAGGGAGATGTGGCTGGACCGGCTTGCCAAGGGCTGCTGGAGGTGCAGGCTGAGATTCTGAACCCAGAAGGATTCACACGAGGGAGGAACAAGGAAATTATCCCGCCAAAGAGAGAGGAGGGAGCGTGGAAAACCATTCCCAGCCTGTGTTTTTTGCAGGGAGAGGCTTCCCCTGCTCCACTTCCATGGAGCTCCTGGGCGGCACAGCGAGCAAAAAATAACTCGGGAGCAGCTTGTGAAAAGTCTCCTGCGAAAGGGGAGGAATGTTTTCCTCTCGGCTGACAAGCTGTGAGCACATCTGAGGAGGGGAATGGCTGCGTTTGGCACCCGCAGGGGTCAGGCTGCCTTGGGATGGCGCCGTTCACACCTCAGCCCCGAGCCAGACGGAGCATTTGGAGGAGCAGCGCAATTCCGAGGAGCAGCACCATTATTTAGAGGAGCAGCACGGTTTCTTACCAAGGATGTGTGAGGAACATTTGGGTTTAACCTCTCCAGCAGCAGGCTGGTTTTAAAACCTTCCTGGCAAGCTGTTCCTGCTGCCACAACCTGGGGCTCTGCTGGTGTTTCCCCGGGTCTGTTGTAGGGCCAAGGTGAGCTTCCAGGTGATGTCCCACAGGACCGTGGTGTTTTCTCCCACAGAAAGGAGAGGAATTACAAGGTGAGGTTTGGGCTGAGGAAATGGGGTGGCCCCCGTAGAGCCCGGCGGGTGGGACAGCAGCACCTGGCTGGGTTTGATCCCCATGTTCTGCACGAGGGATGCAGGGTCCCCCCTCTCATCCTTCCCACTGCCCTCCCCGCAGCAGCAGCAGCAGCCAAAGGAAGGTCTGGAATGCAGACGGAGCTGAGATTTTGGATGGGGGTTTTAGGGAGCACTGAGGGCTTTCCCAGGTCACGCCTTCTGGCTGTAAATGAGGATTTCCCTCCTTCGAGGGTCTCACTCCAACGTGTCTCCCTTCCCTCTGTTCTTCTGGAAGAGGAATTTTCATTGGAAAACCCAGCAGACCGGGGACTTGCACGAATGTCATTTGTTTCCCTTTGTGCAGAAAACAACCCAGCGGCTGCGGGGAGCTGGGTCCCGTTCCTCAGCTCTCTGCGTGGCGTTGGACTTGATTTAAGTGGCAGAACCCTTAATTAGGGCTCTAAAGAGGCCCCTACCGGAGCAGCTGGGGGAGAAACATTTGTCTGATCAAAGCAAACAGAATTGGATTCCTCTCCCCGAGGGAGCAGGGAGGGAGGTGGGGATGACAGAGGGAAGACACCGGGTCCAGCAGGACACAGCTGGATTTTCCCTCCGGTGACCTCTCTGGCTTTGAAAACATCTGCCTGGGAAGCTCCAGATGCAGATCAGCAACTGCAAGGGGGGTCTGGAGAAGAAATGGAAAAGCTGCATCCGACCTGAGCTCCTGATCCCCATAAGGGCAATTTGAAGGGTTGTTTCAGAGGGAAGAAGCTGTGGAAGAACTGAGATGGAAATCTCAGGAGTAACGTTATCCTGGATCCTGGCCATTCACAGGGGCCAAAGTCTGCACTGGTCAAAGCTTCTGCTTGAAAAGGCTCTTTGAAAATGGGTGTTTTGATACAGCCTGTGAGGTTTTAACATTGACTCTGCGTAATGAAACATTCCAGAGGGTCTGCAGTTCCCTTCCAGGGGGCAATCCATGGGAAGCAAGGAGAGGGAAATGCCCCCTGCTGCAGTGCTGAGGGGAACAGCGTGGAAGGCTTTGGATGCTGAGCCCCTCCGCGTGGGATGGAGACGAGGCTGATGTGAAAAAATTCAGTTTTATGGGGAAATCGTCTGCTGGGCCCAGCCCCAGTGACTGGGGCAGGGAAAACCCCCAGCCGAGGGCAATGGGGAGACTTTCTTTAGGTGTTTTCCAGGAGGTATCATGGTGACCACCCCCAAAAATCAGTGTCCTCTGCTCCTGATGGAATTTCAATCCCCTAGTGGGAATGAATGCACACTTTGTGCCTCCATCTGTGGGATGTGGGACGGGACAATGCCAGGGCTGGAGGCATCTCAGTGCCTGGCCCTAGAGCTGCTGCCTCTGCTGGAAATTCGGGCGTTTTTAGCCCCAAAGAGCCTTTGAGACACCAGAGGTGGGGAAAACACAGGTTTGGGTGGAAACTGGCAGGGTGAGCAGTGCCAGGAGGAGCTGGGCAGCTGCCAGAGCCGTGGAATTAGTGAGGAAAGTTCCTCAGAGTTTGGTGTGAAGTTGTTGTGGGCAGGGCGAGCCCGTGCCTGGCTCAGCGTCTCCGGGAGCCCAGGGAACAATGTCAACAGCCCTGTTTGTTCTACAAGGGCCTGTACACGGCAAATTAAAATCAAATATTGGCTCTGCAGCAGGGACTCCTGAGGGGAGCAGGGTTTTTTTTTTTCCTCGATGAAGAGCTGGGTTTGTGTGGGGATTCATCCCAGGCTCCACACAAACAAACCCAAACTCAATATTTGCCCATCTCCCCCGGCTGGGGGAGATCCCTCCCCAGTTGCTGTCACGGGCAGAACAGGCTCCACTTGGGGAAAAATTAATTTAATTTATGACCAATCCAATCAGAGAAAATCAAACCTCATCCTAAACCACCTTCCCTCCCTTCCAGGCTCAGTTTTACTCCCATTTTTCTGAACCTCCTCTCCCCCAGCAGCCTGGAGGGACAGAGAATGGGGTTGGGCTCAGGTTTTCCCACCTTGCTTCTTTAAGAATCCCTTAAAGAATTTTTCTTTTCTCTAGATGAATTTTAAAAACCCCCTAAACCAACAAATACCCAGAGAAATGGAAGGTCTGCAGAGAAACGGGCTGGAATTTAAAGGACAAGGTCTTTCAAAGGGAACCTGCTGCCCTAAAGGTGAATTCCTGCTTTTCCCCTTCCCAAAGATCCCATCCCTGAGCTCCCTGCTCCCTCTCCTCATCCCCCCTGCACACGGACACACAAACTCAGCTCCTTTTCCAGCTGCCTCCGGAGCACAAACCCTGACAATTAGCCAATTTTTATGAGGGGGGGGAAAAAACCAGAAAGTCAAAATATTCCTGCAGATCCACATATGGCCGGATCCTTGCTCGGTGTCAACGCTCGCAGCTCCGCTGATTTCCTTGGAGCGGGGCCACGCTGATTTGGGGCTTTTCTTAGATATCCATCTGGGCCATTGTTACAAATGATTTAACAAATCTGGAGTGTGGGTCTGGAGCATCCCCATTCCCCCGGAGCTTTGGGAGCAGCCCCTGCCCTGCCTCCCCCTGCTGATTTTGGGACCAGCAACGCTCATTTTCAGCCCGAATTTAACATATGCCTGAGAGCTGCCCGCTTGCCCCCAGGCAGAAAATCGCAGTTGGCAGCTCTGGCTGCTGGCAGGGCTGGGCTCAGAGTGGACTCTCTGTGCAGATCCAAATGGGAGCTGAGTTGTTCCCAAATAGTCGCCGTTTAATCACAACAGAGGTCGGGGAAAGTGTGGAGGGAGGAAATTCTGCTCCGTGTTTAGATAAATCGCCCTCCAAAAATGTGCCATGACTGGATAAAAATGGGAGTTTAACAGAAGATTAAATCCGTGGAAGCTGAGATTTGGATGCAGCAAACTTTAACGCTCCCCCCTGGTCAATTAAAATATAAAATAAAATATCTTTCCTTAAAAAGAACCATCTCGAGGCAACACAATTTCCACAGAGCTTGTGCTGGACCATGAAGTGGAAGTTTTCCTGCCTGGTTTGTCACTTGGAGGAATAAATGGAGCTGAAAACTAACAGAACTCTCCAAAGGGCATTTTAAAACCAGGAGGGGAGGGGGAAATGGAATAGAAAGCCACAAACAGGAGGAGAAACAGTAAAAATGCCGGTGGAGCTTGAGCAGCCACACGGTGATAGGGGATCCTTGGGAAAAACAACCCAGCAAATATTTAAAATAAATATTTAAAATTAAAAATACATAAAATATTTACTTTATTTGGTGACCTGTTCCTAGAAATTTCTCCGTGAGAAAATCCTTATTCTCTCATGAGCTGAGTGAGCCCCTTGTGCTTTCCTGGAACCACAAATCCAAGGGGAATTCAAAGTCCTGGAATTCTGCTTTCTCTCGGTAGGTCCCTTGGATGCGTGATGGCTTTCCAACCCTGAAATGAATGTGCCCTTTGGAAATCCAGAATTCCTCTCTGCCTGTAGAGTTAACCATGATCTACCTCTCGCGATTAATCGACTTTTTGTTTGATCCTCGTGTCGAGGCGCGATCTGGAAGCTGCTTGGAGGAAATCGGAGTTGCACGAGGGAAAAGAGGAGTAAGTCAGTAAATCCATGTGGATTCCTGAGCGCAGGGAGCCCAGGCATAACTTCTGTCAATGCATGAATGCTCCGTTTGTAATGGGAAATAAAACCCCTTGGGGGAAAAAAAATGTAAAAAATGAATGTAGCAAGGCTTGAAAACTCAGGTTTTTGTCAAGTCCCACTCCGCCGTTGTGTGAAAGCCCCAGATGAGGTTGCACACAATGTGTCCTTCATTGGGACAGTTTTCCCATGACGGTGCAGTTTG